>NC_086202.1:22107500-22739090 GCF_035770615.1 Melospiza melodia melodia
AATATCCAAGCTGTGATGCACAGCACTATAGAGATATTTTGATATTTGGCCCTCATCTCTGAATTATGACATTTGATTCCTGATAGATTCCATTTACTTCCAGTAGAGGAGGACTCCACTTTGCCAAAAGCAGTAAGAAGTTGCTTCATGTTCAGTACCAAAACAAGACAAGTTAACCTCTGAACTTTGAAAATTAGTTCTCAAAAAAATGTGAAAGGTACTAATAAAGATGGATTTGATAGATAAAAATGCATAGAATATGGACTCTGATTAATTTATTAAATATTCATAATAACGATTAAGAGAGAGCAGTCTGCTTTTCAGTCTGTTGCTCTGCATAAACTTGCCAATATATCTAACAGCAAAAGACATCTGCAAATAAAAAAGAAAACAGGCATTCTTTTTAATTGTATATTACCATAAAAAGTGTATGCAGGACAGAATCTTCTCAAAGGCTTTTCCAAGGAGCAAGCACAATATAGAGATTTTCATCTGAATAATGTGATATTAAAAAAGTAAATTTTAGTTTTATTCCCAGTAAGGAGCACAGATGCCCCAGATGTACCATATGATAGATAAAACTTTGTTTAATATTTCTAAAACAAGGAATGGGGGGAAATTTGGGAGGGCTTCTTTCCACAACTGGTACCACTGAACTGCATTTATTAAAGGTGTTTTGGTTGGCTTTGAATCAAGTAGGCCATGTTAGTCTATTTCTTGATGAACCAGCCATTAACATCTTTGCAATTTACACAGTCTGAAACTAGAGAATAGGTGCTTGGTTTAAGTGAGATCAATCTCTTTGAAGTCTACATAAATTAGACGTTCATTTTTAGAGTCTTGTCTGAGAGTACCTTGCAATAAACATTGTGGTAATTAATTAGGTGTCTTTGAGAATGAAGATGTGGATGAACTCTTGACTAGTGTTGAACATAACTTAGCAAAAGTAACAGTTATGTCTAATGTGGTGTTTTGACTTGTAAAAGATCCTCATGAAATTTGGAAATCCAGTCATTCCCTAGAAATTCTTTTGCCGTTTTTTGGGAGTACAATTATTCTTCCAAATGAATCTCCCCTGCCTACATTCAAATGATAATGTCACTTAAGATGGCTCCAATGGATGCATGACAATCAATGGATTTGATTTTGTCCCCAAATACCATAGAAAGTCCAAGAGAATAGGATATTTGGGATCTGTCTCACCAACTGAAGCACACACTCCAGAATGTCAATATTAACTACATAACAAATGTGTTTCTTCTAAGATGTTAAACAGCCAATGGAGGAAGCTGAGATAAGCTTTGTTATCCATCCTAACCAGAAGGAAATGCTTTGACAAAAGGCAGGAGGAGCAGGTGGCTGTCAAGCTCCCAAAGACAATTTCACATATTTGTATGCTAGAATTACTATCTTAATTATTTTATTCTTCATTTTTGTCAAGGTGGTTTCAGTTTGGCAGGTATCAATTTTTACAGTGTCGAATATAAACTTCGTTCATTGTGAATTGGAAACATCTTGGTCAGTGAAGACTGAAAATCACTCATCTTTCTGAAATATTTAAGTACAGTCCTCCATGTCTTGCCACCTAAAAACTTCAAACATTATTCTTCTTTTTCTTTCTCTCACAAAAACAATGACCAAAAACTTCTGATAGAAAATCTTATTTCAGATTTGAGTTATTTCTTCCCTTAGGATACTAAGTTTCATTTTTATTCAAATATGGTTTTTTGTCTACCTCAGGGAATAGAAAACAGTTGTCTTTATACTGTAAGGAGTTCTTAATTGTAGCTGTACTCTGGTGGTGTTCTGCTGCAATATTGCAATAATTTTTAAGAATCTAGAATGATGGCCTAGTTCTGAAAGCTTGGCAGTGACACATGGATGCTAGAAATGCTTTGTCTAAGTCGTTGAAAGATGGACAAAGCAATTTACTTTCTCTCCCGCTCTTTTTGGTATTTTTTCTCTTTAGCGTGGTAGGACTTTTTCTTTCTGTCTGTGCCATTGGCAGCTATGTGTGAAGGTAAGGGTGGAAGTGGGACAGGGTGTGGTTTCATTGTAGAGCTGTTTTGAGCCGCTTAATTCCTCTGATCTTCATCAGCATCTGTGTCAGGGTGATTCTAACAGCATTGTTCAGGTGATAACATTGTAGTCTTAGCTCTCTTTAGTGCTTGTAAACTGATGGCTGATGGGCTTTGTTGGGCTGTTTAAGTGGAAGTTTCCCACAATCTGATACTAAAATGGAGGTTTTGAGTGAAGCTTTTATCACTCTTTCACCAGTCTCATCAAGAACTTCCCTTCCCTTGCTGGAAATGGAATTTCATGCTGTGTATTTCTAATACAAGCATTCCATCAATCAGCAATCTAGTAGAAGTTTGTGGTTCTAACTAAAGAGCATTTCACATGCTGTGAAGTGGTTTCATAGTCTGGCATCTACATCTATCCCAGACCCTATGGAAACTGCTTGAACAGGAACTTGCCTTCGATTAACTATGTTCAATTTTTATAACTTGATATCAGACACGTTTTCACAGCTGGTTCTCAATGCCTTTCCTGCAATTAGAGAGATTATGTGCAGGATGTGTTTGACAAGTGGGCAGTGTCCGAAGCCCGTGTTCCTTGTGTGGCACTAAAATGCCGGAGTAAACGAATCAGCCATGAGTGCAATTGCCAACCCCAAGAAAAGGGAATACAATCTTGTTGTGCAGCATGTTTGTGTTGTCAGCAAATCGCAGTTTGCTTGGCAAGGAAGTCCGTGCCCATTTAAAAATGAGGAAAATGAAGTACTAAGGAGTGAATTGTCTTAACAGAGCAGGCTACAATTACAATCCACTCTCCTGTGTTTGGAGTAGCATTAAACATTATCTCCCTTTTAAAAAGAATCAAAAAACTTCAAAACCCAAATCCAAAACAATTGCATATGGTAGTCATTTCTTCACAAGTAGAGGAAAATACTGTAACCCTAAGGACATTTAAGTGAATTTCCTGATTATAATTTGGACATTGAAACTAGGGAAAATGTGGGAATGTGGGGCACTTCACTGTTTGCTATTGAGACAGCACCCCAGTGTGCAGGTAGTGAGCATTGCCATTGTGTTGATCATATTATACTGAATTTCTGATTAGATAAACATCCCTGCTAGTACTTTGAGACCAAGCAGTAGTAAGTACCAATTCTTAGGTCAAGTCTGGACAAAGGAATCAAGCAAATTTTGATTCTTTGCCAAATTCAAAATTTGATAATCACTTTTTATTTAAGTGAGAAGTGGAGACTGAGAAGTGACGCCTACAGTTCAGCAGTGGCCCAAGAAATTGGAACTTAGCTAAGACATCAAAGCAAATCTAATCTGCCTTGCTCATAGACCAAGAGCAATGTTAAAAAAGTTATTTTTCAATTATCTTTGAATTGATTTCTTGGTTAAAATTTTAAAAATGTAGTGGAGAAAAAGGTTTTTCTGGCGCATGTGCTCATTGTATATCACGCTTTTTTGTAAAGATCCTTGGTGTTTGTTTGTTTTGATGTTTTAAATGAAATTTTAAGAAATTCCAATTACGCAGAAAGGCAAATTTTGGAAGATAATGACTGTTTATGATTTCATTGGGGAAAATAGTAATGTATGTAAGACTTATACATGACTCAATCATTACTTTACTGTTATAGGACAAGAATATATGTCAGTTAAAGTTCAATTTGTTAAATTTGATGTACTAGCTCGTGTACACAGTTCCTAATTCAGTGAGCTGATCAGCATTTGTAATGTGAGTTGTAGTCTTTTTCAGGATCATGTCACAGATTTAGCAGTGTGTACTCAGTTATTTTAGTTAGAAGAGGAAAGGAAAAGACATCATTATAAAAGATATTGTGGAGTTTTGCTGAGACTATAAGACAAAGCTTTGGGAAAATTTTTCTTGTCTTTAACCCCTACCTCACATGCTAACAGGGGCATCAGTGCTGCCAGCATTTTTTTTCCTTCAAAAATTTTCTTTCTCCTTCTTTCAGAAGAGTAATTTTTGAGGCAACCATGACAGCTCTGTCATTTTACTCACACCTCTAAATTTCTCTTTCTGTTGTCAGTCACCAGTCACTGTATCTTGATGATCATGATTGATGACAAAATATATGAGAATTGTAAAAAGGACATTGAACAATGTATCTAAAACAATCATTTCCCGTTCTTACTTTTTAAGTACAGTAAGAAGTTAGAACAGCTCCTGTTTACCTGTAGGTCTTACACTTATTTTTTGCATTTTATAGAATGATGTAGCTATACCTCTGGAGATATTTGTAAATATGTATAAATATTTTTTAAGCACATTTAAAAGTTGTTTGCACATTTAGTCTTGGTTCAGTGCTTATGATGTTTTGCCAATATCTTACTGGTTTTCAAACTTCCTTTTAAATTTCTAACTTCTTATCAAAGTCCAAGACAAGTGAGGAGCTGAGAGAAATAGCGAAAGGAATCTGAGTCATATTTTCCTTGAAAGAGCTTTATGCAGTTTTGGAAAATAAAACATGACAGTAAATAAAATACATATTTGGGGAAGGAGAAATGGCTTTTGGGCTTTCATGTCTTCAAAATTTTTATACAGAAGAGGAGAGAAAGCATCAAAGAAAGCATTTTTTTCATGTGCATCCTAGCATGAAATGTATTATAAATTATTTTAGGAAAAAAAGAAGCCAAGCTCTCTGAGTCTGTGTGTTGTTCAATGACTGTTGGAGTTGTCCATTTATATGAAGTAATTGCCTATTGAACTTAAAAAATCAGCATATTCCAGTCGCTGCTATGTGTGCCTGTAAAACAGCATTATTTGAGGCTGAATAAACACCACTTGCACTCCACTGCTACTATGGATAGAAACACCTTACAGGTGTTTGTATGCAGTACTTCTCTTCTACATTTGTGTTTCTTTATAGCTATGAGTGAAAAATGCTATTTTTGCTATATATAATGATTAGTTACATGTGAGTTCAGCTTATTTTTAAGCGATTGTTAGTGGCAGAACTATGTAGGCAAATTGTTCAACAGGAATGTAGTCATACCATGAAAATCAAAAAGTCCTACTCTGCATAAACTTATTCTGAGGAAGGCACTGATAGAAGCTGCACCCACAAAAGAGCTGTACCTCTTACTGATAGAGGCTGTGTTTCCAGAAGGAGGCTGACTCTTGGGGTGATATTCTGCCAGCTAGGCTGGCCAACCTTTCTGTATCTGGGTCAGGTATCAGGGGACCCATCAAGTTACCCACCAGTGTGCAGTGACTTTTACATGTGGGTCCTGGGGAGACTGGTGCTGTCAAGGGGGGCACCTTCTGCGTGGCAGTTGTGGTCTAGGAATTTCAGAGGGCTCAGAGATATTTACCTTCTCCTCTAGGGATGGGAAGTGAAGATACTGCAGAGAGGCCAGCAGATTCCAGTGAATTGCTTTGAAGAATGCCACTAAGTGAAGGAGTAGTGATTCATCTTTTCAATTTGGAATAGATCTTAGAAGCATGTCCTACCACAGATTTAAAACATGGTCTGCTGTTACTATGAGAAAACTTGAAAACCTTGTCTTTGCCACCTGTTTGACATGGACTCTGTGCACAGTCCCAGCCGTATGTTCCTTGCTGTTCCTGCAAAGGGAATGTGTTGTAGCAGGTACTTTGTTCATGGTATAATGGGTCTTTCAGCTTTCTCCGGTTTCAGTTCCTCTTCTGGCCGCAAATGGCACGAGTTTAGGAAGCTCATGTTTGGAGTGAGGTTGGATACTAAGTTTATCTGCAAGACAGTATGAAAGTGTATTCTACTTTTAATGGCACATGTGCATCCCATCTGGGTTGGGCTGGGCTACAACACTGGGGACTGAATTGTGTGTATTCCAGCCTAAAAAATGTGGGACTGCAGTAAAATCTTATTGTTTTATGTTCTTAACTTTTTTGCTTGGGACTGTTTGAAGAAATGCAGAAAAAACCCCAAACCAAACAAAAACAAAACAAAAAAATCCCAAAAACCAAAACACCAACCAAAAAAACAATCTTCAAAGGACCTAGCTGAGATTGTACACAAGTCCCCTACTTTTTTGAACCTGCAAGGTGGCATTTTATTTCATAATAAGGTAGTTAAATTTAAGTAATGCTAACATTACTAGTGACACAAATACAGTTAAAAAAAAAAAAGAGACTATTGAGTGACTACCAAAGGTGACTCTAAGACAAATGAATTTCTTCATCTCTTGAAGCTTTTTGGCACAAAAATTTCTGACCAAGTTGTTTAATGACATTAACAGAAATGTTAAGGGGAAGGAGGTTTGGTTTAGATCACTATTTGATTTTATACAAAAAATGCAGAAATCTCTTTTGATGATCATTTTTTGAACACGGAATCATGGGAAATAGTTTGTTTTCCCTGAGAGCCAAGGCAATGTATTTATTTCAAGTTTTATTAAATGAGTTATAAATTTTCCTAGCAATTTACTCATAGCTCAAGAGGTTTAATTTGCATGTGTTGCCTTTTACAATATGCTTTTCGTAATGTTGCAGATGCTTCTTCCCTAGCTTCAGTAAACAACAGGCAGTTGGCCAGGTTTTTGACTGAACGTTTGCCAACTCTGAGAAATATTAGTTAACTCTCTAGCGACCACTGAATGATTTTTAGCTGACTTTATCCAAAAGAATCTGTGAAGTTTAAAAATTATAGAAAGTAAAAAAATAAGATAAAGAACAAGTCATTTGCTGGTCTAAGCACAGGAAAAGAGATTTATTTCTGCATTTTAATTATTTCAAATTTTTTTTTTTTAAAGCTTGTGTTTAAAAATTGGTTGCTTTCAGAAATTTAATTAAAGATTCCTGAAGGGGATGATAATAGTAAACATTTATCCCTTCAGGTTAGTGAGGATTTTTCTTCTTGTAGATGTTTAAGTACAAATAGGTTTGCCCCTACTGTTTGCTTTCATTTAGAAAAGCCTGCAAGGACAGTTTTCTTCTCTAGCATAGTAATCCAGACTGTAGCAGGGATGTTTTGCAGGTGGGATGGCAAATTGTTTCATGAGCAGTGGAGGTGAAGAAGTCTGATTTCCAGCAGATTTAGGTTGTATTGTAGATGATGTAGTAGAGCTCAGCTCCCATCTCTGTGCTGTTTATGATGCTTTCAGCTTCCTTCCAGTTTTCTTTTGTGCTCCATTGCTGTCTCTTGAGCAAGTCCTGTCATATTCTCTCCCACTCTGGAGCTACCTGCATGCTTGTTTATCTACAGCCAGTGCAGGGGGTAGAAACCCAATCTGCATTTCTTCTTGTTAGTGAGAGATCCAGTAGTGTTTCACTTTCACTCAGCTTCTCATCCTCATGGTGTTTCCAGGAATGTAAGGTGATTTCAAACTTGCTTGAAATTTGCTAATTTGTCCCAAAATTATGGTTCAAAAGACATACGGAAGAATGGCTTGTCAGCCCGCTTGCATAAGGAAATGAGGCCAACCATGAGCAAGAAAGAAATGTCAAACATCTTCTTGAATGATGTGCACTTGGAAATAATTACAGGCAGTCCCATGATTAAATGCTGTCAGTGTAAGTGGGGCAACAGGATGGACTGAAGAAATGAGCTGAGTGTGAATTACCTGACTTGACACTCAGTGCTCTTGGAAAACCTGTCTCTCTGGGTCTGTGAGCACACTTGGGATAACTATTTTGAACAGATGATCATAAATGGAGCATAGTGCAACAGTCATTTGAAATGAGATGATTTTAAAGGTGGAAAATTCTGAATCTTTTGATATACATCCAGGTTACTCAAGGCTCACTCAGGGTATCTGAGCTTGCGCTTTTATTGGTGTTAATTTTTGCTCCACAAATGCTCTAATGATGTGTGGCTAGCTTTGGGCTGAAATTAAATACAGTGAAGATAGCACAACATCAACCATGCCTGATATCCTGCTTTCAACCTCAGAGTCATTTAATCATATTACCCCTCCCAGAGAGTTCCTCGTTTGTGCAGAAGTAGTGCACTCAATACCATAAGGATGTAATGGACTAGAAGAACTGAAATACTCTGAACAATAGATGATTATTTGCACACACCCTTCCAAACTTCCTTTCAAGCTCTGAGGCAAAACATTGTCAATCTAAAGAAAAAACCCTTGATTTTATAAGCTTAGTGTTTGAAAAGTTACCTTACATTTTCTCAAGCAAATTTAAAGTGGGGCTCAAGTGGTTCTGCAGTTAGGATCCAGAGAAGATGAGTATCAGGTGATTTGTTCTATCTTCCTTACTGGAAACATGGTGTGTGCCTAGTGTGATGTCATAAAGTGATGTCTCAGTGTGTCCAGCAGCAATTATTGTGCCCTTTTACTTTGCTAGCAAATGGCACCTATGACCCATTGAATTTCACTTAGACTGGATGAATCTGTTTTCCCCAACATTTCTCATTTTTTCCTTCCCTCTGTCTTTTCCCTTAAATGGTACTGGGGAGGGAGGAGTGTTGCTTAGCAACCAGTCAGAAATGGTCAATACAGCATAAATATTAAACCTTTCCAGCCATAGTGAGAAATTAGTAAAGTGTTTCTCTTTTTCCTTGGGGAAACTGTGGCAAAATGGTAACTCATTCTTTCTGATAAACAGGACAAAATTGGTACCTCAGTTTCTCTGGATCTCCTGTACATGGAGAAGGAGACTTTTTCTTCACTAGTAAATAAGAGGATGCTTGTGCAGAGCCCATGGACCATGGTGTGGTATCTTGTGTGTGTTTGGTTGGGGCTTCTGTTGGGGATTTCTTTAAAAATTTCATTAGAGCCTAAAATGGTTAGTTTGGAGTTTGGCTCTAACTCAGTCATATATTATCAGCAAACTACAGTTATAAATTATTTTTCTTTTTGGTCTAAATGTTTTTCATCTGCTTTATAATTTTTAGATGGAAGGCAGTAGAAAGTACAGTGCATCGCTACTTTTCATCCTACTGCAGAAATTATGTAAGAATTATAAAATCCATATTGTTTATTGCTTGCACTGGAGGGAGAAAATATGTCATCACACATTGTCTGAAAAAAATGTGTTTATTAATTTGAATGAATGTCTGATTTCAGTAAGACATTTACATAATATTCATGAAATCCAGTCTTAAGAGAAGTAGAGAGGCTTGAAACTATAGGTAGCCACTGTGATCTGCCTAAAGTAAGCAACTGAAAGTGCACTCCTGCAGTTTGCCTTTATTTAATCAGTGGCTTTGACACCAAACATTTTGTGCCCTGTAAGCCTAGGAAAGTGTGTGAGCATTGAAATACCTTGCCAAAGATCATTTATTAATCATTTAAGCACAGCAGTAGAAGCCTGGCCCCTGGCTCTGTGTCCCCATTGCCCAGCCAGTGCTTCTCCATTCGGGCAGCCTCACACCATCTGGGGCTGTCTGCCCCATGCATGTCCATGGGTAACTGATCTCAAGTGTTACTGGCTGCCACGAGTGTAAGGTGGAAAATAATTGGAAAAAACATGTTGATCTGGTAGCTCCAAATTTTACTGGAAGTTGTTCCTGGAATAATATGTTTACTGAAATTATATGTGCAATCATATACCAATAATTTCATAACTAAGAAATGAGACTATTTCAGGTTTTTCAATAGTATTTTCTCGAAAGCAGCCTGTGTGAATTTTGATTGATATGACACTTTAGAACTATAACTAAAACTGTATTTGTTACAAATGAATGACCACTGAATCAATTTCTTTAGTATATATTTCTTTAGACTTGCATCATTAATATTCAAAGGGGAATGTCTTTTACATTGTGCTGCAGTTTATACTAATGTGGGTTCATTTGCTTTCATGTTATTAAATCACTCTTTTCTATTGAAAAGATAAAATGAAGTCGCATTGTTCATGTGCTCTGTGGAACTGTAGCAATGTGCGGTTTGGTACCTACTGCATTTCCAAAGCAATAAATACATGAATAAAAAATCAAAGGTAGTAGACAGAATTTTGCTTTGATTTCCACAGATACAGCATGCCATTGTTATAAAAGAAATCTAATAGGTAGATAAAAATTTGCTTGTATTTGCCAGCTGTTTTTAATGCAACAGCTAGTGCAGTCTGTATTATTTTTTGGATGATCGGAAGGTTCAAAACCACTTCTTTACTTAAAATTAATCTATCTATTAGAGCGAAATTGAATCTTGCTGCATTAAAACACTTCTAAAACTGTTTTCTGTGTATAAAACTTCAAGTATCTTGTTCAGGCTGTATATTTCACTGAAAATCTTATTTATAACCATCAACACTTTTAAAAATAACACATACATGCCATTTAGAATTCTCCTCTGCTTCTATCTCAGAGACATATCATGTTTAACTGGATATACCTGACTCTTCTCTTTGAAGCAATTGAGAATTGCTCTAATAATTAGAAGTTTAGAACACACATGGCTTTATGATGGCTTTGTTGACTTGAATTCTCTAATGGCTTTGCTTAAGAAAAAGTCATGGGCAGCCTGGATTCTACCTAGGAGCCCATTTACAGCATTTCTGTTTCTCTGTGTGTTTATTCAGAGGAAACTTGCCAGAAAGAAATTCAGCCCTCAGTGCTCCCTCCTTAGGTAACTATCAGGGTCTTGCTTTTAAACTGAAAAGTTCATGTTTTTCTCTAGAATTAAGATTAGTATTTACCTATAAACCTTACGCTTGAAAATTGTTGACAGACGGGTGTGTGGTGTCTGTACTGAAACCATGATTTATTTTAAAAGTGACAAGTTTTCTTTGTACCTTCTCTCTTCATTGATATCATTTGCAAAATATTTATAATGAAACTTAAAGAGGGGAAAAAGCCCTCCTTGCCACAAAAAAGACTTGCAATAATGATTAGTTTTCAAACTAGGGATTCTCCTGTCTTAGTAAGAATTTGTTTGGAAAATGGTACTTTCCAAAAATGCTATTTTCAAGGATAACCTTACAGACTGATATGCTTTGCTCTTAATATATTAATCTTGGAAAACTTAAATGTATATATTTAGCATAATAAATTTCAGCAAACTCTTGAATCCAATAGCAGTGCAGTATTTTTCAGGTCTCTAAATTAGTTGTATAAAGTTTTGTAACTCCTCATTCTAAATTTTTATCGGTATTTTAGTCTGTAAATAGTTTACTTACATGCCAATATTAATCAACAGCGATGCTGGAAAATGTGCCACCTTTTTCAACACCTTGGTTTATTTTGGTTTATGATCTGTTTTCTGTTTCTATTTTAAATCTTCTATCTTTGCTCTCACTTGTGTAATGCAGTCTCTTTAGTGTTTTGAATAGGGAGTGATTGTTTGGAGACTCCATACTGAAGGGTCAACAGTGAAAGGAAAAAGCTTAAATATGGTACAGAAAATGGTTTTGTCTCGATTTCGTGTGTTTCCCACATTTGATTAGTGCCGAACTGCTGTCAAGAGCTCAGTCCTCTGCAAGCACATGCTGTGTCAGGCAATGAGAGCATGCATGCTTACTGTTCCTACTATTATGTTTTTAAAGGCTCTCAGTGGTTGATTAGATGATTTTCATGCTTGATGTAAAGCTGCACACATCACATATGTTATTCTTAAACCCTTATATCCAGTTCTGTAGGCAAACATTTAGATATTCCAGTAAATTCTGGGTCTAAAGCAACAGGTGTGTAACAGAAGCAGCTAGAAGAGTCAGAGAGCTGAACTGCCTTGGCAGAGGAGGCTTCGCTCATGGAGTGAGGGAAAAGACAGGGATGTAGGTCCTGTAAGTTCATACTTCAGCAGACCTACCCCCCTTGCAGGGAGGTGGTGAGAACCTGATGGTCCTGCTGCTATAACAAGTACTGTCATTTGTCACTGTCTTGACGTACACGTTTCTGCTTGAGGGACACACAGAGAAAGAAGGCACTAGCATCTTTCCTGCAGGAAGAGCATTGCTGCTTTTTGCACATTGGGAAGCATAAATTTTGGTTTTGCCACTGAAGAAAATTCATCCTTTAATTAGGCAGGCATTGCTTGAATGAGAGATCTGAGAATTGAGCTTCGTATGCTTTTTGTGGAGCGTCTTTTATTGACCACTGTTTTCACTGTAATAGGTATTTATAATGAGAAATAGTAATATTGCTGAAACTTCAGGAGAGAGTCTTTGTGAGTGAGGGGATCTGAGTTAAAGTAGCTTCAATGGGAAGAAGATGCTTGGGCTTGCTTTTTCACTGGGAGAGCTGCAAATGAGATGCTGAATTTAAAGTTAGGTTTTAAAAGCCATATATTGAAGTGAGAGGAACGGACACTAAGAGCTTCCTTGGCACCTTCTGTCAGCAGGACAACAAAATACACTCAGTAAGGTTACAGAGACAGTCTTCAGAGATGTTAACTTCCATAAATACTTCATTTCCAAAGAGATTTACAAGGGTATGGCCTAATGCACAGCCAGTTAACAACATGTGACATTAGATTTCTACAGATTGCAATGCTTGGAAAATTATGGTGAGCCTAATTCTGAGCATCTATTCCAGCTGTAAAGATAGAAAACTAAGTTAAAACATTAGTTTTTTACTGAGGTTTAGGCTGAATTACCTATCTTAGACATTTCCAGCTCTAAAGGGAAGGCCAACGCTGTCTACCCCTGCTGAGGTTGTCTCATTTCATGCCCCTTTTCCAGAAACTGGCGTTTTTAAGGCTCCTCACATAGATGTTTTTGGAAAACTTTTATATTGTTTTGACATTTTCTCAATTTATAGAGAAGACATAGTGATAAAAAGGCTAAGCACAGAGAAAAACAGAGAAATGAAAGATTGCATAAAATACCATGGGATTTTTTGCCAGGAAAGAGGAAAAAATGAAACTCAGGGCAGTTAGAGGTGTTTTGTCTGAAGCTCACATTGGTCAGGTAACTAAACACAGGAGAAAAAAATTCTCTAAGAACACTCCTCCAACTGTATGCATAATTCCATGTTATGAATGCAAGCATATATGAAGTCACAGATGCTAAGGCACCTTACTTCTTCCCCTGCTTTCTAGCAATCTTGTCAGTAATATTGTTGTGCTGCTCTGACTATGAATTACAGGGCATGCAGTGGTGAGTGACCAATGTTTAAACATTCATTCAATATTAGCATGTATAAGAAATGTAGGATACTTTCATTAATTGGATGAGGGTTAAATGTGTTTCATTTAAAAGCTGCAGTGATCACTAATGGAATGACCTCAAAGTCATTATCTGTTAAGAAGCAGGAGAAAAGATTGTTCTTCATGTTCAGTTGTATTTGTCATTACTTGTGAATATAATTTCCAGATAAAATATAGTTTTAGCTCTCTAACTACTCTAAGCTAAGGTTGGATGGAATAAATTCTTTCAGCTATCATTTAATTTTGTTGCACTGACTCTAAATAGCACTTTTTTTTGGCCAGCTTTATTTATAAGCTGTGGTTTTTAAATGAAGAGCACTGAATACTGTTTCTTATTTCATTTTTTACCCTTTTGTGTCATCTTTAAATTTTCATAGTCATTACAAAGACAGGTAGACAGGAAGGCTGCAGATATTTCGGATACCATAGCAGTCCTCAGAAGTCCACCAATTGGTATTACAAAGATACAGTGTGCTCTACATGCCAGGTGTTTCAGAGCACAATTCCTTTGGGATTTGTGGTTTGTCATTAGGTCAGTAAGATTTTCAGTCTCATTTCCCCCTTGCCCTTGCTGCCATGCAGATCTTCTTGCGCTTGGGAGACCAGGCTAGTTGCTCTGATTCACAGCATCATTTTATTTGACTACCACTCTTGAGATTGTCTCTCAGCAATCTCAGAACTGAATGTGCACAGAAGAAAAAGTTGAAAATTTACTATTTTAGTAAGTTCTTTATTCCCTTCTGTCTCAAAGTTTTCTTCAAACAAGGATGAGTAGCAACATTGTATGACTCAGCTAACGATGTGCATAAATAATATCGACTCCTGCTGAGAGTGACAGAAGTTGACATAGATTTCAGGAATTTCCTGAACAGCAGTTGTATTACCTGGTATCTGGATATAGTCTTGAGGCCTAGCAAAGTTTTCTGTTCCGATCGAATCGAGAGCATCTTTGGTTTGACTTTGATTTTCTAAGTCATGGCCAGAGCCAGCCCTTGGGAAGCAGAGGGCACCATGAAGGGAGCGAGCTGTTGGTCCAGGAGACACAGAATGAGCTGATGTGCTAACAGAGAACAGGCTGCTTCTGCTTCTCTTCAGTAAAACTCTCTGATTTTTCAGGATAGTAATAGTGCTCTCCAAGAGCAGAGGACTGAAATAAAGTATATCCAAAACCGCTACTCTCTCTCTTTATGTCAGTTTTTATCTCTCTCACATAATATATTAGGTAGAAGTAACAAGTACAGGAGTTTAAAAGAGAAAAAAAATGTCCTGGTGGTCTACTCAGATTGGTGGTGCATGTAGCTTATTTAAAAGATTTTGTAGGTTGCATTGAATCAGTTGACCAAAGCAAAATGTAATAAATGTATTAAATGTACTCAGCTAATAAGTATTTAAAGAGGAAGAAAGAAAAATTTTCTTTTCTGAAGGAAGAGGAATTAGATGAGTGATGAGAAAGATTTTCATGTATCAAATGGTAGCACCAGGAAAGATTTATTTTTAAAAAATTCCACATTTATTATTTGGATAGTTTTTTTCATCAGGATCATAGAAAATCCAGGACAGCCTCTCTTGGGTGAGCCTTCCTTTTCTTAGTATCACACTTGTTTTCATTCTCATTTAATATCTAAATTTCCCCTTTGTCACCCTAATATCTGGGCATTTATATATGGTAGTCACAGAAGAGGGGAGGTGGATGAAATATTTCAGGTGAGTCATCTGATCTAATTTGGAAAGGTTTCTGTGAGGAAAGAACAACTTTTGATTTATAAGGGAAGGTTGTCTGTTATAAAGATATACATGTTGGAATTTATTATCAAGAATCTGCTTTTAATTTTAGAGATTGTTTACCTAAACTACTATGTGTCAGAGCTCAGGACAAATTTCTACTTAGCATTTAATTTTAGATACTTGCCATAGCGGACAGTAAAAAATGGGTCCCCAGAATTCGTGGCATCAATATGAATCTTACCTTCTGGCAGCCCCTGCCTGCAGTTTGTCTTTGAAATCTCCTTGATGCTTGTTAACCCTGCTCTGACATGTAACAGCTCCCGTTTATTTATTGGACTTTGCTCATTTATGGAAAAGTACAGGAATTATTAATGGTTTAGTATCTATTGATGTATTACTTGGGTGGAATTCAAATTGTAGTATTTATGGTAAACCCCTTTATAATGAAATGAGCATAGAAACAAGGAGGCTCATTCTTAAGGTTAAGTGTCTTTTGCTATATGAACAATTGTCTGTAAAATATTGTCTTACCAGCTTTTTATTTATAGCAATAAATTAGAAATAAGGACTTTATGTATGAAGGGAAAGGATTAAGAATATTTGTGTAGATGATAAAGAATAAATAACGCGATCCAACGAACCGTATATTGGGTACATTGTCATGGGCTCTGGTTTTCTGTAGGGAGCTGATACATCTCTGCATCCTGCAGTGAGCTCCTGCCCAGGACTGGGCTCTTGTGCTCTGCCAGAGCAGGTAGCAAGTGTGGGTGCTTCTTTGTCAAATCTGAATGCCCAAAAGCTGAAACTAATGCTGGGAAATGAGACTTTTCTATGATTTGGCTGTGATCTTGAGGGCTTAATTTTGTTCTAGCTTCCCTGGTGTATTCATTGTCTCTTGTGCTGTGTAAACCCCATCTTTTTGCTTTCCTTGAGGGAAGCACGTGGAGCCTTGGGCTTTGATTCGCATAGATGGCATGTTTTTCTTTTAAGATTATAATATAGAACATAATGACAGTACTGGGTTCAAAACAAAGGTCCACACAGCTCAATACTTTGTCTCTGACAGTGGCCAGCAGTGGAAGAGAAGAGAACAAAACCAGGGAAATCTATAATGGTACTTACTGTATGTTTCCAGTGATTTGCAGGGACTGGTTGAGAGAGAGGCATTAGTGCATTTGAAAGACATCCTATTTATGTGAGCACTGTACGAAAAAATTACACAGTGAGCAGCTGTGGTGTATGTAATAGATGTTAAACTGGGAAAGAGCAGAGATAGCTGTGTGAAGCCAAGTGGATGAATGTTGTAGAGTTTATAAATCAAGAGATGATGGGATCAATTCTGTGCAATGTAAATAGCATTACAGCTTTTGTTCATTTGGCTGAACTTCTCATGCTGTATGGAACATGCAAAAAATATTCTTTAAAGGTAATGGTATTTTTCTATTTTTATTACTTTGTTTTTAGTAGTGTTTTATTCCATGAAATGTTAATGTTGAAAATATTCATCATCAATGCTAAGTATGAAAAATAGTAATCAAATTCCATGGTTCTTCATATAAGCCTATCCATCACAAAGCATGCCCTATGGCTATATATCAATTTTAAGCATTAAAGTTACACAGTATTATCTTAGCATTAGGTTAACTGTCAAATAAAAATAAAAATTAATAAGCTGGAAAAAGAAAGAAGAAGAGACATTCCTCATTTAAAATCCTCAACTGATCTGGCATAATTGAAATGTCTTTTAGCAGAAATGTTAGCTTTAATTCAGATAAGACTCAGCTCTCAATACAATTTTTATGATAGTCCAATATCCAGTAATTCTTGGGATACAAAACTACCAGGTATGTAAGTTGATAAGGTCCAGGCTTCCTCCTTGTATTTCACTGACAAGGAGCATATGTTTAGAATTAAAGAAGATCCAGGCAAGCTTTCAATATTGAGATGTCTGTTCAAAGAGATTAATGAGTTTTAGTCCATGTAGTCGCAAGTTTTCAAACCTTTGCTGCCATTTTTCTTGCAGACCTTCTGAGACATTGTGGAGTTTGGGCATTTGGCTGCAGCATTAAAAAAATGTGTGAAGAACTGAACATTGATTTTACTTTTCAGTTTAATAATGATTTTTGTCTGATTAAATAAATTAAAACACATATAGGGCACATATAGGTGGATTATAGCTTTCTTTCTCTTTTGTTCCCTGCTCCCACTGTCCTGCCTCCTGTTCTTCAGATACCCCTGATAAACTATTTCATCTCTGAAAGTACTAGAGTAATAGAATTTTGTTGTTGCATTTTCATTTGCTTTGATTTAGTTGAATATTATCTGGGAAATATCATCCTTAATGTCTTTTCCTAAAATTAAACACATCTGAGGAAAGAAATTGTGAAAATTCCACCTCATATTTTATTTAAAATACTAAAAACATAGGCATTTCTTTGATATTACTTGTGTTAACAAGAATCCAATGCAAGGAAATATTTTTAATGAGTTAAATCTTTGTGTTTCCAAGCCTCATATAAAACCAGCCTCTTTTCACCAGTATTGACTCTGTGTTGCACTAAATTGCTTTTTTTTTGTCATCAGAGTTCTTCTGCATATAACTCCAGTGTACTTGTATGGCACACAAGTCAATGTGTAGCATTTTTCTTTCTATTGTTTGTATTTATTTATTTTATATTTTTCTGAATGGGCCTAGCCTGTAATGAGATTATTGCTGATAAAATTGCAGTCTTCATCAAGTTTGCACTTCTGTGAATTCAGATTCAGAGTACAAAATTCTAGTAAAGCAAATAAAACCCCTCCACTTGGCTCACTTTGACACTAAAATATCCTTTGATGGTGATGTTTTTGCTGGAAGTCAGATTTAAGCTGTAAAATAAAGCAGCTGTGCAGAGTAAGTCACATTTTGATCTCATTTCTGCAATATCTGTCTTACTTAAACAGTTTTTAATATTGCAAATACATTTCAATATATACCAGAAACAATTTTCCCCTTGCTACAAAAGGAACATATTGGTGTTGTTAACGTAGCATATTCCTTTTGCTGCTTCCTTTATTTGTTCTCTGTTTTGCTTTAAGGTAAAGGAGGAATTTGGTTTTCTGTCCAGGAAGCTGATGAACAGAAATTGAAATGGTTTCTTTGCATCTCCAATTTAAAATCAAAAAGTGAGCTAAAAATATTTTTCCTAATGTACTGTGAGCTTGAACAGTAAGCAAATTTTTCTGTTATGGTATCAATCAGAGAATGACCTTGAAAAACACTCTGTCTGCTGGTCATGGGCTGCAGGTGAGATAGGAGAGACATTATATCCTCCTGCACTGAGAGACAATCAGGTGAAGCATTGTGTTGGTAGTTCTGAAAAGGCTATGAAATATGAATATCACTGCTAAATAAGTTCTTTAACCTTGCACTATAAATGCTCAAGATTTTCTTCTTTTCAAGTGGGATGACAAAAGACCAAAAACATTTCTAATACAAATGTCTAATGCATTACTGTCATAAATGTTCTCTCAATGTGTATATATAGAAAGAGAACAATGGGCTGCAAGGTACTGCATATTCTGATCAAATTCCCCTACCAGCTGAATAAGTGATCTGAAAAGCACCTGTTTCAGGCCTAGTATCTGTATAATCACGATCAATTTTTGATCACTGTTGAAGTTGGCTGTTGGTTTGTTGTTTATAATTCCTATGTGTATGTTTTATATTGGCAGAAGTCTTTAAAAAGAGGTTGCTAACTCCCCTTTACCAAGCATTAATTGTGTAATAGGCATAATTTAACATGATCAAAATTTGGCAGAAGAAATAAATGACTAATTTTCACTGTTCTGAAAGACTGGAGGTAGGATAACTCACAGTTCTGTAGTTCTGTGCCAGTGCAGGTCAGCAAAATTCATGACATTTGTGGCTGCTAATATTTTTAGGTTAGTAATTAGCCTTTATCAGGTATTTTTAGGATAGGTATGTAAGCAATGACAGCACATGAAATGCATTTTTGATGGAAATAATGCACATTTTACTAAAACTTTTCAGTGGAGTGGCCTTACCTATAAACATATATTGAATTTGTTCACATTAATAAATCTAATGAATGTATACAATATTTGTAATAAAAGTTTGACTTTGAGTATAGCAAATTCTAAAACTAATTCCAGCATTGATTCTTATGCAAAATACAGTGTGGCTTTTGTCTTGATTTAAACAACTAAACTGTACCCACCAAAAAACCTCAGCTATGAAGAGAGCTCCTGACTCTGTTCTGGTGAGAACATGCTTCTTATTCCCAGTCTGGGGTTGGATAGCTTCAGTCTCCAAGTATTCCCAGTCTTGTTATGCTGTCTGTTGGATTGCAGACCCCATTACTGAAATTTCCTACCTATGTTCACTAGAGAAACTGGCTGTTTCCAAGTCCTGCCTCTCATTTATTGTACTAGTGTTGAAACTGAATGATTTCCTTGGGTTCTGATATAAGATGCTGTTCTAAATTCATTAGTCTTCCTTAGTCTTCTCTACATTCTTTTAGTTTATCAGCCTTATCTAATTAGCCTTATTAGCATTACCTCTGTAAAAGATTGTTTCCTTGCTCCCCAATGTTCTTTTATACCCACTCATCTTATCATCTTATTATCCTTTCAGTGTTGTTTTTTGTAACTAGCTTATTGTTATTGTCTTTTGTGGTCCTGAGCTCTTTTCAGAGGTTTGGAAGGTCTCCACACAGGGTTCAGTCATGTTCTGTGCTTCTACAAGAATGAATTTTCATTAAACAATATTATAAAATAAATTTTTTGCTTTTCGAAAGGGGTGTTATGGAGCAGAAAACACTTCACACGACAGTGCTGATAAGTGGTATGAGATTCAGAAAAACCCAGGAATGGAGTAAGAAGAGATTATGATAACTTTATGTTGGAATGGGTACAAATAAGAAAATAGCATGCAAACTATTAATTTGCATGGAAAAGACTCCAGAGCTCTGTCTTTATAACAGTTCAATTAAACAGAGACATTTGCAACTGATTGGTGTCTTCATGAATTGTGACTACATTATGAAGTTTGGTATGGAGTTCTATGGATAAGGGCATATAAATGATAAGAACATCTGTGGCTGATAAAAGGGTGTTCAGAAATGGTGAAGTAACTTGTTTCAGTGTCAGAACTAAATTAAAATGTACAGAAAATCTTCTGTCTAGTCTATGCTGAAGCAATTTCTTAATGTTGTTTAAGACAATGTGGGGAACTGTATGAACTGAGAGAGATGATCCCAATGCTGTTTTAACCCATTAATATTAGACTAATCTAACCTTGTAATAGAATACCAACATTTAATATTCTGGTGTATAAGACTGAGCTAATCTTAGGTACAGAAACTATTGGGTCTTGTGAAATGAGGGAGATGAATCATGAAAGCTCTGGAAACTTCTGAGCCATGTCAGTTCACAAAGGACGTGGGTTTTGCTCATCTCAAAGTAGGTAACACAGCCTATTTTCTCTTCAGGAAATTTTCAAATAATGGTTTATAGGGACTCTTTGGTGGTAAAATTAGAAACATGTTTAAGCAGAAAGATGTAGAATAAATAGTTAGGTGATTCTAGACTATACATGAGAGTATCTCCAAGTACAACAGTGATAAAATGTATAGAACAAATGAGAACAGAATGATGTAATAGCAATTTTAGTAATGTCCTGAATCAATCCTACTTATCTACAGTATTCAGTGTGAATTCTACTTGCAACAGTGTTGTACCTGTTAGGCAGTTTCATAAAGGCACTATGTTTTTTATATAACATTTTGTCCCTTTAGAAATTATCATGACGCATGTCAGGAGCTTTCACACTGAAAAAAATATGTCACATTAGCTTCCAAGTTTCTGATTGTCTAAATAACACGGTAACTCAACATACAGCTGTCTGGCATTTTGACAGTACAATAACCCATAATTCTTTCTGCCACTCAACACTTCAAGGTTAGCATTTTGTAGTTTGCTCTCAAGGAGTATTCATTTAAATTTTCAAGAGGCAAAGAGTTGAATGCTGTCTTATACTGCTCTTTTGATTTATTTTTTATATACTTTTCTACTGTATTAAATTTTTTTAACCATATATACCTGTATTTTATTTTTAACCTGCAACTTTCCAGGAGGTAGGATGTTCATCTACATCTCTGTTTTTCAGAAACTGGGGGCAGTGAGTATTTACAGCAGAACTTCCTATAGCAGGAATTTGTCTTGCATCACAGGGAAGCATCACCTCCCTTGGTATGTAGCAGGGGACCACAGATTGCTTAGATATTGAACAATTTTTTCACAGGAAACAGTGAAGAGGAAAGGTGGCCTTGGGGAAGAGCTGCTTTCAATTCCAAACTTACATCTTGAGATTTTGAGTGAAATGGAAATTTTGAAATTCATGCTCAAATGAGACATTTGAGCAAAGTTTTGTTTGTGAACTTAATATAGTTTAACCTTCTTGGGGCTCGTTTATAAACTAATTGAAAAGGTTGCAGAAATAATCTTTATAAATTCTTAGATACAGATTATTTTTGTAATAAGAGGAAGTTTCTATGGAGGAAATGGGGGCTAGTAAGTAATGCCAAGTGTACATTATAAATTTTAATATTGTAGGTTCTGGTGTAGATAAAATTTTAAATATTTGGTGGAAGTTACTCCTTATTTAAGTGTTTTGGCCTGCATTTGAGCATATCAGTATGTATGCCCAAAGACCACTTGCTGTTTCTGACTGAAATTCTTGGTAAAGAAAACTCAGAAAGGTAACAGGGACTGAACATATGTAATTTTTGGAACACTCCACCTTGGGCAGATTTTTAGAACAATTGTCCCATTAATACAGACCTATATGTACACATTTGTCTGGTGAAGATAAATATAAGGCCAGGAATTGTGTTGATTTTTCACAGATCCACACATTAAAACTTGACCTAAACATGTCAGAACCTCAGAAACAGCAGTGCTGACATTAATTTTATGACTATTTTAAAATTAGTGCTGCAATCCATACCATGTATATTTATGCTGACAATGATTACTGTATTGAAAAATATTTATGTTGTAGAAAATAAATAGGTCTTGTATCCTGCAAGGTAACGAGATAAAATACAAACATAACATGATTTAGGATACAGGGAAAATATTTTTTGTCATTGAACAAAACCCCCAACCTTTCCATGCACTTGTGCCCTACCCCCCCACCCCCTAACAGTCTCTGGCTATCAAGAATTAATTACAGCTTTTAAAGAATCAAACTCCCCACGTATTACCAGTGTGTGTGCATGTGCAGAGTATAAATATGTCCTAGAAATGCACAAGAATACATTAAGTGGATTTTTTTTCTTCAGCACGATCACTTTTTGTATGGTTCTGAGAAAAAAATAATTCAGTCCTTTAAGTCTTGGGAGAACAGGATATTTTTTGAGCTCTTTAAAAGAGCATTTTTACCAGGTTTTGACCAAAGGATTTTTCAGCATCATATCTGCAAAAAAATCAGAAGAAATTAAGAACCTTTTAAAATTCTCTACTGAGAAATAACCCAACCTGGTAATTTACTGGTTCCTGGTTATTACTCCAAGTTCCTCCCAAACACACAAAAACTTTTTTACATTATTACTCCTTTTCTCTCTTGTGATATTTTTCTTTTTGCTCTATGAGCTAAGCTGGAAAAGAGAGGGAAAAGATTGTAGTGGTTAACTTAAAAAAAAAAAAAAAAATTAAATCCTTAACTAATAGTCCTACTAACAGAAACTGAATACTGTTCCAAAATGTGCCTAAATACCTAGGTAAACATGTGACAGTTGTTGTAAGGGAAGTTACCTGGGGGTTGCTCACTGAATTCTTGCTCAAGTGCAGTGTTTTAGCTTCTCAAGGCATAAAAATACATCTCTGGCAAGTGCCTTCTTCAAGGTGTAAACCCCAGCAGACAGTATGAAATATATCTTAATAGAGCTTTATGGTGCTCCCTTTGCTTGTCCACCTTTGCTTTGTCTTTATCTCCTGCTGTCTCTTACCTGCTGAGTTCTTTTACTGTCATTCTCATAAGGTTTGATTGCTCTTTCTGTTGTTACTCTTTTAGACAGGCTTTCTCTCCCCCTAAATCTCCTCTTTATCTTCTGGGCAACATCCTTTCTGCTTCGGGGTTTTCCGTTCTTTGAGCGATATTTGTACGTGATAGAGAAGGCGCAAGACCACGTAAGTGGCAGTGACTTGCATGCACTTTTAATTGTATCACAGCTGAAAATCTGGATACTGGGGCATTTCTCAAGGGGGACTAGAAATGCAGCTGTACAGCTGAGGAGTGTGCTTCTTGTCAGGGCTCTGTTGGTCCCAGGGCTGCAGGAGAAGGCACGGAGACACTGCTGGGCAGTGGGTGAGGCTGCTGAGCTGCATGGCGCTCTGAAATAAATGTGCTGAGAGAAGGGCCATAAGGTACAGGTGGGAGGGTGGCACAAGAGTACTGTGAGTCTTTTGAAAGGCGTCTTGATTTTTGGATTTCTTACAAGACTTCTTTTTTTCTGTATATGGAGGATGCCAAGTGTTTGGGTTTTTTTCAGCTTGGGATGTTTTGCATAACCAACTCCTGTTTTTTGACACCCTCATAAAACACTTGCCTTCTTCATGGCCTCTTAAAATTTTGCATTAAACAAAAATTGTTCACAAATACAGCATTAAGAATGATGGAAAGATCAGGTGCCTGTTTTGTCTCCTGCTGGGATTGTAGCTTGGAAATCTGAAGGAATACTTTTGCTTAAAATTTTTGTTCATAAGAATAATAGCATGTTCCAAAGGGTACACTGATGCATTTATTCATCTCACCTGGCAAAACCTCCTATCCCATCAATGTGTCATCACCATTTTTATTTCAAATACCTCTCAGATGTTTAAAAAACACTTGCCTACTATTCTTATACTGAACCTATGTATTAGTTAACTCTGCGGACATGTCACATTCTGTCTTGGAAAATTGATTATGAAAGCTGTGACATAGTGTTTTGTGATGCACTTGGCTACCAAAAATAGGTTTTAAAAAATACATGCCAGAAGAAAAAAAAAATTAAAAATTAATTAAAAATTAAAGGAAATCATTGTATACTGTGGATTTTAAAAACATATTTAATTATATGTTTCCTGCATGCCTTTTGACTTAGTAAAATAAAAATAAGATTGAAACAAAGCAAGCATTTAAGAATGTGCCTGCAGCTCCTGTTTTCCAAGTAATTGAATACAGGATTTCTTCTCTAACCCTGTTCCAGCAAGAATATGCACTGCTTAGGTATTCATTTCAGTGGCATTGACAATACTGACAATATAATTGACCTAAAAAGTTCTGGATTTCCTGTTAATGCACTTTAGAAACGTACATCAACTACAAAAAAATCATTTCTATCTACATTTCACTTGATTTCCATTTTCAAGAAAGGAGGTTTCATCATTATTATTCTATTTGAATAGCACTGATATCTTGAGAGATGGAAGGAGACTTCTATTGTATGCAGGAGTACTTTATTTCGATATTTTCTTTGTCTGATTATACATGATAAACACACATTAGTGACATTCCGTGCATGTTTTGAAGATAAATGGGATATCTCTTTAAACCATTCCTGACACTTCCTAACCTGTGGGCTTAATGGCATATTCTTTCTTTGATTCAATAATTTGTCTGTCAAAAAAGCTGTGCTGACATTCTCGTTGTTGTGGGACTGAAATGGAGAGAAATCTCTTATCTTTAAGATAATTTTTGAAAAATCGAGGAGAACATTTTAGGATAAAAATGTTTTAAAAATGATTTCAGTTGGAAAAAAAATGTAAGTGTTGACATTATACCAACTGCTAGATGGCAGGTGATAAAAGGAAGAATGTTATCTAAAACTGTAAGTCCCCTTGAATTAATTAGGGAATGTGTGAAATCTTAGAAATGAAGACAGTTTCTACTACTATGCCTTGCATAAGTATTAGTTCCGTATAATAACTAGTAACTTTTTTTAAAAAGAACTGTAGATGTTGCTAAAAGAGTCTGGTTTGCCAAACCTACGTAGCTTCTCTGTGTAAGGCAAATATTACTACATGCGTGTACAAACGAACATGTGCTTGTATGTACATTGTCTGTGGATGTGTTTGAATTTATATTCATATACTGGTGCACTGCCTATTAAAAACAGTTTACTTGGCCCTATTTTATTTACAGAATTAATAGAGAGAGGAGTGATTCATACTGGCTATTTAGAACCTTTTAATTTTTCCTAGGAGTCTGGTGTGATGGGAAAGATTAAGGGCATAAACTCTGCATGAAACAAATCTAACCACAACTCTCCAGTTATATCTGATCAAGTAACATAGGACAATGTTAGAGTCCAAAGGTTTGAACACTGTTATGTGTTTGTGGTAGCTGCTTTCCTGCTTTGGTAGTTTTCACTTCCAAACCCTGTGAGCTGGCTCTATGTTCTGTCTGCTGTAAATGCCAGAATTTTCTTCCCTTTTTTTAAGGGTATTACAGGTTAAGGAATTCTAGTATTTTTTGCTCTTAAAATATTATGCTTTTATTAGAGGTAGATTAGGCAATTGGCTTCACAAGAGAATTAGCTAATTCTGAGTGTTTGATTGAGTACTCAGGTCCTCCTTTCTTCGTTGTTTTCCCTGAGTTTCATTTTTGCCAGTGAGCACTCATCAGAGCTTTTTCCAGAGGATTTCTAAGAGCTACTGTCAAATGTGCCTCTGGCTGGATGGCTGGCTCACAGGGGTTGATCTTGCACAGGGTGTCTGCCTTAATTTGTCTTTTCTGATTATTAGTCTTGTCCCCTTTACATTGTAATTGTGAAAGGCTGACCTGGTGACTGTGGCCTATAAGTTACAATTTGAGACTTAAGCTCCTTGGTTCACAATATGCTTGCAAGGGCTAGAGATTTCCAATGTGTTTTGAGATGCTTGTCACCATGGCAGACTTCAGAAAACTTGGGTGGTTTAAATGCATCAGCCAACCAGCAGACCTGTTACCACCATGTGTGGAATGGATAGGAGAGGAGAAAAGGAATGCTGACCTGTTGTGAAGAGTTACTTGGAGTCTTTCTTTCCAGTATTCATAACAAGCAGAGTAATCAGACTCTTCCCTAGCTATGCTCAAAGGCAAAGAAAGAATATCGTTTCAGCAGCTGACATAAACAAGATGAAACCTCTCCCTCAAAGAGAAAACCTCACCCTCCAAAGAAACTGCCCACCGCCAAAATCTAAAAGCAGTCCTAATGAAGAAGTGGTTGTGCTGGTCTCAAGGAAAACAGTTACAGATAAGAACGCAGATATGAACTTTGTTTATATACTCAGAGTTTGAAACTTGTCTCTCCTGTAGCTGAAAGAAGTGTAGATTTTAGTTAGAGTGCTTTCCAGATCACCTCTGCCATGTATGGTGGGGAAGCCCTTTGGTCAGTCTCACTCGGAGAGTGTTCCTTCATCCTGTGCTTGAGGGTTGAACAGCAGTTTTGGAGAAGTTCTAGGGATCAGCTGTTATGGAATCTAATCAAATAATTTTCAATATAGCTGTATTTAGAAGTCATGAGGTGTGTATTGCCAGCTTGGTAGTCTGTTAAAGTTTATGGGAATGTCTGTCTCTACTCTGTAGCAGTGTTGTTCTGGAGTGTAAAGCTCACACTTGTGCTACTATGATCTCAATCCTTTCATTGTACTATGTGTTATATTTAAAATAGGAGAATAATTTTAGGAAATATGTTAATTTAGGAGGAAAATAGGGTTTGCCTAGTAGCAGCACAGAATCTAAAACCTGCAGTAGTATGGGATTTCACTGAATGGTTCTGAAATTAGTCGTAGACTTCTGGGAAAGCATAGTGTGGTATTTCCATACGCTGTGACATTTCCTTCACAGTTCTTTTTCATTCAGATGGAATGAAGTCTAAGGTCTGAGTAGTTTTGGAAAGGGTGTTACAGATGTGATACCAGGGGAAAAGGTGGTAGCTTTTCTTCTTGACAGTGGTGAAACTTGTGCCCAAGCTGAAAAATCGAATTCAGCAGGCTATCAGCATTAAGAAACACATGTTTACATTTCTGATGTCTGACATCACAAATGTTAATCTTTAAACCTAGACTTCACAGTTAAGCAGCAAAAATTGCTGGTAGATTAATTGGTTGAGAATTTTTTCATGACAGTATCTAAGGTTAGGGTTAATGTAAATGTTATTGTGAGCTTATCTATTTTTAATCTGTTCCGTCTGAACCAGAACTGGTGGTGTTTAGTTACCATCATCATGAAATAGTAGCAGTTTGTATATTAACGTCCTGTGGGATGAGACAAAAGCTGTTGATCTGATTGCATATTAAACCTTAAGCTACTATTGCAACAGTGGTTAAGAGATTCCATTGATGTGAAATGGCCTGCATAGGGTTGACTGATCTGTCTTTGCACGAACCAACTGGTGAAGCATTCAAATAAAATGATCACTCATAGATCCCTCAAAGAAGGAGTGGGGGAAAGGAGGGGGGGAGGAGGAGCTCCACACAATAAACAAAGCAAAAGCACTCAATCCTTTTCAAAGACTTATAAATATTTAATAATCATCTGTCTACGGCCAATCTAGAAAAAGAAATCTTTAACTTGACTATTTTAAAGGCCCAAACCTGAATTTTAATTGAGGTGGTTTCAAAGTTCACATTACTTAGTGTGGCGTTTCCTTGGAAGTAAAGGCAATATTTTCCTGGGATGGGATGGAAATTTTTCTAAATGTAGTATAACTGTAGGCTAATTTGGATTTTTGGTGGGGCAAAATAACGCTGCATGAGACAGTATTTTTTGCTACTGTAAAAAAACCTGGTCACTTTCATTTTAACTGAAGGTAAAACTTGGCTGCTGAGATTATGTACAAAAATTGTTATGTGTATATGTATATATATTTTTTTTCAGGTGAAATAATATGATCTCTAACAACATTAAGAAGTTTTTAAGAACAGCCTTTATTCTCCCAATCCCTTCTTCTAGGTTCTATCACTGAAGGCACCTGATTCAAGTGTCCCCTTGGATGAACCTCTCGTATCTCACACTAGCCAATTTTGACAGTCTAAGTGCTCAAATTGAGCCATTTTGTTCTCTGTAAAATAAACCCAGGCCCATTATATGTGATTTTTCATTCACACACCCCTCCCCTTCTCTTCATTTTCTTCCTCCTCTCCTTACTACAGCTCTGTGAATGTAGAGTTGCAACATTGTGAGGACCAGTGTTTTCACTCCAGGCATGTCAACTTCAATCTGCTGCGATTTGGTGTGAAATCTGTGCCATGGTGTGGGGCAGAAAGGTCAACCCCCCCATAATTGATGTTGCTTATTCATCTGCTTCCCGTGTATTTTTCTCTCCACACACTGGGCTTTGTTTGGATAAATTGTTTGAAGATTTACTGTAGTTCTTAAAGCCTGAGAAGCGGCTCCTGCTGTAAAACTTCAATGTCCCCGCTAGGCAGGAGGCTCAGCTAGGATGACACATAATGGCATTTAGACAGAAAGATCTTTTTCTCCCAAGACAAAACGTAGAGGACGTCATCTGGCATAACAATTAGGACAATTTTCAGACTAATTTACTATGGAATCGCTTTGTACACTCCCCTTGTACACTGATATTTAATATGCTAATTGCTATTTAAACCTGAAATATTATTTTAAAGAATTCCTGGACTTTAGAAAATCAGTATATTGAATGGAGGGGAAGAACAGGATGAAAAGAAAGGAAAATTTCTAATGAACATGATTTTTACAATTGCACATAAGTACTTTTCAGATTATTAAGGAAAAGCCTCAAAGGTCATAAAGAATCTAAATGTAGTAATTTATTGTATTTTGGGTCACCCACATTTGTTCTGCTTATGTTAGCAAATGGCATCATTTGAGGAAGGAAAAATACAAGTGCCATTTATATACTCAGAGGGGTTTGATGGAAATTTAAAAATGAGTTTTACTAAATTTAATAAAATTCCTTGCATTTTCTGACTTCCAGTGAGCATACATGTCAATATTTGAGCTCTGAGGTAATAAATACAGGAACAGAAAGCTACAAACTTTAAAGAATGTCTGTGTCCTTGTGGCTGTAGTCCTGAAAAGAGTGCTAATGTACTGAAAGAAATCTTAAAAATGGGAGAAATACTCACTTCTTTAGTAAAGAAGGAAAAAGCTTTATCACCTAGTAATCCTGCCTGCAGATTGAATAAAATAGTTTGAAATCATTGTTTTGATTTCCATTGACTGAAGGCTAGAGTAGCTTTATTGGTTAAGCTGTTAAATCTGCTGTGGTTTAAACACACTTTTTTTCCTGATGCACCCTTGCTTCGATTGACCTTGAAACACATTATCTCATCCTTTTTGATTTTTTAGAAGAAAATGTCTGTTGCATCAGATCATTTGAAGCAGTCTTAAAACACTGAATAAGTAGGCTTTACTACTATTCTTCTTCGAGGATAATATGAAAGTGTAATGCGTGAGTATTTCTGCAATCTGCTGGGTGATGTCTGCCCCTCTTGGTGATTCACTAAGGAGGCTCTACCTGCAACTAGTGAGAAAAGTGTAACCTGTGTGTGGCACTGTGAATGCCTTTAGTTATGGAATGTTTATGGTTTGGTTATGGAATACAAAAAAGCTGTGTATGAAAAAGCACCTGGCACTCTGTTTTCTGAGGTGGTCAATACAGTGTGATCCTGAGGTGTTAGAATTCTGAAAAATCATTATCTTGATCAAGAATAATGGATTAAAGAAAATCCTTTTAGAACTGAAAGTAATTGACAGTAAAATTCAAATTACTGAAATGGTACAAAATTCCCATTACTCGGGATCTAGAGCAAGTTTATGGTAGTGCATGCAACTAAAAGCAAACCTCATGGAATCATACTGGATTCACCCTGAGAATAATTCTATTCTTGGACTGAAAATCTTACTAGCTGCTTTTTCAAGCTCTAATATAATTACTGCAACATTTATAGATGAATATTGTGCCTTTGCAATATTTTCTTGTTATATGTCTGTCACAAAGAATTTAAGCGAAAAGAATATGCAAAGATTCTTATTATAGAATTTGTGTGTATCTTAGAACTGGCTGCAGCATTTATTTTATGGATTTGGCATTTCTGTGTATTCTTGTTTGTGCTTATTCTTCAAATTAAGAATTCTTGTCCTTAACTGTGAAATCTAAAAAAATCTGACACATCATCTGTCATTTTTAAGACTATCGCTATGCATAAAAAGTTGAAAATTACCTTCTTTTAAAATTTCTTTTAAATAATACACATGCAGTCTTGGATATGGGTGAATTTGCATTTTGGACAACAGTAAAAATGAAAGAAAATCAGTAGGAAAATAATGAAAGATTTCATACTGCTCTACCCAATTTATTAGACAGTATGATCATTAAAATATTGGTGCTAGGAAACTAGAGAATTGAAATAATAATGACAAATTCCTAATTTATTTTTACATATGTTCCACTTTGAAATGTAGGTGTGGGAAGTCATATCATATCTGAGATACCTGCAAACAAACTTCAAATGAAATGCTTAGCATAAACTACCCTTCCTTTAGCTTTAATTCAGACTGTTCTCTTTCCTTTGAATAGTGAAAAAAAATTTCATTCACCTTGTTCTCCCTACCAAATTTGGAATATAACCTTACAGCTTAAGGCTAGTTTACTCTTCTTTTTTCACTTAGAAGTGTTTGGAAAACTTTAAAATATAATTTCACTTTTCAGGGTAATATGCCTTTCCTGTCAGGCAAGAAAGCAGCATTTGAATTTGTTTAGGATTACTTTTAGTGGAATGGAGGAGATGGATCCCTGTATACTTTTTTGGAGATGCACTGTAGTAGTTCTAAGCAATTTAATGGCCTGAATGTTTTGTAATGGCTCTGTCTGCTTAAAACTTTGGAGTAGGCTGGACTAATGGAAGAACTAGAAACGCAAAGCCGATCTGGGTGACTGGGCTTTCTCGTGAACAGCCTTGGCAAAAAAAACATATACGGCTCCCAGGACTAGAAAGGACCTGTTTCATGTTCATTTCTATGCCTTACTGTTACGTATTTGCACCCACTTTTTCTTTTGAAAATAATGAGTAGGAGGAACATGCAAAGTGGTTTTTTACCAGACAGTTTAGATCCACTGTCTCTGGAAAAAAAATTTCGACGGTTTTGTGACATGGGAAATTGAATTGTGGGGGAAGGTTTGTTAGTGATGGGAAGATTAGATTAAATAGCTTTTTAGTGATTTATTTTATTTAAACAAGCTTTGTCCATTGTATGTAAATATATGGGACTCTCAATTTGTCATGTGGTTAGAATGCACAGTAAATACAGAGAATAGTTGCATTCCTAAATTGTGAATTTTAATGCTTTCTATGTAAGACGTATACTTTATGGCATATTTTTTTGTGTAATACTAGTCCAAACTTTGTCTAGTTATGTAGTTTATTAAATTCCCATTCATTTTACAAGTGCTGGATGATTCACATTGGGATGGCTTGTTATCTCCCATTCATCTGGGCCCGGCTGGTATTGCTGGTAGCAAGATAGATCCAGTCAGTGCATTTCCTTTGGGAGAAGGATTAGTAATATTTGTTTAAATGAAGTGTGAAGTCAGCACTGGTGAAAAGTGCTGGATTGACAACTATTGAAGATGGGCTCTTGGATCCCTGTGGAACGGGGAACAGAATTGCTTTGTTTTACTGATGTACCTCTGCCCTGACCTCGGACAGTTCACTGCTAATAATTGGGCAAGTGTAGTCTCCAATTGGTTTTGAACCTGTCTTCTGCTCTGACTCTGATGGCAAGCTGCCAGCTGAATTTGCTTGGAAAGAACTTCCTCCCTGGCAGCTGGACCAGGACTACAGAAAATATCTTGTCAATCCATTAGTCCTCAGTAACAACTTGGGGCAGTTTAGCTTGCTGCAGTTCTTGTACTTCCTGCCTTCCCTCCCAGCTCAATTTTCACTGGATCCTATCCCTGAACTGCTTAACCATGGGATTGCATGAGAGTCAGGGTGTAGCTGAAGGGAAGAGAGGTGAGGTCAAACAGTAAAAAAAGAATAGGAACATAAGAATGTGGCTGTTTAGGTTCAGACTGGCTTAATTATATTACAGTGTAACATTGCAAATAGGTGGTCTGAAAATTTCTAACATTGAAGTCTTACTATGGCCAAAGGGACTCAACTCAGTAGTGTCATTCTAAAAAAACATATATCCAAAGACATACAGATTCCTACAGAAAAAATATTTCTTTATATTGAATCTCATATCATCCTGAATTATGAAAATGACCCTTGAATTGTTTTGCATGTGCGGTGTGGTTATTTCGACTGTATTGCACTGTCTGTTGTAGTCCCACTATGTTTTCAAAAGGTTGGGTCCATCTTTGTCTGCTGTTGATTTTTTCCCCTTTTAAAAATCTCACCCTGAATGAATTTTGTAAATATTCAGTCTTGACTACAGCTTGCATTGCAGTGTCATCAATTATGACAGACTGCTGCCTCTTCTCTCCACTCTTCATCTTTTCCCTGTCAAAATGCACCCTTTGGCAGAATATTTTTCAAGGGCTAAATGTGAGTCTAAGGGAGTCACTGTCAGGGTATTTTTCATAATTTCAAAAATATTTTTCTCTTTCTCTTGTTTATAATTACCTCTTGGAAACTTCAAATTGAAATGTTTCTTTACAGGTTTTTCAATGCATGCCCAGTCTACTGAGAGAGCAGAGCAGATTTGAAGGTTATTGATGCATTTTTTTTACCCTTTGGGGTTGGGGGAGAAGGAGGGAAAAGATGGTATAGTATATATAATATATCACTCCCTCTCCCCCCGCCTCAATGAATATTAAAGGTATATTATAAGTACCCCAAACCGGTCCCTTGCATGGGAAGCCTTTCCCTCCCTTTCTCCTACATGTTAAAAGGCCAGCTGCTCATGGTCCTTGCATCCTGTAGCAGATGAATAATGAAACCCTAAGGCAACAGCAACTGTGTGCAGTCTGGGAAGAGGCACAACTGAATACCTAGGGAAGATACTGCCCTTTTTGTCCCTTTTCTCTCCTGTTCTGATAACCATGGGCCAGCTTAGATACCAAGATATATAAAACCTGTAATGTAGCCAAGCAAATTTTGTTCACCAAAAAACCGTCTATTTTTTCATTTTACTTTTTGATCTCCTCAGTAAATATTGAGATGGCTTCATTTGTGCAGTCTCTGAAGCATTAAACATGACACTCGTTTTCTTACTTTTGCTATGATATGTGTGTCAACTTTGCCTACTGCGCTGCCAGCATGTAATTTTTTTGTGAGTTTCATTATTATGGATTTCCTTTTCCCTAAAGTTTGGTCTCAAATTTTTGGTTCATGAGATAATTTTTGCTGTTAATTTTAAAGAAAGAATCTCTCATGAATATGAAAGCAATTTGTACATGCAAAAGCAGGAATAAACAAGAAAAGGTCAAGTGAAAGAAGAAACATAATAAATTGGGAGCTTATAATTTCAAAGTAAGCCTAATTTGTTTGCACATTGTGGAGATAATGTGCAGCTTTGTCCATGAGAGTGTCTCTGATAAAATGAAAGATATTAGCCAATAGATTGTACACGTCAGGCACTCTCTTTCCATACAGACCTCTTCTCTGTAGCTGCCTTTTCTCAGCAAAGTGTTTGGGGTTTTTGTGTGTCTGATTTTTAGTAAAATTTTTTTCCTTGTACAGTTCAGAATTTATAAGATGAAAAGACCCAAAGGCTCTTTAGGAAGTGGGTTGTTAATGTTGATTCTGCCTTAATGTTACATGCTACTTTAGTAATAGGTGAGAATATGGCAGTTTGCTTCTATCATGTTACATTAGTATCATGTTCTCTTTAATGATTAAATTATGGTCTTGGATATGGAAAGATACATACATATTCACTTTTTCAATTAGGTTCTCTTTTTCTTGATGATCTGGTCCCAAATTCAATTTCTTAAAAAAGCCTCAGAATTCATCATTCCAAATTTAATTGAAATCTGACAATTTAACATTTGGTGAACTTAAAATCCTCTACTCAATATATGTTATATTGAGTGTAGAAAAAGCTGTGCTGTTTCTAAAGGTTGCTCTGTTAGTAGAGACAGTGTTAATGTATTTTTGCAGGGCTTACACAGTTGCCCATGTTTAGTTGAGGTTTCCACACAATCTATTCTTCTTCTGTATGCTGAGAACTGAAGTATGGTATGCCCCAAACTTGTATTGGTTTTGCAGGGATTGCCTGACATTTTAAGGCAATGGTGGCCATGTCTTAACAAGGCAGAGAGACTAAAGCTATTACTTTAGGTGATTCACAGACTATTGTTTTGGTTTTGCTTTCTTCATTTAGCATTTTGAATCCATAAAATTTTTTGAGGTTTGTGTTTGTAAAATCCCTTCTTTTTATTTCAGAGGAATGGCTAATCCAATGGCTATTCCAAACCTTTTCATCACGGAATGGCAAGTCCATGCTCCTGCTTGTAGAGCTGTTGGTTATTGTGCATTGCATAGAGGAGGAGTATGGCCTGCTGGTTAAAACAGGGAACTACCAGGATACTGAAAAGTGCAATTCCTGGCCCTGTCATATAATTTCCATATGACCTTGGGCAAGATATGTCAGATAAAACTTACTTCACAGGGCCATAATATAGCTGAACTGATGAGATTGTGGCGCTTTTAAATCCTCTTGAGGAAAGTTACGCAAAAAGAAATTACTACTATAGTAGGATAGTTGTGAAAATAAAGTAGAAGAACTGGCATGATTAGGAGACAATTTATTGACTTCTCTTTCTGGCTATTTAAAACTTTGCTAACTTAGCTGGGGCTGGGAGAGTGGATGCAGTGTGGGCTTGTTCCTGTCCTTGCTGTGCACGTGCAGCTCCCATTAGTGCCGGCAGGAGCCCAGTGCTCGCATCGCGAGAGGAGAATGGACCCCCGCGTGTGTAATGATAAGTTACACAGCATCTTGTGGCTCTGTGTATGATTTCTGATCTATTGTGCCAGAGATACTGCAGCATGAGAGAGAGCTGCTGTCATTTTCAATAGGAAGTGAGAACTTTAAGAGCCTGAGAACTGTCCTCTTTTTTGAATAGCACTTTTGCTGCATGAAGTGTAATTTATTTTTATCACAGCAGGCATAAAGCTTCCAGGTTTTCATAAAGAAAAATGATCCATATAGAGCCCATGTCGATTGAAGCATCATTTGAAAACCTGTAAATTCAAAACACAGCTCTTTCTCAATGCAAAGTATTGTTCCTTTTTTTTTTTGGCTGCAGCTTTTAATTTTTTTAGTCCTGGCACTTCATTAGTACTTTAGATGTACTGTAAAAAAGTGGTCTAATGTCCATAATTTCATTTCTAGCCATCGGTTTGCCTGTAGCAGGACACATTACTTAATTATACTAGCCAAAACTTCTTCAGACAGGATTTTCTGGGCTTTCCGTATCTTTCAGGGTGGTACTTAATTTTTTGGATTTTTTTAAAAGCAACAAATTGTATAAATAATTATAATTTGAGAATAGAGTGGAAAGGAGAGGAAAGGATGGAGTAAGGGGGGGAAGAGAAAGAAATTGTTTGCATCTTGCCTGATACACAAACACAGAAAAAGAAAGAAAAACAAAGGAAGAGCAGTTGTTAGTCCTACAACTTGTCAGTTTGATTAGTGAACGGTTGCCTCTCTCTCTTCTGAGAAAATACAACATCTTTAAATGATGTCCATTCTTAAATGTAGAAACCCCCGCATTGTGTCTGTTAATGCATAATTGGACTGTCTTTTAATACAAGCAGAGGCACTTGTTTCTGAATATAAACCCTGCACCTCAACAGGTCAGGAAGATAGTAAAAACCTGTTGTTTGGCTTTGTCTTGGGGAATAATGGAGTCACTAATCTACTTGATCTCTGGGAGTCAGATAAAGAAGAAAGTGAACGATGCATACATTTCAAAGATGGAAGGCACTTGTAAAAGCAATTTCTTTGGAGGGAAAAAGTAGAGCAAAGGCTGTTGGAAACCTTTTAATTAGTACTAATTACCTCAGCAGAAAACGTTGGAAGCTTGAAAGGATTTGTGTCAGCAAGTGAAAGATCAAAGATTGCGACGCTCGCATTTTAATCTGTTGGCTATAAAAACGAATAAGGGGGTGGTAATGGGGCCCATGAGAATGACAACCCAGGTGGTGGAGGCCTTAATCCCTTCTTTACTGCTAGTGCCTGAGGCCTAGTTCCAATTACATAATAAGATGATTTAATTTTTGCTTTAATTTTAACAAAAATTAAGTTTATTTTAGCCTTCAGTAAGGACAAGACAAGGTTTCCAGACAAAATCCTCTCAATTTATTTCTTTTAATGTTTTAAGTCCAAGCCTTTACTTAGCTCTTTTTTTTTCCCTAAGTGGCTGAAGCTGCTCTGTAGAAGGCCAGGAGGCAGCAAAGGTGCTTTGATGTGGTTGCTGCAAACAGGGAGGGGCTGGCCGTGGGTCACTGATGGCCACTGTGGTGGCACTCAGGAATCCAGTAGTGCCCTCTCTCTTTTTTTGCTTGTTTGTTGGTTTGGGTTTGTTTGGGTTTTTTGTTTGTTTGCTTTGTTGTTTTTTTTTTTAACAAACTGCCTAATTGCGTCAGTAAAGAATATTTTATGGGCATGCTTGCTGTGATATTTCGCTTCTGTTTTCTTTCAAAACACTCCATGTGCGTTCACATGTGTGAGGTAAATTACTCTTTTTTTTTTCTTTCTTTCTTTTTTTTTGTGGCTTGAGCAGATTATGTGCCCCTCAGAAATCTAATTGTCATCAAATTGCACTATGGACAAAAGAGTGAGCATATGGCTGAGGCTGGTGGCTGCAATGTAGTCATGAATTGGATAGATTTATGTCCAGGAATTTCCAGCACTTCTACACTGCCAAGCCCAGCCCTTGTGTTGAGGGGGTGGTAGATGCTTCTTGAAATGGCATCGGGTTTATAATTTAGCTCAGGAAGTCAGGTGTTATCTATACACAGTGAACTGGTAGGAGTTTCGTATATTTTTTAAAGTAATTGGACTTTTACTAAAGGTTATATTACTTATGCTTTGTGGATTCAAGCATGGTAAATTGCAGCCAGTCATGGTTTTGTCTTCACAGGTAATTGGACTAAAAATTTGGAGGTAGTGGCAACACAAATAGTAAGGCCTCTATTCTCAATTAAAACTTTAAATTTATTCATTCAGCAATTAAAGTCTGAAATGAACTTTGAACTACATACTTTATTAAGTTATACACTGGTTTTTAAATGTTTTTTATCATGTTAAATTACTTCAGCATCAGGTTTTTATGGTGGATGTCTTTATGCTGATGTGGTAGAAAGCAGTGTTCATTTTAAAACATTGTTTGTTTTGATGGAAGTCTTTTGGTCCCTTGGTAGGTTTTGTATGTATTGGCATGACAGGAAAGCATGAAGCAACATTTTCAAAGGTAGGACTTGATGATCTTGGAGGTCTTTTCCAACATTAGTGTATGCATGATTCCATGAAAACCCAGGTATTAGGGCTGCAAAGGAAACAACACTCAATGGTTTCCTTTTGCTTGCCTTTTCCTAATCTGTGGAGTGTCTGTTGCCTTAACCATGCTTAAAGGAGGAGCTTGCTTTGAATCTCATCCTAGGGCATGGAAAAACACCTGGACTGAGTCTTGGGTTTCTTTCCAGATCAGTGTAGGGGAGTAACACAAGCCTGTATTTTTGGGAGTGGCTTTTTCCTGTCAGGTTGCTCCATCCTTGTCACGGCAGGTGACTGTCCTGGCGAAGCTGCTCAGGAGGACCCAAGGTGGTTTTCTGTTTCTCCAGGAGGTGTTGGGGCAAAACCCCCCAGTTAAACCAGATTGAATTAACAGATTATATGGAAGTATTTTGAAAATCAAAAAGACATAAGAACACGCTTATCTCTAAGTTTGGACTTATATATCAAAATTTTTGCAGGATTGCCATAAGCCCGATAACACAAAAAAGTTGTTCAAACAATTAGTACTGAGCACTTACCATGCAAAAGTGCTTGACTGAGTGTAGTGTGTGGTAACAATTCCCAAAAGCCATGGGGTGTTTCCTTGCTTTCTGCTCTTTGCAAGAATGATTTATGAGTTTACAAGTTCCTTCCCAAACTCTATAATTGCCCTGACAGTTTCCCAGGTGGACTCTATCCAAGTTGGTATAGAGCAGTACTCATTGCAGCTGGACCTTCTAATTCATCTTGAGTTAGGTATGGGACTTATTGTTCTTTTTGTCTTTATTTAGATCTTTTTTTTTTTACCTCTTGAGAAACACTGTACCATAGTAACTGGTACTACATTTCCTTGAAACGCCACACATGCCTGAAAGTAAAACAAAGTTCTATTTGGTAAGACTTAACTGAAAGCTTTTCGTTTTATGAATGGAAACAAGGGCAAATACGAAACTTGGTCTTTGCATGTACTTAGCAGATCACCTTTCCCTTGTTGAATCCATCTTCTCTAGGATTCCTTGCTTGAATTCCAGCAGGTTCCCCTTCAGGTCCAGGTCTTGGCAATTGATCTTAATCCCACAGTCCCTTCTGATTTAGTGCTGTCAGAAACCAGAAACTGAGGTGATCATGTTTGGAAACTGTTGGGGATTCTCTGTTTTCTGTCAACTGAGTGGCTCCTCCTTTCCTTGAACACAACTATTTCTTCTTTTTCCCTGGCAAGTCAAACTGGCCACTTAGATCCCACTTCTGCTGGACTTGTCCTCCTCTGTGGCATTCATAGCTCCTTGCTCAGTGTTACACAAGGCACAAGCACGCACTTCACAAATGATCTGTGGTATGCTGCTGGCTTTCTAGAAACAGATGAAACAGGATATAATGTTAACAGTGATGACAGACCCAGTAACACAGTTACTTTGTTTAAACAAGCCCATAAAAAAAGTGTTTCCCCTCTAACAGCTTTTCTGGTGTTGCAAACTTCCACTTGCATAATGTACAATTCACTGGAGATTGTGCAGGCATAAGCAGAAGAAAAAGCTGTCTCTTGCTTGTGTGTACTTGCACTTTAGAGTAAAGCACATCCAAGTGGAAGATTTGCTGTCTAGCACAAGGTAGTCTCCCTGAAAGGATACTAGTTCATCTAAATTGGCTCAGTCATGCATAGACCTTGTATGCTTTTACCCTAAGTTTTATCGGTCTAATAATCTCTTTGCTGGCTTTTGGGACTGAAATGTCTGTTATGGTAAGGAAATCTGTTACAAACAGGTGTTTGAGTGCAGAAGAAACACGGAATAGTAAAGGTGAAAATTTGCCTTGCACTTAGACATCGTTAAAAGATGTTCAAACTGAACACCAAAATTTAAATTTTGTAAATTGTTACTAAAGTACCTAAAGTTACCTTTTTAGGGCACTAAGGCCTTGTGCATTAAAGATACTGATGAGCAAAGTGTTTAGGAAGAGGATATTAAATGATGCACTGTGATTAATATAAATATTGAAGAATAACCTAGGTCCTTGCTTCAGAAACATAAATGTGTAAATTATTCTCAAACAAAATTTTAAAATATGTAACAAACGAGAAGCATGCGTGAACAATTTTGTTGGTGTAATGTAGAATGCTCTCATTTAAATCATCAGAAGATATGTGATTTTTGGAAGCTCACCAAGAGAGATTCAGTTACTCATATTTGTTTGAGAAAGGGTGCAGTTTAAGTAGATCTTATTAAAAAGAAAACCCCCAAAACATTAATGCAATTAATCTCATTTCAGTGCTTTATTAAATCTATTTAAATATGCATTCACGTATTTCAGAGAAAGAAGACTGAGTGTTTAGAAAGAGATGAATGCAGTGGCTATTAAGTTTTAATTGTCTTTAATCTCTTGCTACTATGGCAATAAAAATAAAAACTTTTAAGAGGAATATTCCGTATAATGCATTATTTGGTAGGAATATTCTTAGTCAGCAGAACCCTGTAAGCAGCACATTTTCTGCTTTTCCATGATTTGAGTATTTAAGTCATAAATACTTCCAGTATGTTCTAGTAATCTTTGTGTTTTTCTTAATTGCATTTAACACCATTGAGAAATCTTTCTTAATATTACTGAATGTGGAAATACCTTTTAGTTGTCCTCTCCTCCTTCAGATTAAAAATCTGAAATGAATCTACTCTATCTTATTTTGCTGTACTGTTCTGAAGTATTCTGATGAGCCTGGATTAGCTGATGTGGCCTTTGGGGAGAGACACATCAAATGTAGGCAGACAGCTCCTGTGTCTGGTAACAAAGACTGAGGAGGTCAAAACCATCCCAACAGGCCTGAGCAGGTCAGTCAGAGGCAAATGTTGGAAATAAGGTTTGGTGGGGAGGGGAGTAAGGGGCCTGGGTCAAGTCCTGTTCAAAAAGTCAGCTTTGTCAAAAGCTTCAGTCACATTCTTACCTACAGGCAACCTCTGCTGATCCCAACTCATTAATCGAACTGGAGAGCCGTCTTGACCCTGGCTCCTTCCCTTTGAAGTGTGGTGTCCTCTGCAGCATGAGGAAATAATTTGCTGCCTGATTCAATGAGCCATCAGTAGAGCCAGCAGACCTAATGACATGTGAGAATATTAACCTCCTACCACGAAGAGCTGTGAATCTTGAGAGGCAGTCTATAATTCACCCAGCACTCCTGAGCCTTCCCTTTCTGTCTTATTCTTGCACTCACTTTCTCACTCACGGGGAGAGAGAGGAGAGATCCTCTTGTCATAAAACTTTATTTCCTTCAGTAGTGTGAGCCTTCTGAGCTGCTTGATAATGAGTTACTTTCCGTTTGCAGTTGGATAAAATTTATACTGAAATTCCAGATGTCTGTCTTGCATATAATAATTTCTGTTTAAATTATGACACGGGCTGCATTCTGTCATCAAGAGGGTGGTAATCCCAATATTTACCCAAGCAGAGTATTTTGTTTCCTTATTTATTTTTCATCATCAGAGGAAAAAAGCAAAAGTAGGAGAACAAACATGAGTAACAGTGCTGTTATTCTGTACAAGAGGTGTTTTAGCTTTCCTTAATCAAGAGAATCTTTCTGCAATGCTCTCATTTTTTTTTTCTACCTATAGGGTGAAACAGTTCTGCTTGACCTAGTACTGTGTGTTATATGCACACACAAAGACGTGTTTCACCCTTTGATTCTTAAGAAAGAAATAGATTGTTGGTATAATCCCACTGCTTTAAAAGTTAGAGCTGGTTTTTCTCTTATTGACTCCTTTAGCATTTCCATAGATTCAGGACTTAATGTCTGGTACACTTCAGCAAGAGAGACATTCATGTGACTAAATAACAAGAAAAGAAAATCAAAAATGGCCCTGTGTCTATTTATTACTCAGCATGAAAGTGGTGGTGCTTGCCAGACTGTTATATACCCATATACAGTAAGATATTATCAGAGTTTTGTTTTGTTTTTAATGTCTTTTCATAGTGCTGATGGGCTGAATTTAGAGGTCAGAATTTAGAGGCTATGGGTACAGATGGGGAACAGTATCCAACACAGCAAATCCCAGATGAAAATGGCTATTTCTGGCAACAGTCTTGTCTGTGCTGAAAAGGTTTTGGTAACTGTTTTTGCTGTAACAGTACTGTCAAATTTCTCATCTTTAGTGGAAACATAGTTTGCAAAAGCAAATGAAGTTATAGCAAGTGTGAGCACTTATGATGGTGAAAGATGTTTCTCCACTGGCAGTGAAAGTTAGTGATGTAGCTGTGTGGTCAAAACCTTTCTGTAGGAAATGGGGCCTGAATTCTGTCTTGTTATCATTATAGAGTTATTTTGCTCCTGAGGAGTTTTTGGTAAAAACTGTTGGTGTGTGGTGCAGATCTGGGTACAGACTAAGATACCATGCACAGAGGATAAAGGAGGGAATGGAGACAAAGCAGGGTAGGTAGCAGAAGGAAATGATAAATAAATGGCAGTCATACGATGATTAACAGGTACTGCAGTGTCTGTGGTACGCACCTATGTAGATCCCTGTCTTTAAGTTGTTCTAAAGACATTTTTTAACATCGAGGGATTCAGTATTATGTCCATTAACAATTCTCTGCTATCATGCTTGAGCAGTCTATTAGTCGTCCTCACCTCTTATAGCTGGTCACAAAGGCCAGTCCCTTTGCCTCTCTCTGCTTCATCTTTTTTATTAAGTTTATTAAAACTAGTCAGATTATACATTCTTATGGCACAGGCTGTGCTTGGTCCATTCATTATGGTTTCTTATCTTGGCAGGCAATCTGAATTGAACGGCAGCTAGTCCATTATGCACATATGAAGCCCATCACTCCTCCAGCAATGGCCAATTCATCAAACATTTATCTTTTGCCCTCTGAGCAGTGCGTCAATTTGCTTGTCAATCCTCAGCCTTGGTTGTTGTGGAAGATGGGAGAAAAATTACTTTTCTTTTCCCCCTTCCCACTGAACTCTGGTAGTCAAAATGGGCTTTACTCTACTCACTCTACTCCCCCGCTCTCTGTGGAAAAAGGGGAGTTAAGTTACTATCTGAATTGCAGAGTGACAGATTGATCCAAGATACACTAAAGCTTTCATTATGGCACTGCCTTTGCACTTGAATTTGCTCATATTTCCATTATAATACTGGTTTTTAGGGGTTTATAAATAGGTTCTCCACTTGGCACATGGAGCTGAGAGGAGCTTTTAAGAATAAACACATTACAGGGTTTTAGCTCTTTGTGGGATTTTTTGTTTGTTTGCTTTTTTAAACAGATTGTTTGTTTTTTAAACATTTTGTAAACTGTCGCTATTATTTTGCTATTTTTAATCACTAATACTTCATTGAATTCTTTCAAGTTCAGGAAATGGTAGTGTTGCCTTTATTTTTTAGATGCCATTTGTTTTATTAGGATTTTTTAATGCCATTTGTTTTATTAGGATTGAATTCCATGTTAAGACTGGGGAAAAAGACAAAGAAATAATCTTTCATTCAAGTTTTTCTCTTAACTCATTGCTATTCTTCATCAAACAGTTGTAATAATTTTTAGCAGAAGGATGTTTAAGTCTGTACTTAGGAATTTTAGGCAAGTGATGCATAAATGAACTATTAGTGGTGTTTTCTCCAGAATGCCCATTGATAAACTATGAAAATATACAGTCACTTTCTCTCTGCTTGGTAATTTTTTGCACTATTTTGCAAACTGTATTTTCTTATAGGATACTTGTTTGATGACTAGATGATGAAGAACGTATTTTCCGATCCATTTTATATTATTTTGTAATATTTTATATAGCTTATCTGACAACTGCCTTCTCACATGCTGTAGTACACTGATTGTAATTTTATTTAAATTTAAACAAAATTGTAACAGTAGTATAAAATAAAATCTTGGCATATTTAGTCCCAAAGATGTAATATAAAAAAACTAAAGCAAAAAGCAACCTAACATGAAGGATAAAGTTTGAGCTGTGTTAATGGGATATTCTCTTGAGTTTGTGCATTAAATACACATAGTGAAATCCGAAACTTTAAGAGATTCATTAGAAAAGAAATGGAACCCCACCACAGTCAGTTTGGTTGCTAACTTATCTCTTTTGCTTGGTTGGTTTGGTTGTTTGTTTTATTGATGGTTTTTTTGCATTTTGGTGGTTGTTGCTGTTTGTGTTTTTTTTTTTTTTTTTTTTTTTTTTTTTTTAATTTTAGTAGAGTCTAGGTGTGAGAGAATGGTGGTTGAACAACTGAATGGTTGACTGTAATATGTTTTGGTGAGCCCCTGAAAGCTGTAATTGGGATTTGAAGTTTATTTCACCAGGTAAATAAGGACTCCTACAGGATGTGGCTCTTACAGTTTTTTACCTCAATGTTGCAGTTTCCTTTAATTTCGTTGTAAGATTTCTGACAGATAGGCTCTGTTCATCCTTCCCAAACAGATGTGCTTCATTGAGCCTCACCTGAAGGTCTGATTCACCTTCTGGGAGTGCCCATCTTTTCTTGCTGCCTGTAAGGAGTTGAAAGTAACTGGGCTTCTACAGATGGATGAGATGAATCTGCATTATTTCTTTTCAGACAATGCCATCATTTGAGGAACTGCTGCTTATTAGCAAAATCCCTCTCTCAAGAAATATCTACATTTCTGTTTTATAATTGGTAGGAATGTTTGTGAAATATTGTAAATGTAACATCTAGAATTCAGGAGACCTCACCTATTTTGTCTGTTTATTTGGTCTAGTTTTGTTTGGGTTTTCTTGGAGGTGGGTGGTGGCTTCTAAGGGTTTAGAAGTTTGGCTTCCTTTTTTAGACAATAGAATTTGCTGTGTAAGACTTAGAACAAGACTATAAAAGAGCAGATGAAGGTTCTGAGTTTTTGTGAATTCCCAACATTTCAATGTGCTTATATCACTCTGGGTTAAGATTGTTGTGAAAAATGTTTTCATCCCAGGCTTTATTGGTAACAGTGTCTCACATAGTTTTGTATGCTTCAGGGTATGAGAAAAGGGGAAAATTAAGGGAATGCTATTTATTTTCTTTATGTCTAGAAAAAGTCAAGAATGACCATTATTTGAAAAGATACTTATTGTATGTCCAATTCATAAGAGAAGTTTAATCTTTTCTTTTGGAGATCTCTTTTTCACAGGTATTTAATTATGGTGCTTGTTAATCTCTTTTAATTTCTCTTTTGCTGATCATATTCACAGCTGTGCCTCAAGTTTTACCCAAATAGTTGCTTGCAGATATTTTCCGTCTACCAACAGAAAAATGGAAGCGATGCAAAATGCTACCTCTAGATAGTCTGCAAAATACTAACATTTCTTCTGATATTAGACAAAACAAAGCATTTATTGCTTTACAGATTTTGGATCTTGGAGGCTCTTTACTGTCACTTGGGTGCTTTGTTGTGTGTGTTTGTGTTCTGTTTTGGTCCAGAAGTCATGTCAGAACTGTCCATTAAATACTTCACTCAGTTTTCTTTTTGGTTCTGTTATCGTGCAGGAAATTGTAAAATCACTAAGGAGATTGGCAAAAAAAAATTCTTTTATTCTTGAATACTGTAGAGGCCATTTTTTGATGCTTTACTTGTATTTTCTCCACCTGATTTATTTTTCTTCTCTATCTATCTATCTATCTATATATATATATATATATATATATATATATCCCCCTTTTTTATTGTGCTTTGTTATGTTTTGGTGAGGTTAAGTCAAAGGACTCTAGAAGTCAGGAGTTCTGGGTGTTATTTCTTGTCTCTGGGAAAATTGCTGGAGGTCACCTTCTGTTAGTCACTTAACCTCTCTCTGCTTTACTACAAAATGGAATTTTAAGCTCAGCAGGTTTTTGAAAAGTAATTCATTAATGTTTTGCAAAAAAAATGCTTTGTAGTCCTTGGCTGGCAGGTGCTGGAGAAATAGAAATTCCATTTCTATTTAAATACTGAAATTATCTAGTACTTGAGTTCTCATGTTGATTCTGCTTTCCTGTAATCTGTTAAAACATTGAAGGTAAGGAAAAGGTATTTTAAAAAGCTCTTGTTTTGTAACAGCTCCATCTTTAACTTCTGCTAATGGCTATCTCCTGTCAACAAAGTGCAAATCAATTTCAAGGCTAAACCCAAACTCTCTCATTTGCATATTGTTAACTGCTCTCTCTTTTCCTGTTAAACAGGAGGAAAAAGTCAATTAGGTATGAGGCAGCTGTCTTATTAATGAAGGGGTGGGATAAAATGTGAGCAACTCTTCTTTTGTAGCATATGCTTCTGAGCAGCTTGTTTTTCTGAACAAGGACAACTGCAGAGTACCAAGTTTTGTCTGTTGTTTGTAAGTCTTCTGCTTTTTTTCATTTATGAAATCTCATATTTTCATTGTCAAATATTACCAAAATGAAGAGTTGCTCTTTACTTTCATTGTAACCAAATCCCTGTCAGGCCAGAGGGATCACATGAAAATAGTGTAGTTGACAATTACCATGCATACACATACATTAAAAAAAATAAAATCTCTGTCATGACATTCCTTTATGATTAAAACTTTGTTATAAACCATGAATGAATTATGGAAAAGAAAGCTGGAAGAAATCATACTGATTAGCCAAATGTCTTTTTGTATAAAAAGACATTTCTGAGACCTTTATATTCTAAAGGATTATTTACTGTCTACTTACAGAGCATCTTAAGTCGTTTTGCAGAGGGAGTCAGTTTCCTGTTTAGCGCAGTGTTTTTGTAAGCTAATGAGGGCAAAGCGTGAGCCATAGGCAATGATGCTGTGATATTAGCTGTGACAGGGAGCTTGATCATAATTATCTTAACGAGGATAGGGTTAATTACAGTGGAAACTTAAAGTTTTTTCTGTTTGAATGAGGCGGCACTGAATACGTTGTGATGTTTTGTCGGTTTGATGTGACTTTGAAAATTGCAGTGGAAATCTCTTGGCAACACTTGCTCTCCTCTGGGAGCAGAGTGTGAGCCCTGCAATGAGGTAACTGAGACGGTACCTGTGGGTGAGATAATGGGCAGCTTTCATGACATTAGAGCAGGGACAAGCAACATGCAATCCACCTTAGTGATGTTTATTAGCCTTTTGAAAGTAAGGGAAACAGCTACTTGCCACCAGCCCTTCAGTGCTGGTTGCATTGTTGTGGTGAGATTGTGCGTTTGTTTTAGTATACTAACATAGGGAGAAATTTTTTATGCTGTGAACTATGAGAAAACAGTACAGATTTAACTTTAGACTGGTTCTCTTTCTTAGGGGATTTCCCTCTTTTTATCCTCGTCTCTTAGGTTGCTTGTGCTCTTCTTCCTCTGTTGTGTATATATAGGCATTCCTCTCCTCTTTTGTAATGGGCTCATAAGGAAATACTTGGAGTACATTATTATTACTTGCTCAACCTCATTAAAAATAAAAATGACAGTATTTTGTACTGATTTCTGTCTCAGAGTCTCAAAAATACTTTCTCCGTGCCAATTTACAATTGCAATCCTTTCTTATCCCCCATCTGCAGATGGGAAATTGAGGCTCATGGAAGTTATGGGACTTGCTGAAGCTTATACCATAAAACCAGTTGTGTGGATTGTACTTAAAACTTTTACACTTTGGAGTACTGCTGGGCAGTATTTCCTAATATATTATGATGGTAGAGACTGTTGCATAGAATTCAGTAGGTAGCAACACTGAATGATGGCAAACACCTTTTTTCCTTTTTCATTTCTTTGCCATGTCTTACCATTTTTGTTTTGGTGCTTTTTTTTTTCCTTAAACAGAAGTTTAAGATGAAAAATAAAATTCCATTAATAGCAAAACAACATATGGCTGTAAATTTATATTAATGGCTACACCCTCTCTCTGTACTGTGGCAACCCCTCCCATCTCCCTGGACTCTGAATTTAGGTGATTAAATCACCAAGTGCACACTGCTCTGATGACATGAAAACAGCAATTATAAGCAACCCCCTGTGTAACATGGCTCCTTTTTAACTGAGCAGCTAATAACATTACATGGCAAAAATTACCAAAACCAGACAGGTGTAAGGAGATTTGCGCACAATTTTCTCTGCCTATCTATGAAACTAGTACCCTTGTGTTCAGCCCAGGGTTGTGAAAGAAAGGCTGTCTCAATAGGCAACTCCCTCTAGTGTTTCAAAGCCTTTTGTCCCACTTCATGGCTTGTCATTTTGTTTTATGCCTCCCCTGCAGCAGTTTTGGATGTGCGCTTTCTTCTCCTTGCCAGTTGCCAACCATTTGCTGATTCTCATGATAAGAGTATTATATTTGCATAACATAACTCAAGAACAATGTGTATTTTGATGCTGACACTGACCAGAGCCCAAGCAGTGTTTTTTCACAAAGGACCTATTAACATCCCATAAGGCTCTGTGGTGCTGACAAGGAGGTGGCCTTCTCTGAACTCTTTTGGCAAGTCAAAGTCATACATTGAAATGTGAGGTTTGGAAATAATCCACTATTTATATAATGAAGAGTATTTAAGGGGAATTTGCTAAACTAGGTTTGTCAAACTGAAATGAAAACTCATAACAGCTTGATAGACTCACTGCTACTTCCTCTGAGTTGTTTTGCCTTTTAAAGGTACTTGGTGGAAAGCACTGTCTAAGATGTTTGCTGCTTTCTCCTCGAATCTTGACTTTGGCAAAACCAAGTCTGTTGTGACCTTTTGCTGAAACAGCTAGCTCAGTGCAGCATGCTAGCACAGCTTTTATTGGAGAACAATTTATGTAGGCTGAATTGAGGTTTTTTCCCAAAACTCTTTGTTAAAGGCACATGAAAAACATGTGATTGTTACTGTGGTGATTATTTCAGTAAAATGTAATACAGACGCCTTTACTTTTTCAGCTTCAGAAATTGTAGTATCAATGCACTGTAACGATACAGGAATGCCATAGGGTATAGGTGGCAAATTTTTTCAGGTCCAGCTGCTGAGCATCAAAATGGCATAATTGATAGTTTCCCCTCCCTTTCAAGTCAAGAGACTTTGAAATCCTTGGACTGAAATACACTATTGCAGTGTTGCAAAAGCGTTACTTGAATATTTGTAGTTCAGCGTGCAGTACCCAGTGTAAAGGTCACACACTTGGTTTCTTTGGATGCTTGAGCTGTCTTAGTGTGATCTATAAGTGGTCTGTAGGTTCTAGCTACAAAAGCAGTATCTTGTTTTCATTGCACAGATGAATGTTAAATTGCCTTTTCTAATAATGTGTTTTCCTCCAGTAATTGTGTCTGTGGAACATTCTAACAGGGACCTTGGCTGTACTTCGATATTTGCCAAAAACTGGGGGAGAGTGTGGAAATCCCCTCAGTATAAATGTCATTGGAAGCTGAATAAATAGTATAACCTGCATCTCCCTTATTCATCACATTCTGTAAAACAGCCAGGAGATACAGTGATGATCTTCCCACTGGTAGGCATAGTAGATCAGCTGTCAAGTCATGCAATCTCAGCATATCTTTAGGTGTCTGGTAGGTGAATGAGCTGTGAATGCGCGCCTGTGCCCATGCTTTGTATATCGTGTGTCTTAGTTGATTAATATGTAGGGAGTTTTTTACTGTTGGAATGAGCAAGCATTAAGAATCAGGCTTGGAATAGATGCCTTAACAAGGTAATGAAATGTTGATTTTTTAGTTTTTTGGGGGGTTTTTTTGGTACTTTGCTGTGAGAGGAATGAATGCTTCCAGAACTTCGTTTATTTACAAGCAATCATCTTCACTACCTATCAACACTACATGTTGTCAAATGCTCCTTTTTAAAGCTGCTCTCTGCAATGGGACCTGTGGCTTGACAGTGGGACAGTAAGTTCCAAGAAGGAAGAAAGCAAATGCCTTTTCTGTCAGGAGTAATTCTGCATTTTATTTTGTAGAGAACATTTTATTTTGTTTGCATGAACTCAAGAAGCTAATTAAGAGGTTAATAAAAAGGGGCAAAAATTCTTTCTACATTTCCTAATATTGCATGTAAGGTAACTACTAAGAAACGATACTTGAAGTTGTATTTATTATTGTTAGCAGGGTATGATATTTCTTGGCAGAAATGATGGATGACAACTTAAATTTGTGTCCAGGGAATGAAGGTGAACTGTGACAGAGTTATTTATCTTGGGAATGGAGGTTAGGGTCAGGCGAGGCTGGGTGCCTGAAGGCACAAGACATTGACAAATTCATCCTGCAGGCCCCATATCTGAAGCCTTTTGTTTTGGATCCTGGCTACTCACTAAGTGACCCGCATCCTTCATCCTGCCAGCATGTGAAGGATGTGTTGCAGTGCCAGCACTCCCCTTGCCACTAATGCTTGTCATTCACTCTTCTGACAGGCCCAAACCAAAACTATTCCCACTCCTGAAAGGGAAGGTTAAAATATTTATTTCAGCTCATAATGGCCTCCCTGATTTAGTGGAGTATCATTTTTCCTGTTGCCTTTGTCGTTTGCAGGTCACTAGAAGGACTGAAAACATTCAGTTACTTGGAAGAACTGATCTTGGACAACAATCTACTTGGAAATGACCTTCTGTTACCCAGGTTACCCCACCTCCATACCTTAACGCTCAACAAGAACCAAATATCCTTTCAAAGAAATACCTGCAAAATGTCAAATGAGTTTTATGTGTCAGCCAAATTAAAGTATGTGAAATATAGTTCATGTGCCGACAAAGCCTTCTCTCGTTTGGCACCTGGAATACTTCATAGTAATTTATTACAGGTCATTCATAAATGAAATGCACCATTATATCTTCCTGTTGCTCCATTTTAGTGAGAGATCTAAGTTATGGCTCTGAAGAAATCTTTCTAATAGATAAAATAGGGAAAGAAAATAATGTCAGTGCTACCCGTGTGCAGCAGTCAGTTCCCGTGTTTGCTTGGGGTTCTGTTGCAGGCTGACCTCTAGTGGAATAGAGCGTGCAGTGAAACGCTCTCAGGTTTTAATACTTTAAATAGCTCTTAAAGCATTAAAGTAAAGTAAGATAAAATTAATTAAACACACATAATAATTTTAATGATTTTCTCTATTTTCATGAAACCGGTAATATGCGCAATTGACTAGCTGTTATGCAACTGCAGCTGTAAAAGCATGTCACTCTCTTCTTGGTATTCCAGTTCTGTATAAATTCACATAAAATGCTTTTCAAATCAAGGTCTTAATATAGTAAAGTCTTTTCATGTATTGCTAAGTCCAGTTGTAACCAATCAGTCACTTCTCCATATGCCTAAAGTTAGAGCCTATTTCTGTTTATTAAGAATAAATATGTCAACATTGGTCTAAATACTCTGCTGAATCAGAGCCCGTAGTCTGTAGGCTTACGGATAATGGTCTGTAAAAACTAATTATCTGGAAAGTCTATGCGCGTAGTCTCGATTATTCCATAATTTTCTCAGACTTTGACCCATCTGGAGATTTGACGATTACATCATACATGTAATGTATGATTTTGCAAAAGTGAAGGGTGATCAAACTGTGGCCAGAAGGCCAAGGGAGGCCTGCAGAGTCTTAGAGCACAGCCTGCTAAAGCCCTGGCCTTGTAATTGCAGTGTGAGGACAAGACTGCTCAACTGCAGGCTTTTATTATAGACAATGTAAACTGAGAGCAATTTACCTCCTACTAAAGCAAAATCCTCCTACTGAGAGGAATAAAAATAACTGCAGATTCTACCATTTCTGCACTTATTTTTGACTCTATAAATAAATAAAAATCAGCAGAGTAACTTTCTTTCTTGGAGCCATGGAAATTGGCCAAGAGTGTCTCTTGAACAGTAACAATCATTACTGTACTAGGTATTTGGCTAGATTTATGGTTAATACAGGGTATTATGGGTTGGATTTGAGTAACTGGTTTTATTGTTTTGTCATTTGCTGCAATGGTAAAATCTAAACTCGTAAAGAATGTACAAGAACATTTTTGTTTTGGTGATGCCGCTTACAAACCGTGAAGTGTGCATGTGGCCATAAGACCAAAAAAGCACATACCTATACATAAGTATATTTGTCCTATGTGGTTTCTGGAGGAGTTTCACACTTTCCAAAAAGAGGGGAAAGGTACTGAATGCTAACTCAGTGAACAAAATGAGAGGGGAATAAAGTTATCCTGTCAGTAGTAATCTTTTAAGAGTTTCTGCTGGTCCCACAGATAGACTAGAATAGTATTGTCAAGTGAGTAAGCTCTCAAAGTCAATGATAACATGATAAGAAGGATTTTATGTGTCCTGGGATTTTTTTTAATTTAATCTAAAAACTATGAAGTTAGAGCTTTGAGAATATTGAAGTACCTAGGTTGTAGAAATGATATATATGCATTTTGTAGTGTGTTACATATAACTTAATAGAGGAGTTGCAGAAATAGTTGTACAACACCTATTGTATACAAACTGCCCAGAGAAGAAAAATTCACTGCTGTCCATCACTAACATCCTGAGCCCTGGGGAGCAGTGATCTCTTGTAGGGAGGACACATCAGTCTACAAAAGCACAGAGACCTTCCAGATTCCTCTCCTCCATGTTAATGCAGTGTTTGAAAAAGGTCTTATTTGAACCTGAATCACTTCTTTTAATGAATTATTCCTCTATAGAATTCTTCAAAAATGTTAAGAAAAAAAATGTACATTTAATAGGATAATGAAATACATCACAGAAAAGATTGTTCAGTATACAACAGTAGCCCTATATATAGGACACAACTGAACAAAGAATACTGATCTGAAATAAAACTTCAGTGGGTGGAATATTGCCATGTATACATAAATATATACAGAGAAAGAGTGAGTGAGAGATGAAGATAAACAAAAGGCCAAACTGACCCCTTTGAAAATTGGATTACATGTAAACTTTAGAACACATATGAGAGCTTTCCTGAGTATCTCTTAATATAACTGTACTCTTCTCTCCTTTTATTCTGGCTTCATTTTGATCCATATCCTGTTTTGATAGTTCTGATAAGAGCTTTCTACTCCTTTTGCATGGTTCACTTATTGTGTGGCATTGCATGTGTAAATAACATTTGGGCCCTCCTAACATAATGTCAGGATACTGTACAAATATGAAAGCTTATCTCTAAATCAGGCAAAGACTAAGAACAATCACCTGGTATTTTTTTCTTCTGGTTGCCTATTTCAGTTACAGTCAGGCCACTACCAATTTTTCTGCTACAAGTAGAAGGAGTAAATTAAAATATAACAATTAAAAAAATGTGTTACCGCTCAACTTTTCTGTAATGTATAATCTGTTTAAAGTCTTATAAAATGCAGTCTATATAATGGAAATACCTAAAGGAGAGTCCTCAACACTGTGCAGTGTTGGATTATGTATCTAACATGCTTTATTTTGTGTATATAGTTATTTTTTTCATTATTGTTTTAAAAGTCTGATTTACTTTGGGAAACATAGTTTCTTTCTCACATACAGTGGACAGCAAAAAGCAGTGCAGATCAGGATGGATGGGGGTAGATGGGAAGCTGCTTCTGGAGGAGGACTTATGACTGCAGTCTCTATTCTTGTAATGGGAAGCCTCATTTCTCCTTTTAAGTGTGTTGACTAGACACTACGAATCAGTCAGGAAACTTGTAAATAGATTTATTTCTCTGTGGGTGTTATAGCAGTGTTAGGATTTGTGCCTTTTCACTGTGCTGATCTGGATCGGTATGGAACAATATAGTATGGACTTTTCAATTTCCTTTACATTTCAATCTTGATATTATTTGTCAAAACTACTCAAATGGGCAGCTTTAAAATTTGACAAACTATCAAAAGTTTGTCAAATATATGTATATATTTTATATACATATATATATATATATATATATATATATTCATGCCAGTATGCTGAAAATTAGAAGCTGTTCACTGCCTCATTTCTAAACAGACAAGTCTGATAATGAACCAGATCCGTAATTCTTTGTAGTGAAACTCCATGTCTCCCCTTAGTCCAGTAAGCGTTATATTTAACATACATTTTATATACTTTTGAGGAGCTGGTACTAAAATTTCTTGAGGAAAAGGTGTTGAATGTAAATGTAGCACACAGGGAGGAGGGCCATGAGGACGGTGAAGGGCTTGAGAGGAAGCTGAATGGCAGCTGGGGTCCCTTGGTCTGTTCAGCCTGGACAGGAGGAGACTGAGGACAGACCTCACTGCAGTTACAGCTTCCTCTGAGGGGAAGAGAATGGGCAGACACTGATCTCTGCTCTGGGGTGACCGTGACAGGACCCCAGAGAATGGCCTGAAGCTGAGTCAGGGGAGGTTTAGGTTGGAAATGGTTCTTCACCAGAGGGTGGTTGGGCACTGGAACAGCTCCCCGGGGCAATGGTCACAGCACCAGCCTGAGAGAGCTCATGGAGCAATTGGACAATGCTCTCAGACACAAGGTGTGACTCTTGGGGATGTTCTGTGCAGGGTCAGGAGTTGAATCTAATCATTATTGTGGGTCCCTTAAAACTAACATATTCTGTGGTTTTATAATTGACTATATTTCTAGGTTTTGAAAAGTTTAGGGAAAAAACAAAATATTTCATACCATGGGAAATCTAGAACCGGGCAGAACGTCCATAATAGTATGTACATTTCTTATGGCAAGAGGAGCTGATTCAGACTTAGGTATTATATGTTCTTGAGTCTTTGAAAACAGCATATATTAAGTACCTCAACTGAACAACATACCAGTAAGTACTTCTGGAATAATTTGTCTTCACACAGGTCTCATAATAATCTCTAATATTTACAGATTTGCTTATCACCAAAACTATAGATGGTAATTTATTTTGCCTCTGTGCTTGTTCCTAAATTGTTCTCAAGTGCCTGAAGACACAAGTCCCAGTCTGACCAGAACCTCATTATATTAACTGCTGAAGACTTGATGTTTATATTGAGTGAATACTTTAAAGATACAAAATTTCTCCCATAATGCGTGGTTCCCCAATCCCTCTAAACAGACAGCTGAAGTGGTGCAGAACTCTTCCTGCATAGGCTTCTGAGTTCTCCACACCACAACTGTGGATTTAGTGAAATCTGTGTGGCATGTTAGAGAACTTGTGTAGCTAATGAGCCAAGAATCTTTCTTCTAGAAAAGAAGACTGTTGTAGATTCCTTTTCTGAAGTAAAAATTAAGTCATGTGAAGGCCATCATGGAGGAGAGAAGTAGTCCTCTATGCACCTTCTATACATCTATGGAAGAGAGAAGTAGTCCACAGTCCAGCTGATTCCTTATGCTGTTCTACAGCTGTGCTTGCAGGAGTTGAGCTGCAGACATCACAACTTTTAAAAAAAGTGTGATCTGCTACTTTATTTTTGTCTTTGTGATGCTTTGTTACTTAATAACATTGAAATGCAGTCTTATCTGCAGCCTTGGAACCATGGGGATTCTAAAATGCCTTTAAGAGCACTGGCATCTCCAGCTACATAAAGAAAACTAATGCTGCTCCAGTAGGCAGAATGGGATTTTTTTCCCATATATTCAGTATGCAGGAAGCTCTCCATGAGATATATGGACTTAGTTAATTACCATCCACTCTGCACCTTTTTCTTCTTGAGCAAAGTGGTTTCAAAGTCAGTGAGCAAGGCCTTATCTCGAGGTCCTATCTCCCTACCAGATAGGGTTCAAGCCAGAATGTGGCATACAAATGACTGTGTGTGACATCCTATTGCACACAGAGAAGAGGGAGATGTATATTTGCATATTGCAAGCTATTTCTGTGGTTATCCAACCTTGAAGACCTAGCACATTCTAATGGAAAAGCGTTCAGGTGGCAAAGATCTTTTCATACTGCATTCAGAGCAGAATTGGTAACTTCTGATTCAAGGCTATTTGTGTGTGGAACAGCTTGTGATTGCTACATCATGTTTGTGATAAATTTAATTGAAGCAAATGTTTCAGCTGGGAATAAGTATAGGTATCTTGCTCATTTATGACTCTGGTAGAGGTGTCATTCAGCTGTTTTAATGTTAGGTTGATTGCAGCAACTGCATGACAGATGATTAGTTGGCAGAAAACTTTTGAATGACAGTTTGGGGACTTTCTGTGTGATGATCTGGAATTCTGAATGATATTCCTGATATTCTCATGTACATATTTCAGAAATATTTTGAATGTATGCTGATTGCTCTTTACTGTACCTCCTTGCTTCCAAGAACTTCCAAAAGCTGTAGTCAGTGAAGTTCAATAACTTGGAAAGTTCTCCTGCAACTCTTTTGGGGAAGTGGAATGACTTTTTGAAAGATAATGGTGGAGCAACCTGGAAAGCACTGCGAGAGAGAACAAGAGTGGTTACTTTTCTGTATTTGAGTGTGTGACTAGTAAAAATAATTGCTAGCAGACAAAAAGTCAACAGAAGGAAATTCCAGATTCTCTTGCATATGTCAAAGTATATGTAAAAAGTAATTATATGGTGACATAGGAAATGTATGAGTTTTTTCAGCCAGAGTAAATTAATTTAGAAACTTAGCATAGATTATGTTTCTGCATGGGTTTGACCTGCAGTTTTTCCCTAGAACAAGTGTGAATATGGTTATACCAATAATACTGGTAAGGAAGGAAGAAATGCTCTGATGTTTGGGGATGGCCAGCATTAGTGCTTAGTACCTAAGGCATCTGATCTTTATATTGCTCTCCATGGAGGGTTCATGCAGTGTCTCTGCCCTGGAAATTTGCAGAAAAGACGCAGCTAAAGAATATAGAAGAACACAGAAGTCTGGAATAGAGGAACTTGTAAGATGTCATGCAGTAGGTTCTGTGTGAATCCATTCAACCTCTTAGAAGTTTAACAGAATAGTCTTTTCCTATGCTTGCTGTCAAAAGACACAGCTTAGCATCAAAATGACTGTCCCTGCTTGTGAGGTTTTCCTAAAACTGACTAAGTCAAGCGGCACTATCTGCTCAGAGTTCACAACTTTGTCCTTGTGCAAATGTAATATTCCCTGGGAACTAATCTTTGAATGGTTTGAAAGGGGACATAGTCCTGGCTAGCCACTAGAATTTTAGTTCAGGCTACAAGATTTTCTGCAAAATAAACAAATGAAAATGCCACAGGCTTGCACAGACAGTTAATTCTTAGCCAGAGACAGAAGACACATCATTTGCTTTCGGCTTTTGCTTGTTCTTTCTGCCTTTGAGAGAACCTCAAAAACAGTGATATTGAGTATGAGAGAGAGGGTGAAATCAGGCCAGTCAGAACATGCCTATTTGTAAGATATTTTTGGTGTGTATGTCTGCTTGTGAACAGTCTAAATATGCATGTGTGGTATGCACATTGTAACAGTCTGAAGAGGCTTTAAAAGTTCATCTGTGAGAGATGCCCAGTTCTTTTAAATGCTTCCCTAATTTAAAACTAGTACAGTCTTTTGGATGAAATTTTAAAGTATGTCCAGTGTGTTTCTGTTAAGTGTTCCTGAAGACCAAGTTACATTTTTGGAGAGAGCCATTCTTGTATAATTCCTGAGAATATTACAGCTTTTGTGCTGTAGAGCTGATGATTTTAAAATTTTAATTGTTAGAGTTTTTCTTTTGTTTGATGTCTGTTAGAAAGAGAGGCATTAATAGACTGGTAATGATGGCACTTGAATTAGGAGATGGATTACTACACTAAGGATTTTTAATTATCACAACAGCAGTACTTTAAATCATTTTTCAAACAGTAGACTATAGTGTAAGTGTTGGCATTGCTGTTACAAATTCACCTGGTGATCAGTGACACTGACTTTAGATCAGTCCAGAGCCATTTTTACAGAGCTTTAAATAAATAAATACATTTTCACTAGCACTGTCCATAGATTTAATTGTGGGTTTTCTTTTTTGGAGAGAATGGAGCTGAAATTGGTCTTAGAAGTGGCACAGCAGGATTTTGCAGCTCTTTGGCTCTGATTGCACCAATATGGCACTGCTTGGACTGGAACAATAAACCATAAAAATGGAGCTGGCAATAAAATTTCAGATTTGCTTTGATTTTCTCTCTCCATATTTTCCTAGCATTGTTCTAGAAAGACATGATGCTTTTGATGGCATCATATAGTTGCAGTATTGTGATTTAAATAAGTATTTGACATGCTAATTAACTGAACACTACACTAGAAGTGCACCATGACTTATGAGTTATCTTTGAGAAATATTTAGTCATGAGAATTTTAACAGGATATAGTGTTTTGGGGGGTTTTTTGTACATGCTTTGTAAAAAATAACTGTGGTGTTAGGAGAATAAGACTTGTTGGAAAATCAATCTGTACCTTGCATTTTGTTTTTAAGAGGGATAAGAAAAGATATCTAAGTCCTAAAGAAGACAAACATTAATTATTTTATTTATGATGTTACTGCTAATTCTCTTGTATGAGATACTTTTTAGGGAGTGTTTTTGCATCTGAAAATAAATGCTCAGGGTTTAGATATATTATTAGATAGACACTAACTTCCAAACTGGAGAGATTTAGATTTTTGAAATGCAGATTATCACCTCCTGTTATTTACCTAAAATTCTTGGTGAATATGGTCTCTCTCTTTTGCTTTCCATAGGCTTTGGAGGTGCAGTCTTACACTTTGTGCATATCTAAGCTGACACTGCTTTTCATTACATTTCTAAATACATTTTGCATTTGCCTTGAAGGCTGCATGTTCAGATGGGAGTTAGAATACCTGTCATGCTCCACATTCAGCAAACTTCTGGGGAGAACAGCTTTACACAAGAAATACCTCTGCTGAACTGAGACGCAAAAGTCCTGCATGTTTACTTCATAAAAGAAGCAAGCATTTTGAATGGCTTGGTTTTTTATGTTGTTATTGTTGTTGGGGTGTTATTTTTATGTTTTTGTTTTTTTTTTTCCTTTTGATAGGAAATTACCAGATACAATCAAAGCCTTGCAATAGCTAACCTCCCATGTGTGATTGCTGTTATGGCAATAACTGTCTTTTGTAATAATAAACCATTTCTCTCAGGGAGCCTTTTTGCAACTTAAGCAATGCTGGGAGAAATTAAGTGTTGCTCCTGGCTGAGGGAGGGTGCCAGGTTCAAGCACTTCTCTAACAGCCTTCGGAAACTTTTAAAAGGCCTTTTCCACACTTGAACATGTGTGGAAAAACAGTTTGTGAGTTTCCCATCACAGTCACATACTTCCTGAAAGAGCCATGAAAAAGTTTATGTGTGAGCTTAAGGTCCAGGTATGAAAATGAGCAACAAGTCTGGATTGGTAATTGATCCTAGCTAACAATTGGTATGGTACTACAAAAAGATAATTTTTTCTTGGGGTTTGGTAGATTAATTACTAGTATAAAACATTCTGTAATGTGGCTTAGCCAAATTGAAAGTTAGCATTCCTATCTTTTCAATGAATTAGTACATCTTATTTCAAACCTTCATTTTCCTCACTCATACAAAATATTTAAGTATGACTCTTTAGATTTTATGGAACAGAACACTGACTATGGGTGTAGGTACATTGATTTTTATATATTAGGATTATTAATTGTTGGCATGATCTTCATGTGTGTTTGGAAATTAAACTAAAATTTCAGGCTTACAAAACACGGACCACATTTTTAAAAATGAAGCTGTTTTCTCCATTCTGTATTGCTTCTGTTGCCCTTAAGATATTGGGGTGAAGAAATAAAGTAAATTCCATCAGCTAAAAATAACAAAGATAACAGAAACACATAAATCAAGTATAAATAATAGCAGCAAAAGTGAACTGAGGATTTAAAACAATAGTTTGTCTCTAACAGCAGGAAGGAATAAAAACAGAGCAATGAAATATCCTTTAATGGTTTTGCATAATTATTACTCTTGTTTAAGTCAGTTGATCTTTAAATATTGGAAAGCTTTCACACACACATGCACGGCATATTTTTTGAGAATCACAGCAATATCTTTGTATATAAATTGAAGTAAATTAGAATGTATATTTCAAGTCTTAAAGATTGTCATACTAGGCCATAACAACAAAATAGTTAGTTCATCAGTTAACAAATTGAAGTGCAAATGGTTGAATATTGTTGTTAGGCTTAATCCTAACGTGATTTCCAGTACTGCAATGGTTAAAGACAGTTTAACCTTTGTTTGCTTGTTTGTTTTATTCTGGTTTACAATAATGAAGGTGTACCCTTCTTATTTATGTTCCCAGAAATACAGTTAAGTTAAAAAGCCTCACGTGCATCAAAATAAGAGCCTCTTTTAATGAAAAATTTTATGCTTTACAAGACTTTAAAACTTCACATATAAAGTATTTGTAACACTGAAGTCTTTAAGTTGCACTTAATAAAGCATTAATTGGCATATCCTAATTGAGTAGTTACAAATGTGTTGCTGTGACACTCAAAGCGTTTATATGCTGGGAGTGAACCTGGGTTGTTGTGGTTTGACTTTTTTCTTTTTCTTTTTCTTTTTTTTTTTTTAACTCATTTTCCAGTGGACTGAATATATTAGTGATGAATGTGCTGTGAAACTAACTGTTTGTTTCCATGCTGGAAAAGTTTCATGGCTCCAGCAATTGCTAGCCATTTTACCACACAGCATCCATCATTTTGTCAAAGTTTTAATGTTTTGTAGTGAACCACCTAGGAAAGAAAGGCGGAGAAAAGAATGACAAAACAGCCCAATTCTTTCATTCCATGCCAAAAAACTGACTGAAGTTTATCCCTGTTTGCCCTTGGAACAATTAATGTGACATTTTCCTGAATGCCATACTAAATTTGATTGTCAGTTATTGAAATGTATGTTTAAATCAGCAGTGATGCAACTCCAAATGCTTTTTTCATTAATGTCATTGAAGCCTTAACCCACTACCTTTGACACATAACAGAATTAGAAAGCCTTTTGGACCATTTGGCTGAAGTTGTGCCCTCACTACAGTATCTCAGTTTGCTTGGAAACATTGCTTGCCCAAATGAACTGGTCTGCAAAGAAAAGGATGAAGATGACTACCAGAGATACAGGTTAGTGTTTTCATTTGTAGATGTGATAAGGTGTGAAAGTTTTTGTTTTACTACTGGAAAAATACTAAACTACAGTCAAGCCAGAGTCTCAAACAAACACCTACTCTATTCTGAAAGCATTGTAATGTTCTGCCATGAAACACGTGGGCATTTGAGTGGCCCCAAATTCAGTGAGACCATACTCAGGAACCCTGTTTCGAGAGACATTTCAGTGCTGTATAGCACAGCTCTGAGTCGAGCAGGTGTGCACAGGATTTCCTGAGTGTGAATATTCGTATACCCCTACTCAAGGCACTTCCTTCTTTAAGGCCAAGATAAGGTAAGGTTTGCATATACTAAGGGTGAAAGGCAATAAAAAAAAGAAAAAAAATCACTCCACTGAGCCAGTTGCCTTGTCTTCTGCTCAAGTTTGATATGGTGCTACTTTGCATCTGCTGTAGTTATCAAGCCGCTATTAACACAGAATAAATGACTCCTCCTATATTGTGCTGCTTCACTCAGAGCAGTTACATTCTAATGAAAAAACCCCAAACTATCTTTAAACTATCTTTATAATGTAATATCAGTGAGCTAGATTACACTAGAGGTTACCTGAAATTTAATATGGAGACTTGGTAAAATACTATAAGTCCAACTGAAATGTTGCTAAAAGTTGTAAGGATTATTTTAAAAAACTCCAGAAATACTCATAACTGATGATGGTTATGAATATAGTTCCATAACTTATGGAATGTCTGCTAAGTGATGTAATTTTCAGAGCAGTTTTATGGGGAATTTATGGCCTTGAATTTGTTGCATTCAGAAATGGTGAAGGTTAAGCAGCAGCTCTACTGTCCCAGATGTGCACATATACTTTTTAGTTTGTTTCAAATTTTTGAAGAGGCTTTCTAGATTGTCACACTTTCACCTTTTAATGATTCCACTTTTGAATCCAGCTTAGCGTTTTTGTTTTCACGGAGTAGAGCAGCCTAGGTTTAATAAAATATTTTCCCATTGCTTTCACACTTAAGTGGAAGGTATGCCTACTATCCAGCTTACAAGACTATAATAGTGCTGTCTCTATGTAAATTTATGTGACATGTGCTCTAGAAAATTGCTTAAAAAATGAATGATATTTCTACAGTTTACTGTTTTTCACTTTAAGTATGTTTTCTGACAATATGTCTCCTATTAATCATTTAAGCAAAAGTAGTATGTTAAAGGAGCCATTCAGAGGCAAGAACCCATGGTTCATTTAGTGCTCTCTGAAAAAATTTCTATTGATTGACATCCTCTGTGGTTATGTGATGTAATATTTATAATATGTCACAGAGCCATACATCAAAACAAGCACGTCCCTTGTTTCATTTCAATGCAAAAATGTTGATTTCAGAGAGGTCAAGGTAGTTTCAGGTCTCATCGTGGTAAACCACTGTGTCAAAATGTGAAAGGATTCTATTTATATATTTGCTGGAAACTGCAACATTGTTTCCATTTTATTTCCTCTCAATTTTTCAAAACCCTGGATCTTTTTTCCGTATAAACTAGGTTGATTGAAGTAATTTTAAGCAAGAAGAATGGGCTTCTAATTAGTTGAATGATTTATGGTTCTGCTGCTATAATGGAAGTTTCCTGATCCTTTTCCATTATTATTTGTTGCATTATATGAAATGTATTTGCTAGACAGCATTAGACTCAAAACCCAAAACCAGGGATCAATCAATTGATCTATTTGCCTATCTTTAGGGGAATATATATCACCTACATGATGGAACTGATTACAAGTACTCTTCTACTTTACTCTGAGTAGCTAATCCAGAGTTTTTGATATGCATTCTAAGCATCTTGAACACAACTTCTATCTTCCAATTTCAGCATTTTTTAATGGTTTGAAATAGCTTTTTTTTCCCTAAGATTTTTTTTAGAAATTTATCAGAAACCATCAAGAGATTACATTCATGTGAAGTTGAATTATGTAAAAACTTGAATTATGAAAACATTGTGCTTCTCCATAGCTACAACTAGCTTTGTTTTGTTCTCAATGGGAACTTCTTTTTGTAAATTTTTGCACTGACCATTGGAACCAGAGCTTCATTTTTCATTGAGCTTTAATTTTGTTCCTACTGAGTTCAATTAGAGTTCAGGCTATTTAATTCCTCAACCAGAAAGAGAAAGGTGCTAGAAATCAAAGCTTTACTTAATCTTCTAATTCCAACAAACTGAAAAGATCTGTTAACCCCCCCAAAATCTTAATGTTAAAAAATGTGGAAGATCATTTATTTGAAAATTCAAGGTCCAGTAATTCACAATGATCATAAAAACAGAGGTTAAAAGTAATATTATTTACTTTAAAAATGATTAGGTTTTATCAAAAATACTTGAAAAATACACAAAAGTATGCTTTTGGTCAAGAAATGATGATCTATTTCTTCAGATGATCCATTGGTATACCATTCCTATAATTTCATTACTAGAGCTCTTTCATAGACTTACATTAAAACTACATTTTATGCTGAAATACTATTGTGGTTTTTTTCTCAAAATAGTTATTGTTTGTCTAAGAACTATAGCAACTTTTGAATCAGATTTTTTTAGGGAAGAAGAAAAGTTTTTTTTTGCCATCCCTGCTATTCCTTCTTATATTTAAAATGTGTAGGAAAAAAATTGATGAAAAAATCTCTGGGTTATTGGAATTTTTGCTTGGACAAAAAAATGAAAATGGGACGTTCCCTTCTGTGATATTTTTATGAGCAAACCTGTTTGGTTCATTTTAAAGACTCATGTTTTTTTTTCCATCCCTGTTATCATGGCTTTAGTTTCTTAGTATTAAGAATAATCTTTAAGTTCTCTTTATCTTATTTTTGAAGCTTTCTATATTTGGGTTAGTATTTTGCAAAGGTATATTTTGGTGGTGAGGGCAAGGGAAAGCAGAATATCTCATATGTAGTGGTGATAGGAAAATTTAAAAGCTTTTGGCTACAATAGGAAGCAAGAAACACAGAAAAATGGATTGCAAAACAGAGTCCTCTAAAATAACCTAGTCTCCAGTCTCTGCTTTGAAGATTGCAGGAAAACAAAGGTCATGACCCAGAGATCAAAGTAGCAGAAGTCAACACAGTAATTGCAGGTTGCTGCTGTTGTACTCACAGTTGGTCAGTCCTGTGGGTGCATTGTTTGCAGAGAAAACTTCAAACGTGGTGTTAGTGAACTGTGAAAAATCATCTGGGTCACAATGTATTACAAAGCATTTGTGAATTCTGCAGGTGACCTCACCTATTTTCATTAAAGCGATATGATTGTGAAGAATTCATGCCATGTGTGAAGTTTTCCGTGCTTGTTCATTCTTCTCTGCTCCTTATTGACATTTCCTGTAATGATGCATTCATTAAATGCTGTTGACATGGAAACAAGGGCAAGTGGAAACAAATGCTGGAGTTTATTTTAAATTAGCTTAAAAGTACATGTACTAGATATGCTATCTTTGGCTGGGGGAGCAAATGATGATAACCTTATGAAGTCCTCTTAAGATAAAACAGCAAGAAAGGAAGTGCATGTGCTTTGGATGGATTAACTTTTCAAACTAAAACAGCTATTCCCATCCCACAGTTTTGATTGTGTGAAATTATGAGTCTTCTAGCATTTTCAGTGTTCTTGCAGTTTCATTTTGTTTTATTGTGGTTTTTTGTTTTATTTATTTTTTTAATTGCTACAGGATTTGCTTTTCTATTTTAAATAGTCTTGTATTTGGACGGTGATATAAATATATATATATTCATTAAGTAGTAGCAGACTAGAAGTCCTCACTCTGTAATGAAAATAATGTTAATATACATAATGATGAGTACCAGTGAACTTACTGTTGAGGCTCTCTTTAAGCAGGAGGGATTGAAGCCTGTAGTCATTCTTTGTATGTTCTTTATGAACTTAATTAGATGATAAGGGTATTCCCTTACATCTGTATAATCTATGAACCTGTGCTGCTTCAGTGTTTGAGTGAAGCCTTGTCATCCCACCAGTACCTGGAAGGAAAAGTGTGCTTGCAGGACATCAAATGGCCACACAAGGTCCATCTGAGGATAGCCACTGGAAGGGCTCATGAGCAAGAACAATTACCATGCTTTTGTTCAGCCAAATAAATCGAAGTACATAATACCCAATTGGTTTGTACTAACACAGTAAATTGAGGCAAAACTCTAATTACTGTTACATATGTAGAGAAAGATTTTTCTAATTCACAGAGTTTGCTACACTGAAGAAGAGCAGAGTGTGTTAAAATATTGGGAAGTGGTGTGGATTTCTGCATGACTTGCAAGCCCCTCAGAATTACATGGTCATCACCAAACAGTGCCAAGGCTGCTCAGGGTCTCATGTATCCTCTAACAAACCTCATGCCAACATCCTGCCCTCTCTTCTGGAAGATGCTGGTTTAAGTTTATGACCTGTCTTCCTTATCTGTGTATTTAACAAATGCTTTTGTTACAGAGGAAATTCTGTAGCCAGCTATATGCTGTTTGGGGGTAGAAAGGTAAATTTTTTGGGAGTGCAGAAGAAACAATCACAGAACATAGTGTTTATGACAGTAGTTCACTGTCGTAAACATGTTTCAATTCTTCTGATTCCTTTTCTTTGTCTTTCCCCGTTTAAATGCTGATCTAACTTAGCCGACTTCGGATTACTTATTTTTTTCTAGTTTATAATAATGTAACTGAGAGCATAATCAGTCCTTCAAAGTTTGAAGTAGGCATATTATTTATGTTTTGTGATTGTTAAGGAAATATAATAGCACAGAAAACAGAAAAATGAAAGTAAACACTTTCTGAAACAGAGCCGGTATGATACAGGTAGAGTTGGATACTTCTGCATTCTTGTTGGGAGATATTTCTCAATTTTTCACAGCAGTTTTTTTTTTTAATTAAATATTGATGCATATAATACAGTTTTATGTTCCAGGTTTTGTTAATTACAGTACAAACTGGAATACTATACAGAATCTAGTTCTTACAATAGTCTTTGACTAAAGGTTCAGCAGAAGGGTTTGCAAATATGCCTTTTTTCCAATATCCTGGCAAGTCTCTAGGAAAAGTCTTAAAATGATGTTTATTGCATGCAGCCCATACAAAATTGGTAAATGAGTTTTTAATCTTTATTGTAATTTTTACTAAACTAAGATGTAAATAACATTAAATTTTATATTCTGTAATGGTTTTCCATACCTGAGTGGTCCTGTTGGTATGATGAACACCTGTTATGAGTTTATTTTCATGAGACTGATGGCACCCATGCCAAAAGGCAAGATGGGGCAGATGATTCTGAACAAAAGAAGGTGCAACTTTACTTAATAAATAATTTCTTTAATCCATTCGGAATTAGATGATCAGTTTACAGGCAATGATAAGTGGATAAGTAAGCACCTTCCTGGTGTGTCTACTTTTTACTTTTCTCTCTTTGAATCTCACCTTTATCCTCATCACTGAAGATAATAACCTTTTTTCACATCACAACAAAGGTGTAAAAACCCAGTAATAGCTGCTACAGAACACATGGAGCAGATCTAAGTTTTAAAATTATTAAGAAAAAGAAAGGAGGAATAGAAAGACCCTGCCCCCCAACTTCCAATCTAAATAAACCTTTGTAAACTAAATGTAGAATTGAGTAGATGGATCTTTCTTCATTAACTAGTATGCTTTTAACTAGTGATTTTACAAGTCTGAAACAGGTGCAATGTGTCATGCAATTTATGGGTCCCAGTGCCTGCCATAAAGTATTTTATGATGGCTGTGTTCTGTGTTATTAGTAGCTGTCTTTTTCTGCAGCCATTGGTGTTTGATAATAGTCTTAAAACACCCAAAATTACTTACCTGCAAGCAACATTCCATAGTCCCTGTTGACAGTTTGAATAAGTTTAGTGCCCTTTTGTTGTACTTTACCTTCAAAACAAACTGATTGAACCATCAATAGCTCCTGAGAGCTGACAGAGGCATGTCATCTGCTCTAACCCTCTGATAGTAGGTTATCTGTGGGAGTTAACCTCCCTGCATTGTTAACCGAAATGTTTTATGTACTATGCAACTTTAGGATACTGCTGTGATAACCTTAGTAACTAAGTCATACATCACAGTAAAGAGATTTTGTGCAACAAATAACCCTGGATTAAATTTACAAGGGTTGAATTGATATTGTAGAGTGTTCATTCCCAGGCTTTGGTAATCCTTTCCTGTATTTTTTATGGCAAACTTGTGTTACATTTAGATTGAAGCTGCATCTTCATATTTCTAGCTAAAATAAATCCAGGAAGCTTGCTATTTTCCTCAGCCGTTTAATATGAATGCATTGCATTATTTTCAAATAGCATAGTTACCTTTTATCTCACATTTTGTAAAAAGAATATTAATAAATGAGATTCCATTTTTAATCACATTTTAAAATAATTAATTGCACCTATACCCTCCTTCTACCAGTGGGATAATATTAATGGTACCTACTTTTTAGTATTTGCTCTGCTTAAGGAGTGCAAGTTTGAAAAAAAGAACCAACCCCAAACTGTGACTTGTGGAGTAGTTTGCTGTTTCATTTGTGTGGGTAGGGTTTTTTGGTTTTGTTTCTGGAATTGACAAGTACTAGTGCTAATTCTGTTTTTTGAAATGCAGTCAGGATGGATTAAAAATACAAAAATACATTTGTATCAAGAAATGCTATTATAATTTTAAGCTCTTTTGAAATGATTGAGAGACTGACATTAGGGCTGTGATCCAAAGTCAGCATAGATGACAGTGCTGTCTTTTTCTGTTGTCATTTTTGTTGCAGCCTGCTTTTCAATGGCATATTTCATTCCATCATTAAACATTTGCTGATTTTCTAATACCGATGTTTTCTTCACCTGAATATTCATCTTTTCTCACCCTACACTTAGTGGGTGTCTTTACTCATTTTTAGCTTCACTCTTCTTCACTCTTGACATATTGTTTCCTTCTGTACATGTCTTCATTTGAAAGAATCTGTTGTCATCAGAGCTTTTCTGCCAATAATGCAAGATGGATAGCTTCTCCTCCAGTGAAAGATAAGGGCCAGCAAAATGCCAGGGAGGACTGGAAGGGCAGCCAGGAAAGCTGGAATGAGTCTGAGAATGTGTCTGTCTCACAGGTCTGTAGCTGTTGTTTAAGAAAATGGTCTTAGGAAATGTTCTGTTTTGTGAAGTGACTCTTTTTCTTCTACTGGTATAATTGAGAGCCATAGATTGAGGATTCACATTTAAATTGTCTGAGCATTTCAGAACTGAGTACTGTCAGTTAAGTTGTTAACAATTTGTGAAGGTGTTGCTTCAGAGGAATGGTGTACTTGATGGAAAGCTTTATTTGCACCATTAAATTTTGCTTGGTTTTAGAAGTAATTTTCACACGTTTATCTGGTTTTGACAACAGTATCATAAGATAAACTTTTACCTTTTGAAACATTGGGTTTTTTTGTGTTGTTTTGGTTTTTTTTTCCAAAATGTTATGCAGAGTTTTCAATTTCTTTAATTTCTTCCTCCCAGTGCCAGAGGGGATCAGTATGAGGTGCAGCTCTCTGACTGACTTGGGGTTTATGCAGAGCAGCTAAGCTGGGGAGCATTATCATCACCTTTCTACCCCCTGCCAGGAAAAGTCTGATATTGCCCTCACTTTGCAGTGTCTGCTTCACATTTGGTTGACTTAATGATTTGTGCTTGAGGTGATTAGATATTTGGATTTGCCATGGTTGTGCCTTGCTGTGGTTTTGCTCTGCTGTGTTCTCTCCCTCCACAAGTGAGAAGCCAGTAGTCTTTTTCTGAGTCTAGAAAGCTGCTATCCTTCTAGTAGAAATGATAAATAGAATATAGTACTGATGAATCCTAATAAGAACTTGGAATTCTTAAAATATATTTCCCACAAATAGTCTCTCCATGTGTGCTCCTGCACTTAATCCTGGGCTGGAATCTGTATTCTGTAAGGCCACCTTGTCTCTCTGGTGGGACCAAATTCAAATTCTCCTTCCAAATGCTGATCACTGTGTTTTTAGGAAAATAAAATAAAAAAATCCAAAGAAGTGTTTGCAAATGAGAAGAGTTTTTGCAGAGAAGTTGGCTGGCAGTTTCCCATATCGCAGACTGATTTTCTCCCACAGTGTGGGTTGGAATCTTTGGTATCACTCAAAGTTCCTTTTCCCAAACAGGCAATGCAAAACAATTTCCAAGTTACTCTGTTCCTTGGTATGCTTTATACCTCACTAATATACAGAGAGAACAGACACGTCTGTGGTGATTATTGTGTTTGATCCACCAGTATTCAATGGTTTTGGCTCCATTTGAGAGAATAAAGTAAGTATTATAACTTTGCACATAAAGTACATTGCATGAAAAAGGTGAATACAGAGAGGAGACAAAGGCTGTTGTTATTTTTGGCTGTCATTTTTTTAGTCGTTGAGTCTGTGAGTATGTCTTTGTGCATTACTGGATTTTAACTGTGTGTATTTTGATATCTGTCAGATATTTTGTCCTGCACAAATTGACAAACCTGAAATTTCTCGATACTCGGAAAGTCACCAGGAGGGAGAGAGAGGAAGCCTTGATAAGAGGTGCCTTCATGAAAGTGGTTAAGCCCAAGGATGCGAAGGTAGGAGTGTAAATGAAAGTGGGAACAATAATATGATTCATTAACACTATTTTTAAATAACTCCAGGAGCCTGGCTGCATCTTTTGCTAAGGTAAAAAAAGAGGTGAAACCTTTCAAATGATAAATGTGGTTAGATGGGGGACAAAAGCCTTAGTAATTTTTCTGTGCTTTAATGTAGAAATTTACAGGTACTTTTCTATAGGGCTGTGGCCATGTTATCAAATTTCTGGTTTCAACCTCTGTTTCACATAACAAAGTAACTAATATGTGTCACTGAGCTTAAAAGAATATTTTTACACTGTCCAAGGCAACTTAATAACTGTGTGATATACTTTTGTGAAAGAATGCAATTTTTCTTTGACAAGTTGTCCCCTGCCTTGTATGTTAAACTTCTGTTGCAGAGCTCACATCTATGGTGTTTACTGGCTTTTATGAACTAGCTGATTCTAATTTTGTATGATGTTACTTAATGTGATGTCCTGCTAATAAACATTGACAGCATCAGTGAGACAGTTTCAGTAATCTGAGCATTTCATACAGCTTCATGCCCAACAACTCTGGGCATCCTGCTGAAGCAATCAGAATGAGGATGGGAATCCTCCACTTTGCCTTCTTTTTCCATTGTTGATCAGTGCTTGATAACAGCAATCTGTGGTGTGCTCAGAGTGCTTTAGTATTGCAGAGCTTTCTTGAAACTCTGCTCAAGTGTTCAGTCTACTTGCTTTCTATTTGCTGCTTTTTCTCTAAAGTATACCATCAATAATTTATTGCAGATTTCCAATAATGCTGAATAATAATGTAGTGGTTATGGAAATGCACTGTTTGGTAGCATAACAGTGTTGCTGGATAAATGCATTATCGTGAGTACAATTGCAGTGTATTACAAATTAATTCAGACTGATTAATTTATAACTACTAAAATGTTAACAGTTCTGATACAAACATTGCTTTGATATATTGTTTACCACTGCCTTTAGTCATTTCAGCTTCATATATGTAGTGAATGGAATAAGTTATTTTTAAGCTGTGGTAGAGATCCTATTCACAGCAAACCACCTTTGAATCTGGCCAAATGCAACAGCTGAATTGTGTTAGGTATAGCATATGTATGTCATCTTTTACAATTCTTCTTGTCTAATCAGATTTTGGATCTGGTGAAGTTTTTTAAAAATTTATCTAACAGTTAGATCTTTCATTTAAGAGTCTACTCCGTGAATTGCAGCCAACTTGATAGTGTAAGAGAAAAAAAGTGTCTCTCAAATTTGAAGTTACTTTTCTGGATTAAACCTCTTTTTAAGTCAATAGCTAAGGGTAAATTACTTAACAAATTTAGGGATAACATCTTTACCTTTTATATCTACAATTGAACCTTTTGTATAGTTTTGAATTATTTACCCACTAAGTCTTATGATTGATAAACCATGCATTTATTTCAGAAAATTTGCAGAAGGCTCCAATTTACTGTTGTTATTGTCATACTAAAGAGTTTTTTTCTTCTTTATAAATGGTACAGTACAAATTACTGATGGTAAAATCATGGTAAATTATTTTTATGGCATGAATTAATGCTTTTTAAGGTGCCATGAAATTACCCTCATCATACAGTATTATATACATATCACAGAAGTGGCTAATTTAAAATAAATATTAAATTTGATGCAGATATTGTAAAGTGCTCCAAATTGTTTAGAGTTTGTGCTTATTTCCCAGGATATTCATGCTTACAGTACACATGCATGCAAACTCTTTCTATGTCTGAGAAGACTCATAGAATTTTCTCTGCATATATGCTTTGAAATGCAGCTAAGTATGTGTACAGCTATTGACAGCTCTGCTTGAAGACCACAGCCAGCAGCCTTCCTCCATAAATCACACAGATGATGTGCACAATAACTGTACTTTTGAGTTCTGTCATGTGTTATACATTGCATACATAATGGGTTTTTATTCTCTAGCCTTCCTATTTTCTGGATCTTGTGTTCTCTGTTCATCAGCTCCACTCCCACATAGCTGTCAATATTTTTGACCAGCTTCAGCCAGATTTAGCAGGCAGGTACTGGTAATATAGTTTAAGCTTTCTGAAACTAGTTAGAGATTACACCTTGATCCAAACTCAGAGGAAGATTGCAGCATATCCAGTATTGGTCATCAGAAAAACTTAATAAGTTGACATAGAGATATATAAGACCTTGATGATAATGACTTCCCAAGAATGGGGTTTTCTTTTCCTTTCACCTAAGGCAGCAGGCACTGTGTCAGCCTGTGTTTACCAGGAAAGGAGATGCAGTGATTAGTATTTATGTTGGTAGATGCCACATTAAAATCTTCTGCCAGGTTTAGTAACAACAGTGGGCCTTTCAGACCTGCTTTTTCAGGAAAAAAACCCTAAAAACAACAAACCAACAAAAAATCCTAACTTATGTGGCTTTTTTCCCTCCATTATGATAAGCAGGAGATGGTGTGACTTATTCAGCATAAAAGGCAGACTGATGATCTAAAGGGGCTGTGATGCGGGGAGTTGTTTTCATTTTAGTCTTGACATGAAATACTTGGGAGAGCAAAATACCCCACCAAGAAAAAAATACACAAAATGAGAATAAAAGCAAGAAATTTCCATCTGACTAGCTTGTGTTTACTCAAATGCGAAAGTATCTAGCAATCACCAGTCATCACTAAGTCATAAATATTTTATTTTGTATATTTTTGTAACTTTCATTATTCCCTATTTTATTTAACAGAACACTACACTTTCTTGTGCTTTGCTTCATTTCATCTTTTGTTGGAAATGCGTCTGTTTTTGATATGACTGTCTTAAGGAGAGATACAATCATTTATTAGAAAACAGTTTAATGTTACAATGCAGTATTCCTTCTCACTATGTAGGTGAGCTAAACTTCATTATTCTGTTATGTTTATGTTTTCTTTTGTCAAAATATTGAACATTGTATCATGTCTGCTTTTAATAAAGACTGGGGAAGTCTGGCTGGATAAGAGGCATTGAGCCAGATGAGGAAGCCTTGTTTAATGACCAGACCATGACCTCATTTCACTGGCATAAGTGTAGCTCAAAGTGGAAGCTGCCTGTCCAGTGTGAAGTGTGTTTCTGGGCATGACAGCATTTCACATCAGAAAGACAGCTCAAGAATACGACAGTCAAAATTGCTTAATTGTGTCCCGGCTTTGTAATTATTCATCTGTGCTTCTACAAAGAGTAGAGTTGTCATCGCTTGACATAATTATTTAAAACTGTACCCCTCTTTGGTTTATAGGTATATGAATTGTGCTTCCAACTGTTTCATTTTTCAAACTTAGGGATGCAAAGCAAATGTGATTTGAGAAAATATGTAAAGACTACACATTTTTACACTGCATATGATATAAATAAAATGAAATTACGGTGTATTAAAGTACATAAATTCATATTTTAAATGTCTGTATTCATGATCATTTAATCTACATGATAAAATGTGGATATATCCATTTAAGTGTGTTGCTATGAATAGATACACACTGTCATAAGTCTCTTTAAATATAAACTTAATTATTTAATACTGGGTCAGTCTGCTTGCTTTTAGCAAATACATGTATTTCCCAATATTTCTCAACCCCTTTCCCTTACTGCATTTTTAAGGTTAACATTTTCATCTGTTTTAGATTTGGTGGTGAAAAAAAGCAGATGGTATTTGTTCACCAGTAACAGTTTTGTAGTTTATTGGGCCAAATCCTTGGAAGGTATCCTTAGTTATACTTCCAAGTAACAAATGCGGTATTAAATGAAGTTATTCTGCTTCCTTGCAGCTTTACAAAAGCATCTTGTCCACTGGCTGTAAGGGAACTCTGTACAACAAATATAAGGCATGGTATGGGTGGTTTGAATTTTTCAATATTTTTTCACTCTCAGATGCATTGTTTTCATCTCAAGTTATAATTATGAAACCTGACATAGCATTTGTTCTCTAAGGAACTAAGATGGAGACACTGAAGCAGAAAGGCAAGTCAAATATCTGCATTCCATGTAATAAATGTCTGTGATTCATGTCCACAGTGTTACTTGAAGGGTAGAAGGAGCTTATTTATTATGATAGGAAGAGTAAATATTTAGGCAGTACCATTAAAGAAATAAGGTGAGATAAAATCTGCAGTGTTGCTTTCACATCATTGGCAGTATTCTTGTGTTTAAGCTCACAGGAAAAGCTCTTTATCTAAGTGAGCATTGCTGATATATGCTTCTATTAAAGTCAGATGAGGCATAAGGAATGATTTTAGTAATTTTTGTCCCAAACTATTTAACAAGAATCATACTTTTCTTGAATAGATGTGTTCTACCTGCTTCCATGAATATAGGCAATAAATTTTTGGCAATATATCTCATGGACCTTTTTACACTCCTCCCCCAGATAGGAAAATGAGGCTGGTTTTAAATATAAATAAAAGGAGACAGATAAAACTTTGGAGAACAGCTGCATTGCTCACAATCTTTTCGTTTTTACCATTGCCATTGTGTAGAGATCTTGATGTATGTATTTAGAGCATTTGAAGAACATGTAAACAGTAAAGAGCTTCTAAAGTGTAAAGAATCATTGTGTCAGTGAACTGCTAGCTCATAAGATAGCTCTTTGAGAGAGCTTCCACATAACAGGGTCCTTTATTGTCAGATGTCATCATTTCACACACCAAGACAAGGACATGAACTTAAGAGTCCAACCTAGACTGTAATGCAGTAAATAATATTTACTTTGAGGACATTGTAGCAGTCATGCATTCATCCATTTTACTCTTGGAAAGTTTAGCTATTTTAAGCAGAATTCCATAACATGTTTGGTTCATAACCTGCTGTAATTCCAGCTGTCAAGAGGGAAGAATAGACACGTGTGGGTCATATGTGTGTTAGGATAGGGAGAAAGACTCTTCTTCAGTGTTGGTTCTTTCATTGATATTTCTTATAAAGCATCCTCATATGTTCTTTGGGCAGGGATTATGTGGATTACATTTCACTATATTAAAAATAGAGAAGGAAAAAGTGATGCCTCTTTGCAAAAATTCTTCCCTTAAAAAGAGATATATGATTGTCATGAAGCCCATGTCATTTTAGCCATTAATGCTCCCAATGCATTTTTCAGATAGGAAGGGGTGATATTGCTGGAGCTCTGGCCTCAGTCCAGGTCAGGTGATTGCATTCTGCCTCTCTGGATTTCTCTACAGTCTCCATGTACTAAGGCATCCTTCTGCCCTCACCTCTTCTGTAATGCTGCAGTGTGCCAGTTAACCAGCTGCTACTTTGCACCTGTTATGTGTGTATCTTTCAGTAATAGTGAGCAAATGATCCCTTTGTAAGACTTAAAATTTGTAAAGCACTTGAAAATTTTCTGATGAATGGCAAAAGGCACTCTATGTAATTAATTAATGCCTCCATTGAATTGAAGAAATTATTGTGACAACTTGTTTATTACCTCTGGGTTTGGTTTTGGTTTGGTTTTTTTTTTGTTGTTTTTTTTGGGTTTTTTTAATTTTCATTTGTGGGTTCAGATATATGGAAGCTTCAATAATTAGATGCTGGCTTTTGTGTTATCTATTCAGTCTATTCAATAAAATGCCATTCAGCAGAATGTAACACCATGATATCTGACAGTAGGATCACGATTGTCTTAGATTCTTAGTGGATCAATATGGCTAGAGTTTTATATATTTTCAAAGGATTTTTTTCTTTTGAAAATAGAAACACTGCTGGAGCAGAGCTTCTTGTAATTCCTCTTTTCTAATACTATGGATCTCATAATCAGATGACATCACTGTTAAGCACAGTTGTGCATATGGTGAATTTTGTTAGAAAAGAAAAATGCATTTAATATGGCATTGGCAAAACTCTTGGTCAGCTTTTGTCTGTTCTTATGTTCCTATAAGTGCTTCTTTTTTTTTTTCCTGGACCTTAAGACACAGTATGCCACATGTGCTCAGTCATTTTGGCGAGTTATTCCCATTGAAATAGTAGTAGTCTTAAGTATCATGTTCAGAATTTATGTCAATTTTTAGCCATGAAACAAAGGTCCAGTTATAATTCTTCTGTCTGGAAACTGTTTGTCACTGCAATGTTTCTGGAGGAAAAAATCAGTGGCAAACTATCACTACCATAGGATCTACCTGGAATTTTGCACATGTTTGTTTACAAGTTGGAAATAACTGTCATGGCTGATGTTCTATTTATTGCTCGTTTTGGCTGTGGCTGGGTGTCCCACAGTTTCCACAGCAGGCTTGGCAGTGTGTTTGTGTGCTGGGTTAAGGTAAGGCCTGGCTTTGCTGATTCACTGACCCATGAGAAGTTCCCCAGCTGTCAGAGATAAACGTGGTCGTAAGGGCCACTGCCAGTGAAGACAAAGATGATTTGTTGCTGTGATCTTCTCAGGAGTGTGTCTTGCAGCAAGGAACAACTAAAGAACCATGACTTCGTCACATAAAATGTGATGCAAATACATATAACATATAACATCTTATTGTGAAATGAATGCTAGGGTTTGGTTTTTTAGTGTTGCTGTAGTCAGATGGAGTCAGAGAGGACAGGAAGAAAAGGAAAGGTAAAATGAATGCACTAATATTTCTAATCACTTTGGAAACAATGCAAATACCCCAAAATAGTAGTCTTGTTCCATTTTTGGTACTCTAAAGTGTACAGCAGACTCCTATAGGAATGATAGATAAGTATCCTACATATGAGATGTAAGTTTTTTTGAAGCCACCATGGGAGACCAGAGCACAAAACTGTAGAGTGGCTAAAACAGCTTTAGAAACTTGGATTTAAGCAGCTGAATCCTGCCTTTCCTGTTGTGCTAAAAGAGAGATTGTGTGCTTGAAATATTGGCAGGTCAAGAACACCCAGAGCATTACAAAAAATAATCCTTCCCTTCACTAACATCAGCCAGAGTGTGGTCCAAGAGTCAGATAGGGCTGTGATGAGGTCATCTCCTAAAAGCTCAAGCATATCAGTCATTCTCTCTTCATTAATGACTAAGAACATGACCAATTTAAAGCTGGTTTATGAGTTATTTCAGGAAAAAATATTAATAATTTGTTTTCAGAGAAGGGCTAATATTTCTTCCCTTGTCTCCACCCTTACCAGAAATGTATAGGCCAAAGGGCTATTTTGTAAGAAATCCTGAACTTTTTTGCTTATGAGTTTCTAAAACTGCTCCCTTTGTCAAAGAAAAAGGATGCAGCACAGTTTCATCTGCTCCCTTAAAATCATATTGAAGGTGCAGATTCTGGTTCCAGTTCCTGAATTTTAACTGAAGCTGGTGCTAAGATTTTTAAATTTTATCCATCTTGCAGACAACGGACTTGGCATAAAATCTTTAAGATTTGGTGATTTAGGTTATGGATCTGTGTTTCAGGGGAAAATCAGGGGTTCATTGTGGGGATAAAAAACTAAAAAATATTTGTGACTGAGGACTTCTCTTTGAAGAAGTAAGTGAGATTATAAAACTTTTGCGGTAAACTGTTGCCCTGATTTATCGTATTCATCCTAGAAAAATGTTGATAGGAAAACATAAAAATAGTAATTAACTCTGTAATTAGAAACGTGTCTAAAAATAAATAAGGAGAATATCAATCACACTTCAAAAATGACATCCCTTTGAATCCTGTTCTGTGAATGGTCTGTTTTAGAGGTGGGTTTTCTTGAGACTTTAGCATACAGGGAATCTGTCCTTAAGTGATATGCATTTAATTTTCAAATATATATATATGTTATGCTTCAGTTGTAATGTATTAAATGTCTTTACATCAAGGAATGTAGTAAAGGCATGTGCATTGTCCCAAAGATGATTCATTTCTCTTTCAGCCTTGGTGGGGTTTGAAAACCTTAGGCATTCTTTCTTGTAAAGGAAGCTGTGGGATATTTGCTTAATGATTAAATTACTGTTGCTTTTGTGATTCTAACTTAGGAGCTTGAAGCAAGAGCTTAAAAAAAAAAGTCTTCAAAAGAAGTGTAAGAAAAAAGATTACAGGTTGAGCACTGCTTCTGGGGTAAAATGTATATAAGTTTTTTCTTATGTCAGTACGGCAAACTATGCTATATATCTTATTCTGGTAAATCTCACTAGGAAATTTATAATTTGGGTTAAAATAAGGGGTAAATTCAGGACTGAGAAATTAAGACTTTTTTTCTTCACACATTATAAGACTAAACATACAACTTTTCTCATGTAATAGTTACAAACAGTTCACTGTGTAGGCCAAATGCTCTCTAATGCAGTAAAATTAAGAAATAATATGCTTTGAAAGTGATTTATGAGTGTGGTTAAACTGCCAGATTTACAAAGAAATAGTTCAGATCTTGGGAAGCCTCAGGAGTCACGTCAAAAATGAATTTGACCATGATTTAAACTGCTACTTTTCTTACATGACATTTAATATGTGTACTTTGGAGGCCCATATGTCTTTAATAAAATAGCATTAAGTTTTAAATATGATATGAATGCAGTTAGTTTCTAAATTCATAACCTTTTCCACAACTCCAAAATGCTAACCAATAAGGGAGTCACACATGCAATAAAACATAAACCTTAGAAAATAGTTTTTTATTAGAACGGTTAGACATTTGGCAGCTGAGTTGTAATGTAATAAATACGCGCAGCCAATGTGGATTTATCAGGCTTTGTTTACACTGTAAGCAACTGGGACCAGACAACTAATTATAACTGAGGAGCAAAGGTCATGAAAAGAATATTTTGTCCAGTGAATCTGGGCTTGCTAGGCGAACCCTATAATCCTAAGAAAAGTGATTTATTAAAAAGAAACACTAAAGAATGCTTGCCAGTTGAGTTTGTCAGAGAATATGATGTTTATTAGAGAGTCATATACTTTAAGATTGTTCTGAAGTACTAAGTGCTTCAAAAATCATGAAAATATAGACATGAAGAAAAATACACAATTTACAAAGGATTTAAATGTTCAGCAAATGGTGGCCAAAAGAGTTCAGTGTTTCATGAAAACAGCGAAATGGGAGTCCTGTCTATGCTGAAGTTAATAATAAAAAAATAATGCTATAATATTTTAAGAGGTATTTTTGTGCAATTTGAGGTGTTCTACTAATATTGTTAAAATAATGTATTTTGACATGAGTTTCTGAAATAGAATCCAGCCCACAGCAAAACCAGCTTTCTAGGTAGCTTGAGCTTTTACTCAGAACAGCAAATTCGGGTTTGCTTGCTGAGCTCCTCTATTTATTCAACATGCATAAAACAACACTGCAAGCCTGTTCATGTTTTCTAGGTAGTCTGACTTTGTAAAGAAGGGTATTGAAATGATGTGAGAGTTGTGAAAAGACAGATTTTCTGTGTACTCTGAAGTGTGTGGGGAGGTGGGGTATAAAGTCTTGATTATGGTATACTTTTTCCTTTAAAATGCTTTCAGTAATTTGATTTCTGGTTATTGTGGCTCTAGAAAAATGACAAAAACTAAATTAAAAAAGTCTGCTTTGAGATGCATTGCAAAGTATATATTCAAATGCTAATCTCTATTCCTCCAGAATTATGGGTCCCCTAGAGCATCCAGAAAATTATTAACAGCATGTAATCCAGTTTGAATGCATCTTTACTCTGTTAGCCAAATCTTTACATAATACAAATCATTCTACCTATAAAAGCACAAATATGTTATTGTTCTCAACAGGCAATTTAATGCAGCTATAGGGAGGAGAATAAGAGAAAAGAAGATTACAAGCTGGCTGATCATGCTTTTATTTCTCTTAAATCTCTCAGCATTTCTCTGTGGTTGTACTTGTTTAAAGATTGTACACAACTGTGCTGTCTATATGATTTGGAAAGCAAATCAGCCTAAATATGAAGTTTCAATGGGTGTAGTTTTTAGGGGATTTGATACATTTATCGCAAATATACATTTTACCCCAGAAGCAGTGCTGAACCTGTAATCTTTTTTCTTACAATTCTTTTGAAGACTCCAGTTTTGCGGTGGAGAGCTCAGTTATATTTGCCACTCAGTTGTGCAGCTTTAACTGTAGAGTAGCTATTAAAGTTAATTATTTTCTGGAGGGTTTTCTCAAAAGGACTATTTGTGTGAATGCATACAGAAAGCGTATGAATAAGGAAAAAACCCATTTTATTGAAATAATACGCAGCTATCTCCAGTCATGCTGTGGAGTCAGGATACTGCTTCAGTGGAATTATGTAAATTTGATAAAGTTTAACTCACAATTCTTGTAAGCAGGAAGGTGGGTCCACTCTGGCATATGTGTGCAAACTGTAGTTTTTTATTGTTACATTCTGCTGTATTACTCCTTGTATTATTTTGCCACCTGACTCTGGCTTGTGACTCTAACTATAAAGTTTGGCATCTCTGTGATAATAATTCTTTTGCTCTCTTGTGTTGTTTTGTTTTCCACTAAGCATGTGTCATTATGTTATGCATCTACTATCTAATCACCAATGATTGGAAGTTTATGTAAAATGTTTAGATATGAGTAAGTAGTCAGCCTATTATTATTATAAATTGCATACAGGTAATAAATGACATAAATGTTGGCTTTAAACTGAAAGGTGAAGGCACTAACACAAGAGAAATCTGTCTAGGAAGAAGAATGGAGTAGGAGAGGCAGTGAACGTTTCTATTCTACCTGTTTTCATCAAGCCCATCAAGCATGAACTGGAAGAAACTGTACATAATTCAGTAGAAAAAAAATATAATTTCTGAGTTTGAAATAGGATGTCACCAGCATGTTTTGCATCTAGCTACAGGTCTAGTCCTTTGGGTTGTTGAACATAAAGCATAAAATCTGTTTGCTGCTGAGTCTTAGAGCTTCTCTTGGAGAACTGCCTCGCTTTGCATGCATTTTGGCAGGAGTTTTGTGCTTTCTTTCATATGGCATATTGTTCAAGAGAAGTCTAACAGGTCACAGTAGTAATCCAATGCCCCAGGACTGCTCAAATTTTTAACTATCTTGCTTTTGTATAATTCCTCCCAGCTTTTTCCCTTCCTCTTATGTGATAATTTTTCATATCTTTATGGTCTGAGTAAGACTCTACAGGGCTATTTCTTCTAAATAACAAGTCTAAGATGATGTGTGCAATTTTGAAAGATGGAATGCTCTAATAGTCTAGGCAAAAGCACTGTGTGTGTGACACCAAATTTTTCTTTCACATGGAGAAAACCTTTGAATTCACTTTTATGTCTGTTGAGGAGGCTCTGAAGGAGCAGTCTGTGGTGTGAGCATAGAAACAAATGTAGATCTGTGCCATTTCAAATGGTCATTCCAACATTGAAATGTCTGCATATGTTGTTCTGGTTTCAAAACAAGCAAACAATCATTTTCTAAATATAAACAAGTGCTGCTCTGGCAAGATTTTCAGCAGCAGCTATGCAGGTAATAACCTGAAAGGAAGACTTTGGGTTTTATTGTTTATCTCTGATGGTAGAGAACTTGTACAGGGTGAGGAAATAATTCATATTGTTAGTAGAAAAATGTCTTTAAATTGAGCTCATGTGCTAGGCCAGTATGGTGCATGGTTTCTCAGAAAAGAACACACCTAACTTTCTGGGAAGCCTTGCTGCAAGGCCATTGGCAGTTGCAAAGTAAGGAAAGAGAAAAAACAGAATGAATTTTATTTTTCTGATTTATTTTTGAACATGAAACTAGGTATGTTATTTTTCATAACAACTTCGGGTCTTTTTCTGCCCCATATGTTTACCAATTTCTCTGGAGAGAACTTCTGAAGACTTGTTGTTTATGTGAAGTGCTCTTTTGCTGCACTCTTTCCTCCACCTCCCTGCAAGCAGAAATGAATAGATATGTTGTTGGTAGAGAACTTACTTGCTTTGTCCTCTTGAGGTCATATTTTGGCAAGCAGGAAGTCTATTTTTTGATTTGATAAACCCCTAGTGGAATATGGTTTGGCTTGTAAAACTGCTGTACACAGAGTCAGTGGTTGTCTTGTCCTTTGTAGCCTGGTCTTCCACCTTCTGCCCAGAATTCAGGGGAAACCAACGAGCCCTGGCTGAGGCTGTGTCATATGAGAACTGCTGAAAATTTATGGAGCTCTAATTAAACCTCAAATGCACTAATTCAAGCCCTATAAATCTTGTGTAATACTGGTGCAGCTAAGTTAACACGAGGGCTGATGTGGTCTGGGAGAGCAAGGCAGATGCCTGATATTCTCTGCAGTTTTGCAGCTGGGAAACAGTTATGTTGCAACCTAGCTGTCCAGTGATCCCAAAGATAGTTCATAGATATTAATTTAAAGTTGACTTTCAGTCAGGGAATGTTGAAATGTTGTGTGCAGATAGACCAGCTATTACAAATTTGAAAAGTCACATTTCTATTTTTGGCTTCCCTTGCTGGGGAAGAGGTTTGGCTGAGGATTTTGCCTATGCTACAGTTACCTGAAAGTGAGAGTAGTTTTTTCCAACCCATTTATCAGTAACAACAATGAAAACACTGCATTATCAGGGCTACTGTTTACATGGATTCATGATGTATCTATTCTGTGTGGCAGAAAATATTATACCTCCATATGCTTTCCTAAAGAAATAGATTAATCAAATAGTAATATGCCATGTAAATTGAAAATTGTAGCTACTTAATCTCAAAATGTAGAAGAGCTTAAATTGATGGTGTATCATTTTTTAATCTGTAATATTGTCATGGTGGAATACTTTTAGTCGATAGAAACTTGCTGTAATGAGAATAAAATAAATAATTTACTTATCCCCATGACTGCACTTCTTGGCCTAGGCTGAAGGGCCACAGCTTTCTATCTGTAGTAAAATCCTGCCAGTGATGCAGTGGCTAGAAACAATTTACATTATCAACAGAGCCAGGTTTTCATGCTTTCTCTTCTACGCTACTCAAAGAAATACTTATTTTTCTGATGTAATTTGTATTGGAGGAGGAATTTTTTTAAAGAGATTATAGGGTGTGTGTTTGACTTACATGTAGGCTTTCAGTGCTGGTTCTTGTCCATCCAGAAACAATTTAGAAAAATAGCATAATCAGTTTTTGCTGTGTTAGGGCCATAGTAAAGCCAGTCTACCAAGAAAAGCAGATGGGGCAGGTAAAAAGAAACTTGTACTCATAAGGCAGCCTGCAAGCATAAGATTACCACTATTGGAGGATTGGTAGCATGGCCCTGATGTGAATCTTGTGTGCAGATTCAGACATGTGTTTGTGTGCTATTTCCAGCCCTCCAGGATTTGAGGAGGCTTTTTGAAGGCTAAGAGCTTCGTTGTCCTTACAAAATCTTCTCTTTCTCTGGGTTCTGTATATGTTGAGAAGTCTTTTAAAGCCATATGTCAGATCTGCTCTTCGTGTGAAGTCTTTATAAATATTTATATAGCCCTACTGAGGAAGAGTCAATCCATTAGACTGCTTTAGGCTAAGATTAGCACTTCTGAAGCCTATTTAACCAGATACGAGTTTACTTTATTTAATAACATTAAAGAGATAGTAAAAGAAAGCTTCTTTATCAGATAATGGTAAGATCCATGAAACAGGTTTATTAATGTCTAACTATCAAATTATACTTGCCTCAAAATTCATGGAAGTAGCATAGTAATTGCTTATTTGATTTCAGGCAGATTAACATGCTTGTTAATGTTGAAGCTGTTCCCAGTGTGTGCAAGGCCCTTGATGAGGTCAGGAGCCAGCCCTGCTTTCTTAATTCATACCCAATGGAGCAGTGCTGGTTTCAGATTGTATGTCAGCTGATGCTGACTTTTTTTTCCTTTTTCTTTTTCCTTCTCAAATATTTTATGGTGTCCATGCAGAAGGATCTTGTGATTGATCCTTAACTCACAGAGATATCCATAAATGTACCAATACTTGCCACAGGCAACTTGCACATGTAGAAGTGAAGTGAAACAGCATCAAGGTAGATCTTGGGCTGCTAGTGGTCCAACACAAGCTGAAGATTTCCTGTCTTACTGTTAACTTCTAGAGGGGAAAAAGGTATTTTGGGTTATTTTTGGTAACACTGGAAAGAAATCTCCCAGGCAGAAGCATAACTTTATGGATATTTTTGCAGACCTATATAAAGGGTAAGTATATTTTGAGTTTATTCCATGTGCCACGTAAGAGACATCAGTCATTGCATATGTGGATGTCTATTTATAGTAACCATCCAACCACATACCTCTGAAACAACCATTTCCTTTAATTTATAGATATTTATTATCCCTGAATCTCTGGTATGTTTTCAGAATTCTCTTGGCAGTAATATGAAAGTTCTGTAGCTCCTGAAACCATCATATTGTCAGATTTTATATGTACGCATGAGTTGAGGATTATACATTCAAGAAAACTGTTGCTATTTCTTTGTTCTCTTTCCCAGCTCTAGACTAACATCTAGAATGTGTTAGTCCCAAATTCCTTCTATATCACTCAGAGAAAGAGGCTTTGAGAGGCAGTTGTGTCAAGGGGAATCTTCATTCCTTCTAATTACTGCCTCTGAAGTAAGAAGAGATGAATGCAGACACTCCCACCACACAAACTGGGGTTTTTTGTTTCTTTTGAACAAAGTTATTCAAATCTCCCTTTCTATCTCAGTTTCCCTAACAATCCCTGCTTCCATTATCATAAATGGATTTGGAATAATCTTCAGGATGATGTCAGAACAACACGATTAAAATACTTTTATGGTGCAAGAAAATGCAGTAATTTGGAAACATTTTCTTCGCAGTCCCAACAGTTGACGTTAGTTTGCCTTCTGCTGTGCCTTTCCCTCTGCCACAGTCTCTAGAAAAAATGTAGGGCTGTATTAGAAAGGCTTGTATTTTCAGGAATAACTTTTTCTCAGTTTATTGTGCTTGTTGCAACCCTATAAATATAAATGCTGTAGACTGTTTCAATGACATACATTTGACTTTTTTTTTTAATGAACCTTCTGCAAAAAGCTCTGTAGCCACTAACTGCAAGTTCCATAACTGACTCCTCTTTTAATTCCCTTTGAGTTGTCTTTAACTGTGTTTTTCTTTTCTCTTTTTTATTAAAGTTCCTCTAATTAAGGTCATTACAGGAAGTAAGACTCAAAGTAGCAAGTGTATGATTTTAACTTTAAATTCATTTTGCTTAATTTCATTTTTCTGAACACCTTTAAAGTTGGTTCAGTACCATCTTAACTTCAAGTTCTTCCAAGTGGAAAAAGTAATTTTTATTTCTCTAATTCTCTCTCTTTTTGAGTAACTAAAATATGGTAATTTGGTTTGTAAAGAGGACATCTGCTGGGTTTTTTTCACCTTATATCTGCACTTTGGTTGCTAATGAGTAGAACTGCAGCACTTGCCCTTGAGAAGTGAGAACAGGCTGTAAGTGTGGAGGGAAGGTGACTGGGAAAATGTAAATAGTGAACTCACTAACCCTTTTTCTTTAAAACAGCATGCCTATAAGTTGCTTTGAGCAGCAATAATAGAGGAAAAAGTTGTAAAAACCAAGAAAAACATAGAAAATTAGTGGCTGAGTGTTAACTGAATTAGAGGAACCTAGAAGTGTAAACCAGTTTGGATTTATTTCTCTTATGTCATCAGAGAAGTTGCAAATATTGAAGATAAGGCCAATGTTTCCATTATTGAGCCCTCACTAAACCTTCTGAGCACAATCCAGTTAAAGCAGCCTCATACTTCCTGAACACTTTAACTATTCAAACACACCTATTAACACAAATTTATGAAAGTCAGGGACTTTTGTTTGTTGTAAATCAATAAATACCACTTTAGTTAACAAATTCTGTCTCTTGAAGGACTACGTCCTTGGGTGATTATAACTGTTTGTACCTGTTTTAAAATACTTTTGGGTGAATTTAATCCTATCTAGTAGTTCCACTTAAATATAGAATTTCTGTGTAGGTCTCATCAAAAGTGAACACATTTTTAATAGAAACTCTGTGAGTGTTGTGTTTTATCACTGTATTTGTCTGACTAATATTAAGAAAGATGAAAGTTTAGCGTACCATCCTAAAGATAACAAGAGGTCACACGGCAAGCCCCACATCTACAGATTAGTTGCTTCTGAAGATCTGAGTCATGTTTTTCATATAAATCATGTGGAATGGCCCATTATGAACACCTTGTAAAACTCAAAAGGCTTTATGATTGTTAATAGCCTCTGTGGTAGTGATTTACGGGCTAATTTGAGACAAAATATGTTGCAGTGTGGGGTGCAAGAATGTGTTATCCTATCTGCATAAATAATAATATGTTATTGGTTGTGCACTTCAGAAGCAAGTGGAATGTGTATTACTTTATATCTTCCAACTAGATTTAACATTTCAACTTTTACTATGACTTAAATCAACCTGGTTAGGGACAAAATGTAAAGTTGAATCACGCATTAATTTTTTTCCCCTTCATGTTATCCATCACTGTACTAACCTATGAACCAAATGTAAGTTGTAACACTTGTAATCAGTCTGTAACTGCAATTTATTCAATTGAAGACCATCTTATTAGTGTAAAAATAGTTTCAAGAGACATTTTTATAATGACTGTGATAAAACTTTGATGTATCCTAAAATGTGTGCAATGTAAGACATTTATAATAGCCCCAAGTGTAATATTAACACAGCCTTTTAATGCATGTAAAAAGAGATCAGTTAGTTTTGATTATATTACCCAATATAGGTTTGAATCTCTTTTAGAGTTAAAGCATTGCTTGCTGGTTCTAAATGTCAAAATTATTGGAATTTAGAGATAGGTAAATGAAGTCCCTGTTTTTGAGACTGCCCTGTACTGGGCAGGTACAAAGAGGCAAAAGCAGTTACTTGGTTCTTACGTAGCCAGTGTCACTTTATCAATGTTGGTTTGTCACTTTATGGATTCTGAAGAGTATTGTAATGAGATCTTCTGAAGAGTATTGTAATGAGATCTTGCCCACTAGAGATCTGGTTATAAATTCCAAATGATAAATGAAGAGGTAAATGGATAGATATCCCCTCACCCTGTGTGGATTCTTTAATATAATGGGAGTTACAGCCTTTCTTTTTTTTTTTTTAATTTGTTATTTAAATATATTAAATTTATGCCATTGCAAAGACGGGAATTTAAATTCTCAAAACAGCGGAACGGAGCATTTATGACTGGCTTTCATAGAAAGCTTCTCCAAATTATGTGAAGTGATGGAAAAGAATATTATCACTTTCCCTTCAAAATTTGTCTCATAGTTGTCTGCTTCTCTATTCGTTGAAAATTTTGAAAAATTTTCTAGAATTTCTGTTTAAAAGTCAAAGTTTTTTTATAATCTTCAAATTTTAAGAATTAAAGCCTCTCCTACCCTTCATTAAATATAAAGGCCTTAATGTACATTTACATTACTGAGACATGGGTTTTCATTTGGCATGACATTCTCACATGAATGTTTCTTTTTAATCCATTGAATGTGTAACTTTTCCTAAACATTTTTTCAGTGACCTTCTTATCTCCCACAAATTCTTTTGTCAGAGAATTTCCGACTTTTCTTTTTTTTACATTTTCTATGGTTATGTTTCATTAAAGTAACCGAGAACAAATTTCCTCGTGTTTCTAGGAAATCTATCTGTGTTTGATAAACCAGTAATTGCAGGTTATTATTACTTCTGTGTAAGGTGATGAAATAATTAATCATAATAACTGTTTAAAGTATTGTTAGATTTTGGATTCTGTATCCCTCAGTAAAATAATATTGCATTTAGAGTGGTTACATAGCAATTTCACTGGATAACAATGAATCTGTGGTGGTCTGTAAGAAAGTATGTTGGGGGAGAAAAGGGTGAAGAAAGATAAAAACAATTTTGAAAATAGTAATTATTTAAATGTGTAGCACGGCAAGATATCTCCAAAAGATTTTTGCTGTAAATACCCTAATTGTCAGCTGGCTTTCTTGAGTATTTCAAAGTGACTTTTCTTATTTAGTGAAAAATTCTTTATAGGATATCTGCATTAGTTTTTCAGACAATTGTGTGACTGATTTCTTTCAGAGCTGATAGTGATTTTGGATGAGTTTTGCTGAAGCAACTAGCATTTCTGCATTATATAAGATATTTTTATTTGGATGACATTTTTGGCTCAAAATCCTGCAATTTAGCTGCATTTAATGAAATCTATTTTAAATAATAATTTATTTTAACAATATTAAAATATTAAAACTGTCGCATGCTGTGGAAGAGTAGTTTAGGAACCTCTATCCTCTGTTTGCTGTACAAACCTCACAGTCCCTTTGTGAAGTAGGTGAGATATCTGGAGAGAATACTGCCGAGTTGAAGCTCAGCTGTTCATCAGAAGCCTCATTCTAGGATGATTATGGTGCAAAATCCTTTCCCATAAACCTTGCTGTGAATCCCTTGAGTAAAACCACTATTTGTATTATAGGCAGTCTGTTTTATCTGGTGTTGGTCACACTAAGCTAAGTCACTAAGATGTGAAGGTTTGATGAGAGACAACTTCCAGAGTTACATTCTGCTTTCACATTGCAGGATATGTGAGTGGTCTGAATTCCAGCAGAGAAATAATTACATTTACTTTCCCAATTAAGGTCAGACTGCAGAGTAGACATTGGCTTCGGAAAAAAAGTCAAGTATTATTTAAGCTAGAAGTTATTCTCGGTGGCCAGGTCTTGGCAGATAGTTGGGCCTCACTTTTTTGGAGGGATGTGCTTCTTCCGTCTAGTGCAGAGTAGAATAGACTCAGTTAAGCTTGTTGGAATTTCTTTTATGTCCCTAGTTCAAAAGCTTTGTACGTGCCAGTAAGAAATAACTTTGGGCTGAAACATCTTCTCCACCACTCCCCACCTCAAATCTTCACCCAAGACATTACTGAAAAATAAATGCAAAACCTGAATGATTTATTTGTCAGAGAAAACTCCTGTGATTTTAGGATTGCTGGAAGAATCAGCTGTTATAAACCACAAAAGCATGTACATAAGGTGAAGAAAGTAGCTCAAAATTAATGTAAAATCTGATATAAGTAAAATGCATTTACAGGTGCCTATTACATACAAATATGTACTATGGAATATAGTAAAAAAAAAAGTGAGTGCTGAGATAGAAAACCATTAACATTATCCTGTTTCTCCAAGGAAAATACAAAGGAAATGGTAAATTTTGTAAAGAAAGATAGAAAAGTTTGTTAAAATGTTTATTATCAGAAGATTTGTACAAAACTTCCTACCCTCTCACCATAAAAACATAATCCTTCCATAGTTTAGACAAAAAACCTGTGTTTGGTCTTAAGCCTGTGTTGCTCTGGGGGTGTCCAAGGCCAGGCTGGACGGAGCTCTGAGCAGCCCAGGCTAGTGGAAGGTGTCCTGCAGGCAGGCAGCTGCAATGAGATGATCTTCAAGTTCCCTTCCCACACAAACCCTTCTATGATACTGTGCTTCCATTATAAGACAATTTTTAGAAAGGCATAGCACTGTAAATTAACTATCTGCAGAATAATTACTTAAACTTAACTCAGAGTAATGATAGGTAGATACTGATTGATAGATCGATTGTATCTGACCAGGTCATATCTTTACAGAAAAATATTTATTACTTTAAAGTGGATCTAATAAAGAGACCAATATTATAAAATCAAAGCAGCAAAAATGGTTGCTCTTGCCTTTTTTTTTTTTTTTTTACCTTCCTCATTCCAGATTCTTGGCATAGATTTAGAAATACTGAAAAGTAATTAGATTGCTTTTCTTAATTAATTCATATTTGGTATTTTTAATGTGAGCTTTATGCCACATTTCTAGCACATTCCATTCATTTTTTAGGAAGGCGTGTTTAGTATAATCTGTATTTATTTTACATGTTTCCTCTGTTGGATATAGGCCATGTAAAATAAATGCTATGTTTATTATCCTCTTTGACTGCAGTATTTCAAGGACTTTCCCTCTTGGCGGCTTCTCTCCAAGGGTTCTTTATGTCCAGACCTGTCAGACTGCACAAACTGGGATGGAAAGATGTGTGTTTGACTTGCCTCCCTTGCATGCACGTTCGCTTGTTTCTGATCTAACAATGTGGAATTTGGAATTGGTTTGAAAAAATTTGAAAAATTAATGGAAGATCTGGAGCAAAAGGGGCAGAGAATAAAGCTTTTTGAAAAGCAACTTTGCCACAAAATATATACATACCTATAAAATGTTTCTGTATTGCTGAAATCAATGTGTATAATCGGGCACCTGTATGATTGATGAGTTCCGAAATGAAACTGGTATTAATGCATTCTTTAAACCAATTGTTTTATGACCATATAATTTTCAGGAAATTATAATTTTTTGTTGTCTATTCATGCGCTTTCAAAAGCTGGTGGAATATTTAATTGATGCCTTGAGGGTCCAGAGAACCTTGAGGCTTCCTTTTTGCTGAAACAGCAACTCAAATGGTACTGAGAACCAAAGAAACTATAGCCACAGAAATTAACTTCTGAAGAGAGGTGCAAGCAGAGTTAGAGAGCTTCTTGTATTTGTGGAGCCCCAAGGACAAAGTGTTGATACAGTGTTCGTTTAGCCTAAATTTGTGTTTCAAGTTTTAGGAATCTTAGATCACAGTTATTTCAGGTGCTTTAACCTGGACTTAAGCTTCCTTAAACAATGTTCTTTAGAATAAGATTACTTTTTTTTCATACTGTTTTTAGGGGCTTATATTAAATATTCACTTTCAGTAACTGCAGGCACAGAGTTTGTGTTAATTGGGGTGGGGCTGGGCTGAGCCTCATCCCCCATGGGCACAGCTGTGAGCAGCAGGTGAATCCCATTGGAGCTGATGAGCCATGGAGTGCCCAGGGGCACTGAGCAACCACCAAAGGGAGCAGAGGGCACACAGGTGCAGTGCATCAGCAGGAGGGGATAAAAGGCTGGGCTGAAGGACAAGCGGGGCAGATACTTGAAGCCTTCTGTAGTAGAATGGTCTTACTCTGTCTGGGCAGATGCCTGAAGCCTTCTGATGAGGTATGGTGTTCTCTATATAGGTTGAAGCTTTCTGATATTTCATGGTGATACTCTGTGGATTGTGTTGTCTCAACTATGACATGTGCTGTGGCATATGCTGGGACAGGTAACTGCCTTTTCTTATTGTAGGGCTTTGTTTGTGGTTTTACTATACATTTTACCAAGAGTAATAGCTACTTTTCTGCAGTTTGGTGTTCTGTGTGCAAAAGCGAATCAGCTGCATCTGAATTTAGTTTTCAGTAATGCTGAGTGATAGTCATGTAGAATATAACTACAAAATGAGGTAAAATCAGGGAAAAGATCATTTTGATTAAATAGAAATATCAGAGGAAAAAACATGCAAATTGTAACAAAACCACAGATGAATAAACTTTTGAGAAATCTAGGGGAGAAAAAAATGGAAAGAAATTAGTGGAGTTACCCCCAAAATTCCAAATTTCTTCCTTTCTTCCCCAAAAGCCTGTTAGGTCTAAAACAATATTCAACTTGAAGATTTGCGTCCAGTTTTGGCACATCAGAATCTACAGGGCAGTTGATGACTTTGAATCATAGGTGAGGTTAGACTTCTAAGTCAGTCTGGATCATCCTCCTAGCTCACACTGGGAAGAGAGACCTGCAAAGCTGAGCAGCAGTGCAATACTGGTCTTAATTCTGCTATGGCAAGGACTGCCTTCCATTACAATGGTTAGGCCTGGATTTACAGCAGTGTTGAGGCAGATTTTAAGAGGTATCTTAGTAGATTGAGAAATCCAGCTCTGTTTTCTCAATGCCCATTCTAAACCAGTGGGAGTTAGATTTCCATCTGCTTGAGGAGTTACTAGAAGACTTGGCCTGTTTCTGTATGAATATTTGCATGCATGTAGATCTTAATAAATCCAAACAACTTCTACTGGTGTTGGGGTAATTATAATTAATGTTGTCTTCTACCAAGGTTATAGGCAGGACAAATGTTCAGAGAAAAGCTATTTGATGACAGAAGAGGACTAGTTTTAGGAGGAGGGGCTTCCTGGTAGTAGTAAAGAGGATCTTACAATGTTCTTCCAGGTGCTCCAAAGGCTCATTTCTTTCAGCATTTATCACCAAAAGTGTGGACTCAGCAGACCTTCAATAATCCAAGACTTTAGAGGCCTTGTTAAAGTCCATTTGATATCTTGCGCCTAATGTTGTCCAAGCTTTAGGCAGTGTTGGTTCCCAGAAAAATCAGTGAAGCCTGAGAATGCTCAACAAATAATGTGCTGAAATCCTGTGAAAGTCTGGCATAGTTTTGCTTTGTATTTATTAGACAGGTATTTTTAAAATGGAAAAAACACCCCAACCCTTAGCCCAGTCTATTTAACAGTATGGATACAATTGTAGTGTGCCATGATAAGTATATCCGCTTATAGGAGACAGTATAGATTTGTTTAGGGTTATTTTACAATCCATCTCTGATGCTTTAGGATGATGAAATCCAAATTTAAATGGCATTTATCAAACCTACTAAAATAAACTTGCAGGGAAATAGCAGCATTAAGGAATTGCTTTCCCTAGCCTTAATTTGGAGATTGCTATTTCCTTGACAAGTGCTGCACCTGGCAAATCAGTATTTGATAGACGTAGCCTGTTTGAAGGTATTAATGAACAATTTGAAATTATGGTCATTATTTACCTAATGGAAAACCTTTTTAGAGGATAAGATTTATACCAGCAACAAGCTTTTTGGTGCAGTGCAAGAATCTAGAACTAGAGGCTAGAAACCAGAGAGTTTAGACTGGAGAAAGTTCATTTAAGAGTCATGTTTCCCATATAAATTATATGCAGTTGTGCAAACATGTCAAAGTTTGGTAAATTAAATTTGTTTAATGTAAACAATCTTTGAACAAAATAATAGCATAGCTTCAGAAAAAAAGACATGCTCCCATTTTCACAAAGTTTGTATAACTCGATGCAATGAAGAATTCAACTGTAACTCTATGGAGAGTTATCATTTATTAGATCCAGGTCTATAAAGCAAGCTCATAAATGTGTTTTGATTCCTTTAATTGGTCTGTATTTTCAGGACAGTGTTAAGCCACAAGAACACAGATACATTCTTTTTCACTGGTTGAAATTGCTTCATTGCTAGAGCCCTAATAGGTGCTATTGGAATCAACTCCTCCTAGTAAGGAAATAATTAGTGCAGGTGATGGCTAGAGGAGCGGAGAGATTTACTAGCAGCCATGTTTTTCAGGTACAGCAGTGTAATTTTACTTTGAAAAATGTGTATCTTCTCTGTGAGGAGGCAGCTACAGTTGTAGCATCAATAAAGATAATTTTTGGATAAATAAATATGCTGTATAGGAGCTGTTTAGAAACTGAAGTGGTCGTTCTTGTCCAAACAAATTTAACATTAAAGGTGTCAACCATGGGAGAAGCTGAAATTTGCATGTAGGCCTAGAACTAATCCAAATTTTTGTGGTTTTTAATGCGCATGAATTTTTGAGTGAGATTGCCAATAATTACAGGCTTTTGGCCAAGTCCCATGAAGCACTGAGTATGATGGCCCTAACCTAGAACACTACCATGGCATATTGTAAGTGATTCTGTTCATATTTTCAAAAGTTAGCCTTGTCCTGATTTCCTGGCTGTCTGAATGACAGCTTTTCAAGAAATTGAGGTGGATTAGTGAAACTTTGATATTGTTGTGGAATTGAGGAATAATTCTTCATATCAACCTGGGTCAAAAGAGTGTAGCCCAAAAACATGGGGCATTGAACAGTGGAAGCTTTCCAAAGAAGTCTGTGCAGTGTCACAGTGTGCCAAGGGGCTGCCAAGGGGAGTAAAGGTCAGTACATACCAAAGTAATGAGTCTAATCTAATCTCTGCAAGAAATAGGATTTCCAGCTAAAACTGGAACATTTAATTACATTTTCAATTATGCAGATTCAGGAGATGTATTTTCCCATGAAAAAGTGAGTTGGGAAGGGGCTGCAAATTGAAAATCTGATGGGGTTTGTTGCTACTGGTATGAGGAGGAGCGAGAGCTCAACCACTCAAGTGTCTGATGCATCAGTATTCTCTTAGACTAATACGATCTAAAATATTTGCACTGGATCTGTCAGGATTTTTCAAAGCGGCAAACAGAATATAAATTCACCCTCCCTCAAAGCAATGTTAAAACTCACCATTACAGTCCCATTATTAGTTAATGAGTCATTTATCTGCTAACCTGTGCATAACTGGGACACGGGGCCTCCAGTTTATCAGCAGTTAAAATGGCTAACTAGTATGTATTGAAGCATGCAGAACTCTGTGGGCTCAAAGTCAGTTTTTGTGTCCTCATTTGTAGGTCAAATCACATGCAGCTGTACTTGTTTTGCAGTTCCAGCTACCACTTGTGTGTAGATTCTCTGGAGAGAGCTTTGGTTTAAATGGAAGAGAGAATGCAGCTCCGTTGTTGACACTGGGGTAGCTGTCAGGGACATTTTGCCTTCCGCAGAGGTCATAACTTGTCACTGGATCCCATTGTTGGCAGAAAAGGGTCTGGTTTTCACGGCATTGCTATTTGTTTTTGATTTGGTCTCCTCCTGAGTGCACAGATTATAGGCCAGTAAACCTCTCTTTCACTGACTAGCATGGGAAGTTCCAGTCTCTCATAAACCTTAAATAAGTCTTAACTCCAGAATGCTGCCTTTTGGAGATTGAATTTCTCAATGTTTTGCTGTGTTTTTAGCCCAAGGGTGCTGTTGACAGAAAGCAGTGTTTTTATTCCATGATTGCTGTCTCTCTTTATAATTTTTTTTTGTATGTTGCATTTTTCTGCATTAGTGGAGGTATCTGTGTTTGAAAAAGGATTACATTAGTCAAAACTTAAGACAGATAATTTGCCCTCTTTCCTTACTGACTGACAGGAGCCTAACGTGCACATAATCTTTTGAAAAAATATGGCCCTTTTGCAGCCTATTGGAAATTTCAGAACCAAAAGATTTAATCTCTTAATACATCTAATTGAAAAGCTGTTGATTTTTGACAGTAGTGGTGCGAGCTGGCTGACATTTGCTGATGTTTATTTTTTTCTTTTTTTTTTTTTACTAAACAGATAATTTTTCTTCATATTTTCCCTTATTTGTGACGATTTGTAGTCTTTACAGCTGTGAAGGCAAAAATGAGACTTCCTTAAACAGTTGCCTTGAAGGCAAAAGAGAGAAATCATTGCTTTAAACCCGAATTTTGAACACTGTAATTTTGCAGAAGCAAACTTAAGCAGATCACTGATGTTCTATTGAAATTTTTCTGTAACATAGCTATATCAAAAGCACAGTACGCCTATGTGGCTTACTAGTACTCAAAGGGAATCTTCCAAATATTTCTCAAATACTCTGAGGGAAGAGTTATCAAATTTGAGCATATTTCAGTCAGATGTAAAACTATTTTGAGTGCAAAGTACTAGAATTGCCTCTCAGTGCAGATTCTTGTGTCACACATCATTTTTCTCCAGAAAAGGTTCCAGAATTTTCACAATTCTCTGTCGCGTGTTCCTCTGTCCCAGTATGAATTTGCAAAGCAAATCTGCTTTGGACGTTCTGGAGAGCTCCTTCCCAAAACTTTAATTGATGAAGCATTGAAGCAGGGGTGTATTCCGTGCTCCGGTCGGGAGAATTTTTGTCCTGCAGTAGTTCACAAGTTCGCAGGTAAAGTTAAAAGTTACTTGCTGCTTCTCTCATGGAGAAAGCTCTCTGTTTGTCTCCCATGGAAACCTTTCCTGAGATTTCCTAGTTGTCAAGGATGGGTTCAGAGTTCACACAGCTTTTTATTGTGCCCTTTTCGAGGGATAGAGGCTGATTTGCAGCACTATTTAAAGCAAAGATGCCAAATGAAAGTTCTTCATTTTAAGTTTGTGCTTACACAAAGCTTCTTTGTGGTTTTTTAGGCCTGTCAGACTTGTCAGGCGTGGTAAGAAAAAGTATATTGTTTCCAGCACTTGGATTCCTTTCCTTCTGACATCTGCCACTCTGTAAAGATGATAAATTCCTGCCTCATTAGCCAGGGGTGTGGGATTACAGGCTGACAACACATTAATCACCAGCTTCTGTGGCAGGCTGACTAGCAATAGGCATTGTTAACAAAACTTTTCTAATATGTCACTCTTCTCTATGACAGCCTGTAATCAATCATCTTGATTGACAGTGCTGATAGATTACACTATTTATACTTTGTGTAATGAAAGATAGCGTTTCCACCTACTGTCATTTCTGGGCTAGCATTGGAGGATCACTGAATAGAAACAAACACAACAAAAACCCCAGGCCTCAGCTCGGCATTGTGGAGTTCAGTCAGACAGCCTTGTAGGTCCTTTGTGGTGGCTTTCAGATGATGTGTATTGTGGGGGAACCTGGTAAGCACTTGCCTTTAAGTAACCCTTGAACTGAGTGTTTCTTTGCGGACTTTGTTGCAATAAACTGCCGGGTCAAGTTCAGGCAGGTAGGAGACCGTGTTAATCATGTGGTGGCTGCTGCTCCTTTTCCCATCCTGTCTGTCTTGTCCTGCTGACAACCCTCCACCCCCAACCCAGACGAGAGGTGATTTAGATGTTGATGAAGTATGAGTGTTTCATGATTTAGAAGGCAAAGTTATGCGTGTTTCCCGTAATTGTACGGTGCAGGGAAAGTAAACATGGGGAGGAAGTGCAAAGCCAACTTGCCAAGAGAGCAGAATGTGCGTTGGAGCTTGTTTGCCTTTTGAAACTTAGGAAATCAGGATTAAAGTGCATAAGCAAATTAATGTCTTGTTTTGGTTTTGATATAGCTGTGTCTGGTTCTAGAATCACTTGATTATTCCCTTTATATCTTCTTTGCTTCCTGAAGTTATTTCATTTGGCTGTAGTGGAAGGTAGAGAACACTGACTATAACAGGACAGAAGTTCCTTGTAGGAAATATCTGTTAGAATGGATTATTTCTTTTACAATTGACTCCTATAGATTTATGTTGATTAATTACAGATAAATGCTGCCTTTGTTATTATAGTGGCTGTGATATCATTATCTGTCTTAATTTCTGGATGCATTCTGAGAATTTTCTTAATGTACTTAATTGATAGATATATCTCTCTCTCTCTCTTTCCCTATGTTTGTGCCTTTTTTTTTTTCTCACTGGAAAGGTTCATGTGCTAAGTCACAATAAGAAACTTAAAATTCAACCTTTGGAGAGTAGGTAATATGAGTTGGAGCCTAAATTATTGTCCTTGGGAGTTGAGCTAAATTTAGGCATTTGGACAGGAACAAGGGTGGAGAAGATCATCTAAACTTTAATCTCCCTGAGAAGGGTTTCATTGTGAGGCCACAATGATTAATGAGAAACCTGACCATCTGATTAAACCCCTCTGTGTCACAGGACATGATTAGTAGGTGACAGGGACTGTAACAGTATCCAGGCAAGCCTTGTTTCTTTCACAGCTCAGACTGTTGTATGATTAATGTCCCCAAGGGCTATCTCCAGGTCAGGCAGGGATAACCTGTCAGAACAGGTGGAAGTGACAAATTCTGCAGAAACTCCTTTTGCAAAAGAGGCAGCACGCGAGAATGGATGAATGGGGAGGATTCCAGATGGGCTGGTTGACCTTTCTGTGCTCGGAACAGACAACGAGAGCATCATGGGAATGAAACAGAGTAAGTATCAAAAAACTGCAGATGTTCCATAGTTATTGAAGAATTATAGCATTGCCAAGTTGGGTTGGTAAAATGCACAACACGTCATATTATCATCACTGGTTTACGCTTTCTGATATGCTGCAGGAGACTGTAGATCTAGTGTGTGTGTGTATGGACTAGATAAAATACCACACACTGTGTTTTATGGCAAGGGGGGAAGATTCTTTCCTTCAATACAGATAAGGCTTGATAGAGTTGATGCTTTAGTATAGCATTTTCCTGTGCCAGTATACATAATCTATCTCATTCTCATCAATACTGCTCCATTTAGGGCTAGACAATCTTGGAAGTTAAAATGGTTTATAAAAATCCTCATTCCTTTTTATTAGCTGGCGGTTATCTAGTAAGGTATTTTATATCTTCCAGAGTACTTTCACCTCTTAGGTCACAGGTTCACATCCCCAGCTTAAGTATCCTGACATGCTCCACCTTCAACATCACACAGCACAGAATTAGCAAGAGGATTGCTCAAGTATCCTCTTGCAGACAAATAGACCTTTTCATTTAATCATAGGAATGGTATAAAATATCTTTGTAGCACTACACAGGCAGAGAAGACAATGTAAGCACCTTAGGGATCCTTATGGAATCCCCCCTGCATGAGGTTAATTTTTAAAACAAAACTAAAAGCAAAACTAGAGAGTAGGATTTCCCCCTTTGCCAAATGAAAGAGCTACTTCTGTGCAAATCTTACTGCTGTTATACCATTGTTGGTATCATTTTTAGACATTCTCTTTTAACATATGCAAAATATGTTAGTTATAAAAACTCAGTTAGTTATAAAAATTCAATTTTTTTGCATATGATTTTTTTTTCTTTATGTATCTTTGAGAAGAATGGCTTCTTTTCCCTTAACAGAAGGAAAAGAACCATCTCTAAGTTATTGTGCTCCAACATTAGACTTAACATTTAATGGAACTTTAGTTTGCATTTTCATCATTTTAAAGGGAGCCATTCTGAATAAAGGCTTTCATTTCTGTGGTTCTAAGACTAATTTTTTGTTCTTTGCCACTGTTTAAACTGTCAGATCCAGCTTTGGGTATGGTAAATGCCATGCTCCCTTGAGCAACTCAGCTGCCATACGCTATAATTTACACTTGCTGAATCTTTATTGGCTAGGCAAAAGGTCATTTTTTAGAGTGGTTTTCCCAATATAGAATGAATAGAAGAAATGGACACACTTCAGTGGCCCAGTGACTGGGGATGGGAAAGCTCCTCTGCGTGCATGGTCAGAGTGGCAAATAGAAAGAATACGGGTAATAAGCCCTAGGAGCTGCAGAGGGAGTGAAACGAAATCTCTCACTTGAACACTCCAGGTTTTTAAGTCCAATTCAGCTCTCTCTTCTATTTTTGTTGAAAATATCCACAAATGCTCAAATCTGTTGCAGCATAAAGATTTTAATAGCAATTTCAAGCACTATCTTTTACTGGGTTCCAACAGAAGTGATAGACTTTGATAAATTGTGACAACTCCTCTTGTAAATAGTTTGTCTAGCTATTTGTTTCAAACTTTGCTATCAGTTTTTCAAACTCTTGTCATGGTAGATGCTTTCCTGTAGTTTGATCAGTAAATCAGAAAGGAAGGCTGGATATGAATTGCTTGTCTGATACAAGGGGAGACAAGACTGACTTTTTAACCCTCTGTGCAACCCTTGGGGGAAAGCAAAGCAAGAAAAATGCATAGAATTTTGCTATGAAGAGTAGTTAATGAAGGGCATGTTAATTTTAGGGGTAATCTGCTAATCCTGAAGTAAAAAAGCAGTATCATGGTGGAATATTTGTGTGTGATCACATTAGCAACTTAGATAATTTGTCTCTGTGCCTGAGGCACTCTACCTGAATTTAGAATTACCCTAATGAGTCTCAGCAGTAGGGAGGTGCAGGTTTGCATCTGTTGTATTTTGTAATACACTCAGGTGTGTTTCTGTTGTTATCAGTAACACTAATGAAATCTTCATATCCATTTCCATAGAGAGTTGCAAGGATGACTCTGTTTCTTTAATTTGTAAGGATGTGTGTTTATGGTGTAAAAGGAGCTTGTGAGTTAATTGTAATTAAGGCAAATGACTCCAAGACTGGTTAACCAATCCTGTGGAAGAGCACCTGCAGTGGAATGGATATCATAATCATCATCCAGACAAAATGCAAGAGGCTGCTGTAACAAAGCTAAAATAAGCTTGCCTCTATGAAATAGTCACTAAAATTTTTGAGTATAGCATTGGACATGAAAGACTCTCCATGTTGTGTGTACAACTTGTACAGTAATATTTAACTCCATACCTGTATTGAGCCTTGTAGAGAGCTGCTGCTGCTGAATGAATGAATTGTGTCAAGGGTTTTCTGGTTTTCTTTTGAGACATTTACTGTCAATGCCAGGAATTGGAGGAGGGACAAGTATCCCACTCCTCAGTGGCATAGCTAACCCTGCAGTGGACTTAATGTGCACCTCTGCTCCTTCAGAAAAGCTGATTTCATTGATGACTATCTGAAACTGTGCAAGCAGAATACTTGTTTGAGTTGACATAGCTGCAAAGTGATGATTTGTGTCTGCAGGATAGAGCTTTTCTGGTTTAGCTCTGTAAATTTTTTTGAACACGTGGAGTCACAGTCTTTGAAAATCTGTATACATGGTCCAGCAGCCTCTAAGATATGGGCAGGTCCATCTTGCCACTGCTGCATGGCCATGGGAGAGCTGAGCTGTTCTTCACAGCCATATCCTTCTTTTCCAAGATGGAATACAAACTGAAAATGAGCTGACATTTTCATCATATTGTGACTTGCAGGGACAGCACAGTGTTCCATCACAGGGCTGAAATGCTTGGGTTCTCTGTAATCACAGACCTGAGTTCTGGCTGAGCTCCTGCTGTGAAAGATGACATGGAAATACTTCGAATGCATCTCTTCTCACTCATCTTCTTTAAGATATATGATAAAGATCCAGACAGTTTATCTTGTCATGATGACAGGTTTGTCCTTCTGTTCCTTGCCAAATTAGGAGTGGTGCTAATTGAACATGGGCACAAAAATGGCCATGAAATTTTGTACTCTGGTGTTTAATCTGTGGTTAAAGGGAACATCTTTTTGTTGCAGGTAAATCTAAATATGTCACTTTAGGCATTCCTGAAATGCCATGCATTATACCATGTCTGGATTTCCTTATATTTGGAGTTCTTTTTAATGTATGGATTTATAGGGTAAATGCTGCTGTGCTTAATTTCTGCTTGAAACAATGCTTTGCTAATAATTACATATAATTTTTCTTGTCATGATCTGTTATGTAATTCAGATGAGGACTGAGAATTACATAGAGAATCTTTCTAATACTGTGCCAGCTACCCAACAACTTTTTTACCAGTTTTTCAAAGAGTGTAGGGCAATATGCCAATAATGAGCTTAGAAAGTATGTATGAAGCTCCTGATAATGAGACATGATTTTTCCTTACTTTTGTTCTTCATTTCATCTTAATTAGTCCCAGTAGGAAAGATTGATTTTTTTGCATTTTTCTCCCCCTTTTAAAGCCTTGTAGCTAACATCTGTTGGTATTCCTGGGGTCATTTTTTGTTCTGTCCCATGTTTGACATTTCTTGTAAAAGAGGAGGAATTTGTTCATATTGACATTAGCTGCCTTGGTATCTCTCAGTGGTGCAGATGGCCTGTGAATGAAGACATCAAGCTAATAGGCAAGATGACAAGCCTTGATAGCACTGGTGCTCCTTGTGCTCAAGTGGCAGGGCAGCAGAGATTGCTTCTGCTGGGGAGATGCTTGGTCTGCTGGCACTAAAGCATATGGAATTAGTTAAAAATGCAGGGGCATCCTGGGAAAAGGATCCCCCTTGAAAATCCCTGCCTGGCTGTGGCAGTTTCTTCTTTTCAATGTAGCGTTTCCTTGAGGGGCAAAAACTATAGAAAAATGTGTGAGAAAGATCCCTAATTACTCTAGATATTTAGTGATTGTTGCTGTTTAATGCATCAGAATAAAACATTATTGAAAGAGTTCTTTGTTACATTGTTTGCTTGTGTCATGTCTTTAGAAGTAAACAACAAGCTTCTTGTGAGATAAGAAAGGTGAAATAAAAATTCTGAATCTAAATTAACATATGCAGGGTACATTGTAAGTGCATATTAAAATATTATTGTGTGAGTGTTTGGGAAAATGTCATAGAGCCCCAAATATGGAAAATCTGTTTCTTCCAGGGTGGACATTTATATTATCCTCTGGAGAAGGCACACTGGAAAGCTTGACATTTTCAAGTCAGCTGATTTACTTCATGTGGCAGAATAGAAAGAAAAGACAGATATTCAAAGTCTAACGAACAAAGCATGAAAGAAAAAAGATAATTAAGCTCTCAAGAAGCAGAGAATAAGTTGCTATAATTTTAACACAGTTAGCTGGTAGAACTAGTGGCTTGGGGATCCTATGTCTTATATGGTGTGTAGGGCCTTTTCCCAGGGCTTGTTTGGGATGAAATACAGCTTAGGATAATTGAGAGACATCAAAGGGATTTTACTCAATTGGTATAGGCACCAAATTCAGGCATTCTAAAGCCAGTTTTTACGAAGTTTGACTGTAAATAGTATCATGGTATCAAAATAGAAAAATGGGAAAAAGAAGGAACAGACCTTTTACCTCTCCCTTCTTGTGTTTAAAATAAAGCTATTCCCATTAGAAAGACAATATTTTCTCCAGCCAGATGTGACACACCAGCACTGAAGAGTGTAGCAAAATCAGTCTTTGTTGAAATATTTTCACATCATGAAAGGCAGAAAGCAAATATATAAATATAAAAACAGGTTTTATTTTGAAATTGATTTCCCACAGTGAAGGGTTTGTAATTATACATGGGTGAAAAGTTGTTGTCAAAAAAAAGGCAAAATACGATAGTCACTTGCAAGTATTTTGAGATATACTTCAACCCCATTAAAAAGCCAATATTTTCTTCAATTTTTATCTCTTGACAAATCACATTTGAATTTACTGAAAACTCAGTGAGGAAGGCAATCAGGAATTTTCATGTATATTGTTGTGGTATATTTGAATCTACTGTGGCTAGAAACAGCAAATTGTGTTCTTGTATTTCAGGACTGGAGTCATCTCTTCTCACTTGCTTTGGACAATGTTTATGAACTTCTCAAGATGAGAAGTGATTTCCACTACACTAATAAGAGATTTTCACAGGTGTATTTGCTACTTAATGAGGCTTGAAGACAAACACATGAATGTTTGTATGAGTGAGGGTTTAGGAGTGTTTGTATCTGTAATGTATAATGCTTAATCTCAGCAATATTGTATTTCTCCTCTGCCTGCTCCCCTCATCTCAACTTCAAGAATTCATTATGGGGCAGCTGCATACAAATTTTGTAAGAGGATCCTAGGATTTTTCAAGATGAGTTAATTAAGCTTCTTTGAAAGCAGGGAGAACTTTACAGAACTTTACAAACACTCCTAAACCCTCACTCATACAAACATTTGCAGAGTTTATAGAGATGACATGATATATATTAAATACATGAATTGAAAAGTGAGCAAAAGGTTCTCATTTGATGCCACAGAAATACGTGTTTCAAAATGTCAAAATTCAAAGAGCTACCTGGTAATCAAAATAGATTTTTAAAAGCAGAAAGTCACACAAGTAAGCTTGGCCATTGGCATAGCTTCTGGTAGAGGTGTGTGAAGATTTACATGCAAAGATTTTAATGCACATAGTTGGTTCAGAACAGTGCAAATCCAGGGATATTGGCTGAAGCAGTGTCTTATTCTATATGTGTCAGATGTTAGGCCATCTATTACACTTGAACGACAGCCAAGACTAAGGGCTGTGAGTGTTCAGCTTACTGAATTCAAGGATGGGTTTTGGATAAATGATTTTTTTGCATCCAGACCTTTTAGCAGCTCAATTACTCCACTTTATCGACAGCTGGAGTTGCTCTTTAGTTTCTTTTTCAGACCTGTTGCCCTTTAAAACCAGCTGAGATAATTTTTCTTTCTTGTCATCTTCTGGTGTCCCTTCCAAGCACTTTATAGTGTGCACAAGGCACTCACCAAGATAGGGGCCATGACTGGAGAAGCCTGCTTTACTCCTTGTGAAACTGAGGGACTTTCACAGATTTCACTCTTTGCATTCCTTCCTCTATTAACAGCAGCAGTGGAGGTAGATTTAACTGAATTATTAGGACATCATCTTTGTTCTTTTCACTGCAGTTTTGTTTGTGGGTGGCTGATTTCACTATTAGCAATTCATTCATACCTGTTTTATTTGATATACTGTGAAGCCACATGATTTTAATAGGGGAAGTGTCTTGTTCAAGCCTGTATCTTACGAGTTGTGCTAATTGCACAGTCATAAAAAAAATTGACAGCTGCTATGACAGTGCTTGAGGACCATGTGGCAAATTACTCCTGAAAGTGAGTGAAGTCTTCAATTTAATAGTCACATAGTAGGCTGTATTCCACTATAAATATGATCTGTTTTACACCAAGGAATCTTTAAATCCCTTTGTTGTAGATGATTCAGATAGTTCTAAAATGGTCCTTAAGGATTCCACTTTTCATTCTTTGCAGTGCTCTAAATACATTCACACTGTGTCAGAAGACATCCTGGAAACCTGAAAATAGACTGACTTTTGTACAAATAAGACATAAATTTATGTCTTCAAGTTTCCCTTATATACAGGCTCAACATTTCTGAAAAATAGCTGAGTTTTATTTATGTCAAAGAACCTGAAAAACTGAGAGAAAGTGTAAGAAGAAACCACATTGCTAATATTTTATTCCAGCCAGTAGAACTTACATATGTATGGATGTATGTGAGGATGTGTCTATGAATGCCTTATAATCAGTCCATATCCTTAGTAAATGTGAAATCATGCCAAATTTCATTCTAAGAAAGCTGGGTGGAAAAAACACTGATTAAGATTGATTTTTAGAATATTATTTCACTTGTAAGTCCAACCTTCACTTGTGAAAGAATTGTGGTCAGAGAGAGAATGGAGAGATCTCTTCCCTTGGAAAACAGTTGTACAGTCCAAGTGTAAAGCTGTGCCCTATCTCTCGGAGATCTCAACACAGGAAAAGTCTGCCATGGTCAATAAGATAGAGTTTTACATTTGCTGCTTCCTACTACATTTTGTTAGGAGGTTGTTGCTGTGTTTTAGTGGGATTTGTAAGAATTTTTAGAAAGCTGTATTTTCCCCAAAAGTAGCTATGCAGCTTTTTAACAACTTGTCTTTGTTTGGATAAGGAAACATGGTGCAGTTTTAGTTAAGAGGAGATTTATCTGGCACAAATCTTTGCATGTTATTTGTTTATTGATTATGATCTACTTGCAAGTAATACAAGTGTCAGGTCCTCCGAGCTGAAGTCACTGGAAATAAATGTTGGCTGTTTGTAAGGCTTTAAATCTAGTTGAAAGAATTGGGAGGCAGTGTGAAAAGCCTTGAGCAATAACTGCTTCGAGTAACCAATCTGCTTGTATTGCTAAATGAATTGCTGATATGGATACAGCCTGTGTGTCACATTCAGGAAGGGCTGGGTCTATTAAGTTATCAGCCTTTTCTAGTTCCTGGGAATTGTCTCATTTGTTTCAGACAATTGTCTCGTAAGTGTAACTGTTATTTTCAACTTTAGTTTTCTTGTTAGCAGAGTCCTTTGAAAGAATTAAAACTAGTACTCTGATCTAGGGACCAGTTATTTTCCTGAAGATGTTCTCAGGAATTAGTTGTCTCAAATGGTAAACATTGATGGAGAGGTGTGGCACTTTATCATAACCTTTAAAATGCCTAATAAATTGTGATACTCTGCCAAGTGATGGTAAATAATTTTTCCTTTCAGGGGTTCTTATTCAAATGAAAAAGTCTCCTAAAGGTTTGAGTTGGATTCTGTCTATGTGATTTTTACACTATCTGTATTTTTTAACAATAATTAATGGCAGCATAACACAGAAAGAATTACAGTGTTGTGAACATGAAAACTGCTGTACTTAGTAAAGAATATACCATTTCATTCTCATCTCAGGGTGGTTTTCTGTTCTACATGGTTACTGCCACATGAAATACATCAAGACTGTAAGAGAGTAAATAATCTAAGATACATGAGATGAGCATGCTTTTCAGTAGACTAAAGATATGATATTTCATTTGTAAAATCTGTTCTACTCTTCCTTGAACGTCCTATTCATTGAGCATCTCTGTGGCCCAAGACAATGTTCAGAACTAATCACAGAATCTCAGAATGGGTAAGGTTGGGAAGGGATGACATTAGGGTCATCAGGTCCAACATTCCTGCTCAAGCAGGGTCATTAGAGCACGTGGCCCAGGATTGTGTCCCAACAGTTCTTGGATCTCTCCAGTGAGGGAGACTCTCAGTCCCTCTGGAAGAATGGCCAAAGGAATAAGGCTGTGTGCCTCGCACATGATGCATATATAAGCAAACACTAATTTTGTGAATGTTTTAAAATGCACAGCTTTTGCTGGAAGCAACCACAAAAAAAAAAATAGTGCAAAGGAATGAGCCTCAGTACTTTGGAAGTGAGGGATGTGCCATCCTGAGTGCTACCTGATGGTTGGTGTTACATTGGAGGTGCTACACCTGGCATTTTTTATTTTTTTGAACTAGCATGTGAATGAAAGCTATGTGGTTTCTCCAGCTCCCTTTTTGGGCTCAGTGACTCACAGGACTAAACACAGCTGAATGAGTCTATTGTCTAAGTGCCAGTTTCACAGTGGGATAAATCTTGTAAACTCAGATGAATCTTCTTCATTGACAGGGACTGCAAAAACCTGACTTGGTCACGTAAACATTTTAAGTTTCTGTCTAAACATTCATGACTTGGCCTTCCTGTTGAAAAGCTTGACTACCAAGAAACAATTGCAGTTTCTGTTCTTGCATTTATAATTATTATTAATTGGAATATCAATTTTATTTAACCCCACAGGGAAAAAAAAAAAAGATGATAAAATAGGTTAAATGAGCATATGGTATATGGAACCTGTGTTTTATATTTCTGAATTCATGAAGGATAATATTATAGAAAATACAAGTAGACATTTTAGTTTGGATGTGTACTGCTGGAAAGGGAAAATATTTTTTAGATCTTGGTGAATTCTCACCAACACCTTAGCTATCTGGTTCCTTAGTTCTGCTTACCTGATTCTAGCACTGTGCACTATTCCTGGGATAACCCCAAATCTTAAAAATACTGCACAAAGTTGGTTTAATGTTATGGATGGGAATTTGGCCACGTGTGGTGCTCAGTGCTCTCTGTCGTGTAACAGAGGTGCAAGATAAACTAGCTTTTCAAGAAGATTGATTCCTGATCTTTCAAAGTTGGAAAAGTGTCCAGTGAGATTTTTTTAGTCCTTTTCCACAGTGTCCTCTGTTCTGGTTATTACAGTAGTAAGATGAATTTTAGAGATTTCTGGTTTCCAGCAGCGAGAGGGTTTTGGTATGTTAAGCTTGATCTCCAGTCTTAGTGGGATGTTCCAAGAGGCCAAATCCCCAGAAGATGCTCAAAGAATCTAGGATCACGTTAGTTTAATACCAGAAAATTGTAAGGGTTTGGAAGGAGTTTGAAATAATTACATTCTTTTATGGAGTAGTGTGGTGGAATTTGATTTGATGTGATGGAACATGAGGAAGGTTGTGCTCAATTTTGAGCATTAAGTAAAAGCAGGCATTTCTTGAGGCAGACAGACACATATCCCTCTGTGGGGATAGTTGCTGAGCCGTGTTTCTTTCCTGTTTTTCATAATAGTTTTGATATGCTAAAATTCTATTTTCATTCTTCTTCTTTGTCCCATTAACTTGTTTAGAAGATGCTGTAACAATAGTGGTGTTGTAACACTGTTGAGCTAAAGGTATATGCAGTCCAAATTCATAAGAAAAATAGTATTTTTTGTTGTCTCAGCTGACAGAAGAAAAAGGAGAGCTTTTAGATGCACTAATCCTTCTTTAGGCTAGAGAAAGTTGCATTTATACAAGTAAGCACAGTACATCTGAGAGATTATCTCTTGGGTAAATAATGCAGGTTCAGTAGTATGTTATGGTTTGGGGTTTTTTCTTCCTTGAAGACTACTTTTTTTTTTTACTTTAACTCTTTCCGTATAAATGACCCTAATCTTGTGCAACAGCCTGTGTGTGGCAAAGGAAAAATTGCTTTAGTCAGCTTTGGTGTTGAATTTCTGAGTATTCTGTTGGATTGTTATATCCATATTATTATATAAACATGTCCAAAGTTTTCATTGCTTGTTCATTGGGAGTGGGAGCAAGTAAAATAGAGCAGATATTTGCTCTTAGGAGCTGCCAGGTGGAAGCCATCTTTCATGAAAGTATATGAATACTATTGATTTCTTAGTTTGTATTTCTGGTAATTAGTTAATAGATTGAAATGCAGCCTTCAAGCTACTGTTCTATTTCTTTTTACTTTTTTCCCCACCTCCAAACTGCTGAATAAATGGTTTACAGTTGACCTGAATTTGTATGTTTTGTTTTGGTTTTTTCTCTTTGGTTTAGAATACAACACTTGAAAATTATAAGCAAAACTTTTCAAACTTGTTGATATGTGGGTAGTTTACAAATTTTATTGAAAAGTGTTCAAGGACGTGTGTATGTGTGGTATGTGTAGGTATTTGTATCCACACCTAAAGAATGCAGTTTTCACTTATCCTCATAAATATCAAATAGCTTGTGAGCTTTAATCTAAGGCTGTGCTACTGTAGTATCTTGCTTAGAAAAATTCACATTATAGATCATGTAAAAAAAAAAAAAATCAATCAAGATTATCTTTAAAAACACAGAAGAATTTTCTTCAGGTATTTTTTGTTCCTGATCTGCTTCTATTTATTTTTACTTTCATTTTGCCATGAACAAATAATCACTTAGGAGACGAATATTTTCTTCAGTCACTGCTCATCTGCTCACTGGAGTAATTTTAAGCAGTACTTCTCATCATACTTGTGAAACATTTTCCTTTAAACTTAGAACCTGAGTAGGCCCAAGACCAGCACAAAAGCAGTGGTGGCAATTATTCATAAAAATTTTGTGCATACTATAAAATGAAATTGGAGTCATGCTGCCTTTCTCTTTGGGCTGACTACAAAAATCTTCTGCCAAATAATGTCCTTTAAGGATTGTTGAGACAGAGACAACCTGTATCTTCTAACAAAACGTCTGTGGAGAAATATGGATTTCTGCCTTTACATAGGATAGTAGTGTAGTGCTCTGCAATGGTAGACAGCATGGCAAACATTCTGGTTCTCAACCAGAAAGAAATATTTTGTGAATAACCTCTGAAGTTCAGATATATGGAGAAAAGTGTTGGCAAGAAAAATGCATTTTCTTCATTAAGGCGTTTTCTCCATTTTCTTGCTCTCTAATCTTGAGTAGACATGAGACAAGTTTACAGGAAAAGCTGTTATCTTAGTGGAGATTTGTTAGGCTTACAGGGGTAGTAAATATATATGCTCTTCCCCACATTTGTGCTGAGTTTTTCCTTAGAGGAAAGGATGAACTTATTTAAATAGGAAGGTGCACATTGTATCCTTCTCTGAATGAACATGTTTTTGTCCTTTTTTTATTTGTCCTCTTATACTTCTGGTGACTCTTTCCATAAATAATAGTGCTTTTTCGCTTCCTCAGACTGAGAGAAAAACATTTGGTGCTGTGCTTATGTTCTGGCCAGCTCCCACTATTTTCTATCCTATATTCATGTACAAGTGTTAGTACCTCTAAATCAGTTTCTAATAATCATCTCTCCAAGTATCAGAATGTTGCATTTCATCATGAAAATGCAAGCTGAATAGTAATGGAATCTGCATTGTTCTTTTCCTTGCTTTCCTGCCTTCCCAATCTGGAAACTGGTTTAGGGGCACTTTTAAAAAGTAATTGACATCAGCTTAAGTCTTGTTCCCTATGACCTGGGCCAGTTCATGAAAACATAATTGCTGGTGACACTAGCCCGCACATTTTCACCAGCATGGTATTAAGTCATTTGCATTACTACATCAGTGAAAATCATCATATGATAATTTTTAATTTGTAATTTTTGTATGATACTTGTGTTTTGCACAAAGCATTTCATGGGCTGTTTTTAGGGGTTTGTATATTATTTGATCAATTACATTATATGGTGATAAATTTATCCTGTGTAATGTCTTCATGCTTGGACCACAGGCCGTAAGTCAAGGGCAATACCTTTTCAACAGCTTGTTTGAGCAAGTGACTACTGTGTTTCCTCATCTACTTAAAGTTAGAATAAAATATTCCCATCTTTCTTCACATGCAGCAAAGCTAAATTTAATTAGAAAGCTTATGCAGTTTGAGAATTGCCAACAAGGGTGATGGTGCTCAAAACAGTTGTCTGGAAAGCATGCTAAGTAGTCAAATGCTCAATAAAATTGAAAATTAATTAATGATGTGGAATCCTATTTTATGAACTATGATGATTGATACCAGAAAGCAAGTCTGTTTCTTTAGCTCAGTGAATACAGTGCTGCCTTGTAAGAAGGTGGAGGGTCTGACTAGCTCAGGAACCAGATTGGAGGTGGCACTGCCTCCAATGGTGGCACACCATGAGGGAAAAATTACCTCCTACCCAATACTGAGTACAGCAGTTGGTGAGAAGGACCTTGTGCTCTTTGGAACTGTTGAGTAATTTTCATCGCTAAGGTAGTTTGTCCAGGTTAGTCAAACTTACTGAGTTAAACTTCAAGGCAGTAGGAGGTCAGCCACAAAGAAATCAGAGTACCAGGATATGAATGTCAATCTCTCAGAAATTCATATTAAATACGGTGCAATAAAATAAAAATATTGGAGTAGATTATGCAGGCATGCTCTATTCCTATTTGCCATCCTATTACAGAAAAGAGTTTAGAAGCCCAAGAATCTGGTGAACATATAGAAATACAAGAGCTCATTGGTTTTATTTGATTCAACAGATGGATCTTGAGAGGGCTCTATGGCAGAGGGCATGTCTTTTCTCATACTCATATTTATGAAATGTTTGGCATTCAGTAAAAATGGCTATATTATACATGACCTGTGTATTTGACATTGTGAGCAAAATTTTTAAAGTTTACATTATTCGTCAATACATTTATTGTCAAATAATGTAAAAATCACCTCATTTATCAATATATTTATTGATATTTATATACTTTTTATTTATTCCTAAGGCTATGTGTGTCTTTGATGGTTTTAGATAGAGATCAAGGGTACCCTTAATTGTGAGGGATTGCTGATCTGGAGATCAACAGAGGAAGAACGTGGTCAAATTGCTGGTAAAAATTTGGCTGTGATTTGTGCTTAACTGATCAGTCTAATAACAGTCAAGATAGAAATGAAGAAAGGAAGAGTTGTAATGGAACTTTTGACATTTACCAACCTAGAGCCTTGCTGTCAAAAAAAGAGTTGCCAGTTGGAATAAACAAAAATCCATTTTCAGGGCTGGTAAAATGTGTTGGAAATGGCAGCCAGATTAAAGCCTCCACATCAAAATGAATGCTGAAAAAGCTCTTTTCAGGACTAAAGAGGAGATTCAAGTTGTCAGCAGCCAGTCTGAATCTGGCAAGCAACGTGAAGTACTTAGGGCTAGAGAACTTTAATTAGACTTCTCTTCAGGCTAAACAGAAGTTCTTAATCTTCATCCTTGATAACTCACTGATTGGCTTCTGTTATATCGACAGATATTAACTTTGACAAGAATTTGTGTATGTGTGCCATGTAATAAAGTGCTATATTATTATCTGAGCAGAAACTTTGGCCTTGTGTGCAGTGGATTATGTGGGTGATATTAGAGCAGTAGCTCAGACCCAATATCCTGTTTCTTTGCATTGTGAAGGTGCTGCATTTTGTTAAAAAAACAGCCTTTGAGCAATAATTTCTTTCATGTTTTATCTTTCCCTCACAGCAACATAATTTAGAATTTTTACTAAAGTTTAATATCTTTATGAAGCGAACTGATCTTGGCAAGTTTTCTGGATGGATCAGGAGTGTTATTATAATCTATTAGTTTCAGTGTCAAAAGAATTTTAGAAAAGATAATTTGGTTCAGAATCATGCTCTTGTGAGTTGAAAAATTAATTGGAAATATATAAGCTAACCAATGATAGAGTGTAAAATGAGATATATTATTTATGAAATGCATAAGAATTTGATCAGGAATGTTTTAAAAACAATATTTTTGTACTTTGATCAAAGTCTGGTTATTTTGACCTTGAGTGAAATTATTCATTAATTCTTGTTTTAGACTATAAGCGAAAGTTCCTGTTTTCCTTGAAATGACTCAGTTTATTTTTCAGATTTTATGTCAATGTATGTCATATATACATAGTGTTAAGGCTAATATTTAATATTTAGTACTTTTTTCCTTACTATAGGAAGCATATTTTGGTTTTGGAGATCAAAGGGGGGGGATACATGTTGCTGAGTTGTTACTGTATTTATTGAGTAGTAATATAGAGTAATTATTTTAGATGGAAGGAAGATATACTGCACTTGACCAATCAGTGGAAATAAATGTTTCACCACTGCAAATCTCAGCTGTTACACTGTTCATCCAGAGATTAACTGTTATTTAAAGTTTTGGAAATGTTTTGTTGAATCCAAACTATGAATACTTTGTAGTTTCTTTTCTTGTAAAGCATTCTTCTTCCCCAAAACACTTCTAATATTATTCTCCTTTCCTTTTTTTTTTTCAAAATTTTTCTCTTCAAGGTAATGTCTTTATAAATTCTTAGGTGTAGTCACATTTCTTAATTAATTGATCACTTGTGTTATTCTTTGGAGAGACAGCTGTCCTTTTCAGGATCTTTCCTCTACCCTTTTCTAATGTAAGATTTCTTACCTTTGCTCTGGTTTTTTATGCTTGGTGTTACATTTCTGTAGTTTGTTTGCAGTAACTCACTCCACTTCCAGCTCTTTCTTTCACTTCTTGTTGCTCAGGTTCACTTCAAACTATGTCAGAGGAAATTTAATTATGGTTCATTCTGAAAATCAGTATGAACATTGCATTTTGATAGCTAATATATAATCAATTGTCTCTGTACCCCAGTAAGATTTGGTTGGAAACTGATGGGTACCATTGGAATTTGTACTAGGTCCTTTGTCTTCCTGTTTTCACTTGTGAACTATGTGGAAGCTTTTCTCCCTCTGCAGTCCATCTGTGTTGTGTTTGGGAGCATTGTGCTGCTAAGCCATGGATTTAGGGGGCCTTTGTGTTGGCAATATTGAGTAATTCATGGAGGAAGCTCTTCTGTGTCAGTGTTAATGAACCTTTTGAGCCCTATTTTCTTGGATTTGCACTATTGCCAGCCCAAACTGGGAACGTATATAAGATATAGAACGTTATCAACACAAAGCTTCCTGTAACAGTTGTCTTCCACCTCCACCCACAGTAGAACAATGGATATTATGCCGTCCTTCAGCAGCACAATCTCAGTTCTGGTGTTCAGCATCTTGTCCAATGAATGCTGCTCAGTTGTGTTGGAAAGGCTCAGCTCCAGTCCATGCAGAATGCCTGATTACATTAAGGACAGTATCTAATGTTGTGAGATTCCGCATTATGCAGGATTTAACAGGTTTACATCTTCCAGTGGATTTTCAGAGTAAATTGTAGCTAACATGGATTGCAAAGAACTGATGTAGTGCACTTAACTGGAAAAAAAAGCCCCAAAGCAAAGCAAGTGATGCAGTTGCTCACCATCTCCCCTGGGTGGGCCTATGCCCAGGCAGTGCCCAGGCTCACACACCTAAACCCACTCCTCCCTGGCTAATTGCTGAGTGTGACAGTCCATGGCATGGAATATCTTCTCAGTTTGGGCCCTCTTCCTGCCTGTGTCTCCTCCCAAGCCCTTGGACACACCCAGTGTATTCACTGTGGGAGCAGAGTGAGGAACAGGGAGTGGCTTGACTGGGCAAACATTGTTTAACAATAGCTAAAACATTTGTGTGTTGTCAGCACTGTTTTAGTTATAAATCTCATCCATAGCATTATGTAAGCTGCTATGAAGAAAATTAATTCCATTCCTTTGGACCCAATACCATTTCTTACTTCCCTCCTGTCTCTGCCCTGAGTTTTTAACTTTAAAATGTTTTGTTCAAAGACAAGAAATGTAAACAGATTGAGAGGTGAAGCTAAATGGAATAAAGATAATAACCAAAGGAAAAAGTCTGTGTATTTAGTATCCCAGATTGATCAGAACCTAACTCACTTGACAGATAATTGCTTGACAAGCAGTATCTTTGATGTTAAGCTTCACTGAAGTAGAAAGCAAGTTCCTCAGCTGCTCCCCAACAGTCTTTGGGTGGTCTCCTGCTGTCCCATGCTGGAGCACCCTCTCGCCCTGCTGAGGGGTTTTTCTGTGTGACACACTGTGTACAGACAGTCACACGCTGCCTGCTCTGTGAGGTCCCGGGGAGAGTGAGCAAGGTTGGAGGGAGATTGGGAGGGAGCAAGAACGGCCAAATACAGTTTAAAATAAACAACTTCTAAATTAAAAAGAATGTTAAATACAGATCATCTGCTCAAACCATGACAGCAGATTTAATTCCTTCCTCCTTTTACCTGATGGAGATGCGCCTGCAGGGCTCGCATCAATTACCTGTCGACATGTGGAAAATGATTGATGAGCTGCCTCAGGCACTGAAGTATACTTTGTCAACCACTCATAATTTATACATCTTATCTCTGCCAGAACAAAAGACAGGACAGCATGCACTCTGAAAGGAGGAGGAAAAAAAAAAAAAAAAAAAAGAGTGAGAAGGAAAAGAAGAAAGAAAAAAAGAAAAAGGCTGTTTGAGTTCCAGTATGTAGCACAAGTTGATAACATTGATGCTTATCTATTTGCTCCTTCAGCAGACATCTCCTGCCACTTTCCACTGTGACTGCTTGAGTTTGCCAGGCTCTCTGGCCATTCCCTGCTGGAAAGATGCTGACATAGTAAGCATGGAGCAGTCTAGAGTTACATTTTAATTACACTATTATCTACAAGAGTCTCTGGAGCACTGATGTTTGTTCTGACCTTTTGTTTTAATCAGCACTCTCAGAGCATGCTGTTAACCACCACTGACAGAGATTGATAATTTGTATAGTGTGGTCTTCTTAAGAAGCTTTCATTTAGAACCATTACAGAAATCAGATACTTTTACATTCAGACATCATTTTAGCGTGTACTTCAGATAGGTGAGTCTTAGAGTTACACAGAAACCAAATCTCCACTTTGACCTCCAGCTGTATCAAATCAAAAATTATATTTTTTAATATTTTGGGGGGACAAAATATTATTTGTATTTATTTGAGACTCTCGGAGCACTTTGAATCACAATGTTTGTTCAGCACTTGCTAGGAACTTGCAGATAAGCCTTGTATTCTACTCTTAAATTTTCAGGAATAGCTATTAATCTAAAGGAACGATGGAAGATTATTTAAAAGCCAACCTGGGGCAGGGTAAGCAAGGCTAGCTTCTAAAATACCTGGTGTTTAGTGTTGTTCAATTTTTCAAAGCAAAAAGCAAAAATCTCTTACTAGTTTTGAAAATTTTATTTTCCAGTTTAATTCAATAATGAAACTTAATGTGATCATATCTCCACTTGAATAATACGGTATAAGAACTCCAGCACCTACTAAATTGAGAACAAAATAAGCATTTTTGAGGTATTACTCTGCTAGGAAGGTTGTGCTGAAATGGTCTACAAGCCATATTCATCTGTAAGCATCTGTGTTCTGAACCCCTTTGTTAAGAGTGAAAGATTAAAAAAAAATTTAAGCAAAACCAGTCTGAATGAAAACTTTGATGATATAATGTTTTAAATATTGGAAGTTTTAGTAAATGTTGAGTGCTGATATACTGGTAAATTTAATTTGGTAGTCATAATTTCAAGTATTCTCTTGTCCTCTGGTGTCATCTTGCTAATTTTATTGCCCAGACGTACCAGGATGTTTTGGAGATTTCTAATATCCAGTTCATGTGAATGTTTTTTCTGGCATCCATTTCCATCACTCCTGTATTGAACGGGGCTCTGAGGATTCTGAGGGGGCTCACTCTGGGAGCTCTGCTCTGTAGTGCTAGATGGTGGCATGAGGATGCTTCTGCATACAGACATCATTTTCTCAGTCATTGCTTGATTTTATGCAGTGGCAGTGTGAGCAAAGCCTTCAACTGCCTAGACCTATTTTGTCTGTGCTTTTTACTTTATTCTGTGATTTTTATGCTAACCTGTTGCAACCTAGATTTGTTTCCTTCTATCACGTTACACATCCAACAGTGGAGCAGATTACTAAACCACAAAGAATTAAATTAATTACCACAAGCCCAAACCTGCAGTCATGCATGGACTTCAGTAACAATTAAGCAAAATAGCTGCTGGCTATTTAATTGAAAATTGTTCAAAATTATATTTGACTCAGTAGAACTTCCAGGAGAATGAGATTATTTGTACCCCAACTAAATAGAAAACTTATCCTTCCTGATAACAATGTATTTGTGCAAATACATACATGTTTTTGTAATTCTTGGTTATCAAAACAGACTTAAAGTCAGAACTGGTAAATGCAGAAGCAAACAAGAGAGTGTCTGAATTCTGCAATTGGTGTAATGATCTTGCATAGAGTGACAGCCAGACAGGTTTAGCTACAGAATATGAGAAACTGGATTAAAAGCAAGTTAAAAGTTTTGATCAGAAAGTTTTGACAATTACAAGCAGCATCATAACATTGTTGCAGCACTTGTAGTAAAAATAAAATAGAAATGGCTTATTCAGCTTGTTAAACCCCTGAGACTAATAAGAGGTGAGACAGAAACTTACTTTTGCACAACTTCTGAGCAGTTGTAATCTTGCTTTGTTTGTATTTCCAGCTGAGAGCAAACAAATAAATGTAGTCAGTGTGAGTCTCAGCCTGTGAATCCAACTTCTCAGCAGGATTTATTAGCTCCAGTATAGCAGGAGCAATACAGGTATATGACACTTTTTGTTTTGGGGTGGACAGGGTGAGTTCCTTTCTGTCTGTAATACATTGTGTAAGGACATTAGAGTTTTGTTTAGAGAGGGAAACTGCTGAAAATCATAAAACTAACATACACTGATCAATATGAAATAGAATTTCATACGATATTGCTTTGAGTGAAAAGAATATATATTGCAAAGGCAGTTTAAAGAGACAGCAATTCCCAGTCAGTGGGGACAAGAGATTTCGGTGTGAGAGAAACGCTTCTTCCTTTGCCATCAACCTGCTATATGACCTCGAATAGGATACCTAAATCTGTTCTTTTTGCTGGTTTTTTGTCTGTCTTGACAAGTTAGTATGTGTTCCCTCCAAGGCAGGGCCCGTGTGCTGTGCTGTGATTCTGGGAAGCCCAGGCATTATCTGACCTTGAATGAAAGTGTGTAGGTGTTGCTCTAACAGGAATGAAGAGCAAAGTGTCTCCAGGAAACAGGCACTGCACAGTTGCTGTTGTATATGAGATCAGTAGCAATCATTTAAAAAAAAATTAAAAAGGAGCCCCAGCTATGGGAGAGTCATGCCTAATTGCCAGGCTTATAGTTGCTAAGCTATAAAAATATCACCTTTGTTTGATTTCTGTGCTCTTCTGTCCTTCTGTGGAGCTGTCCTTCATTTTGCCAGTCTAACTCCTAGGGAAGCTGATATTCCTTGCTAGGTAGCATCAAGCTTATGAATTTTTATGAAAGCACTTGCTTTTATCCAGCTTTGTGGATGGTGTTTTAGGGTACAGCTTCCCATAGTTATCTTTCTGCTTTCCTGTATGCCTTCCCCTCCTCCCTGTTTCCCAAGCCTGCATCCTATTCTCTGTGGTAAGCTGGTCCTTAAAGCTGTCTGAAATGGATTTAAAAAAAACCAAAAAGCTGTCCCTGCTTTGTTTTTAAGTATGTTATTTCTTCTTAGTGCTGAGCTGCTTTTTTGTTTTTGTTATTTTGTTTGACAGGCTGCTTGTGGATAGAACAGTTTTCCATAAGGGATTGAAATCATACATCAAATCTATTGTTTTATATGTAAGCCACTTGAGAACAATGAAAGCAGTTGCTGGAACCCAAATACCATTACAAATAGATTTATTGTAGTATGTTTTCTCCCACCTTTTTCTAGAAGTTATTACTTTAATCTTAAGAATTTATGTAAGTATGCTTGTAGCTTTTATATGCTTTATGCATTCGCTTTTGAGACTTTTTAGCTATTTAGTGGCATGGTGTTTAAAACAAGTGTTATCAAGGAAATAATTTCAGCTTTACATCATTTTTTTTATATTTCCCTCTGAATGCTACATATAAAATAGCCAGATGGTAATATAAAAGAGTTATAGTAAATGTCATGGAAACTTATCTTCACAATGCCCTTTAGCTTGGTGTGTTCTTCTCAACCTACAAACACCAAGAGGAGATAAAGATGTAATATCCCTTTTTCACAAAATTTTATAAAATTTCAATGTCTTCAAATTTTAAATGCCTCTAAGAAAAAAACTTATTAGAAATATATGCAATTAAAGTCATTCCAGCATTTGTAAAAGAGCAAAAATGCTTTTAAGCTGCTCTTTCCACCTCAACTAGAACAAAGCTATTTTGTATTGAAAGTATTTCCCAAACTATAGTTATGACAAACCCAATCAGACATTCCTAAGAGAGTTCAGATTTTCCCAGCATTTTAATGGTGAGCCTAAATCAGATCTCAAAGGGCAGGAAGTTATTTACATATTATTGACCCAGAACTTAATACTGAATAGACATCAAAATGAAACAACATATTTCATTTACAGCAATATCTTAAATGCTTTAGTCATCATACTGGGTGAACTAGAGCCTTGATAGTTTGTTGATTTTTTTCCTCATGGTTTCAGGGGATGAAAGATTGCCAGTTAGTCTGGAAATGTATTTGAGTTCACTGTGTTGATAGGTGAAAAACCTGCTGATTAGACAGCTTTTATAGACAGTGTTGTGATTCCACAGCACTTCTCACACTTTCCCAGTCCCAACAGCCATATGTATTAAGATAGTGTCAAATGTAGTTTTTAGCAATCTTAATTTGTTTTATGTGAGTGATTGGGTGAAATTTAAATGTAATATTGATAAGCTGACAGTACAACAGAAATGTGGGGTTCTGGTGGAGTGCTCAGCCGATGCCCAGAAGTACTGACAAATGGTGGGTTTGAAACCATGCTCGTTGTTAAGGACACAGGATTAATAAATCCCTCTGAATTGCCACCTAGGGGAGGTGCTTGCGTTCTTTCATGTTGTAGCTTCCTACAGATGAACATGAAGTAAATATATCCATGGAAAAATAACAGTAATGATCAAATTTAAAAAAAAAAATCATGAAAACAAATTAAGCAGGCTAAAAAAGCCAAAATTGTAGCTGTGTTGAACCAGTCTGGTAATCAAAATGTTGTGATTGAGCAGTGAGCAGTTTCTTGCTGTCTAGGGCAGTCTTTTCTTAGTGAGAGTGGCACAGAAGTAATTGTTGAATTTCAGAAATGTATTTCTTGGGGGGAAGAAAAGTGGATGTATTGTTGTGTGGGGCTGTTAAAGTTTGCTCAAGTCACGTCAACGGCATCTCAGGTTGGAATTAAATAACCCTCTTGAAATCTATGATCTTAACAATCTTGATATTTATATTTTAGTTAACATTTGGAAACAAGTGAAGTACAGTTTGACTCCTACCTTACAGCCCAGTTTCACCACTTTTTTCCTTAAAGCTTTGTCTTTAAAGACTAAGCTTTCCATAGCTCTTCTACCTTAAATATCTTCCTTAATATTGCTGATAAAGTGTTATTTCTGTCTGAAGAAACTTGCAGGTAATATCAACTTATTTACAATATTCTTTGCAAGTAAGGAAAGAGAAAACCCCCTGCTTTTGGCCCAGTGTCTTTACTGGTCAAGGTGTGAACAAGCAGCAGATGTGTAATGCTCCATCACTATTGGTTCTGTGCATGTTTTCTCTCAAGATCATCAAAACAGACACATGGAAATTATAATAGATCTTCTAATGAAAGATGGGGTTGCTGAAGTCAGACTTTTGCATGGGTGTGAATCAATGGATTCCTGTTTAGTTAACCCTGATACAGCTTTTTAGGCATTAATCCTTTACAAGGAAGTTGTCATGCATACCTTCCTCTCCATGGGAGTCTGTAGTGTCAAATCTTACAGAAATGTTGCTTTGGCTTTGCATTTTTAAAAGTTCCTTTCTCATTTTTTTTTTGTTTGGGTTTTTTGTTTGGTTTTTCTGTGGTCTTTTGGGTTTTTGTTGTTTAGTTGGTTTGTTTTATTTTTTTCAATAAGAAATAGCTGTAGGCTAAGAAAAACAGCACATAGGCTTGTTGTGGAGACAAAGGGGGGAATTGTCTTTCCTCTTTTTTTCTTAATCCCCTAGAAAATAGTGGACACAGCACTTTGGAAACTAAGCTCCCATTTGTTTTTCAATATATAGAAGAATTTGAAATTTACTTTTGACTTCTTGGTCAAGAACCTCAATTAGTTGTCCTGTGGCCATAGAATATTCCTTAAAAATTTGAGGATGTGCCTCTAAGAGGCAAATGGCTTATTACTTTTACATAGATATGAAGAACAGTGTAAAAAACAAGGAAAAGGAAATCTGAAAGAATGATGCATGAGGAAAATGAGCACATAAACAACATTTTCTGCTTTCTTTTATTCCAACTATGAATAAATATGTATTCAAATTACCATTTCCTGTTAACTGGTCAAGAGATATATTTTAGTTTTCCAAGAAAATTTAGATTGAGCATAGGTTCTCTTAGCATGATCACTTTCATCAAAGCAACTCTGTATTTCTGTCAGCATAGTAGTTCTTTCATTTAATTCTTTAAGTCTCTCTAGCTTCTCCTTTAGAGAGTTGCAGAACCCAAGATGCTGAATCCATTGTCTCTTTATTGTGATGCATGCAAATAGAGCAGTTTTAACTTTCCAATCTAAAGTATAAAAAAATTGGATTGCACATTTCAAGCAGAATGAAAATGATGCATAGAGAAGTAGATCATTTTATAGGCTGCTGTTCTATTTTATGGAATGATAAATAATGATGTAAAGTATGTTTTCCTTTGCATGTTTAAATTGCTTGGTGTACATAACTGAATTTAAACTAAATTCAGAAATGACTGTTCAGCCTTGCTAAAGTACTTGGAGAGCTGCTTTATTCTTAGTGTCTTTTCTAATAAATAAGTTGGTATGAATAGAGCTTCTTGTTTAGATCTTAAATTTTAACTGGACTTTGGCAGATTTAAATTTAATCTGGACACGGTAAGGGTCTATACTGTCACTCTTTGCCTGCTGTTTCAAGTGACTGATTTCTCACTCCTGTCCCCCAGCCATTTTAGATCACTTCCTTTCAGGAGCTAGCTCTGCTGCCGAGACTGACAGACTAATTTCTTTATATACATAAACTTGTGCTTGGTCTGGCTGGGTTGGGGTTAGGGTTTAGTGTTGGGGATTTTTTGATTTGTGACCGAGGCAGTGTTGGTGGCACACCAGTAATTTGGCTGTGGCTGAGCAGTGCTTGCACAGCACCAAGGCTTTCTCTCTTAGCCAGACAAACAGGCTGGGAGTGGCATTGAAAGGGACATAGGTGGAACCACACCTTAAATCTGTACCATCAATTAATCTAGTTCATCTGTAAATTCCTCCTGGTTTTGTTTCAGCATGTGGTGTTGGTTCAAATTAAATATTTCTTAAAGCAATGTTTGCTTTGCAGGTAATGCATCAGAAAAAAAGGAAAGATAACTTCAGTTGTTTTATTTTTGTTCATGGACCTTGCCCCGTATTACCTTATTACTTTGCCTTAGTCTTTTTTTTCCCATTTGTGGTGGCTCAAGTTAGCACAAATTGCTTTTTTTGTGGTTAGCAAACTCAAAATGGAGGTTATAGGTCAAGAGAGACTGTCAAGGGATTACTAAATAAACAAATTTCTTTTCACTTTTTGTGTTATTTTCAGCTACTTTCTCATAGAAAATAAACCTTTTGAAGTTGAGATTGAGGCTTGGATTCATTTTTTGATACCAATATTGCCTAGTTGTTTTTAGAAGGGCATTTTTGTTTAATCCATGTGTGTACACACACATATATATGGCAGCGTTGTGATAGAGTAAATGAGTAGCAGCATTCTTTGGGCATTTAGAAACAACCCAACTCCCTTCACTGCACACAGTGACTCTCTCACAAGATCTTGTAACCCTTGTGACTTGCTGGTTGTGAGATGCATGCCTTAGCTAACAAGAATAAATGTATGTGGCTAAGAAACAGTTTCAGCTGTTCCAGAGATCTTGAGTGCTTGACAGTGTAGATGTGGCCTAAATGTCTTGGTTTTCACTTTATTTTATTTGCTCTTAGACTGTGTGTCACACCTGGTTATCATTTTTAAAGCTTCAGCTGTGGGAGAGTGATGCTGGTGTGAGAATGATGTCACACCATGAAAAGTCCAGAGGGGCTTTTCCAGTGGTCGCTCATTTAGGTACACCTCACCCCCTGGCAGAGATATGGACTGCATGGCCTCGTGTGCCTCCTTTGCCTCTGCCTTCAGTGGTTCTGTGCCTCTGTGAGTGGCAGGGCACTGCAGGAGCCCAGCACCAGGTCACTGATGGCTGCAGGGGGACCAGGCCCTGAGCACCTGCACAGCCTGGCTGGGGATGCACGGGGCGCGTGGCACCGCCCTGCAGAGAGCACGCTTGAACTCGGGGACATGACTTAATTCCCTCCTTCTGCTGCTTCCCCAGGAAAATAGGACTTTGGCTGTTGAAGCTGATACCTTTTAGTTACTCAGATGATCAGTTTTCATTGCATCCTAAAGCAAAAACAATGTGTTGACGTGGGTGAGAACTGATACAGAACATTTTCTTACTTTGTCTCTCCCCTCTTGGGAAGAACCCTAAACTAAACGTTTGGAGAAGAACCCTAAACTCTCCCTCCCCCAGCTCCCACATTTCAAATTTTATTGGCATTGTACATTAAAAGAAGATCTGCCCAGCTCTGATATTCCGTCAAAACTGGGCTAAGAATTTGTAACTTGTTAGACTAAAATCCCACAGTTGCTGCTACAGAGTACACTCTGTATTTCACATTACATACCAAGAGGTTTTGCCTAATAGATGTGATCCATCCTGAGCTTTCAGAGGAATCTAGAGCAGTTAGACTTATTCATTCATCTTTAATTGGAAATCTGGCATACAATTGTGATTATTTCTAAAAATGTCATAGTAAAGAAAATTAGTATTTTAACTATCCAAAATGCCATTACATTATTTTCTTGGAAATAACTTAAAAAAACATGTTGAAACTCAGGAGAATTTGGGTATGCCAAGGGAGAGTTCTCTTTAGTCTTTTTTGAATGCCATTGGTAAATTTAAAACTTCTTGCAGTGTATAAACTGGTCCAGATAACAGCAGCATACGAATTGTCCTTGTAACTCTTGATTGCCTTATTTGTTGAAAATGTGTAATACTTCTCAAAAAACAGAGTTTCAGTTCTTTGTGAATGGAGTTTGAAGCAAAGTTTTCCTCTGTGACTTGGGAGGTATGCAGTTGATGGATGAAGTTTACATATTGTTGAGATGGCAAATATTTGATGGAAGTGAAAGTAGAAGCCTGAACAAATTTGTTCTCACAGAGGAGAATGAGGGGTTTTAGCAGAAAACATGAAATTCCTTCTGTGTGTGATCTCACCTTAAGTTTTGAGCATGTTCTATTTTCAGGTCATTAAGCAGTTTATTAAAAGGGTTTTCTTTGCTGACATAAAGGTATCAGTTTTGGGTGTGTTGCAGTACATTAGGGAGAAAAAAATTAAGTGATAACAGAATGTCTTTCTTCTCCACCTTATTTTTCTTCTCCACCTTATTTTCTTAGACTTTGCTGTGAAGCATTCAAAAAGAAGCTTTGTAGCAGAGGATGGATTAAAGGATAGCATGGTATGGAGAAAAAAGCAAGGACAGGAAACTTTTTTGTGGATCAGTGCTGATTTGGGAGGATAAGAATACCTTTACTTAAAATGTAAAGTTCAGTTAAAAAACTCTGTAGAACAATTGTATTTATCAAATAAATGTGTTGTATATCAGTATGAAAAGAGTAAAGAATTTCTATGACATTTCAGGGATATGCAGTATTGAATCCATAGCAACAAAGAAGAGGAAGATTTTATGCTTGTTTGTCAATAACAACAAAATATTTACATACTGTGGTGTCTTGTTAGAAGATCTGGCTGCATGTGGGACATTATTTATGGAGTTGTGCACTTATGACATTATAAGCTGGAGAAAAAGTTCTTTATCTTACTATGGTGCTTGTTCATGCGCTGCAGAGTTTTTATTTTATGCTTTGTTTTTAACATTTTCTCTACTATTTATCTTATTTATTAGAGGTTTGTTGGAATTGTTGAATACATTGGGCAGGTGATGAAAGGAAATAGACTTGGAAAACTACTACTTCTGTTTAAAAAAAAAATTAAAAATCTCTACAAATCTCTGTTTAACAAAAGAAAAGGCAAGATAACTCAAACAAAAATATATTATTTAAATGTCCATATTAAATCCAACTTGAAAATGGCCTAAGCGGTAATGGTGCTGGACTATATTGTGTTTATCAATTTTATTGCAAAGCTTTTGATTCAGAGATCATAGTTATTTATAGAGGGTATCAGGTGTCTGTAGTAATTTGTGGAGAGTATCTGGGAATGCTCATTAGCTCATTTAAAAGGAAAAAAGCGAGTATAATTTGCTTTAAATTTAAAAGCCATCACAATTTTTTTTACTCTGAAGCATGTCTGTCTTAAATGGAGCCATTGGAAGGGAAGGATAAGGCCTGTCAAGCCACTTCTCCTGTGTTAGTGCTTCATCTGCATTGTTTGACATCTCTAAACAACTCTTTAAAAATGTCGATTTTGGCATGCTCCACAAAGGAGGACTGAAGGGTGTTGTTCAAGTTATTTGGACCTTCTCTGTTTTTCTTTCTGTGGCACAAAAATGTGCATTTTTTTTCTATGCCTTTCCCCCCAACAAATGTGTGTTTTAGCCTCAAATGACCCTGGCATCTTAACATGTCAGAGTGTTAATAAAGCACCGAGGCTGTCATAATGTGGGGTTAAATAAAGTCTTCATGAGCTGTCTATTAAGCTGATTTTTTGTTTGTCACTTTCTGTAGTTTCTTTATGGATGCAGCTTGTCTTGGTTTGTGGGCAGCCAAGCAAACGGGCTTTGTCTTTGTTCACTGCTCTGTTTAATTCTCCCCCTCATTCATTAATCATCCCTTTGACTATTTATACCAGTGGCAAGTATAGCTAACACACTTAACGTTTTCTTTTGTCTCAGTGGCACTCTTTGTGCAGGCCAGAGGAGGGCTAATTATTAACTGTAAAGTGACATTAAAAACCCGTAGATAAGCATACAAATGCTGCATCCACTGAAATGCAGGGGTTTTTTGTTGGGATTTTTTTTTTTTTTAACGTTCAAGTGCTTGTGGCCAAATGAGTTTTTCTAGCTCTGTATAGTTGGGAGTTCACAGTAGCAGTGCCAGTGTCTAGATAATTAATGAAGAAGCTCTGTTAAACCCAGAGAGTCTGCCAGTGTCAGGTTTTTTAGTTTCATCTCTGGACAGCTTAGTTGGGTAGTTTGTACCTTATCAGGCAGAAGCAGGGATTTAAATTGCTGCTTTTTAGTTGGAGGCAGTTCCTCTTCTCTTTAAAGGTCCCATTCCTGTGTTTGTTAGTATTCTGTATGCACAAGTCTTGGAATGTGTTTTTTGTTTTGACTTTTGATGGGAAAGATTTTAGCATTTTCTTTCTGGCTTCCTTCTACTTATGAAGTTGTCTTGAAATTATAACTTTGGGGTTTTTTCAAACACTGATAGTGATCACACGTTTGTTGCTTACTCAAAGTCTTTCTGACGCTCTTCCTTCTCACTCATGATTTCATTATATCACTATATATATAAAGACTTTTTTTAAAAGATAATATTTAGAAAAAGTGTGTGTTCTAGCTCTTTGGAGGAAATCTAGATGTCACAGGATATTTTGGAGGTTTTTTTGGTAGTGTTTGCCTCATTCTGCCCCTTGCCATAGGATTGAAACCAGGTTTTTTTGTTTTTCTGCGAAATGAAAATGAAGTCCTGCTCTGTGAGGGGTTTCAGAGAGATTACTGCTGGATTTAAGCAGTGTTGCAATCAGATGCTAACTTGTAAGTATAAGTGACTTTTCCTTTGGCTGATGTTGTACCAGAGAGATGTGTTCATAATTCATAATCATGAACCCAACACATGGCTGAGGCCTGGAGCTGGAGCTGATCCTGTCAATGGTGAAGCAGTTTGGTCCTGCAGTGATCCACTGAGCACAGTTTGAGCATTTCTGGCCTCTGTCACAGCTGACATTTTTCTGGCTCTCAGCATGACCAAGAATCCTACTGAGTTGAACATAAAACATAATATCCACTGAGATAGGTCTTTGATAGCAGAGCTAGGAAGAGGTTATGCTCTCTTATTCAAGCCTGTGTATAAGTGAATGAGCCTATTACTTCACTCTGTTGTTATTGCCAAATGGAATGTCTTTCAAAAATTTTTGAACAAGCGATAATGTTGTGAGGGTATCACAGGGCAGTCTGCTTTTAGCTAGCTTAGGCAGATTGCAGCTCCAGCTGAAGCAGTGGATCAATAGTTACAGATTGCTTGCTGGATGTTCCAGTTAAGAAATTGGTGTGTTGATTACAGAGAATCCTTCCTTGAGGTGAAATTGAGAGTGGTGGGAAAATCTTGTTTAAAAAAAAGTGTGGTCATGCATTAGACTGTGTTGCATAAATACCTTTGTTTTCCATGCTGTGTAACTGAATAGTTTTTTAAACATTTTTAAATGAACCGCTTCATAATGTTTGGGGTTTTTTGTTTTTAACAACCAAGATAACTTCTGTAGCTCACTCTATTTTCTTGCTTTCACATGCACTAAGTTCAATTCATATTCTGCATTATAAGTCAGTGTGAATGAGTTTTACCATGGTATTATGGAAGAATATTTACTTTTTCAGAGTAAACTTCCAGTAGTTTAATTCTTATTATTTTGCCAGACTGAATGTTCCTATATTTCATAACTATTTTTTGCAGCAAGACCCTGAAAATACAAGTTCTTCTTAAATACAAATGCCTTCCTGGCATGATGAATCAAATTAGTCTTCAGGTAGATAAGTCTCTCTCCTGCTACAAGAAAGCAAAGTTTATTGACTTTTCATTAAGGTTTTGAGTGTGTAGTTTATACAAGACTGGGTCTTTCTTTCAGACTGTCAGCAGCCCAATAACAAAAATGAGGTTGGTAACTTTGATATTTTAATATGCTAAAAGTAAGAGATAAAATCTCTGCAGAAAGAGACATAAGTACAATTAATTCATCTATCCTGAAAAAAAAAGTCCACAGTACCTCAGCCTGTAGCATGCACAGGCAATCTCTTAGATGAAATCATACCAGCTTTGTGGTACTTGGTTCACTAACAGAGACCTCTTACTTTTAGCAAGGTAAGAGTTTGAAATAATAATGCAATCTTTTTTTCTGGAAGATATTTGTTGATAATAATCTTATGGAAGTGTACAGAATTGTAACAGCTAGAAGACACTGTGAAATGCTGCTGGACTTCTGGCATCAGGAGATGCTGGGATTTGGTTGTGGGAATGTGGAGGTGATCAAATGCAGGTCTGATCTTGTCAGATGGAGGAAAGCTGTAATGATTTAATAGGTGAAAATGACCATAATCATGGTGTTGAAGAAGCAGCAGGTGATAGAGAGTTTTGTTTTTGTATCGTTGTTCTATTTTTCTGACATCTCTGCAAGTTTGCTTTTAGTCAAGGAAGACAAAGTCTGTATTCACAGAATTATTATGTTTATTCATTTAAATGTGCAATGCAGTTATGGTTCCCTTTATTTCTTATGTACTTCATTTTCTTAGCTGTGTTTATTGCATCAACACCTCTATACAATATTGGCATTTCTGTACACTAAGAAAGCTGTCTTAAGAGAGAGATGAGTCCATAACTCAAGTTACATCACACTGAATACTCGGTGCTGTGGTGAATAAATTTTTTAAAAAATGTAATCATTCTAATATGTCACCTTTTTTCCAATGTGTTTCTCTCACAGAGAACATTCTTCATGTTAAAATTATTTATTATGTGTTTTTAAAAAATAAATAACAATGGTTTGCACAATGTCAGCAGATGCACCCTGGACATGCCCTGGTGTAATCAAGAGTGTTGACTCTTGTGACCCAAGGGTGAGAGTTTTGATCAGTTTTGCTTTACAGTTCTTTCATCCTATGCAAGTGTGAGGCAACACTTATGATTACCCAAGAGTCACCAGATTACAGCTACATGCACATACATGTACACTCAGAATATTTAAAATAATTGCCAAGTTCCATGATTAGGAGTTCCACAGATTTTTGTCAGAGGTTAATATTAGTTTTTCATTGGAGAGTGGTGTATTTTATGTCTGGCTCAAAAACTCCAGATAGTCTGGTGTTCAGGAACTGTGTTGGAAAGCTAGGGGAATTGTTTCCAATTCACATTTCTGCCTTTGACCTGTTATGTAGCCTTGGGCAAATAATTTAATCACTGTCTAGCTCTGTTTCCTTTCTTCTTTTTTTTTTTTTTTCTTTGTTCAGCGCATAACTTTCAAAACTGTTTTCTAATCCTTAATATGGGAAAAAATAAATTTATATAAAGTATTATATCTTCCCAGTTGCAATATTATAAATATTGCAGAGGATTGATAATTTTAAATAGTTGTAAAGCAATGCTTTTCTGTAACTATTTTTTGTAATACTTACTGAGATCCCAACTAGAAACTGTTACATTTTCTTTGATGCTTTCTAACTAAAAAGGTATAGTTAAAAGGTTTTGTGTATTAAAGACACTGGACTGGATTATCAAGGAAATGGAGTTTCATCTTTCAGCCTTAAGAAACTGTTGAGATAGAAACACACAGATGTGTAAAGTAAGGGAGAAAACCAAGGAAAATACACTTCTCAAATGTTTTATTCCAAGAAGAGAGTATGAGAATATTAGCAGGAGGACTATAAAAGAGAGAAAGCTTGTGTCCAAGTGTTATGTATTTCCACTTAAAAGAAAAAAAGAATGAGAAAACCTGTGAAATTATGTTTCCTTTTCTTTGGAAAGTGTTTTCTTCTTCTGGTTCTTAGTGAGTATAACCCTACTTTGATCCTAAGCAGATCCTAAGCACTAAGTACTTGCAGGATTGTTTTCCTTCTCTGTTTAATCTAATTTTAATTAATTTATTTATTTTAAGCCACTTTTAAAATTTGCAGAAGTGCACAGACTGAATTATATCTTTGCATACAAGTTGCCAATTGGGACTTAATAACTTTTATAGAGAAGTCGGTCTTCACTTCTTTATATTCCTTCACAATTCAGAGCCACACAGCCTGTTACCTTTGCATTTGTAGTATCCAAGTTATTTTTCTTTGTCAGGCTGTTTATCCCAGTTCTCTTTGAAAACAGTAGGAATGGGATTGAGTACATACCAAATTAGCAGGTCACCATTCATGTCCACATTGGGACAAGGGAGAAGTTAGGAACAAGAAATCTAACTAGAAAGTAATTTCAGCTTTAAGATTCCTTATTTGTTTAGTTGAGGCCACAGTGCATGCCTTTTTAAAAATTAAGAAAAAGTGAGCGGATCAGATTTTTTCACTTGTCATACACAATTTTAGTTATTCATTCCTTCTAGTTGTGTATGGATGCTCTTGAGTTTAATTTAAATTCTTGAGTCTTGAAAAGATTAAGTCCAGAAAGCAATTACATAACTGTCCTTGAGTTTCATTTTCTATGTTTAGTTGTAATCTTTCCAGTTTTTAAGGGTCATCATTTAGAAGGAGTCCCTGCAAGTCACTCATCTGAGTTCAAGGAGGAATAACCTAGACATTAGCATTGTCTAGTTTATGGTAATTATTCGTTCAGTCTATCATTTTGTTCATGTTTAGGACAAGTGCATAAATGACATTGTTGATAGAGGAGTAAAACTGAAAACATGCTAACTGGCCCGCTGATGTACATATCAAGGACTCTGTTGTTTGTGCATGCATGGCAGGTAGATCTGTGTCTCCTTGTAATGCTGTCAGAGAAAGATAACTGTAGCTTTATTTTCACTGTGTGTTGGGTTCCTTGTTGATGGCATGGATATTAGGATTTTTAATTCCATATGTTAAGTCAGAGAAGTGAGCTGTTTTCTTTAAATGCTATAATCTCATTGATCATTTCTGAGTGTGCTGAGCTGCACAGCCCAAGAATCCAATTTTAAAAAGATTTTAAGTGAGTTAAGATTACTTCTGTAAATTTGGTATTTTTCAGAACAAGTTATTGGTTTAACTTGCTTGATTTCTGTCAGTTGCCAAAGAAAATGGAAAATGCATAGATATGAAGCTGGGGCAGAGTGAGGACTGCAGCCCATGACACGTTTGGCTTTCTGGGCTGCCAGTGCACGTGGCCTGCTCCTGTCCAGCCTCTCATGCAGCAGCACTCCAAAACCCTTCTTGGCAGGTACACTCTCATTCTGTTGTTGAGTAATTCAGCCTTCTCCTTATCCATTGTTACCAGTTTGTCAACATTGTTTATCTTCTTTGACCTTACTTTTCTGGTTAACATATCTGTGAAGCCCTTATTATTATTATTTGTGTTCCTTACCCAGTTCAGTTCCAACTTCGCCTCAGCTTTCCTCACCCCATCCCTACACAACTGAACATCTTTACCCTTCCCAGAGTACCTGTCTTTGTTCCCACTCTGTGTGCATTTTTTTCTTTCCCTTTAGTTTGCCCAGCAGGTCCTTACTCAGCCATGCCACTCTCTTGCCATCCCTGCCCAATTTCTTCCAGCTGGGGATTGCCAGCTCTTGCACTCTCTGGAATTCTTCCTTAATCTGCCAGCTCTCTTCCACTTGCTCTTCCTGAGGGCAACTCCTACTGTCAATCTCCTTGAAGAGCTAGAAGTTTTCTCTTCTAAAGTCCAGAGGCTTCGCTTTGCTCCTTACTTGACCCACGTGCCTCAGAACAGCAAACTCCACCAACTCCACTGCAGATCTTGACTTCCCTGATGAGGCCACTTGTGTTGGTAACCAACAGGTGCAGTATTGCATCCCCTCTGGTAAGGTTGCCTCTTCCCTGCCTCATCTGTAGGCCTTTTGAATGCCTCCAGGCCTGGTGGCTCCAGCTCTTCCCTGGGCAGCCTGTTCAAATGCTTGACAACTCTTTCAGTAAGAATATTTTCCAAATATTCAATCACACTCAATCTAAATATATTCAAATCTAAATATATTTAGTATACTCAATCTAAAACTTTCCTGGTGCAACTTGAGGCCATTTGCTCTTGTCCTGTCTCCTGTTACCTGGGAGAAGAGACTGACCCTTGCCTTGCTGCAACCTTTAGGGAGCTGTAGAGAGTGAGAAGGTCCCTCCTGAGCCTCCTTTTCTACAAGCTAAATACCCCCAGCTCCCTCAGCTGTGCCTCACAGGACTTGTGTATATTGTGTGTCATTGCTGGTCAGCTATCACTGTGTGTTACCTGCCATGGCTATAGAAATACATATGTAACAATTATATATCTCTCATTATCATCTTCTAACCATTTCTATATGTTTTTCTTTTCCTATGAGGTGACTCTGGATGTCTTCAGTGCTGTGTTAATAGTGTTAAAACCATCCTTGGTTGTAAAAATGCATGACATTTGTAAAATAGAGAAATAAATTACTTTGACATTGTATCATGTCTGGCTTTCCAGTTTTGCTGCTTAATCACTTGGCCTCATGCTGAAGTAGAGATGGGGAAAAAAACCAAAATTTTTATACCCCATCACTGTATTTTATCATTGCAGGGAATGGCAGAGGCTTGCAATTGTAGAGAAAAGGACTGGCAACTAATAAGTTGTTACCAAAAGTATGGTGAGAAATATCATTCTGTAGCAGCCAAGAGATTTCACCTGGTGTCTGTTTTCACAAACCCCAAAAGACACATTTTTAAGGGAGAATGCTGTTAGCCAGTAGAGATTGAACATCTTCATCAGCAGTGTGAATGGAGGCCTATGCTGTAATTGAGACGCATGTGGCTGTGTCAGCAGGTGATGGCAGACAGACACACCTGAATGACAGTGTGACAGGGAGCAGAGACAGGGGGCCCCATCCAGCCACTCTTACTGCCCGAGTGATGAGCGCTCAGGAACACAGTCTGTGAATTATCAGCAGGCCAGAATGAGATGAGGCTTAGGGAGGGCTGCCAGACAGTTTGCAATGTGCTACACATTTCTTTCAGCAGTTGCTATTTTGCTATGCATAGCCCCTTGCTATTAAGCAGACAGAACAGCTCATATCCTGTGGACGGATGATAGATATGTCATATCACTGAAAAATTGTTTGTCTTCCACAGGTGTATGGGATGCCTTTTAAAGCAGACAGAGCACATGACACTTTTCAACACTCTTTTCGATACTGATTTGGCATTCAGGGTCTATCAAAGGAGAAATCTTTCACATGCAATTATGACAGAAAATAAAGGTGATGAAGTGTTGTATACAAAGAATGGAGAGAGATCAAAGGACTGTAATGAAAACTGATTACAATAAAAGAGCTGCTTCAACCCTGAGAACTCCACAGAACTGCTTGGGGCATGACAACACACACACACACTTGCATGCACAAAAGAGAAGATGTAGATAAAACCACAGACATTAATTCATAGGAATAAATGAGGAAAACTATATAGCTGCTTGCTTGGATATCACAAGGCACATTAAGAGACTGAAGTGGTTTAAAGTGACCATTCTAACATGGGAGAGTCTGGTCAGATCCTTTTGTAAAACTTTCTTTACTATAGTACCAAAGTATTGTAAATTTATAACTTCTGATAAGATTGTAGGATAGATGGCTGTTTTCAATTCTTCTATTGTTTTCTTGATTAATCTCCTAGGGATCAGACAAAGAATAAGTCACTCATTCAGGTTTAAATATTAGCAAGGACACTGTTTAGTACTGTTAGTTGCATAGAAATGAAGATATTAATCAAGTTTACTCATCTATCCTTTTGGCTCCTGTTCTGATTTAAAGCCTATTCAAATGACTTTACATTGACTTCACTATGTCTTTCCCAAATTCCTGAGCTGAGTTTTGAAACCATTCATTGGCCAGTTTCTGTTAAGTGCCAAGCAATTTTGTTTCCTTACAAATTTAGAGACCATTATGCTAAGTACCTTTCACATGTTTCAAAAAGCCTTGTGTGATTGAGTGCAAACCAGAATTATTTATTTACTTGTTTTTAATACTTGTATTCTTTAATAACTTGCCAATGTCTCTGTAGTGAAAGACCTATCATTTTACGCAAGGTAAAGAATTGACAGTCTTTGCAGCTGTGTTGTTTCGAATTTTTATGTTCTGCCAAGATTCCTCATAAATAGTGAGTTTAGCTTCAAACCCAGAAGGAAGAAATATTTTTGAAAACTCTGCAGTGCTTGCTTTTTTTTCCGCTTATATTCTGAATGAACGATTTTATTTTCAGTCCCAAAGCAGAGAGTGTTACCTGGAGCAACATTGACTCAAACCACTTATTTTTGCTAAGAGTTTTAAAAGTGATTTAGCTCCTTGACTTGTGTGAAACAAGAGCATTTCATTGTTTGAAAACTCAGCTACAAAACTAGAAATGTTACCCACAGCGCTGATGAAATTTCAATTAAATCCAGAAAAGCAGCTTACTAGTTCTAATATCTTTCCAAGGACTGGCTTTTCTTCTCAAGATTCTGTTCTGTCTCTGTGCACATAAGACATACTACCACTTATAGCAATATATTTTGCCCACAAGTTAGTGTTTAAAAATACTGTCTCACATAATAAGCAGAACTGCTTTCTCTTATGTCATTCAAAAGGGCTTTGTCAGGGCTATGGTGCATCCCAGAATGAACATCCAAAATGTATTTAGTAATGTTCTTCTGTAAAGTGCTAAAAGACCTGACTGTATTTCTGCTGCATTAAACAGAAATTAGTGTGTTGGCCATATCAGAGCATTTTCTTTTTTTTTTTCCTTTCCCACAGTTTATTTCCTGCTGTGAAATACAACTGTTAAAATATCAGATTTAAATTCTGCTTTTTGTGGTTTCTCTCCTTCTCTCTCAGGCACTGTTCCTTTCTTTGTAGCACTGTCAGAGCCAAGAAAACCTCACTCTAGAAAGGTCAATTTCCAGAGAGGTGACCTTTGATAGTATGAGTGTCCTGTTTAAAAAGTGATGGCAATAACAAGCCCGCCCCCACAAGCCAGAAGACTTTATAATTCCTCCTTTTTGCTCTCAAGTTATTCCAAACAGAATGATTGTAAGGAGAATCCTTCTTTTAATGTTGGTTGCTTGAATGAGTTTCCCTGACTAATGGCACCTACGGTCATGGTGTGTCACAAGCCCACGTTCTCCTCTGGCTGTGGACAATGTTTGTGTCTGTTGCATCAGGCTTTTTGAGCTGTACTGTTGTATGGTTCTGGCACAGCTTTCAACGCCATTCAGACACATGTTCTTAATTTCAAATAAGGAAAATAAGAGCAAATGGACCTGGCTGCCTGGGAGGAATATTAAGGCATTTCATTTGCTACAATGATCACTCTTTTAAGGACAGTTATTCACAACCATGGCAACAGCTTATCTTCCAGAGCAAAGATGCAGTAGGCTAACATTATCTTAATTTTTGTTGCCCTTTTCACAACCATGATACTAGTATTTCAATTTGAATACTATGTGTTTAATGAGAGATTTACAGTACAGATTGACAGAAGGCAGAGCTAGTACAGGTTTAAACAAATTGACATTCTCAAACTTCCTGATAGTAATTTCTTAATTTTTTAAAGCAGATGTCTCCTTATTTTGCGTCTGCAAAAGAAATGTTATTGGTATAGCTTAAATCTGTAAATGCAGATGTTACCAAGCTTTCAGGATGAATTGAGTTGGAACAGATTTCTAAGTATTGTGTACAGTAAGCAAACAGTGTAAATCACATCTAGAGAAATATGCAATATTAATATCAGGGGTGATTTGTGCATTCCTCTCTGTTTTAACTAACTAAAATTTCCTGATATTGTCAAATCTCTTGCTGATCTGAAAGAAATTATTTTTTTCACTTGTGTGTACAACACAATTTTTGGATGCTGGATAATCAATAGTGTTTACAAAAGAAGCTAATTCACATTTCTTAAACTTCTGTGGCTTAAAACAGTAGAAATGGCAGTACTACCAAAAAATTTAGTTCAAAGTGTTTTCTCTTTCATATATCCTTAAAAGATAGCTTCTTTAGGTTATGAAAGAATCTCACTATCTAATGTACTTATGGAGAGGGAAATCTATTGATGTTTTTCATAATTGAATGTATAGAAACATCACAATAAAGAGCAGAAAAATCTTGTTAAGTAATTCTGCTATTACTCACTGTTGTACGTTCCTAGCAAGTTATATACTTGCACTATAATGAGAATTCCTTTATAAAGAAAGCAAAGATAATTTATTAATTGTTAGATCTCTGTCTACTCAGAAAAAACAATCTCCTTGAATTGTCCATGTAATGTAGTAATGGTATGAAAATCAGGGAGTTATTTGTTAATATTTCTAAAGAGCCTATGCAGATCCATTCCAAAATTAATAGCTTAGAATTTAATACGTGTTGTTTAATGCTTGCACATATTGTCAGTAGCTTCAAAAATAACTTTGTGTGGAAAATGTGCTCAGAAAGCAATTTAATTATATGTTTATTATGTACTAAGTTTCACTTATATTAGTAGATTGAGAATAATGGTTGATTTTCTTGAATGGTAGTAGAGAGATGCAGTGAATAATTCTGTGCCTATTGTAACACATTAAGATGCTCCTGTATAATGTAGAGCTGCTAAATTAGATTTTAAATTATATCTATCATTAGGTCTGGAGAAAGGGAAGGTACTTGAGAGCTTTCTCTTTCAGCCTTCTTTTCCAGTTGCACTTTTTGACTGGAAAGTAGGTGATCTGGGGACATGTGTACCAACTCTGTACTGCCATAGCACACTCATGTAGCCTTAGCTGCTCAGTAAAGCTCCATTTTCAATTTCCTCTAATGGAAACAACACAAAATGTGCCTGCCACTGGAACTGGGGCCTTTTGTAGGAAATGTAAACTTTCTGCTAAATTTTATTCGTATTACTAAGTTACAGTTCCTTAACAACCCATACATCTCTGATTATTCTTTTTAGTTAAAATATTCTCTTTTTGTAAGTTTATTTTTTGTCATAGGAAGACAAAAATATGAATCCTTCTTGTTGTGAGATTAAGACAGCTTTTACACTCATCCCTTCAAAGTTATGAAAATGCATGTCAGAAGTTCACAAGCTAAGCATTCCTTTTGCTTTTCAGGAGCCTTATGTCTATACTAATATTGGAAAAGGACTTTGTGGCAGAAGAAGAAATGGTTATTTACAAAGGCAGAGTATGAATGCCTTCCAAATATATTTATAGTGTTAGCTTTTAATAACCTATGTTGTCAGCTTTTTAAGGTTTTATTTATTGTCTTCTTTAATTCCATATTGCATATATTTCTGATGTGCCACTGTGTAACTGTAAACAATTTAAAGTACCCTTGACCAGTATAAAATACTCAGAGAAAAACATAGACTGTTCAGGTCCAGTGGACCAAAACTCTTGGAGGACTTGACTTTGAAAAGATCAGTCTTCATCTGCTGGAGATAATGCCATTTGTGAATGTTTGTAGAGATGCCAAAAATTCCTTCCCAGCCACATGCCTGTGGCTGATTTGACTCTTGTGCTAAAGCAGCAGCACCAGAGTGGCTGAAGCGAGGGGAGAGTGCGGTAGGGCAAAAAGCAGCGGAGTCTGAGAAGCTGAGATCAAAGGATCCCCCATGGCTTCTGCTCCTGGCTCCAACTTCAGCTTCCATTTAATTAGAGTCAAATCACAGAGACCTGCCTTTTAAAGTGTCTGCTAATGTTGAAGAGTTATTTTTTGGCTACCTGATTTTGAGATATGTAATGTTAGTTTTTCTGTCTTTGTGCATCTGCATCGTTTGTGAACGGCATGGAATTATGGATACTCAGTACCTTTAAAAATACATTAATATCTTAGTTCACATTAGGCTAGGAATGGAAGTGCTCTAAACCTGTGGTCTTGTTAATGTTAGCTCTCTTCTCTGGGGTAATATATTACTTACACCACAAGACTAAGTTAATATCTATAAATGAGTAGACAAAATGTTAAATTCAAGGGTATGCATAAAAGAATGATTGAATGATTATACAAATAGACAGTGGTTTTTCCTCTTTTTATTTTGATTTGTTTTTGGTGGGTAAAGACCTTTCTAGAAAAACTTACTTTTTTATAGAGAAGTTTTTATGGATGCAGACTACAGAACAGTTTAACTTTGGGGAAAGTCCCTTCTTGTCTTTGCAATCAAAGTTATATTTTGAGGCAGTGTCTTTTTCTGTTTGGTTTTTTTTTGGTTTTGTTTTGTTTTGTTGGTGTTTTGGTTTTTGGGTTTTTTTTAAAGAATAATCAATCATAATAAGGCCAGACTTTTCTGGGTTTGTCTGTATCATTGCATCATAGAATCACCATAGACTATATTTACACGTTTATATAGTGCATGCCTATGCCTAATGACTTGAGGGCAAGTTAGTTCCTAACTATGCACTGTAGACAAGGTATGACATACTTATTTTTCATATTGTCTGAGTTTTGCATTTAGTATAATAAATACATATTGTCATAATGAAAATTCAGACACAGAGAAGGGGAATGCAAGTCTATAAACACACCAAGTTGCTTCTGTTGTCTCTCTACCTTTATAAGGGTTATTCCTATACAGAGCTCAGATATACCTACTTCCATCAACATCTGAATTACCAAGTCTTACAAATTTTTTTCTAATTGAAGTTCTAATCATTTAATAATTTAATGTGCTTAGTCTTTTCCTTTGCCATTAAAGGAAAAAAAAAAGTTTACTCTTTTCTCACAGTCAGAAATACTAAAATATGTGCAGTCCAGCAATATCAATGACTCCTATGTTGTATTACATTAAAATGGAATTTATTGTCAGCTTCACAAAATACATTGTCTAATCTTACACTTTGTATGGCTTTTACAAATACAATGACCATTTTATTAAAAATACCTTCAAATGAGGTAATTTTTTAAGAGAGATTTCTTTTAAATTAGTATAAAGTACTGGTGTTGTCTCAGTTTCCATATCCAGGAGAAGCTTTATGAAGAAAAAATAATCTGTGTGAAGGTGTTTACCACACTGAGGCTGTTTTTATTGTGAATCAGATGGGCAGGAAAGACTTCCAGCAGTAGTAGTCTTGAGCCACTTGAAAAGGTGCTACTAGATCTTCACTCTCATGTAACTCAGCCTCATCTGCAGTAGGAATGCTTGCTGAAGTGCCCAGACAGCTCAGTCCTTGTGTTTATTATGGTTTTTTTGTACTTGGTCCTGAGAACATGGTATCCCTTGTGCTGCCTTAGTGAGGGCCTTCATCATCTTTGGTTGCAAGATCACTCCAAAAGGTTACTCACTTCCTGAACTAATTCAAAACAAGATATTTTTTTTTTCTTTGAAAATGGTCTAGTGACGTTGGAGATCCCCACTGATAAATATCAGAACTGTGGAAACCTTGAAGTCTTGTAATGGGGAAAGAGAAGTGTGATAGCTTAGCTAAAGTACAAGTTACAGGAATTTCAGTCATCTCAGAAGTACTTAATTTTCAGAAGTGCAGCCCAGCAGCACAGTTTAGTTTATTTCTGTCTTGGGTATTGCAATCTGCATTTATAGGGAAACAAAGTAGTAGTTTCCATGTTTTGTCGCAGCATGGCTGATTCATTGAGGCATTAGAAGTGGTTAATGACTATCAAGGTACCAACATTTTGTAGCTGGAATGCAGTAGTAAGCAGTCAGCAATTGGGACTCAAATGTTTTATTGCAGCCTGTCTAGTTTAAATAGAATCACCTGTTTATGTCAAGTAAACACCAAGTGTTTTATTTTACGCAAGTAGGGCCCTCTTGGTCTGTATGAAAGTTGCTTTTCTGCACCAAGAGGGTACAAAGGATTTCTCAACTTCTACATACAATTGTTTACTGCATCCTTTTGAGGTTGAATTGCTCTAGTAAAATCTTATAGCATATTTGAAAAACATCCTGGTAAAGGGCTGTGGTGATCTCATTCATTCAAAAAATAAGAAAAAGCAAACTCAGAACTAGAAATAAAAATTAAAGATCTGTGTAGAGTATAGAGCTGAGTTTTTGGCGTAACTCTGTTAAGATTTGGACTGCATCTTTTCACAGCTTCTGAGGGATTGAGCTGAACAAAGAGCATCACATGTGATGGCAGGAGCTTTGGCTATGGTGCAAAGGACTCACAACTGTTACCAATACAGTTTTGTAACAAATCTTCGTGGGATCAATGAGTGTGTGATATGTTTCAGTGATATCATATGTACTTTGTAAAATTATTTTTTTCTTCTTAAGAAATCACAGTTGCCTTACATCCAAGGCTGTCCTGTGCTCAGACAGATAAAACTGTCTTTTTTCTTCTCCACCAGAGAAGGAGGTGAAAGTCACTGAGACTTTCAGTCTATGACTCTGTTGATTCTTCATAGTATAGGAGATAAAGAGGCCTGATGCTTCTAAAGGACCTTTCTGGACAGCCTCCACATGTGGTTTCTGAAACATGCTTGTGCATGCAGCCTGTTAACAGGAGTGGATGCTTAATTAGGTTTGTGTATGTATTGATGATAAAACATACTAAATTTAGGATTTTGTTTTAATTTTACATTGTTGATTGAAAACTGCTGGTGATAATGGAGGTCTGTGTAATGCTTTCTTGTGCTCCAAGACACAAGTCTTTGGAGACTTCCTCCAGCAAATAGCATCCTTCTGCACAGATGTGCATTTGCTGGGAGAAGGAGCTTCTATGGTGCTTTTGCAAAGGAAATCCTTGCTTTACAGGTAGCATATGGATATGGTTCTACACCCTATATACACTCCTAAACTTTCCTTGAAGTTGTTATAATCGACCCATTTGTTTCAGGACAAATGGCCTCAAGCAATTAACTTTTTGCAAGACTTCTCTTAGTGTTTGTATGAACGGAGTGTCAGGTAGGAACCACTTTAATGCCAAGTTGTACAGTCAAAGCTGCAGTGTTTATTTACCATGGCACAGCCTCTCTGGCAGTACAGTATTGAATCCTGAAATACTTCCTGCCAACTCAAAACATGCTCATTCTGCTGAAATTTCAGTACATTTATAATGAAGGTATAAAGAATCTTTTCTCAGTTTTAATTTCTGCTCTCTCACCAGGTTTGCTTAAGCTGTAGGCAAAGTAGTTATTTGCCTAGAGCAGTAGACAAATAGGGAAGGTGAAATTATGGCTTTAGGCATGAGTAAACCAGGCACTCCCTCCTTGTTAACATTCCTCTCTGCACCACAGATACTCATTGTTTTTTCCCTCAGATTACCAGCTGATTAGCATAATCTGGCTAAATTCCTATCAGCTTTTCTTGACTAGTATTTAAATCAAATGTTGCTGATTCTGCTTCAGATGTGAAGAATGCTGTGCATGTCAGAAGGCCTGTCTAGTTTTCCTAACAGTATCCCTCGGTCTAAGGATTTATAACCTGTACCCTTCTTTGCTTTTTGTGTATTCTTGCCTATTGTATATCCTGGAGTTTACAACAACTCAGTTTCTGCTTGATAATAGCAGTCTTGAAGAGGTGGGATTCATCTTGTATGTTACATTGATTTTCTCTGCTGCTGTCTATTTGACAGCAGTTTGCTTGGTTTGGGGTTTACTCTGAAAGCTTTGCTACCTAGTGGTTTTTGTCTGCTAGGGAATATGAGGACAGGAATTTAGTGTTCCTAAATCAAAGTGTAGTGCCCTTGGGCACAAGGTGCCTTGTTTGACTAATTGAAAACAAAAGTAAATTTTACTGAGATTTTTTTGTCTACCTAACAACTTCATTGCTTGGTTGAATTACAAACTATAGTCAGTTCATCTTCTGGATTTACACTGCTGAGCCTTTTGTATTTCAAGAGCTTCACATTTCCTGTACTGTTATGGCTTTATATATATCTTGTTCCAACCCTGAGTGGCTATCTTCACCAAGGTTTTCATAAAATTTCTCCTTGGTGAAGCACTGCCATGGGTAGCAGTGATGAGAGTGTAGTATAAAAAAGGCATCAGCATTTTTACTGCTGTGTCATCTGCTGATTCTCAGATTGACCCCTTAGTGGCAATGTTCTGGCAGCTGATGGAATCATGTCTTTTTGTTATATTGACACTGTTGTTCCTGTAGGGAGCAGTGGGCTGGTGGGAAATTTCAAAGGGAAGGCTGCTGTAAGAAAGCTAGAAAAAGCATGCTGCCAATCTTCAAAATATCAAAGACAGTGCTGCTGAAGAGAGTAACTCCTGCTTTTAGGACAGTACAACACATTTGTATCCTCAAAGAAGGAAGTGGTTATTTAAATGTCTGTGTTCTCTGAGTGATTGCCAGAGCAACTGTGACACCCACACGCACAGTTCCTTCCATGTGCTCACTGCAATAGCAGCCTGCTCAAGTGCTCAAAGCCTGCTCCACCTTTTCTCAGGTGTGCAGCCAAGGGAGAGGGGGGTGCTTGTTCAGCCGGGCAAGGGGCCTCTATTTGGATTTGCTGACAAACACAAACAGACCTTTTAGTATCCATATACTTAAATGTTAAGGGATTGGCTTCCTAAAGTGGTTCTTTAGACATCAGTGGAACTATTACAGGGTGGCAAAAGATGCAGTTAATTGGTCATGATTAAAGCTGTTTGAAACCTGATTCCCTGCGTTTTTAGAACACATAATTGTTCTATGTAATCCAGAGCAGTGCTGCTCTTTCATCCCTATGAAGAGATCAGAAAAGAGAGATTTACAGCTTAGATTGCCCCAAGCCACACATAGCTGACTTAATTTTCCTTTCCAGGGGAATTTAAAGATTGTTGTTGTGACTGGTTCTTGGTGGATTATGTGTTATTTTGAGGTCACCTGTGAGGTTTATTTAAATGATTGATTGACTGAAATTAATTATTCTGTCATGGCAGTAATGGAGGTAAGATTGAGGAGACTGATAAATACAAAAGAAAAAGCAATTCTTATAAATGCACTTATATTTTTTCAATTTAAATAACTCAGGCAGAATGCATGTATTCTATATGGTAGTTTTGATCCTTATGTTTTTCCTGAATAGCCAGAATGTTTTTTTTCTTTGGTAATCTCTAGCTTGAAAAGAAAATTCAGCCTGCTTACAATGGAACAGTAATTAAGAGTCAAATATGTTTTCTGACATAACCTAAATACCTCAACTCAAATTCTCTTTTTCTGTTGCTTGTTTTTTTCTCAGATAAACCCTTCTGCACTCAGTCACAGAGTAATTACAGTTAAAGTTATGTGTTAAGTGAACAAAGTGCAGAGAAGCACGCACAAGAAAACGTAAGAGTTGATTTAACTCTTGAAATGATACTGGAAAGGTAGAAAGCTTTATGAGTTATATTTGTTAGATTGACCTTCATTTAAGGAGGGGAGAAACACAAGGAGAGACCTTTCACCTCCTTATCCTTGGCCTAAACATGCCTGGTCAATTGACCTCTTTTAAGTGTGTGGCAAGGTGAATGTATCTCTGTAGGCTGTTAAAGGAGATGGTGTTGGTGGTGTATGGCAGAAAGAATGTTCTGGGTTCTGCAGGTGTGCAGGTGTGCAGTCCTGAGCTTGCCCCACAAGCGCTAAGGGAGTACGTACAATTAATATTTGACTCTGGAATATGGGGGTACTGAGGGCTTTGGGTGAGAATCACTTTTATTTTGCTATGGAATGCAAGGGAGTGATTTAAAGGCAGAGTGAAATTGTTCACCCAAGGCTTTTAGGCCTTTCAGAACATTCTGGTCAATGTAAATATGCCTTTTCTCTTCTAGAAATTATTTCTTTTTTTTCTGAAAGTTGTGTAACATGTGCTGTGGCGTATGGGACTTTATGTAAAGTTTCTTAAACAAGTGGTCCTGTTCTCTTCAAGAAGAGTGATACCAAGAGCTGGGCCTGTCTTTGTGTCTTTAGGTTCTGTGATTAGTTAATATAGAACTTTATTAAGTTATTCATTTACATATAGGGTTTTTCCCTAGCTTGCAGTAACAACTAAACATAACAAAATCCTTTAACATGCTATATATACCTCTGGAAGGAGTAAACTGTTAGGAAATCAGTGAGTTCATCAGATGTACCTATTTTATTGATTACTGACTCTTCTCCTTTGAATCAGTGTGAGATAGGAGGCCCCAGAAGTTTATATCCATTTTAGTAATATATCTTTGAAAAGAAGCTGTGTTAACAGAGTAATGCTGCACAGGCACTACCACGCTGGCAGATGATCACATATGTGTTATCTCTCTTAATAAAGCTGTTTTGCAGCTGCAAAAACAAAGGTTTAAAGGGTAATAAAATGTTTTCTTGTACAAGTCAGTGTGTTTTTATGATTAGAATGTGACCCACTTTTCTCTTGAGAGTCTTAATATATGTGTGGGCAAGGGTTCACTGAACACAGTAGTAATCCTTCTCACGCTTGTGTGTAGAAGATGCCAGACTTTTCTTCAGTTCATACTCCAGCAGTAGGTGAAAAGAGTTGATTCATATCTTCATATCCTGAAGACAAAGAGGCTTTTGCATCATGTAATTTTTTAACTTTTTTTCTCTATTCAATTAATCTTTATTTAATCTTTTTGATGTTCATGAAGTAATAGTTCAAATGGTATTTAGGAAAAAAAAATCTGATACATTGAACAAATCAGTTCCAGGAGATCTTGAATCAGGTCTGCACAGAGTATTGTACTTTAAAATGTAATAAATGCTTTTCATGTGTGATTAGTAACTTGTGATATAACTCTGTCCTTGAACTGTTAAGTAAGTTTTGGCCATATGTCTATAATGCTGACTGTGTTGTCAATTATTTAAAGTTATGTTTTGCTTAAAAATTAAAATAAAAAAGTTGATCTTCTTTGGCATCACTGGGAAAAAAAAAATCAATCTTTATTGTATAAATCTGCTGTAGTCTTATGTGTTTTAACAGTATTTAATATTTGTGAGGTAGTTAATTATGGGCAGGAAACATCCAAGATTTGTTTCAGCAAATTGCAGTTATTGACAAAATAATAAATGAAACAATAATTTATTCCAGTGTATCTTTGACCTTAAGTGAAATTAAGTAACCTATACATAACTAAGTTTTGAGTGTGGGTTAATGGAAAAGGGCTGCTTCTTTTGAAAAACCACCATGAAAGCTGAGTGTAAATGCCTTATTATTTGAAAGTGTCAATATTGAAACTTATATTTAAAAGCAAATTAAGTACTGTGAGAAATATTTAAAACTGAGGTTTATTCTTTAGCATTTATTGCTCTCAGCATGTCTTATAAAAAGCCTTGTAGGCTTTTCATTGTCAGTCTTATGTATACTGTATAAACATTAAGCTGCAGGTAAGACTATTTTTGAAATCCAACATATGTCTGTGTTACAGCAATATTTTACTTTTTTTTTTATATCAAATGGGAGCAGTGATAGATAACTTGAAAGTTTATAGGTGGAAAGAACATTTTAGTTTTTAAATACAATAATTATATTTTTGAAGAGAGGTGTCAGTTTTGGCCTCATTTGTAGTTCCAGCAATTTCATATATGCTGTTTTAGTTGCACTTCATTAAGTAGACTGTTTTTTTATAGTTGTTATACTTGTTATACTTAACTCTTGTTATATTATAGGTTCTGTTATACCTAGTATCTTTTATGAAACTGGTTTAATTTGCATGTCTTCAGACAATGGGTGCTGGAGAACCTGCTGCTGTGTCAGCTGGGGGAGGTGGATGAGTGGCTGCTGCATCTGTAACCCCAAAGTGCTTCAGAGGTTTCCTTGCAGTGTCCCTGCCCTCATCAGCCCCCAGCCAGGCTGCAGACTCACAGACAGCCCTCAGAGGGAGTTACTGCCACCCCCTGCCCCTGGGGAAGTTTCTGCTCAGCCCCATCTGTTAGGTGGTGACTGATGCATAGGAGCTCATGTTCCCTTGGAGTCTGATCTAACTGTGCGTGAGTTCAAACCTTAGGGATAGCTGGAAATGAATGATGTACTCAGCATTTGAATGTGTGAGAGAGACCAAAGCTTAACAGTAATTGAATAGCAAGGAATTGATGTTAGGAATATCCACTAAAAGTAATACTCTTAGATAAAATTGCCCTTTGAATTGAAAATTACAGCCAAGTGTTGGACACTCACTTATAAAGGAGAGCCATGAGGTCAATCCAGTGAATGATAAAAGAGTGACATAGAAGGATGAAGGGATGGTGATCCCTATACATCCAGATTTGGGTCTGTGTCTTATTTCCTTCCCAAAACCTTTTTCTTGGATTTTCTGTCATTTTAAATATATCCTTTTGCTGAGGTATTTGGTGAGTATATACTCACATCCATTCTTACTGCATTTCCAATTTTCTTAAGCTTCAGTCCCCGAAGTTAAAGTATTGTATTTATTCTTGTGCTATTTGCACATTTTGTGTATAAACATTTCATACAAGGATCTGGATATCTTTTGAGCATTAGCAATAAAGAGAAAATAAAAGGCTTCATGTGAGTGTTAGCCAACAGATGAGATTTACATTTTCATGTGATTTATGATATAAAAAGACAGGGTTTGTGAAACCCATCTAAGCAGAAGCTGAGGAAGGCAAAGAATGAAAGAAACAGCAAAGAAGGAGTTGGCATCAGGAATAGGCATGGCAGAGGCTGCTAGAAGGAGAAAGGAACAGGCAAAAGCCAGTCTTCATAAGTGATTCAAGGAAGAAGGCTTTTTCTGAGAGAGGAAATTGGCCTACAGAGCTACTGATGCTGCTATCTTGGGCTTAAGAGGGGAGAGAGACCTCACTCCATAGAGACAGTGTGATTCCAGGATAAAGGAATGAAGATCCACCGGGCTGCAAGTGAGGGAGCTTTAACATTGAATTAAGACAGTACTTTTGAATGCCATGTATTACATTTTTTAAGACAGGTTGTAATGACTCATGGGAAGGCTGGTGGCATGTTTGTGTTAAATTATGCAAAGCTATTGAGATGGCATTATGAAAAGAAAGGCAATAGATTTAGATAATAAACCCTGCAAAAGCAGTGGTTGTCACATTCAGAAGTAGTTCCAAGCAACTAAAGAGAAGATGTGCTGGATGAGAAGAGCTATTATTGAACCATTTTATCCAAACAAGTGGTCAAGTCCTTCTGACTAGAGGATGTCTGGGGTAGGAAATTTAGAAATATGAGAATGAAGGGGTGGCAAAGTGATAATTGTGCATCTTCAAACATGCCCTGTCTGTTTATCTTGTTTATCGTCACAGCTTTAGATGCACATGGAAACTGGGACATAATTTGCTGTAATGTTTAAAATTGTACAACCCTTAATGCTTCTGTAATGCAGCTCTGAGTGAACTGTGGTCACCAGTCTAAGTCAGTGGTCCAAAGTGTTTCAAGGGAGGATCTCAGGGACTGATCTCACTGAGCCCTCAGTATATTCAGCACTGGTGTATGAGATTGCAGAAAAGGTCTGTATTTCAAAAACCTGTTACTTATTTTAAATGCTACACCTATATTTCAACATTTAGACAAAGGTGGGTAGACACTACCCTGCTTTAAATTATTTTTTACTACACAAAGATGACGTAGCTCCACCAGTGTTTTCTAGTGTAATTGTAAAAGCAGACTTTTTACAAATGCCTCCATATGGATGTGCACTAGTGATTATGGAGATTAAATGTGCATATATAATAATTTTGGTTTAAAGATGGTTATTCATTAACATGTTCCTGTATAAACAAAATACACTTAGACTCAGGAATGGAAATAGTCTCTATATTTTTTGGATTCCAGACTTACATGTTGGTTATATCTAGCTTTGCAAATTTCTCTTTATGCAGTAAGTCAGTTGTAGATGTGTTTTGACAGCTGCATTTTCCTTATGTTCAGCTTCCTACTTCTGAGCTGGTTCTGAGTAGGAAGAAGTTTTCCATCTCAGATGATAACACCACCTTGTGCTGTCAGGAGTTTCAATCTTTTGTGCATTTTACCTGGCATTACTAATTGATGGTCACCCTTTTGCAGAATATTTTCTGATGTTGCTGTTTTCCTCACACAGCCCTCTCAGGCGCTAATAACTTAACTGTGCTTGTCGTGAGGAAAAATGAGCAGGTGATGACTGAGAAATAAACTTAAGAAAAGCAATACCAGTTCTCTGCCCGTTACTTTCAGGCCTTGGTGAAGGATATACCTTTAATGGGGAAATGAGAACACAGAATGAGTACTGAATTAAACTTACTCAACATCTGTTTCTCAGGAGACACTTGAGCAGTGTGCGAGTAGTGCTTTTCCTCTGTGGTACTAGCAGGGTCTAATCCCAGGACCGTGTCTCTGTCAGTAGCAATTATCCAGCTTTTGGTTTACCCATCCCAGGGACTTAAAGGAATGGGAGAATGGGTCTTTGAACTGACAGGCTAACTAGCTTTACAACAGGGAAGAGCAGAATTAATTCAACAATTTTGGAATCTCTTTCTCTGTTCTGTTTTTTAATGTCTTCTGTTCCAGAGACAATGTCTTTTTTTTTCCCTCTCTCTCTCTCTCACTCCCACCACACCTCTATACACTTCCTTTCTCCCTCCCCTGCATGCCCCATCCTCATCATCTAATTTTAGATAAAATACTTGCAAGAAAAAATAGTTGCAAGTACATGTTGAACTGAATATTATTTTTCAAGTTAATGAAATTACCATCCAGTTAGGCTAGATACATTGCTGAGCTTGAGTAATGTATGCAACTAGAACAGTGAGGTTTTTTCTTTTTCATTTAGGTGCAACTGAAAGAGTTAAAATGAATTGGTAACAATGTCATTATTGAATTACTAAAAGAAAAGCCTACATAAATAATTTCTTCAAAAGAAGTTATTTCCACATGGTTTGCAGCTCCCTGCTATAATTTTTAGTACCTTGCTTTTGTCACTTGTGACATTTCAAAAGATATTTCTTTAGACTGAGAGGAGCCTAAGAAGTATAAATTCAAGACCATATCCCTAGATTAATGGTAAAAAGATATTTTTTTCAAAATTTAGCAATTCAGGTTTTGTCATCAGAGGGCTTTTTTGTTGGTGGGTTTTTTAGTTTTTGGTTGTTCTTTTCTAAGTCAGTTGGTTTGGTTGCTTTTTGTTTTGAGAAAAAGCCAAAAGTCACACAACAAAACCAGGGTGTGAGTATTCAGTGGCTGCTTCTCTAATGACATCAATTGAATCTGGATGTAAAACACATCTGAGCTCTCAGTTTATGGTTATGATACTCACGAATGATACCATCATTATCAAAAAACCCCAGATTTCCTTTTGTCAGCTTTCTTTGGAAGGCAATGATTTTTCCAGCAAAGGGGAATGTTCTGCAATAAGATTGAAGAAGTAAAAATGAAGCTGAACAAAATAATAATTTTAATGGCCTAAGCTGTAGGTACATGATAAACTATCTCAGAAATGAAATGCAAATATTAAACAGATCAGGCTTCTAAAACTGAATTCACTGCAGTGAGATACCAATTAGATGGGATTGAGTAGGAAAGGATATGAACTGTGCTTGATTTGAGTCTTGGGAACTGGGATCACTGAAGTGGTGATTAAGTTACTCTCCTAGGCGTGTTCCTATGAAGAGTGCTCAAAATTTGTTGCAAAGTTTGTCTTGGTTGTTGCAATTTAACTTTGGATCCTTGTGGATATGGTCTGACAGGAAAGAACCATTGTGAAAAGGGAAAGGTTATCATGTTGCTTTGATTGTTACACAGCTTTTGTATCTCCTACAAAAAAAAATCTATCTTCCATGACCATTTTGTTATGCTGATCATTTGTTCATTGCGGTCACAGAGAACTGAGTTTTGTGTTCTGATTTTCCAGCACTGAATTAGCAGAACATGGCAGGGAGGTCTCTGCCTCTCAGGCTTGTAAGGTTCAATATGTAAAACTAAAATAGCATAAAGGAATTATTCTTAGTGTTGTCTTTGCTTACACTCAAGAAAACAGAGACTGGGAATGACTTTGGGAGGTACCTGCCTTTCCCTGTGGTGGAGTCCTACTGGTAACAGATTAAACTTGTACATACAGCTGTCTTGTGAATTTCAATATGAAAAATGTTTTGGCTCCATTAAAGATGGATACTGGCCTGGAAATTCAGTAAGAACTTGTTATTACTGAGTTTGATCATGCTTAAAGGTGAAGCTATTCGGCAATGGGAATTTTCTTTTAATAATTAGTTGAAATGGTTTTAGTCACAGGTTTGGCTTTTCTGTCGTTCAGTTCCAGCTTCAGAGTTCTAACTGTCTTATTCTTCACTTTTCACAATCTTGTTAAGAAAACAACTTTTCCTATATCACAATAACAACAGAAGCTCTTCTTTAAAGGAAAAAATTGCAACTTTGAATTGGATTACTGTCGCAATAACCTTTAATACAGAGGGCATTGACATAGATAGTGATTTATGCATTAGTGCAGCTAAAGAAACACAGCCTGTGATGGAATGGTGAATTGGTGCTTAGCCCACAGTGTCACACAGCCAACAGGCAATTTTATTAAATTATTGCATGGTACTTGCAAATTGAAAAAAAAAAGCCAAACAAGCCCAAAACAAACACTGATTTTTTTGGGGGGAAATGTAACTGGAAAACATTTTCAAAATGAAAGCTAAATGAAAACATTCTGATCATAAGTAATGGAGTGTATTTTTCACTTGTTTGTTTTTCAGTGTGACACATCCTTTGTGAATATTTAAGAATTATTCGAAGTGTTGATTTAATAACCTTTGACCATAACATCTTCCTATGTTGAATGTAGCATTAAATCCCTTTTCCCCCTTCTCTGTTCTGAATTTCATGGATGATATAATATATCAGGCTAGTTTGTACCATTGTGTATCAGAATTGTTCAGTGAGTTTTTTGAATTAGGGCAATCAAACAGCTCTATTCTTATATCTGTCACTATATTGTTTGCTTATTATCAATTCAGAACACAATTTTCAGAATGAAGTGCAGTAAGTTTTACATTAGGAGTGAAAAACCAAAGGCGAACACCTTTTATGAATCTGGACCTTATGGGAAGGGGAAGTCTACAGCAAGGCTGTAGTGGAGGCTCTTGCCTCTCCCTACTCCTTTGTAATGACTCAAAGTGCTTCTATTTCAGTTCTTTGTCAAACTTTGTGAATTTTATGTTAAGCCTTTTTCTTGTTCTTTTTGATTATTTTTGGGGTGTTTTGTTTTTGTCTTTTTTTTTTTTTTTTTTTTTTTTTTAATGCCCTGTTTAAGTAAAACTTCCTCTCCCTTGTACTTGAGAGGAGACTTTTCTGTAAACGCACTGGCAGCTGAGCTTGGAAATTTTTTAAAGTAAGACTGAAAAAAAGCTTGAAAATAAAACCGTATGTTTATTTTTTTAAAGAAAGGAAAACCACCCCAAAATTTTCCTGGATATTATGCTATGTATTTGATGAATTATTAACCTGCAAGACTGTAGTGCCTGCTTCAGCATTGTTAAATTTTATAATGCTAATCTTATGCTGTGAATGCGAATATGCTAAATTCCATATAAAATTTCAGAGGTGGGAAAAAAACTTACAAAACAGAAGCAAATATATTTTATGAAAATCATATTTCCACTGTAAATAATTCAATCTCTTTTTTATTGGTTTGTTTTTCATAGCTCCCACAGGCACCGGTCTATAGTGTAAATATACACCTTGTAAATATGCAGGGGTTTTTTAGCTGATTCTGTATTTGTTGGAAATTAAGGCCTGAACCTGAAGAATAATGTCTTTACTTTTCTCAGTACTTGCAATTATTTCCTCTTCAGTGTAATTTTCACTTTTCCTGTCCTTTAAATATTCCTGTAAGTCAGCTTGATGAAAATTATTATTAGAGAAATCTGTTGAATAATGATTTGTAAGGATTGTTAACCCCTGGGCTTCTTATGTACTGGGATCATAGGAAAAAAAGGTAAATTTATCTAATTGTGTTTTCCACTGAATAGCTTTGATGCTAGTTTTAATTTTATATGTTGGAGACACCACTTGACATTGGTAAAACTGATGTTTCAGTCACAGTGTAGCACTGTCTTATGTTAGATTCCTGTGTGGCAAAGCTTGACAAGGAGTTTATTCTTCAATTTATTCTTAGAGGCTTTTTATTTTTATCACCTGACTGAATTGTGGCACATGTTATTTGGGGATACCAGAGCACTTCTGCTGTGCACATCAGGATGATGTGGGTTATTTTTATTGTCAGGGTTATTTTTGACCTTTGTAACATATTAGTGTTCTAGGACGTAACTTGACTTTTTTAGTTCAGGAAATTGCATATACTAGTATTTTTTTTTTAGGTGAGGAAATTAAGTATTTGATGTTTGTGTAACATTAGAAATAGTTTCCACCAATTTTTCCTTTGTGTGGGCATTTCATCCTATGTCCAGCTCATTCATTTTTCCTGTCTTGCTAGGCCTAGGCATGATGCATTTGGGGATAGGGAATGCACATCAAGTACATTACTGCAGAACCAATAAGACTGACTTCTTGTGTTTCAAGTATTAATCTGAGACCAAAGGTGGGAAACTTTTCTACTACTGCACTTTGCTAATAGATGTGCTAATATTGCTGTCATGTGAAGAGTAGTTGTGAAAAGAAAGTTTCAATTGCACTTGCACAAGCAGCATTAATCCTGGCATTTGTAATTGCTGAGGGCTTTTGAAATTTTTTATTTTATTTTTCAGCCTCTCATAGAATGGCACTTTATCTGCATTCTGTCTTTATTTGTATTATCTAGGTAAAATTAAAAAACACAACTGTAAACAGTAATAATTCACTTTGATGACAGTTTTAGCAGGGTATAATTCAAACTCTTTTTCCACAAGCAATTCTTCAAAACTGAGGGCTAGTGTTTTCTCTGAAAACAAAGTCTTCAATAACCATCACAAGTTCTTAAAGAAAATCACATAGGATATTGCTGGAGGGCAGGAATGGAATTCAAACATGACACCAATATATGACATGTAACAGAACTATAGAGTAAATAAAGGAGTCATAACAAGCTCTCTTTCTTGGGAATAATTATTAAATAATTTTTGATAACATGAGAAAGGCATGTGTTTGTTAATATGGTGCTGAACAAATATGAAACAAAATATAGAACATAAAAACCTTATGATCTATTCAAACACATGATGAAATAAGGATTCTGTTTGAGTTTCTGGTTGAAGAGTTTTTCAGCTTAAATATATATCATCCAGGGTGTGGAGAGTACATAAGAAACCTTCTAAGTTTCCTTGGTGAAAAGATTTATATGTCTGCAAAGGTTTATTTTTATTTATTATTTGCTTTATTTAAATAAGTGTGACTTCTTAACACCGTTTCCTTGCTCTAGTCCTATACAGATTATTTCATTTCTGTATTCACATAGTAAGTCCTACAAACACTCTTATTATCCTGATATTTGTGATTCTGCAGTAATGTCAGCAGCACTTCAGTCTTCAGCTCAAGGGATGACTGAAGCAAAATAATACAAAATGTAGCTATTGTGCTTGGAAGGCATATTGGACAAAGTATGTCTAACTGGAATAAAATAGTTTTGGAAATTTTTTTCCTGGCTGTCAAACCCATTGTTCAGAACTATTGAAATATACAATTTCAGCCCATTATTATTTTTTCACTGAGCTTATTTGAGAGCCTGCTGTATATATAACATGTAACATTTTTTCTAGAAGAAAAAAACTCCAGTGGTTTTGACATTTGGTAACTCATGCAGTTTAATTTTGCTAATTCTGAACTCTTCCTTTAATTCTTCATTTCACTAAATTATGAGATGTTCCAGAGCCAAGCCATCTGGCTTCTATAAAAGCCACAGAAAGATCAAGGACATCTCCAACTGATTTTATTGTCCAGAATGCCTCATGAGCTTTTAATGGGAATAGAGGGGGTGGGCAGAAAGTTTGGGGATTTTTTAGCTTAAAGTGTTCTTATTGATGGCCTTAGAAGTGAAGTCAGCTTTCTACGCTGTATTTCATAAACCTTTTATGACTACGAGAGAGTAAACAAGGTAAAGGTTCATTGTGTTTCTCACTGAACAAAAAGGATATTCTCAAAATTTGATGCACAGTTTTAAGATGTTCTTCATGAAATCCATGTGATATTCATACTAAAGTCACATTGAGTTGAAATATCCCAGTTTTTAATAACTTGAAATAAAAGATAAGTAGAAAATATCTCATTTGCGGTTGAAATACAAATGGTGCCTGGCTGTTTTCATGTGTTTATACCTTTTGTCTGACATGGTAAATTTAGGTTAAAAATATTCCTCATCTATATAAAAGACAAAACCTGTGAAGACTTTTTAGCAGTCTGGGGAACTCTGCAGTAATTGACAGTATTGCTGCATTTAAAATCATGGCCTATTGCAAGTCCATTATAAGTGGCTAAGTCAGCTTACTCTCTAGTCTCAGTTTTACTTTCAGTGTAATTCAGCAGAGAACAGCTGAGATATTGATGGCTGTTCTCAACAGCAGTTTGCAATTGTGTAGAAAGTTATTATTTGTGAATTGGAAAATCACTGTTATTGTTATACCATTAAAATCCAAAATTCTGTGTATTAAAGAATAGGAATAATACAGGTTTTATCTTTGGTACTATTTGCAAGGTGCCCAAAATACTGATCTGATATTTAGGAGCTTCTTTTTCTTAAGACTAGATAAAGGCTTGTTCCCTTAAGTCAATGAATTAGAAAAATATGGTCATAAATCAGGGCTCAGTAGAAAGATCACAAATATAAATCTCCAGTTTCATTCATAACATGAACCCTTTGCTTTTGCACTCTGAGATGTCTGCATGCCCTGTGTGCCCCATGACATCCTGGTGCAGCTGATAAATGCAGAGAGCTCTGTGACCCCGACTGTCTGGGAGCTGGGCATGGCTGAATGTCAGGCACCTGCAAGGCTTGACTGCACAAGATGCACCTGAAATGATTTTAACACTTGTTAAGTATTATTGACGTGATCCATAGTCTTCCAGGTACAACTATCGATGCAAAAAATACAGCACATCTTCCAGATGAGATGGGCATGTGGCAGGGCTGGTGACAATGTTAAGCATGTGTGCACTTCTCAGTAGTAGCCTTCGAGCCTTTAACATAATGCCAAGTCTTCACAGGAGGTGGTTAGAGTGACTGGGAAGGGCACAAAATGTCTTCATTACACCAACAGACTCTCCTGGCTCTTGTGCCCTGGCCAGAACTTGATCCAGGATTCTCAGGGAGATTTGGCATCAGTTTCAGCTCCAGGACTCTCTGTGCAGCAAATAATGCCAATATCTTCCAAGTTCTATAGGCTTCAGTGCAATACCTGTCTGAATTTTTTCTAGAAGTAGCTTTGTGGAGATGTTGAGTGAAGAAGTAGAACAATGAGATAGAGAACAGTTTCACACTGGTGTTCTGATCACCACAGCAACAGAATAAATTGCATAAGGACAAGAGTTCATTAATCTCATCATTAGATAAATTCAGAAAGTTTTATTTCTGTAGCATAACCTTCTATTCTGCATTACACACTAATAGAGGAGTACCAAGTGTGAGTACACTGGTACATGCAGTACATGATTAAGCCATAGTGGGAAAATACAACAGATAAAAAAGAGTGGGCAGTTTTACCACCCACTACCCAGAACTATGAATCTGTCTGACATTATCACTGCTTAGAAGAGATCTCTGCCTTGGCTTAATTGCACATAATTTGGCTGACAGTTGAAATACAAATCTAAACAGTCACTCAGCTAAAGATACACAAAATTAAGTATTTCACATGATACTCAACCCCTTCAATCTTTATTAATAACTTAATTACATTAATTACACTATGGTTTAAAGCATTGCTAGCACAAGAGGGGGAAAAATGATAGACTCTCCTAAGTAATGGGTTGCATAGCAATTTTGTTAGAATTAAGACTGGTAGCAATATGCAAAGTAGCAATAATTTGTAAATATATACTTCACAGTTTATAATTCCTGTTGTTCCACTCTGTAATTCTTTTCTTTAGCCAACTCCAGCAGACATAATTCTGGAGGTCAATCCAACTGTTCCAGGAGTTTTGAATACAAGGGTATTTTCAGGCTGAGAATATCTCTGAAAAATGGTAGTTCCATTACATTTCCACTCCTTTGTCTTTTTTGCTGTTGTTTAGAGGGTTTTTTTGGCCCAATCTTAAGTAACCATCTATAGCAGTAAAGTAAACTGAGTTTTCCTTATTCTGTTCCATTTCGTCATGCAACAAGAGTGTCTTGCACTGAGGTACTGAAGCCTTTATAGATCAACTCAGATCTACAGAGTGTGCTAAATCCCTGTGGTGGATCAATGTTTACTGGCCCTTAGCCTCTTTTAAAGGTAATGCTTTCTTTTTCATTTAACTGCAGAACTTATTGGAATCCTTGTAATAAAATTAGAATATTTTTATCTTATGTAGAAAAAGTAATTTTTTTTCTGAGTTGTTAGCTGTTTAAATCAAAGAGATGGAAGCTTTTTACTGGTGAAGTTATAGTTTGGATATTTGGTTAAGCATCTTTTCTAATCAAATTGGAATTTATTTCTTAAGTTTTATCCCTTTCAATTTACTCTTTTAAAGGGAATTATTGTTATGACTGAAAAAATACATTCCAATAAGAATATTCTGGGAAATTTTGTAAATTTTTTCAGTTGTCTTCAGAATGAGGTTTGTTCTCATTAAATTTTAGAACCAAGCAGAACTGACACAGGAAATTTTACTCTATCTGTTGTCTGGACCTAAAAGGGACAATTCCAGAGATCCTGTCAGTGGTTACATTTTAAAATGTAGAGATGCAATGAAATGGAAAGGTGTTTAAAGCATTTGGATTTGGCTGACTTGAGTAGTCATTCAGAGTTAAGGAGTTGCAATTGCAGTTTGTCAAGGATTTTGGTGCTTTGTCATTCCATGCCACATCCCTGAGTGTGTCTGTGGGTGCCCAGAGACCTCATCCATAGCTCCATCACCACAGTGCCTGCCTGAAGGGTTTTGGCTCTTGTTCCACTTCCCAGCTAAAGTTGCTGAGTAGCAACCATGGCGTGCCCTGCATGAGGTACAGAAAGGTGCTTTTCCTATTCGTGCCATGATAAATTATGGAAGTGTCCATTGTAGTCACTTTATTACCATTCTTTCTTTCACTCCAGTCACCTGTCATCTGCCTTTATCATCGAGATCAGTGAATTCATGCTTGGTCTTTGAAGATTCCCCAGATGTGTTACTTTTATGTTCTTTAATACTTCTGAACTTTTGAATGCCTAGTTAAAAAGCAGCCAGGAGTGATAGATATCTACAGAGATGTCTCTGTATTGTCACAATGGGGATTCTACAGACCTTCAAAATTAGAATGAAGTATTTTGGTAATTTATTAAAACATGCTATCCAGGGTTGCATGTTTGGGATGGAAGAAATCAAAGGCATGTAACACAGAATGCTTGTTTGTCTGGGAGCAATTCAGTGGTGACAGCAAGAAATAAAGAAATGTTCTTTGCTCATTTGTGTCCCCAGACTCTAGATCTCATTTTCCTGGATTTTAATTCAAGTACTTTGTATAAATTTATTTCAAAACTGAAAAGTGCAAACATTGTTGTTAATTTGGTCCCAAGTTCTGCTGCATTACCTTTATACTTCTTCTATTGAATTCTGATTAATGCAAACAAAATTTTAATTTTTTTTGTTTGATTATAGAAGCTCTTTTCTTAGCCTTTGAGAGTCTCAGTCTGAAAAGAGCAGAGGGGTGTCTGGAGAATGGCAGAATGGTTGGAAGGGACCGCAGTGGGACACATGGCCCCACCTGCCTGCTCAAGCAGGGCCACCCCAGAGCACAGGATTGCATCCAGACAGTCAGTGAGTACCTGCAGTGAGGGAGAGGGTGGAGGAAATTAGGAGATTTGTTAATTGCTCTGCTGGTGAAGGCGAGACAATACATACTGTAGACTCTGTTGGAGGTATCTCTTCAAGTCCTTTCAAGATATATTCTTAAAATTAATTAAAGTTACTTTGCATTGTTATTTTTGTAACATGGTAGAAAAGGGATAATTCTGGGTAACTCGAATTTTGAGGTTGTCGGTTTTAATTAAAAGCCATAATGTTTTTCTTTTTAATAAACTTAATGGCCAGTTTAGAACTCTAGGCATAGAACTCCCAAATACAGTTCTTTTTAAACTGCTTTTCCACTGTCTTAGTCTTTATTTCTTTAAATCAAAGGGTACAGAGTTACTGTTTACTGAAGAGGATTGCATGAGAACAATTTACACTGAATTATGAGACAAAGCACTTGTATAAGTTCTTTTGTGATTATATTCATTTCTTTTTGCAAAATTGTCTTTCTGATGTAATGATACAGATAAATGAAGGGTAATAAATATAAAATATAGCTGAATATAACTATTTTATTATAGAATGCTATTTTACTTGAATTTTCTTTACTGCATAGGTATCTGATTTGGAGTTTTGCAAGCTATTCAAAATGCGGTTAGACCACTATTTCGTGTATCAATGAATTTGTAAATCCAGATGAATTACAGCTGACAATAAGTCACTATATAAATCTGCATTATGTCTGGCTGTTAAAGAAATGCAGTATAAAAATGGTATTATGAGAAAGTATCGTAGCACTATTTGCTTTCTCAGTTTCTTCCTAACTTCTTGATCCTTCCTGAACCTCTTTGAGGTTTTCTCTAACACTGACAAATACTGGAGCAGTTAATGTTGAGGTGTGCCTGTGGTTGGATCAGACCTGTTTGTCCAGCCCTGAAAAAACACCTATATTTGAAGGGGATTCTGCTATTGTAATATTTGCTGAATAGGATTTCACTGGGAGCTGATCTGTGTGCAGTGAGAAATAGGGTCCTTTTGCACACTGTTTGTAATGGAGTGGAAAATTACATTTGCTATTGCAAGAGCAGCCCCATTAGTGGGAAAGCAGATTCTCTTGCAGAGAGCTGGAATGCACCTCAGGCAGTGTCAGGGTGACAGTCCAAATAATGGGAATCTGGAATGAACAGGGAGATTCTAAAATGAAAAAATGCTTCTCTTCATACATTGTGGTTCCTTCATAAACTTATTGCTACATAAGGAGCAGTTTGATTTAAAACAGCATGAAACTAAAAAAACCCACACATTTAAGCAACTGTTTGAAACTTCTTTTGAAGATGAAGTCTACTCTTGTGAAGAGGATATGCAGTGATTTTATTCTTAGACCAACATCTAAGCCAGTCTGAAGCTCCTAATGTAAATGAGGATGGTAAACTGCTTTGTTAGAGGTTTCTTGGTTATGATTTCAAATAACACTGCAAGTGTTGTCAGTTATATCTCAACCATATGGGCTCTTTAGGTGTTGAGTAAAGGATCTTCTATGTAAGTGTAAGCAATGAAGACAAGTTGTAGCTATCCCTGACCTACGCTAACACCTTTTCTTCTCAGTGAAACTGTTTTAATCTTACTCTGGTAATGAATAATTAACTTCTGAATTGGTATATAATTAGTGGTGTCAGTTTTATTTTAAAGTGCATATAAAACTCTAACAATGAAGATAAATTTCAAATGCTGATGGTTGAAAAATAAAGTACAAATAATTTATATTCTCTTGATGCTTAAAACTGCCAGATAATGACAACAAGAAAACAACAACAATAGTATTGCAATTATAATTATTGGAATTGTTAATGACAGTGAAGTATGTAATATCAAGAACACAGGGGACTGCAATTCACTGTCATTCTGTAAATGTATTGGGATCTAGAAGAGATCTGGTAGGGCTAGGCTGCACTCTAGAATGACAGTCAAACTTGAATTTAATGAAAAATTTGGCATTTTGCTATTGTACCTTTCATGATTGAAATTTTTAAAAAATTAATAAAAGGAAAAAGTACATGCTGGAATTTATTCTGCAAAGTCCACCACTACAAAGGCTTGTGAAGTAGCTCTATGGTACAGACCAGGAGTTTAGAGGGAATAAAAGGTCTTAGGTTTTATTGTAATTTGTCTGTCACAACTACCTACTGAGTTTATAGTCATTAACTTCTCTAGGAACTGATCTAAATGGTAGCATTCAGATTGACATTTGATTGAAATAAATGCTCAAAGACTGTTAGAAATAATTAAGCCTATCAGCCTCAATGATTCACAGATCCCTGGCCATTTAGACTGAAATATCTGTCAGGGTTTTCTCATGAATCCCTTCTTTTGCAAAAGCATTTCTCTGTAGAGCATTTCATTCCCACAGTAATTTCTATTGGTATTTCTCTTATTAGTATTATTATGTGATGATTGTGTGCTTTAGCAAAAGCTTATCTTAAATTTTTCAGGTAAGAAATATCAATCATTATAAAATTAACAAAATTTTCAAGGCCAGTATTTTTATCTGTGCACAGGAGAAGTATTCATAATGGAATTAAGCTGCAGTTTTTAAATTCAACTGAAGAGGTAGGCATCAGACATTAGGTAGAGTGAATTGATAGAGGATGGATTTTAGGTGATGTCACCTAAAAAAGAATGATACTTGCACTTCATGCCCATTAGAGGAATGATTTAATTTTTGCTTTTATTTTTTCTCATCTGCAGCATCTCTCTAACCTGTCTTTGTCTCAGATACCTTCTAATTTACAGCTTAAATTTTAAATAGGTTTCCTGTTTACACAGGTGTAAGGGAATTGAAACCCATGGGTAATCAGTATTTGTAGTTAATATGGGTCCATTCTTCTTGTCTTCCTCATGAGTGGCACTTGGATATGTTAGCTTCTATCCTCAAAGATAAAAGGAAATGGTTACTGTCTTCTGAATTGTATGTTTCTGATAAAATAATTTTGATTGTCAGGGCAAATTACCTGTGTGTTATGTTTCCATTGAGTTTATTTCAGCAGCTGTCCTAAAAAGCATGGTTGGTGTAGGAATCTCAAGTTTGTATCACTGAGCAAAGAGTGAAGCATTTGTTGTCCAGGTCAGATTTTTACTTTGGTAAGTCAGGATAATTGGGATAAAAGGGCCTGATGCCCAAGCCTTGTGAAATGCTAAGTGGAGGATCTTCTGATGGTGTTTTGACAGTGTGAATTAGTGAGTGGCAGCAAGGCTCTGGACCCATTGAGAAAACTCTTAATGGTTCATGATGGACCTAGACAATTTAGCAAATTTTCGTCTTTGTTGAAACATAATCAATTTTTTGAGCTAAGGTACTCTTTATCAAAGGGGAATATCCACAGCTGCACAATGCAGGTGCCTGTATTGAAAAGTAGACTAGAGATGCAAAAGAAATGCTAAACCAAACTTATTACAGATAAACTTTTCTTTCTTCAAATATTTCTTCAAAATTGAGAAAACTTGAGAAATTTTAATTGACATTATGTATCCTGGTTTTATTTTATCTGGTAAGAAGTGCAAACTGTGTGGAGTGAAATAAATATATGTTAGGGGATGACACGATCTTGGCATTTGTACACATCCTTTTATAAATATATTTTTTTTATCTTACCTGCCTTGAAATACTTTTAATGTAATTAAAAGCACAGAATGGGTGCCAGACTTGTCAGTTCCAACAACAAAGTGCTGAAATTTTCAGTGAAACTGAGAGATCCATCTCCTACACATTGTAATGAATAGGTTCATAAAAGGAAAATAGTTTAATTACATTTTAGTTCATGGATTGTTAATAGGCTGGAGTATCTAAATTGAATAATGTGATTCTGGTAATAATTATGTGTAAATGAACTTGTTTAAATGATATTTTACAGCTTCTTTATAAAATTACAGCTAGAGGCAATCCGGTGATAGACAGACAAAGGCCATGCAAAAATTATCATAAACTATTAGCTTGTTTGCAAAGGGTTTTATGTTAATCTTTTAGTACTTAAAGCACTCTGCAATTAACATATCACGGGGAGCTGCCTCGCAGCAAAGGCATGCAAATTAAAGTGCTCAGATAAAAAGCCATTCACATAAAAAAAATCAAAGAAAGGGTGGCATAGCACTGAAAGGGTACTGGTTTTATATTTGAGATTAAGGAGGTGTAATGATTGTGTTATCTAACTAGAGTTGTAATTAAAGCTTTTCTCCTGCAGACATGACAATAGATACAGCATTGATTTCGGTGTTTTAATTGTGAAAGTCATTTTATTTCAGGGCAGAAGATATGAATAGCCTAAATCAAAGGGCTAGAAGATTGCTTTGTTGATAGTACTTGTTCAACAGCTGCCTTGTTGCTTAATACACAAATGGGGAGAATGGTGAAAGAGATCCTGGGAGGTGCTCTGTATTGTAATTCTCCTGCTGGTTTCCTTTCCTTTCATGAAAAAGGCAAGGATCTCTGTACTGATTGTAAACAAGCAATCTTTTCATACATCACCACTAGTTTTCCTCCTTTAGTTTCCTCTGAACAAAGGAAGTCATAAAAACCTTGAACTAACTTTTACTACTGCTCTTTTAAAACTACAAAAGTTTTTGTAATAAAAGCATCATCTGCTCTCAGAGATATCACACTTTTAGTGGGGAACAAAAAGTCTCCATGTGGCTGTAATTCCTGTTATCAGAAATGCCACTGTAACAAAAGGGATGTGCTGTGGGGAATTGAATGTTAGATTTTATTTACTTTATGTTTGTGGCTCTACAGTGTTAGAGTGGGATGGGGTGACTTTATTTTTTCCCTCCCTAATTGCTGTATAAAATGAATAATCGGAATAAATACATCTTTTTGGACTCCCAGCTGGCATATGTAGCTGTCTGCTGTTCTCATTCTAGAAGGGAGTTACATCCTGGGAGTGGGCACGGCCAGGGGGCTGATTTGGGAATGAGCTAAACTCAGACTCAGGAGGATAGAGTTGATCAGTTTGAAAAAGATCTATATCAATACAGTGCATTTCCTGATGTGGAAGGAGTTGATGTGACAAGCCAATATAGCTTGTTTCCTTTCAGGTATGGAATTAACTCAATGTGTAACTACATGCATGTGAGAGGAATTGCATAATTTTTCATGGTACCAGTGTACTCAAAGTAACTGCAGTTTTCCTATTACACACAAGATGCAAGTACTAATTGTGTGTTTTCTCTTTCGTTGACAGAACACAAATTATTGGTTGCAGAGGGGAGCATTGTAACCAAGGAGGAGGCTGAGGTATTTCATGCTTTCTTTGCCTCAGCCTTCAACAGAAAGACTGGTTATCCTCAGAGGAACCAGCCCCCGAGCTGGCAGAGAGGGGTGGGCAGCAGAACAGCCTCCTGCAGTCCACAGGGAAGAGCAGTGACCTGCTGAGCCCCTTAGACACGAGACCGTGGGGCTGAATGGGATCCACCCAAGGGTACTGGGGGAGCTGATGGAAGAGCTCTCAGCCTTCCCTGGAGAAGCTGGCAGCCTCTGACTCTCTGGACAAACTGTCTGGATGCCTGGGCCCAGAGTGGGATAGTGAAGGATGCCACACCCAGCTGGTGGCCAGTAATTAAAGTGGTTCACCAGGGCTCTGTACTGGGATCAATCCTGTTTAATATCTTTATCAAAGATATGGACAAGGGGATCAAGTGCACCCTCAATAATGAACTTGGATGATCTCCTGGGGAGTAGGAAGGCTCTACAGAGATATCTGCATGGGCTGGATCAGTGGGCTGACATCATTTATTTGAGATTCAGCAGGGCCAACTGCTGGGTCCTGCCCTTGGGTCACAACAGCCCCCTAACAGTGCTACAGGCTGGAGGCAGAGTGTCTCACTGGGTACACTGGGAATGCTGGGCAAGAGCAACTGAACGTGAGCCAGTGCGTGCCCAGGTGGCCAAGAAGGCCAATGGCACCCTGGCCTGTATCAAAAATACTGGGGCCAGCAGCACCAGGGAGGTGATTGTTGTGTTCTGGGCATTGGTGAGGCTGCACCTCAGGTACTGTGTCCAGTTTTGGACCCCTGGCATGAAAAAAAGACCTTGAGGTGCTGCAGTGCATCCAGGTGGAGGGCCTGGAGTGTAAGTTGTCTGAGGAGAGGCTGAAGGAACTGGAGTAGTTTAACCTGAAGGAAAGGAGGCTCAGGCAGGACCTCAGTGGTCTCTACAGGTACCTGAAAAGAAGGTGCAACAAGATGGGGTTGGCCTCTTCTCCCAGGCAGCCAGTGATAGGATATGAGGGGATAGCCTCAAGCTGTGCCAGGGGAGGTTCTGGTTGGATATTGAGAAGAATTTTTTTCACTGGAAGGTTGGCTAAGAATTGGAATGAGCTACCCAGGGAGGTGGATGAGTCACCATCTCCAGAAATGTTCAAGAAATGACTGGATGTGACACTTAGTGCTATGGTTTTGTTGGCGTGGTGGTTTTTGATCAAAGGTTGGACTCGATCCTGGAGGTTGTTTCCAACACTATGAAAATAGGGATTGATGCAGGTTCTTACATAACAAGAACTAGCCTAAATTCCCTTGTAGCCTTTCTGGGAGACTCAAATACACTAAAATAAGCTTGACTTTCTGCCAGTAGACATGCACATTTCCTAATTTGGGTTTAAAGTAGGAACCAATATTGCAGTATGTCCCAAGAGAAACAATTCTCTTGTAATTATAAGCAGTGTGGACTGGTGGCACTTGGGGACTGCAATCCACTGCTGGTCCTACCCTTATTGAGGCTGGAGTATAGATTAAATTTGGCTTTTTCCCTTATAATTTTTGAAGTGCTCTATGGAACTGGCTCAAACTATCTAAGAAATTGCTTTGCTCCTGCTGTAGTGACAGATTCCCTTGACAGCTGAATTTCACAGGAACTGTGAAACTGTCAGCCTTGAGGATGATGTTTTGAGAGCGACAGACTGAGCTTTCTCAGCAGCTGGCTCAAGGCTGTAGAGCCTAGTTCTGGAGGAGGACCACAAATCTTGCTTTGTGTAAAATTTGCTCATTGAGCTGATGTTATCCATAGACAGAGGAGAAATGATGATAAAAGCAAAAGGTAGAAGAGACGGAAGGCAGGAAAAGTGCATGGGGAAAGTGAAGAGACCATCTGACAATTCCTGTAACAGGGTACCAATAACCTTTGTCCAATTAAGACTGAGGAACGTGGCTTGCTTCCTTTGGAAACAAAAATGTTGTATAGATGGCCTGGGATTTCTAGCCTGACTTCTAAGCCAAGGGCTTTAAAAGATTCCATCTATAAGTGGTGCCATAACTAAGACAACATGGGTTCATGAACACTCAGGAATACAGTGTGATCCTTAGTTATATTTATGTATGTATAGATTGTTGAAATAATTTGTGAGTGATACTGTTAATTGAAAAAAAGCCTTTGGAATTGTTCTGTCTTTAAGTCCAGTCATGAGTGGAAGAATTGTTCAGCTACATTTCTGTAAGCATAACTACTACCTCTTTCCACCTCCAAATGGTTAATGAAATAACTACTTGTTTGAAATACTTAGAAATAGTCAGAGGAGAAATAAAATCTCTTGTGGATGTCTTGCAGTATGTTGTGTACAGGTTTCCAGTGTGGTTTTTTGGAAGGTAGAGTTTTTTGTAATTGTTATATAGACTTTATTGAATCTTACTGAGGTTTAATCTTTACTCTTACAAGTTCCCATATTTTTAGGCTTCTACTTACCTAATTACAGAGGACTTTAAGGTAGTATATTATTTTGCTGAATCTTAATTCAGTAAGAAAAGTCAGACTGAAGGTAAAGATAATTTTAAATAGATTGTGTTATATTTATATGTAGCCCTTTGTGGCTGTTTCCAATATTTAAGCAAGGAAGTTGGCAAGATAACACTGCATAAGCTAGCACACCAGATAGAATAAAAGCATTTTAGGAAAATTTTTGTGCTTAAATAATTGGTGTAACTTCTTCATATAAAATAAGAATATTTTGAAAATGTGTTCCTTGTTTATTTTCAAGAGACTATTTCCAATGTAACTCTAACTGGAAAGGTATGTGATCTGCCTAGTAAGTTGTAGCACAAGGAGGCTTTGGAAGCCAAAAGGCTCTCAAGAACTGTACTGACGACTAGAAACCACCTGGTAGCTTGAGTCTGCCACAGGACATGGGCTCCTGAAGGAAAAGTAAAGGCAAAGGTTTTACCGTGCCTCTTAGTAGGATTACGTGTATATGGTAATTTTAGACAGTTCCAGACACACATTTTTTAAGCCTTTGAAGAGCAATCTCCTTCTATCTAAGTGGTAAAGTTCTAGTCAAGTAATACTGTTTTCTTGTAACTTTTGGCTTTAGATTTCTCCCAGTCTTGAATGCTCATTACATTTCACCAGGAATCCAAGATCTGATCCTTTTCAGACATTATTTCTCTGGTAAGGTCTTTGCTGATTTTCCATGGAAATACAGCTCTCCTTTTGGGTTAGTTGTTTTTCAGCTGAACCAAACTTTTCTGTGGAAATGTATTCCTCTGTTATGTTCTCCTGATCAAATTCTCTGTGGCTTTGGTAGTGTCTTTAGTGGAACATATTGAATTCGCTCTCAAACATCTCAGGCTTAGTGTTTTTTTCTAAGACAGAATCAATTTGCTCTTAAATTTTCTAATGAGGAATTCTGCTGCTGAAGACACGAGTACTTTACTGGGACTACAGCTGCTCTGCTGAGGATTCTTTCTTCCTAATAACTGATAGGAAGAGCACATATTCAGTGCTTTGGTCAATGGCCATCTGTTCCTGTGCTCAATGCTTGCTGCTTATTATGGTTGTGTCACTGCTCTGAGTTCTGAAACTCTCATATTAATATCTAGACTTCATAACTGTGCATTTAGTAATAACTGTTTTCCAACATTATTTTAAGGAAAAAAACTAATGATTGAATAAAATAGCCATGGTCATCTTTAGGAGTTGTTAAAGATGTAGGATAAGACAGTGGAAGATTAGTATAATTCCAGTTAATTCAGTGTTGCAGAAAGAATATGAATTCCTTAGAGGTTATGAAATTCCTGCATCATTGAACATTCCAGTTTATGTGGATCAAGTCATATGCCATCTATCTCCCATGTCAGGGACGCAGGAAGGTCATCATCCATGATGACTCCTATTTCATTGGTTAACCTACAGAAATCAGTACAGCTAAACTCACACATTAGAACACCTTTAACTTCATAAAGCTACACTGGAATTAAAAAGAAACAAGTGGGAGGAGTGGGCTACAATCTTAAGTGTGGTATTGATTCACTAGATTTGGGGAAACTTCTTTCTTAGTTTTAGGTATGTGCTGAGGCTCTGGCTGTGTCACAAGTCTGGATTAGACATTTGCTCATAGAAGTAGCTTCAAGTTGACTGCATTTCTGGAATACATCAGATGTACTTTTTGAAGATCTGGCCCTATGAGATCTTACTGATAATTTCCATTTTGGGTTTGAGTGCTTTTGGCTCACCATACATTAGAGCATCCTATGGAAAGAATTCTTCAGTGTGATTGAAGTCTTATTCAGTGGGAATTGTGAGCTTTGAGGACTTAGAGCACAAATTCCTGAAGCAACAGGCCTTTGGTTTTCTGTCCAAGTTTTACTTGACATTTCTGAGCTTTGCAGGGTGTCACCTTAGGAGTATGTTTTAAGAAATATTTTCCCTGAATGGCTTGTTGACTACCATGTATTATCATGGACTATTAATTTATTTTACGAGAGCTTAGAATGTCAGAAATATAAGATAATTCAGGGTTACTAATGGACATTTTATGTAGTACTGACATGAGGATTTGTTATCTAGAAGCAAAAGCGAGTACTGACTTCATTAAAGTGGAAGAAAAAAAGCCCACCCAAAGAAACAAAGAAAAAAATCTTGTACTGCCTTTATCACTTCTACTCCTATTTCTTACCGGTGCGTTTTTGTTAAGCACACCATCTTTATTTTATGATGTCTATGTCCATGAAGCAATGCAACTACAAAAGAATAGTTCGTAGATGAAATGACCGTTTTTTAAATCTTTGACTGAAAAGTAATTTTTCCTCCTGTGCCATTGTGGCTTATGTAGACACAACCATAGAAATAATGCAGTCAAGAGTTATCATACAGTACGAGAGTTTTGCCGTATTCTGTAAATTTAAGTCTTGGTTTCTTTCCTCAAAAATTTTATAAACAGTCACGGTCTAGTTTTCTTTCTTATGTCAATCTCTCTAGGCTTCTGCTGTCTGGTACTTTAAAAAAGGCTGGTCTCTCTGGTACAGGAGATGGAAAATACTGCTAAAAAGCAACTTTAAAATTGCTCCCAAAAAGTTTGAAATTGAAGACAGGAGCTATGACAAATATTAGGAGTGACTCAAGTGATACTGGCTGGGGAAAGAATTTCTGAAGGACTGACCAGGCATTGACTTATAGAGTGTTCCAGAGTTTATGAGAACATGCAGCCATGAAGTCCAAGGCATTGCACATGGTAGACTTCTCACAGATCTGCATTTGAAAATAGAATTAATCACTATCTATTTCCTTCAAAGCAACATTAAAAATTCCTTGTTCAAAGCATATGTTTATTCTATACAAATGTCTTTGGTAACTCAGTTGTCATTACTCAAGCTAGAGAGTTTCCAAAAATACTAGTCTTACCTTCAAGAGACTGTTTCCAGGACAAGAGAAATATGAAGTATGTTCAGGCAAAAGCTCTATAGTGAAAATAGATGGTCACTAAGAATGGATTATTTTATGTATTAGGCAAGGGTAGCAATCTGAAAAAAATACTCTCTGAAATGAATATTATTTTTTATGATATACAGATTATGTATCGCATATTCCAGCCATGAGAAGACAAGGGGGTTTTTGTGATTCCTTGAAATTCTTCTCTTATGGTCTGTATTTGTCCTGCCAGATTACATGTGGACTGCCATATTTTTCCAGTGAGAGCAGTAATTTCCTTTTTGCAAGTAGTTGAGATTTAGAAGGCTTTTTGTGGGTTGGTCTATTTCTTTGTTTTCCTTTTCTTGTAGGCTATATGTCTATTTACAAGACACACAGATATTTAAGTACAGCAGAAAATTTCCTTTATTGTCAAAATGAGGATATATTCCTGGATCAATTCAAGTTGTATCAGGCAGGTGTCTGCCCTTAGCACTGGGTCAGGTGGCTTCGACCTATGTGCTCTGTATCAGATTTCAAACAGGTGTTTTTCCTTCACTTGGTGTTTTCTGAGTCTTCTGTGGGATTGCATGTTATTTCAGTTTCCAGAAAAGCTGTAGAGCTGACAGAGAAATATGCAGTATAACTGCATAAATGGGGACAATCCCACTCTTTGATGAGGGATGGAATTTTTATGGGAGGTAAACAGAAGGTATGGCCTTATAGCTGTTCCAGTCTGTCTGTGGGTGCTATGCCTTGACAAACAGAGAAAGAATCAAGAATTTATGTCATCTTCTAGAGAGCTGCCAGTGTTTCAAATTTATACATGTCAGCCAGGAAAGAATGAGAAAATTTGTGTAAATATTATCAGGAATGTTGTGGAAGAAAGGAAGATGGAGAGCAGTGGCTAGCCAGAAAGCAGTTGGGTAGAAGTCTTCTAGCTCCAACCCAGCCAGAATCTTGGGTCATTGAGATGGATGTCCATGAGCTTGTGGCATGATTCATAAAATCATAGAATATCCAGAGTTGGGTGGGACCCATTAGGGTGATTAGGCCCAATTCTTGGCCCGGCAAAGGACAAGAATCACAACTCAAGAATCACAACTTGTGCCTGAGACCATTGTCCAGGTGCTTCTTCAACTCTGGCAGGTTTGGTGTGGTGAGCACTTCCCTGGGGAGCCTGTTCCAAGGCCCAACCACCCTGGTTCAGTGGTCTTTGCATTCTAAAAGACAGAATCTGAAAACTGACATGAAGTAAGGGACATATTAATTGAGCTGCTTTTTGCAGGTCAGGGTAGGTAAAAAACGGGCAATGTTTGCCCTGCTTTTAGCAGTCACTCCAGTAATGTGTTCACTTGCACCAAGGGGAAGGAAACCACAGCAACTGAAATGATGAAAAAAATGAATTAAATTGATTAGAGGGAGAATTGAGATCTAGCATTGGACTCAAAAAATGAGCTGAACACTTAGAAAGGAAAAAGCTTACTAAGCACTTCTAATAACAGAAACAAACAGTTCTATATGTTAACTTCATCTTGTGTTTAGTCTGGGAGGAACAAAGCAATCCCTGGAAAAGACAGACAAAATCCTCCCACACACTTAGCAGCACAAAAGATGGGTGGCACTATTATAGTGGAAAACCGGTGCAGCTCGTGTTATACATTTCATTTAAACTGTGCAGAACAGAAATCTCTGAATACACAGAAACACTCTTTTGAGTTAAATAGCAAAGCTGTGCAGAGTCCTTCAGTACCCACATTTATAACAGAAATAGCCTCCAGAGTCAACTGTTTATTTATCAATTGTTAATTGAGTTGATGTTTACTCACGATTGTAAACAGATGATTAATTTATGGCTGTGTTATTACTATGATAGTGAAGAGATCATTAGAAAGAAGGATTATAATAGGGTTCTCTGCACTTGTGAGGCTAGTAATAAAGATTGACTATTATAATTAGATAAAGCTTTGTAACAAATACTATTAAATTGAATCTGGACTTTATTTAAATGCACTGGCCTGTTATCTAAAATGTATTAGTGGAGTGTGTGGGTTAAGTAGAACCCCTGCCTACACTGTTTACTGTCTCCTTCAGAGATTAAAATGGCTCTATACTTGTTGGCTAAATGGCAATATTATGCATTATGCATGAGTGTTATTTCTATTGAAAACTCTGAAAATATTATTGTAACAAGAAAAATATTCTATTTTCTTTCATTTTTAACCTGAGATTCTTTCCAGCTTTAATTTTGATAATAAGTTAACCAAACCTAATTCAAGAAGGTAGTATTAGGCTTCTTCAAAAGTGAGCCTGTGCAGCACTTTTGCATAATTCTGTTTAATGAAAGTCAGAGTAAGACTTCTGTGGGAATCCAGTGACAATGTTATGGAGCATTTGATTTCTTAATTTTCACGGAAGCATGGAAGGCAACAAAAGAAGCTGGAGTGGGATGGGATGAAGCTTTCAAATACGTAGATCTACATCTACCCCCTCCCCCCTCTGTTCTGTTTTTCTTCTTCCCCTGCCCCTTTTTGGAAAAGGGTATTTTATTGCTCCAAAGCTGTCCAAATTGACTAGATCTCTATGAGACTTACCTGTTATTTTTGAACATAAGTTTAACAGGAAGAAGCTCTTCTTTGGCCTATTTGGGAGTACTGATCTAACATGAATTTAATGTGAACAAGTATAGGAAAAATGGCTGGATATTTTAAAAATATTTTAACATGGGATGGGAAGAGATATAGACAGAACTTGCAGGCGTAATGTAAGCATCACTTTAGCACTCTGGGCATTTCAAATAAAAAATGCAAAGCCATCATAGGAAATAGTGTAATGATATTGCAGCGACTAGAAAACCAGACATTTCTTTAAACCTTAATAGGTTACACTGTAATCACTCCGTGGTTTCATGACAACTGAGTGCAAAATTTCCACTCTTTTTTGTCAGATCCTTTAAGGGTAGAGAAACACTGTTCTCACCTTCCATGGTCTGAGTGCTTGAAGGCTCAGCATCTTCTGGAGTTGCTTCAGCTACAGGCTGTCAGATTGTGACCCCTCAGGCTGTGCAAAAATGCTCTCGTCCTGATAGGTGCTGAATCTGGAATGCACATCGGTGCTCGCCAAGCACCTATCAGTGTCTGTTTCCAAATGACCACAGAGCACTTCCCTGCTCAGCTGAGGCTTGAGACCCTTATAATATTTATAAGGAGAAATGAAAAGCTCTCACCTTGTGGCTGTGCAGGTACTGCTGTGCTGCTCTGCTCAGAGAGAGGATGCAGAACCGATGAGCCTACAGTCCTGCTGCTACCCACGTCCCGCTCCAGGATTTTAGTTCTGAGAAAACGCTATCTGTGGGTTATTTTCATTGTCTTAGAGGGATTTCTTTTGTTGCATAAGAGGTTTGGAATAGATTAATTTATGTAAACTACTTGATTACTAAAATGATATTTAGAAGAAATGTCAAAGACTAGAGGTTCTTAAATAACAAACTGGAGAAATGATTGCGCTACAGCTTCCTTACACAAATGCTGTCCCCAAGGAGGTGGAAAATGTGAAAAATGTAATTGCTTTTCATAGAAATTACTTGAAAACTATTAATAATGTCTCAAAATAGTTTCAGAAAGGCTCTGGATGTGTTCATGGAAAGTTTCTATAGAAAGGGTCTGCTAGCTTGAGCCTTGCACAGCAAGTGGAGAGATTCTTTTGATTTTGCCTGACTTGATGGGACAAGGGATGAAGCAGACTTTAATCACAAATGATTAATAAATAATTCCCAAAATGTGATTTGTCTTTCCTAGAGAAAAATTTTTTTTTAAACTCAGTGGGAGAAATAGAATTTTTTAACACTTTTTTAAAATCTGTCGGCGAGTTTTAGCATTATCAGTTTTCAGCAGCACTCTGTCCCATGGCTGTCAAATGACTATGCTGAAAAGTAAAATGTCATTCTAAAGCTACTCACCTGGATACCTTCTGAAATAGTGCAAGGTATTAAAAAAGGTGGGATGGAATAAAACAGGGGAGCATCCAAGAAAGAATTTGAAGGCAAAATGAAGAAATGTAGAACAATTCCATCTAAAGCTGACTTTGAGAAGCCTACATGTAAGAAATACCTTTGAAGAAACAAATGTGGATTGGTCAAAACTGGATTTCAGATCAAATTTGTATGGCAATAGCTAAAGGTTGTTTCTCAGAAGCAGTTGGAGTTGACCAAACACAAGGATGATACTTTTCCTTATGAACTGATCAAGGCTTCCTTTTTCAAAAGAATATAATAGTGGTGGTGGAGAAATTTCCATAGAGCTTTTGATTTTATTCCTAATATGTGTGTCTTCTTTCAAGGACCTGGAAAGACTAGTGCTTGTAATCAGGATTTCTGTTGCAATGAACCAGCAATTTGAACATTTCATTATTTTTACCGTTAGAACTCCACTGGAAGGTATAAAGGAAAAGAGTTGTAATTTCTTTGCTGTTAATCAGATAGACTTGAACTTCTAGAAAACAAGTAATTTTTCTTGCTTTATTCAGCTTTCTGCTATTTCTTTGGGTTTAGATCTTTTATTGTTAGGTTATATACCCTGGAGATATTAAGCAAGGAAGGGGAAAAGAAGCATTCTTTATAGAAGTTTATGAAAACTGGCACATAGTTGGCGTGTGAAAAGCTGTCATGACAATCAAATCTTTAATAGATTTGACAATGATATGCTTGCATAGGTAAATCTTTGCAATCCCAAAAGACATCAAATGGGTACTTATATCCTCTACAATATAGACCATTTTGTTCAGTTGCTGAACATTAAACATAGAAGAATTAGATAATTTTAGCTAGTGTATATAGAGCATTGGCAAGTTGACTTGTTTTGTTTTTTTCTAATCTTCTTCAAAGTTTCCAGGCCAGCCTTTCACTGAAGAATATACAATATTTTAGTTGTTTGATAAGTCTTACAACAAGAAAAGAAGAAAGACCAGCACAGTACAGCTGGTATTTTTAAAGTAAGTTGTTGTTTGACAGCCATGGAGATATTATAATTGTAATTCATTGAGCAGGACTCTATGAGGAAGCAGAAGTCCCTGTTGGAACTACTCCACAATTTTCCAGCTGTTATCTGTTTTCTTCACACAAGGAGGGCTTGCATTGCATCTTAAGCCTTCAAGAATGTATGGTGCACTGGATATAGTGTGTATTTAACTGTGGACTGGAAAATCAAGCCAATGTAAACTCCAGTTATTGCTGGGCCTTTTCATTTTTCTGACATCAGACACAAAAGGTCATGACTGCTTATGTCCCATTTAAAACAGCAGTAAAGATTCAAAAACCTAAAAAATGGCAGAGCCCTAATTAAGTACTTCCAGAGAAACACTTTGTTTACCAGAGCAACCTGTAGCTCAGTTTATATTCATATGCTGTTCCTTATGGTGAGGAGATTTGCAGATCCATGACAGAAAATAGCCCTCATCTCCAAAACAGAGTGGAATTGCAACAGTCTGCATTTCACACTTACTGGGGAGTGTTTTTTTCAAACAAACCATCTTGTGAGCCCGTTGTCTGTCTGCCTGGAGTGGAATCGTGTTTTGCTTTTCTAGGGCTGAAAATTGCACATGAGGGTGCAGCAGAAGTGTTCAAGATCCCAGGACTCCCTGAGGGGTTGTGATCCATGGTGCAGTGTTAGTCCTGTTGAGCCTGATTTTACAAACATGAAAAGCTAGTGCAGGATCACTGTGTTATAAAAGAGCTGCAGAGTGAAGGATTAGCTCAGCTGATGTTTGTTCTTTCTAATACTCTCTGTTTATATTAAGGGAAGGAGGCTGTCATTTGTATTACAATCTCAAAGAGTGTGTAAGATTGGAACAAGATGGGTTTAAATGAGAAAAAGACAATCATTTGCAACAGAGAAATAACTTTGGGTATTTCTTTTCTAAGTTAAAATAGAGAAAAACCAGACACTGAACCCAGCAGAGCTTCTAATTGATTTGGAGAAGAAAATCACTAAATGCCTATGCATGTAGCTAAAGAGAGCGTAATCTCAATCAATGTAGAATAAGTACACGATTGATTTATTCAGCCTGGTTAATAGTTGGAAAATAAAAAACCAAAACAAACCTCAATTAGATGGAGAAAATGGTAGTAAAATTTTTTCTGAAAACTTTTCACTGGTGGTGCTGTATGTTGCCATCTCTTATCAAAAGTTTTTAGAATAAATTCTGGTATGTAATTGAAAATTAAAACTGCTGAAGACGTTTTCATTTATGACTTTAAATTAGTATCACTGTGGAAGAGCTGTTAAAGAAGGATGTAAAGTAAAAACATATTTATGTCATTTTTTTTTAATCACTTAGTGTGATATTTTTCACCAAATGTTTGTTTTACAATCTTACATAACTGTCATTGACTTTAGATTTATTAAAGATATATAATAGCTTGAGGATCTGCCATTGTTAACTAATTATCCAAAATGTAATTAAAATTTGGCTCAGGTGGTAATTTTTTGCTTCTAATGAAAGGAAAAAAAATGTTTCTCTTGGAGGAGACATTTGAGATGCCTTGAAGTTAGTTTTTAATTAATATTCTTGCATCTGTCTGAAAACCAGATAGTAGTCCTGTATTGTTGGTAAAAGATATAAGTAGATATTCTATTATTTCTTCTTGTTTTATTCCATTTCTTTCGTAACAAAGAAAGAAATACCAAATGATCACTAAGTTAGAGAAGCCAAGTGTCTTATAATTAACTGAAATTAGGAATATTTTCTAGGATAAAGGCTACCATGTCGTCACCTTTTACTTCAGAATTGTAAGGCTTATTTAATATAAGAAGTTGAAAAAAATCCCCTGAAGTGTAACATGTGCAACCACGTCTGCATAGTCCAAGGGCTTGTCCAAGGAACATGTTTTTGGAGTCTGCATCAGCTAGAACCATATTAATGTTTTATTTCTAAAATGTTGGATGAGATTTGTGCATCTTGGTGTCAGACATAGTGTTTCACTTATTTGATATGTTTAATTAATTGGCAAGTACTGTCTTTTGTTTGGGGCTGTTTTTTAATATCGAAAGGCTGAAAAGAAGGGAAGGCACAGAATTCCAAAAGATGCTGAAGAGATGAGCTAGACCTTTTGTGCTCGTTTTCAGTAAAATTTCACTGTTCAGCCCTCCTGTGTTGTTTAAAAATTCTACTCAAATAGTATGCAGAGGAAGAAAAAAGCCAACATCTTTCTGATAAATACAGTAATGTTTGGTTTTAGGGAGGTCAGGTAGTTGGGAAGTCGCAGGACTCTGCCCTGTCTATTTAAAATGTGCTTTACTTGTTTTACTAAGTGCTTAGCTGGTGATGGATGGTTCAGTCCAAATGTTAGCTTTGTGTACTGACACTGTCTCTCTGATATTCTTTGAACTCTGAATGAATTTTTATATGGCTTTACATGAGTACTCGTGAAAACAGGAGCCAGCTATTTCATGGCCAAATCTCAGGTGGCCCACCTGGTGCAACTGCTGTAATATTTTTAGGTGGCTTGAGAAATATAGTTATTATCCAGCAGTGGGGAACAATGAATGTGTTAATGGTGAGACTGGTAGGGCTGCTTTTGAGGTATTTGGAACAAACCCCCTTAGTCAGCAGTCGCAGGTGGGAAAAAATACCTTTCACTGTGAAAAATAACACAAATGCTTGATTCAGTTTTTTACAGTAGTTTGTCAAATAGTCCTGAGTCCTCAGCAGCAGCAAGAAAGTTTGTTCAGAGAAGGCTGAACTTGTGTAAAGGGTAGAAGAGTCATTAGAATCTTTAAGTCTGGATTCCAAACCATGACCATTAACTTCTCTTTGTAGGGAATTCCTGATCAGTGAAGAGATCAGAGGAGTTTTTCCTTCATTCTTAATGCCTGTTATTTCCAGGATCTGGGCTTTCATGGTCTATCTTAAGAAGTAGTATTTGTAGAATGCCTTTATGAGAGGTTTGTTCCTAAGAGAGGGCCTAAAACTGCTGAATTTTTAGCTGTTTCTGCAGAAAACCCATACAGTATAAGACTTTGTTTCTTTGGGCTTTATTAAATCACTGGGTACTTTACTGAGGGAATGTTGGTTATGGCCAGTGTACTGCAGCTACAGGTCCATTTCCCAGATGAAAACAACCATGTGGTGGTGAATATTTGAAAGCCTTGCAGCACAGTACAAGATCTATTAAACATTCCTCATTGCTGGCACAGACCTGGATTGGATGGGCTGTGACAAGGGGAGATGTGGTGAAAGGCACCATGGACAGGATTTCCAGCCAAAGAGTCCCTGATGCAGAAGCCATCTAAATAATGGAGATTTTGTTGCAGTCTAGCCCTGGAATCTCTACAAAGCTTTGTTTTTTTTCCCCTCCAGTCACAGCTAAATAGTGAATTAAATTTCTTCTTTGGCACTGTGAGGTTGTGCACCAATAGAGAGACTTTTGCCTTAATATGAGAGTGAGATGGGAGTGCAGCAGGCAAGAGTAGAAGACCAGGGCCCAGTGAGTAAATCCCACATGAAAAGGATAGCTCTGGAAAACCCTGCTGTCCTGCCATCCACTGCACAGATGTATGGTTTGATGATTGGTGCAAACATGTTAATTACAGTTTCTTACATCTCAAGAAATAATGAAACTTTTTTATTTTAAATTCTATCAACTGTGGGTTTAATTATACTTTCTTTTAAAACTAGACAGTTTTGTTCAGATCAGAACAAAATTTTGAAATATATTTTTGAAATGTTATTAAAGATGAAAGACTGCAAATCAGTGCTGCTTTAATTAGCTGGGATGAATAGATGAAAGAAAAGTGATTTCTAAGCAGATTAGTTTCAAGATAAAATATTTCATTTTATTAATGTTTGACCAAATCTGACATATACATTTTGAAATTTTTAAGGCATGTGAACAAGACCTGATGCCATTAAACAGAGGATTTCTTAAGTTTTGAGGCAATGTGGTATGCCGTGTGATCCTGTGAAATATCATTTGTGATTTTCAAGTTGACATTGAAATGAAAGTTAAAACAGCATTAGTTTATTGCACAGATTAGTGGAATCAGAAGTATCTCTAGCTGTCTTAGACATGTTTTAGAAATCGACTGTAAACTGCATTCGTTAATGGAAAGCTGGATCAAAGTTTGATGAGACAGTATTTCTTTTGTTTTAAGACTAAATAGAGTTAGAGTGTCCCAAGTAGTGTTTTCTGCATTGTAGCAGCCTCTGGATTTAGATTTAAGGATGGGAAGTGCTGTTTTCTACTGTGTTCTTTTTTTTTTTTCTTTTACATTTACTATTGATTACAAAGATTATCAAAGCAAACTTCTGTGGGTTTAATTCTGAGTTCTTTTTAAAATAGTTTGGCAAGGAACTTGTACAGATATTTAATGTCCTTAGCATACATCTTTGATTTCAGTGTGTTAGAGTTGTGGGACATGCTTTTCTGCTTTTGACTCTTTGAAGATGTCCCATGGACTTCTTTCAGATCAAATCACACCTCACAAAAACACTTAATTGAGTCCAAGTTCCTCTTTTGTTGGTCTTCAAAAGCATTAAAAACAGTCACTGAAAATAAGTTGTGCTTTTAGGGGCGATGCAGTGTGAATTGGGTCTCTGTGAAGCTGTTTAGAAAACACATTTCCTATTTAAGGTTATCTTCACTCATTTCTTTCGGTATCATGTGAACATTTAACAAAAAAAGCTGACATTCCTATCCTAGTGCTGTGTGTATTCTTCTCCTGTCCTATGCAGCTATTTCCCACATTTGTCAAGGCAAAGGTTGAAGGGGGTATGGACAAGGGAAATAGGTCTCCCATTCATTCCTATCTGTCAGGAGTTCACTTTGTCATGATAACATTCAAGGAGTATATTTATCTATCCTGCTACTGGAGGTTAAAGCAAGGGTAAAGAAGGAGAAGGGAAGAAATCATGTTTTAAAAGTTTACAAATTCTGCTGCAAAAACTGTAAACAGAAAGAGGCTTGCAGTGGAATGTGTAAAATACTGCTGCATTGATAGCGATGGGGCGGCGGGCTGCCACAAATCTGCTCGTATAAACAGAGGAACTCTTGCTGCAGATTGGGTCTGTTTTGGCTTAAAGTCTGAGGAACACATTGCTTTCAAAGTGAATTCTTAGGTGTCACTTCCCATAACTTATAGCAGAAGATTACAAAGCTACTGATATAACATATTAGTTTGATGGACAGAATTATACCCCCAACGCTTCCTGCTCTCCCCAATGACGCACACTAACTTAGTGTGCTGTGACAGCTGCCTTGATTTACCACCAGGCTGGGAGGCCAAGTGGGAGAGGGAACATTCACATGAACGCAGGGGCTGATACTGGCCCACAGCCTAGTTTATAAAGCTGCCCTGTAATTCACCACAAATGTGTCACCATTAAAAGGGAAAAAAGGATTGCAGATAATAAATACTCTTTAATTTATTAGCTAACAACAAAGAGATCAGAGCCAGTTGTGATGTGATTGTTTGACATAATATTGTCAAGGAAAAAAGCTAAGTTGACCAAAGATGTATATTACACATTCAAGCAGATGCATCAACTCTTGGCTTGTCACAAGCAGAGCTAAACAAAATGCCAAACAGAGGAGAGAACTGGCAAACAGCACAGTCATTTATCTCTGAAAGAGACATATTCAAGAGCAAGTGAAATAAGACATAGTTCTTTGGACTTGGTCAAGGGCCAAGTTCTAACTATTATAAATTAAATGTTTTGTGTATTGTATTTGGCAACTGCAGCAACTCTTACCATCTTGGTCATGGTAGGAGAGTGTTAGATTTTCCTGTCTCCTTTTGCCAGAATGATGGTTTTTGTTGTGGGGGACAATATTAGAATGTGTCCGTGCATACCAATAGCCACAATGTGTGCTGTAAAAAAGGCATATAGGTTTGGAAAATGCAAATAAAAACTGTTAGACAAGCCAGCCTACGGAATTAGTTTTCCAAGGAAAACTTTAAGAGGTCCTGAATCTCAGAATCTTACTTTCTAGATTGTTTGAGTTAACAAAATGTAGTCATCAATATAATTATTTCAGGTTCATATGCTTTTAATCAGAGTTGTGAACTTCATAATAGATTTTGAGGAAGCTTTGCTTTTGGTTTTATATGAGCATTCTTCATGCCACCACATTTAGCTTGGTGTCAACATTTCCATTATAAATTATGCTTAACTGTTTTGGATGTCAGATGTAAAATTCTTGCCTTGAGTTGAAAACTGATGCACAGAATCACAGAATGAAGATTATATGTTTATGCAAGCCCATGCATGTTTAAAAAAAAAAGTAAAATTAGATTTATTAATTTCAAAATTTCCAGTGGTGTAAGCCAGTCTACATTCTATAGGATACCTTTGTATACGCTTTCAGACATGTTAAACATGTAAATCTGTTGCTGAAAATTATGTTGAGTGATTGTTTTTCATATTATTAGAGCAAAGAGATGGGGTGTCAGGCATTATTTAGGATGCTTTTATGTGACTGTTGTAAAAAGAATGTAGTTCTGTTCCCTTATCTCTCCACTTTTCAGAAATATGAAAATTTAAGGCAGTGTTATTTTACTTGTATTAAATAGAAAATGCTTATTTCTGTGTAAATGATACCAGCACAAGACCTAAGAGTTATTTAGGCTCTGAAGCAAAGGCCCAAGCCAATTTTAGTAGTACATGGTTCTCATGCTCAGTGTTTGCATGGGTATAAAAATTATCCCATAGTTTAATGTCCATGAAATTGTTTGCTTTGACATCAGAAACATTGTCCAACAATTGTGAAAAGACTGAACTATTGGAATTTTGTCTGCTTTTAATATAATGATATTGTCTTATAAACTTTGACCAAATTAATTTGGAATGGAAATTGAAAATCGATACATATTCCTTTAGGCCTTGCCTTTCCTCCATTGCTCTTGACAGGTGGATCAGGTGTTAGTTGTCCAAAGCAGGAAGGGAAAGGCGCAATGCGCGCTAAGGAAGGGCAGGAGACTCCAGTCACCCCCTCCTTGTGGGGAGGGTGACAATTCCCTGCCTGACGCAGCCAGCTGCAGGGGACAGTGCTGTTGGCACACCAGGGCTGTGTGGGGCTGCTGAGGGCTGGGCAGGCTGGGCATGGGAGCCTCTGCTGGGATGGGGATGGGGCAGAGGGCCAGGGCCCTCCTCCCGCGGTTTCTAGCACATTGAATGATCTCTGTCCTCAGGGCAGCACATATCTCATTTCACCAACCTATCTGGGATGAGTAATTAAAGGGAACTTTTCAAATTATATCCTAAATTAAAAAGAGGGAAAGGGACAGGCTGTGCCAAAATTGATAACTTGCTCCATTTTGATGAGCAGGGCCACTCAGTTCCCAGGAAGAGGGAACCAGCATGTGCTAGATATGGGAAATAGCAATTTGGAATAGAGAGAGAGTGCACTATGGAGTCCACTTCATGGCAGTGCTCAGGATAATAAATGAGAAACCAGATGGATATATAGCAGAGAGTACATTACCATTGGTTAGAGGTAATATGTCTTTGAAATGTATGCAAATATATATGAAAAAAAAAAGAAACTGCTTTAAGATTTTGATGGTCTTGCAGTACATCTCCATTCCCAAACCCAGGGCATAGCTACAGATAAGGCGAAAGTTGTTGTCTTAAGTGGCAAATTAATTTTGATTTTATTCTGATTTTCAATATTATCAACACTGTTTTTACTAATTTGTTGATAGTTAACAGTTTCCTATACTTTGTCCACTGAGACAAACTATTCTTAAAATCTGAAATGCTTTTAATGTAAAGTGGAGATTTAGATTTTCTCCTTCTCATGTGTGCAAAAATTCCCTCAAGTATGGCTGTATCCCTCTTCAAATGAAACAAATGTAGAAAAAGGGAAGGAATCGACATTTCACTAGCATTAAGTCTATAGACTAAAAAGCAAAGGACTGTTTCAAAATCATTCATCCTCATTTTCAAATTCAGATTATGTTCTCTTAGTGAAGAGTTATGTTCTTTAAGTGTTTGAAGTTTGCGGTTTTCTTTCCTTCTAAAATGGAATTCCAGTTGCTGTTCCTTAAATTCATTAAAGAGCATAAAAAATATGAAGGTGAAAGATAGCATATAGGTGAATATTCTAGTTTCTTATCATTTTCAAAGAGACAATATATTCTTAACTCCCACTGAAAATGACATTTACAAATTCAAACACAATTCAAATGAATTCTACAGCACACCATGGTGTCTTCTAGGAATGATTCTTTATAAAGCTAAAGACAAAATTTTATGTGTTCATGCTTATTAAAAGCACCACATTATATTTTACCTCGCTGCTCTTTAAATATAAGGCATCCTAAGAAAATTTGTGCAGGAGCAAATGAAAAACAAATCACATTAATACCACATAAAGGCTCTAAAAAAATTTGAATCAGGATATAAAACTGTTTCAAACAGATAGTGATGTGTGCTAGAACACATGACAAAATGGATGTAGCAGATGAAGAAATGGATACGACATGCTGAGGGCTTAATGTAACATACAGCAAAATTGATATACCTCTTACTGAAATAAATAAAACATGGCATAATATATACATTTTAATGAATTGAATAAAGCATGTGAGGAAATTGATTAGAAAGTGTACTGAACTGAAAAACGTAAAATAAAACATTACATAAAATAAAGCATAATGGTATGGATTTAATCAAATAAAAATATAAGGGATTGAACTATGTTAAAATCACTAAAACAAAAAGGGTGGATTTAAACTGTGCTGAATTGAAGTAAAGGAAATGTGGGGTGTGTAAAGCTCAGCAAGCCCTAGGTACCTGTCCATCGGGGTCACGTGGTTCATTTCACTGTTTGACTGCATGCCACAGAGAATACCATTAGGGTACAGAATGTGGATAAAGAAAATGTATGAAGATTCATATCTTTGCTTTCCTCTTCTCTCCTCCCTCCCTTTCACCATCCCACACATGCTCCTCTGTGTTCTCACATGTCCTTTCTCTTGTCTGCACACTTTTTCCCTTTCACTTCTTCTCATCCTTTCTCTGTCTCTCATTCTCACACTTTTGCTGGACCTCTGTCTCTGGTGTTGGCCTGTTCCTCTCACACATTTGCTTTCTCTTTCTTTCTTCCCCTTTTAATATTGTCTTGGTAACAATGATCCCTGTATCCCAGTTTTCTGTGAAATATATAAACTATTGAGAGAATTGATAAAAGTGATTGCCAAATTAGATATAAACTTGATTTGAAGGCAGATATGAAAATCCCAGTATTTTGTGTAATGATGATTATGTACATGAATGGAAAGTTCATGAAAATCCACCATTTCTCTTTAGGCTTATTTTGCTTCTAAGCAGCCATCCTCCCTGCTCACTCTTCTTATGCTTGTCAAAACTTGAGTTTAAATTCATATGTAGAGCCTGAGTTTGATTGAGGTGCTTTTCTTCTAAGTCAAGTAGTAAAAATCAGACCTGAGGTTTGGATTGTACTTTTCTGGTCCTGTGAATATATGATCCGTGTTTTGGTTGTGTTATTGAGCACGCGGAATCATTGTTTTTCTTTGGTCTGTTTATACAAGCTTTAAAATAAAAATGCCTGGTACTTCAAACTTTGCCAAGACAGATTTTTACCTTTAGGATTGCTTTTGTTTTTTCTCTTTCTTTCTAACATTCACCTATTAAAAGTCTTAAAATTGGAAGGCAAACTAGCTTCTATCTTTTTAGTTTTATTTCTTAGCTATTAATCTTAGACTGTAAAAGAAAACTATACTCCTGCCAAGGCTGGCTTCAAAAGTTTGCCCTATTAAATTAATTTTATTGTTACTCTTTATTCTAAGTTACATTTTCATTCTGGTTCAACCACAGCTCATGATGACCTGGTAATTTTCTAGTGAAGTAATACTTGACATAGGAAGTCCTCAGTTAAAGAAAGAGGGACAAGAGAATCTTGATTTTCCTTGTTTCATATTGGGTCTGGAAGGCATTTGACTTTTCTAGCTGTATGGTCATGAATTGTTGAAAGAAAAATGATGTTTAAGGATTTTTATCTCTAAAAAACATCAAAGTGTCTATGTCAGCAGAATATCTGAGTTGTTCTTCCAGTAACAAAGCTGCTCAGCTGTCTCTCTTTTGGTGAGTGCCCCAAGGTGACAAGCTCTGTACAGCCAAGCAGTTTGTGCTGCAGACTGTCTATCTCCACTGTAGGCACGGTAGTAGCTGAAAGGTGGTTTATATTTGGTTTATATTGGTTTACTTCTCTTTATATTTTGTATGGCACACAAAAAATGCACACCATATTGCAAGTCCACCATATTGAATGGTTGCTTGGCAGAATTTGCAGAACATTTATTTGTTTGCAATAATAAATCACTTTATTAGAGAGGACAAGTAGTTCTATCAATTCACACAGAGTCCTTTTTTGAATCTGTTTCCTAATAAAAATCTGAATCTGTTTTCTAATAAATAAACTGTAAATCAGTATTTAATTATTCATAAAACAGAAGCATGATGTTATTAAATACTGCCCCATCCTCCCAGGAGCTTATGATTTGAAGGGTGTAGTGGATAAATCATTTAGAGTGTAAGTGTTGAAGGTAAACAGATTCCAGGAAATAGTAGAGGTATGAGAAAACCATCTCTGTGCTTTTCTTATTTAGTATTTCATAGAATCCTGATAAATTTAGTATTTTACATATTTAAATAGCTGTTTTCTAACTCTGCTTCATATAAGGGTTGTGCTGGAAATGTTTGTTTGGAGGTCTTTGAAGGGTATTACTCAAGCCAGGTACATTTATCTGGTCTTGTGAGTTTTGAAGCTTAACAGGAGCTGTGCAAGAAAGCTTGCAAAATGCCCTGTATGCTGTAGTTTTAGTCAGCTTAGATTTTGTTTTACTCCCTAACACTTAACATTTTTTCTTATAAGCCCAAGTGGGCTGTGGCACAGACTTGGAGCTGTGATCTCAGCTGCAACTTTGTCTTTTTCTGCTGGGATGTGCTTGGGCTTTTTCCCCCATTGTGTTTTTACTTTGTTGCTATTCTCAGTAGATTGTGTATTTAAAAGTTCTCATCCAGTTGCCCTTCACTATTCTTTCCGAGAGGTAGCTTACAGTACATCAATAGAAAAGGGAATACTCTCTTTCTAACTTGACCTTTTGTGCTTCTGTCTTTGACACTTGTTGACCATTCCAATCCATTAAACAAGCATTTTCAGTCAACTGTATACTGAAAACAGCCACAACTCTCCATCAAACAGAGAGACATTAAGCTTTCACAGCAGGAATCAGACAGCCTTCAAAATGTAAAGGAATCTGTTGTAATTTTTAAACATTCAAACTATATTAATTCCCATGACAGTTATCCCTTAAGTCATTTCAGGCAGTTACACACTTCTCAACTTTCACAGCTTTCATGTGGAGATCATGATTTTTTTTCTGATTGAAATATTTCCCCCATCTCTCATACTTGTGTTCGTACTGAGAATGTTTTGAATTTGAAAAAATTCCTTGAAGAAGTTCACAGGTAACAGATTAAACTAGTAGTAGTTCCTTTTAGTGGCACTTTAGCTGTGACTCTTATGATATTCTAATCCTCTTGGTTTAAATGGATTCTCTGGCTGATACTGAGTAACTTTCACAGACAGACCCACCAAGCCTTACTTCTGTATTTGTTTATTTGTTATATTTTAGTAAATTCCTGAGGTTAATGCAAGTAAGTGAACTAAACAAAAATACTTTTTTTTTTTTTTACTTGCTTGGTCTCTTCCACAAGATTCCCTTTCATAAACTCTCTTCCAAAGCTGTTTTTTTTATACAGAAATTTTAAGTATTCGTCTGCTCTGGATTTGGAAGTCTAATCTTTGGAGCCTATTTTTTGTGTCCTGACTTAATTGTTCTTTTCTGGAGCAGTCGAGGAAGTAAATGAAAATTTAGTGTGGTTAAAGAAAACAAACAAATAGAAGGTATGCATAATTTGAATGTAATGCATTTTCTGTAATGATTTTTATAAGCCAACCTTACAGTGGCTTTGCTGACCTCTGAAAGCTTAGCCATTATGTAGTACCAGTCTAGAATTTACCTCTCCAAGAGTGTAATCTTTGCCTGCAGATCATCTTTTCCCTCTGCCCTTTTTACCACCAGGCTAAATTATCCAGGTGTATTTAATCATTCTCATTTTTTTTCATGGTTTTCATTTTTGACACTGGGTCTGCATCAAGGACATCACTTAACTTCATTTCGAACTATGGCCACAATGGCTGTGTCCATTTCCAGCTACCATAAACCAGTCATAAATCAGGAGAAAGTGCCATGCTGCTTAAAACTGCTGAAATGAGCTTTAGAGCATTATGCTTACAAGAATGTCAGCCTGTCACAAAGTAAATCAGCAAAGTGTCCTTAAACCTTTGTTGCATCAGGGAATCTCTGACTTTGTGGCTTGAAGCCTGATTATTCATTTTCCTGCCCTATTTCCTCCCTCTGCAACACACACATGTGATTATTATTTTGTTTGGACGCTTCATCATGGTTTTTCTGCTTTATTTATGGCTGGTAATTATAGGTTTTATTGCTTACTCCTCTTTAGATTTTTGTCTGAATATATTAAATGAAACTTCTGGTGGCTTCTAGACTATGAAAGGCCACAGATTTACATTAATCCTCTACTAACTGTGAGTTTATTTTACAATACTACTAGATGCTAATTCTACAGATTTAAAATACCTATTCCTGCCTTACTTGAAATCTTTTATCTCTGCTTTTTGAGGTCAAAGGTCATGTGTTGAAAGCAATCATCCCCAGAGATTGCCACTGAATATTGATGCTGTAGTGATGCACATCAGATCTATTGGTTAGATTTGCACCATTTGAATCTGATCTGATGTTATTTGGCTCTGGATTACTCTGTCTCTTCTGAAAATTCGCATAGAATATGCAAATTTTCTGAACTGTCATAGAAAATCACTTTTGTTGTGTCCAGCTATTGCTCATCTAGCTCTAAGGCAATATTATACTGAAATTTATTCCCTGACAGCTCTAAGTTCTTGTAAAAACCTTCTAGGAGTTGTGTTCTTGTCCAGCATAAGGAGAGGCCGTGTTTCACTATAAACTTAAAAATAGTCAGAAGCTGAGTAGGAGTAGGTAAAAGGGTTAAAAATCCCAGATAGTATTTCCACTGCCAAGCAACAATTTATTCCTTTTGCTACTGAATCCCAAGCAGTTGGGGAAAAGGAGGTGTTTCAGAGACAGTTCATTGTGGCTTGAAGTTAGGGAAGTAACTTCAAGACAGTATAATTGATTGTGATTGCTTAATTGGGGTGTGAAATTTCTTTCTGGCTTTGTTTCATTCTTTATGACAAAGTAGGGTCAAGAGTAATTTTTTTTTTTTGTCAATTACTGACCTAAAGTAGCAAGTTCAGTGCATCAAAATAGATGAGAAATAAAGTTACAGTGTCTGCGTTTCTGCTAAGCTTGTGTTTAATCTCTGAGTTTGTATATGAATTATCACATTTAGGGATATGTCAGCATTCTCATGATATATATTATTGACAGTTGTTAATGTAATTTAATCTTCAAGCATAATTTAAAATTCAATTCGATTTTGTACTGGGATTTTTTTTTTTTGCTTCTTCACTAGGACTAATAAGAAAAATCACAAAAGACTTTTTCAAAAAATTTGATTATGAAATGTGTTCAGAGAATCTTCATATGAAGACAATTTAGAAACAAGATAGGAAGGCTAGAGCAGTAGAATGACAGGTAATTATTTTAAAGATCTGCTCTATGGTTTATAAATTAAACAGCAGTTTACATATATAATAATAACCAATTCATTCTGCGATCAAAGAGTCTATATTTGGGTTTTATGGAATATACCTTATATTCCTATATACCTATATATACCTATACCTTCATTAACAGCAACATATCTGATACTGATTTCATGAGTTAAAATTTCAATTTATCCTTACATTTCATGCTTTAAGTACTATTTTGGGAACATATTTTTCTGCATTGAGAGAGAAAGAAATTACCTGGAATCAGCGTATTCTGAGCTGTAGATGTGTTTAGTTTACCTTAAATCTCTTTAAGGTAGCTGCAAGGAATTCTTAAAAGAGCAAAGTAAGTCAATCTTGTCTATTCTCTTTTTTGGAGAGCCTTCTTGTGACAGCCTTTTCTTATTTCCTTCCTTTTCAATTGTCTTTGTTGAGGTGGATAGGGTTGTCATACAGGGAACATAACAGTGACAAAGTAAATCAAGTGTTAAGTAGGCCATAATAATTTGCATAATCCTTTTCCAAATCCTTCTAGGTGCATATTTGTTAATGACTGAGATATAACGTTAGGGGAATGTGATAGAAGCAGCATATTAATGGAAGACATATTCAGTTTCTTAATTTGTTCACAGCTAACTTTAACTATAGATTTATTAGCAATGGCTATATTGCTAAACAAATTTTTAAATCTTGTGGCATTAAAAATAAAATCTAATGATTGATATCTACTGTCTAAAGTGGTAAATAGGCTCCATCTTCAGCTCGTAGAGAATAAGAAAGCACTATAGTGTATTAGTGTATTTTCAGTTTGTATGGTTTTCCTCTAACTGTAGAAGGTTCCTCATTCATTAAAATTAAACATAAAGCAAACTCCAATGTTTTGTAAGTTATTTGTAAAGATGTTTTATTCTTGATCTTTTTTTATTTCTTTTTAAATCCACCTGCCATGACAGAGTCCTGTTGAGCTGCCTGTATGGCCACTGTGCCAGTGCAGTCCTCAAGGGCTTCTCGGGGTCAGAAAAAGAAAGAAGGGCCCTGTGACAGTGCTTGAAGGAAAATACAACAAATAGGAACACTGTGGAAAGCAAAGGAATAGTGATGATTCGTAATGAAGAACAGATGATAATATTTGTCTAAATTACTGTTTTTCTACTACAGGTGGTGAAAAGGATTTCTGTGTGGGGTATTCCCCCCTACTCCACTCCTGGATTGTTTGTTGGGGTTTTTTGTGTGTTTGTTTTGAGCTTGCATAATCTGCTTCAGAGCTCAGAACTAGAATGCCCATTTTTGATTTCTGTAATTTGTTTTGTGGTTTAAATTTATTCACTCACATGGAGAAAGATGGGATATTGCTTCTTAATTAAGTAAATTTACACCTGGAATGAATTATTCTTATGTATAAAGCAGCAAGTGAAGCATTCTGAAAGATTGCTTATGCTCTTTTAAACAAGCTGTAATTTTACCAAACTGAATAATTAATCAAAACAAGATTGTTCTGCTCACAACAGCATCATCAGAAATCGTGTTTTGTATTATGTTACCTTACCTCAAAGTAGGGTTCTTCAGTCAAAAGAAGATGACACCTAAAAATAAGAATGTGACTATTTCTATGAACTGTTTTAATTCTTTATAAAGGCAAGGATTCCTTGTGTTACTTCCAATTAATCTTTGGCATATTTTCCTTGAGGCATTAGGACACTAATGAATCTTGAGACATTCTGTAAATTGATCCAGTAACAGATCACATCAATAGTTGTTCATTCCATGTTTTTCTTGTTTTCTGTCAGGATTTGAAGCTCTGTGCTCCTATTTTCGATATCATCACTAAATGGCTGTTATGTAGAGTATTACCTTACCCCTGCATGGAGGGACTCCTGTGGCAAGGAGCTCTGTCTGTTGCGGTTACCTAGTGAAGGCAAGGGAATTTCACTGGTACTTGTAGGTGGTCTTGCAATCTACGTACACAGTGAGGGTAATCATATGATCTCGTCACATAAATATATGTTAAATATAATAACCATGCTCAGCATAGGAAAAAAATAGGGTGCTCTGATGATTGTTTCCACTTTATTCAGTAATATCACTGTAGTTAGAATTACTCTTCACCAATATACCTAGAAAGAAATTGATGGTGTTGTATTTCTTACTCCTCATTCCTCTTGGTATTGACTCCCAACAGACAAAATCAGTTATGTTTATCCACCTAGAAAGAAACTTAATTAGACAGGCATCGTATTTGGGCATCATATTTTGCTTATTTTGGGTCTGCTTTGTGTCTTATAAGTTAATGTTTGTATATGTGGAAATTTAACTTTGTGGCATGCAGGTTAAATAAAAATTCTTTGGCAGAACTAACGCCTGTTCCATAGTAAAACACCCAAATGTGGATAAAGGAGAGGAGTAAAGAGCAGAAGAGGAGATGGTAACAAGGAATTTGGTTTTGATTGGTGCCTTAGGGACACAGCCTTCCAAGTTTACCTCATCCTTCAAGAACTTTAGTAGCACGAATCCTCTGTAATCATCTTGGAGTTTAGGAATAAGGACCATAAGTGGGAGGTTCTTGCTAATGTATAGATAGGAATTAAATACTGGAACATAGAATTTAATGTTTGTAGTGTTTTAAAATTTCAGTGAAATTACATATAGTGTCAGTAGAGGTGAATATCTAGATTTTCCTCAATTGTTTGGTCATTGCATTTTTTCCTTCTCCACCATAAAGATTGGTGGGAAGTGGTTAGATGATTTTGTGTTCATATGCTGCTCTTTCTTGAGGTTTTTACTTTGTTATGGAAAAATAAGGTAGGAAATCTGTCCTTTAATAAAATTTGAGATTTATATTGTGGTTTGGTAAGAATAAATATTTTTGATGCCTGTCATGACTATATTGCAAGGGCAAGACACCATACAGTTCAATAGAATTTCAGCCAAATTGTTATTTTTGAAAAATATTGTCAAACAAAATTATATACCTATTCTGGAAAGAAAAAAGTTCCCATATGGAAATATTATGCAGAATATGAATTTTTTCCCTTTTCCCTTGCTTTACATAATAAAGAAGACTTTACTATAATCCGTGAAGTCGTCTTCAAATTATTTTTGTATACCTAAAGTATATTCATAGCTCAGTTTAATTGTAGTAATTACCAGATGCACATAATTCTGCATATTTTTCTCAGTCACTTTTTTTTTTCAGATTTTTGTTAAGGATATCACAAATTCTTCCATAAATCTTGAATCCCAAAGCATTCAGTGTCTCTTGGGATATTCAAAAACTGTTAAGTAAAATTGCATTGAGTCGTAGATGGTATGGTAAGTGCTACTAATAACATTAAAGTTTATCCATTGCAGAGAAAGTGCATGAGAAGTACTGCAATGTTTCCCATTATAAAGTAGTTTGGATGAATAATCACTCCCCCATCACCGCCACCATATCCCCCATAAGCTTTAGCCTGAAAAGTCTTTGTTTTGTTTAACTTGACACTAGATTGTGATGTGTTGTTCTTTTTGAAATTGTTTTGATAGAAGATTTCTTGGTTATGCATGCTCATTCTTAACCAAGTAAGCCTAACTTATTTTTTAACATAATCACTCAGAATTAACCAAAGCATTTTTTGATGTTAACTTTGTTCTCAATTTTTGGGAGGGTTTTTTTATTGGTACTATCTTCCTAAAAAATTCTGCAGCTTGTATCTACTGGTTTTAACCTTTTATTTTTCCTTAGCCGTTTCCCATTTTTAACTGAATTTTCAATTTTCTCCATATAGAAGAGAAATATAGAAAAGTCCTTGACATGAAAGTATCTCATTATTAATAGTAACAGAAGTAAAACTTACCTCCTATTTCTTTTTCTTGAGTAGTTTCAGAAATGCAGCTTCAAGGTACTGAAGATCTGCTTGTTTTTAAGCATGTTCCAAAATATTTCTTCAGGAAAACATTTATCTGCTTTAGAAACAGGGATAGACAGTGAGGGGTATTCAAGTGTTTTATTATTCATACATTATTCTTTCCAAATGGAAAATACTTTGAAATGTTTTTCTTGCATACTGCATGAAGATTGTTCCAAACACCATGGGCCATCTAATTCCTAGACTTTGTGTTTGCTTTTTATTTTCGTTTTTTCACTCTCTTTCAAGAAAGAAAAAATGTCATGAATCAGTCATTAGGAGAGTTCATAACCGATGTCATATTAGTATAACGCTCAGAAAAAGTCTAAAATAAACCAAGCTGACTCTTCTTCAAAAGAAAAAGAAAACAGCTGCCCTTTAAATGAAAACAACTGTCCTTCAGACTTTCCACCCTGAGCATTTTGTCTTTGAACCATTAGACTTGGTTAAGGTTAAGAATGTAGCTTTGTAACATTAAAAACGTGATTCCAAGCCAACAAAAAGCCCCCAAACAAATAAAATTAAAAACAACCAACCTACCAAAACAAAACAAAACCAAAAAAAAAAAAGAAAAACAATAGCTAGCTGGAGAAAGCTGATGGAGGCCTCTTCCCAGTTGCTCTGAACACCTTGCTAATTTCTAAGTACAAAAAAAAAAGGTTTTTCATCTTTTAAGTTCCTGAAGTAGTTTTGATGTCCCCTCTCAGTGATCAACTTTCTCCAGGTGTTTTCTACCATGATTTTCTTTTCCCATTCCACCACAGGTTCAGTTAGTGGCAATTTTAAAGTTGGAGTTCCCTTGGTATAATTAAGAGTAATTTTTTCTCCATTTCTGACCAGTGATGCTTTCTTCCTGAACTTCTGTAAGGGAGTCTCTTTCCTTTGCCATGAGAAGAATAATGGAGAGGTGGCATTTTCAGGCTGGTTTGTCTCTCTTCTCTTAGGCATTTCTTTTCCCACTTGAAATTTTATGATGAGGAATTTCTGCTTTTTTGTGTTGATGACACCATTAATTATTAACCTTTCAAAGATTTATTCAGCTTAATCATTGCATACTAATGAACATATACTATTGATATCTTAACTTGAATGAACTGAGAGTAAAAGAACTGCAAAAAATGTCAAAAAAAACCCCAGTCACATCATCACCAATGTGAAATTATTTTGTCCATGTTGTTACTTAGGGTTGTTGTCTTCCTTTAATAAACATGAACCATCTATATAGAGGCAAAAGCCACTCTGTATATATTAATCCTCTATTTTTTATCTGTTGAAAAAGCTTAGTTCATCTCATAGTTCATGGTGGCTGGGATATATTTGCTATCTTTTTTGAGGAAGAATGGGGGAAGAGGGTGAAAGAAGGTTAAAATAAAAATTATGAAGTACTTACAAATGTGCATGTTCTCATGCAGACCAGTTTTATGTCTATAATAACCCAAAGTAAGTAGCTGTATTCATGCCTCTGTCAATCTGCCCACTTTGATTTGTATGGAAGCCATAGCTTGAATTTTCTCTTGCACTGCACCACTGACAATGTTTTCACTGATGTGGAAACTCTTTGGAAAGAATAACTTTTATTCATTGAGGGTGAAAAGCAATCCAATTATCTCCTCCCACTAATTATGATTACATTGTATGTTTTTGTGTGTATGTCATAAATATGCATGCAAAATGCACTTTTGAAGCTTGAAAACAAAATAATTCTAAAGGCAAACGTAATCAACAGGGTCGTACTTACTATAGTTCTTGGCTTTAATAATGAGACATCTATTTCCTGAACAACAATTCAGTATCATTTTAAACACATTTAAATGCAGTGTTGTGGAGGAAGAGTTGCTTATTTTTACGTAGGAAATTTCATATTCCTGTGAAGTTTCTGTAGTTGTATGAAGTTTATTTCTGTCCCCAGATGTCAGCAATCAAAATCTGCATAAATATATTTCGTGTAAATCTGTTGGCAGCTGCTCTCCAGTCAGGTTCCTCAAGATATTAGCCTGTCTTTGAGTTTATGACAAAGTTAAAAATTATTCATTAAACTGACCTGCAGTATATTCAGTAACTGTAAAATTGCCTTGCAGTTCTATTTGGTTTGTAGATGTGATCACGAGTAAATTTTTAACTTAATTAATTGGCCGTTTCTGTTGACAAGAAATTTATGTGGTAATAATTTGCTCGAAATAGATGCCGACTGTAGGAAATGAGATATCCATCATAGGCTTGTGTTCCACCAGCTGCACAGTGGCTATTATGAAAGTATTTCAGGCAGCGACGACCCCACTGTTTGTGCAGTCAGGATTATATATACCCACGATCCATTGCCTGCCTGAGAGGCGCTCATGGAGGTCTATGATAACAAAGACTTTGTGATTTATGGCTTGCTGTGAAAGCAGAGCTTGATGAGATTAAACAATTTCATAGCACAAGTGTTTCTTAAGACCTGATTTGTAGTTGCAAGCTGATGGTAAATCACATTTATATATCTGAAAGCATGCTCAGCAGAGGAGTGCAATTACAGTTTAAGACAGCTACTTTTTATTTAATTTTTATCCTGGTTTTGTCTCTTTTATATCCCCTTCGTCTGCAAACCATTCACCTTCACAAGTCCTTTCTTGGTTAGAAGGCCAGAGACTGAAGTCACTGATGTTCTTCCTGTTCTGTGTGCACTCTTAGCAAAAGAGAAAAAGAAAATATATCTCTTGAGACATTTCAGAGTAGCTTTTACTGGTTCATCTTAGCTGACCTGGGTTGCTGGGTTCAGCTACAGTTCTTAATTAGCTATTGTGTTCAACATCGAGCACATTTTTAAACACAAATCACACAAATATATTTACATTTTAAATGCAATGTTTAAAACATAGAATAAAAGAAACCAGTTTTGGTCGCTTGCATTAAGTATATTCTATCTAATAATTTCTGGATTCCTTTTTTCTTATGCACAATAGAAAACAAGACTATTTCCACCAATAGCTATTTGCTTTGGGTTTGCATAGGTATTGGTATTATCAGTAACATGTCTGCTATGCTTCATAAGCAGGTCCTGCTAAATATTGCACCAAAGATGTTTGCATCAATATTAAAGCATGATTTCTGGGGCTTAGTGCTTCAAAAACAAAATCAAATGCTTATGATACACTTGGTTTAGAGTTACCCACATATTGCTTTTGACTCAAGATCAGGTTGGAGCCCAACATGAAATCCCTGATTTAACTGATGCTGCAAAAAGTCTTTCATGTTGTTAAATGCATTAAAATCAGAAAAGTAGAGTAAGCCAGGAGGGGAGTTACCATTCAGGCTCTTCATTTGCTGTCCTAATGGAAAGCCAAATTTCTCAACATGCCAAACATCTCCTGTGGGGCTGTGAGCAGCTCCTCGGCTCCCATCTGTTCTCCCCAAAGGCTCTCACCATCTCTAGTGAGCAGGCCAGGGTCAATTTTGTATTCAGAGAGGTGGTGAAGAGGTTTGTCATGATGTAATTCAGATTTCATTCTGAAATCTTTTGTTTATGCATCACACTCTGTGGCATTAATTTCTAGACCACAAACAAAAGCAATAATTGTATTACAGGATCAAATAGAAGGAGAAACACGGAATTTCAGGAAGTTCTTACTTTCTAAATTGCTTTATAAAATGTCATTGCTAAAATCTCATAAGCAACTTAAGAGGTAAACCAATACTTTTACAGATGTTTAGATGTAAGAAATCCTAACAATGAGAATAGAACTCAAATAGGCATATTGTTTTACTCTCAGTGTCTCATCACAGACAGTTCATTTGGAGTTAAGCATTGGAATGATAGAAATTGAGATGTTTGTGCCATAGCATCTGGGAAGTGTTCAGAAGGGATGATGCTTAAAAAAGAAAATGACTGACAAAGACATTTTCATTACTTGGCATATTTTGCCTGCAAATTTTCAGCTGAATTTCTGAGTTCAAAATTTTGGCCAGGTGATAAAGCTATCATGGGAAGAAACAAAAAAAATTTAAATGGATGTATTTCAGAGTTAAATCCTCTATTCCATATGCACAATCCCCAGTTTATTGTGAAACAGTAAAATGGAAGCCCATGGTCATGGAATGCTCACTTTTTCTCATTGGAGTGATAAGCTTTTGAAAGTATGTGAGGATGTATGTGAAATAATAGTAAGTTCATCTTGCCTCTTTCGGTTTTGGATAAGGCTCATAATGATTCTGTCTAGTTTTTAACCACAGTGTGACATCATGGTTCGAGCAGTACCTGGTTTGTGTATGCAGTGACTGAGATTACTGGTCTGTTTTGCCTCAAATTTCTTCTAAATAAGACAGAAAAGTCAGCAAAAAAGGACTTATTGTAAACTGTGCATTTGAGCTATAGAAAAAAAGCAGTTCATAGAGAAAAAGACAGGGAACTCGCCACCACTGCTATTTTTTATCTGGGACTAAGTAGCAGATTCTTCCTTCTGTCTTCAATCAATGGGAGAAAGATGGGAAAAGATATTTCCTTTGCTTTTAACAGATGAAGCCTTGTAGGATGTTTGGTATTTCCTCATGTGATGAACAATCACTGGAGACTAATCAGGATTAGTCCCTGAGGCAAAATGCCTGTGCAACCCAAGTGAATTATCAGCCCTCTTCCTTGTCATCCCTGCCAAGTGCTCCTCCTGCCCCAGGTGACATTTCCTGGAGGAATCCAGGGTACCACAGTGTGTCATGAGGCTTGGAAGACCTGCTGTGAATGGTAGTATGTGAGGTGAAGTTAAAGAAAGGAAAACTAATTCCTGGCTTGTGCTGACTTAGTCGGGTGCCTTGAGTTCATTCAGGCTGTCCTGCACATCTGCTTTTGAGATGATCTCTTTATTACCAGGGCTGACTCTCCTATTTCCTACTTTTTGCTTACAGAAAACATTCTGTGAAAAGGCTGCTCAGTGCTCTATTTTTTACCTGCTCAAAAAAAAAAAAAAGTTTTATTAGTTTATCTTAAATATAAGCTAATCCATTTAGCTTTTTGAAAGGACCTGGCATAATAAAAATATACTCAACATTCTTCAGTCCTTTAATACTTAAATTTTGGCAAAAATCAGATGGTTTAGGCCAGTGAAATTTTAGGGTTATGGATGTAGACATTAGTTTCCTTGATTAGGGTTCTGACAGACTGTGGTATCAGACAGCTGTCTTTTTGGTGAAAACTGTTTTTGGGAAGAAGTTTGGGGGTTTTTTTCAACTTTTGTCTTTGTGGGTTTTTCATCAATATTTCTGCCAAGAAGTGTGGCCAAGAGAACCTGATGATTTGTTCAGAGTTTTTTCTGGTAATTGCACTAATTTGAATCTGTAGATGAGGTTTTAAATCCACACCTACAATGTTATTCTCACTCATAAGAATTAAGGCAATATGTTGCAAGTGAAATGCTGCATACCGGTGCAGCGTGACAACTGACAAGAGACAATTTTCCAAGACTTTATTAATGAGCTTTAGTATAAACACACTTTTCAGAACAGACTATGATAATATGGTTCCAATGTAATTGTGAATTTCAAAATCTGTTTCATTTGGCAAATCATATCACCTTCTTGTGACTCACTTTCCTTGGCTGTAAGAAAGATCTAAGAAATCCTTTTTTGTGGAAAACTATTTCTAGGGGTTTGGGGGCCTATTCACACCTTAAACCTTGTGTTTGGTTGGTTTGTTTTTGTTTTATTTGTTGCTTTTATTCTTGCTTCATTTTTCTTCCTTTTTTCTCTATTCTGTATTCTGATCTTCTCTCTTTGATTCCCATTATTTTTCTTCTTAATTTTTATTTTGTTTTGTTTTTACCAAAAAATGTGTTCAGGTGGGTTTAACCTGCAGAGTTCAAGCTTTCTTCTCTGAAGTGAATAATAGGCTCCAACTGGTGTGTCACAAGCAAAAAAAAACCCACTAACAAAATCATGAAAGAACCTTGTAAGAAACAGGAAAGCAGAAACACCTGAAGTCCAGATGGCAAAAGCTGTGTAGATTTTGGATCTTTTGAAGTGAATCTCATCCTAACATTCTTTGGGAGGCAGCAAATGCATTTGACCAGACATGCTAGAATGGGTCAGTTCTCCTCAAACACAAGGGAAAGTGATTTCATTCTTTCAGGTTCTTGCCTGTCTGTCATATAAATAAAAATAATTTTGTTTTCTGTAACTAGAAGTCTGAGATATAATTCATCTAAAAATTATATGATCTGGCTAGATTTCATAATTTTTAACTTAGTTTACTTGTATATTTTTGAAACATAAGCCAGTAACGTTTGCAGCATGCTGATCCCTGTATTTTGACTGCTTTACCACTGTAGAGTTGTGTAACTTGGTAACAGCAATTGACATAATTTGTATTTCGCTAATTCTGAGCACTAAAAACCCTGAAGAGAGAAATATCTTTTTATCTGAGTCAGTGGCAAAACATGCAGCATTTCACTTCTAAAATTAAACAAATAGAAGAAAAGCAAAAAGTTTGAAAGAACTTGTGCCTGGAAATCAGGTGAACCAAAGAGCTAAGTTGCACTTTTTAGCACAAGGCATTATAGGGCATTTCTAGCATGTCTGTGACTATCCAGTACAAGCTTTTAGCTCATAATACATGTAACCTAATTTGATTTAGATCAACAGTCTTCTAATCTAGATTAGGTTGACTCAAATTTCTTCACACAGATTGTGGGTTAAGTGCTTGTCCACTGACACTTACTGGAATACTGGTGATGCTTCCTAATTTATTAACTCAGAAATTTGATCATGTGCCAAATTGAAGGGGGAAAAATGGATTGAAATATGGTTTAATGATAAAATTTAAATCTTGTTTGACAGCGTAGATATAGAAATAAATAAACATAGCAATTATTTTCATGTTTAAATGCAACTAAATTTGTGTAAATCAATAGCATGCCATGACCTAACATCCATTTATATATTTTGTTATTAAAGTTGGTATCAAAATGCTACAGTTTTGGATGTTCAGTAGATATTTTCCTTCTTTGGAAAACAGAAGTTTAGGCAATATCAGATGTAAAAATATTTGAATTATTTTACTGTTTTGCATTCATTATGTGAAATAGTAAGGCTGGTTTAAATCTTAGAATAGAAAGAAACGAGTCTGCATTTTCAGCTATATAATAGAAAATGAATGAGCATCATTACAAATAAATCTGAAGTTTTCTTCTTTCTGAGGATTGATGTTATATTTGCTGCATCTGGCTTTGTCTTTTCCTTAAGTTCTTAGAAGAAATAATAAATGCACTTAATCTTTAACTTCAGCTAATCAGTTACTGACACCTGGAATAATGTGATGAGCAATGTAAATTTTATACACATATAGTCATAATAATTTAGACTGTCATCTTAATCTATTTATGATCAGCTAATGACTGAAATGTTTTACCATTGTGTGGGATATTTTATAACTGAAGTTTTAATGGGTGAATCAGTAACACCTGGCTGTCTGGAATGTCTTTTTTTTCCCCCTGTTAGACATTTAAATACACCTCTGGAAGGCCCACAGGGTGTGATGTGACATATAAGCTCTTAAAAGGAGGAAAATTAGTTCTTGATACCATAATGATCAGTGGGATGAACGTTTGCATACTTTCATTAATGCTGTTAAATGTAAGAGTTTGATTAAAACTCTTACCAAGGTTTTTTTTCTTTTCCTTTCTCTCCTTTAATGCCCTTTCTAGTTTCACTTTTTGAAATTGCGAAACGAGATGATGGTTTTGCTTCTGCCTGTGGAGGAGCTTTGAGTCTTTTAATGGCCTTTACTCTCTTAGTGCAGTTGTTTATGTTTCTTCTCAAATCATCTCTAACACCAGCAGGGCCTCTTAGCTAATAAGAATTTTAGGCACCTATGTGCCAACAATGCAAGAACACAAACTCAGTGAGAAAGTCTCCTAACAGAATATCTAGTATTGCGATATTAAATCCAAAAATATTATTCCAGTAGTAGTCTGCTCTCTATTATTGAATTAAAGCAATATATTTGTAACTTTGCTCCTTTTCGTCACAGATAGTATGCATTTTTCTTTTATGCCGTTTTAGATTTTCTGCCCTATTTAAAGAGTGCAAAGCGTAAGACTGATAAAATTGCAACTTCTTAAGTGAGTAAATCCTGATAAAGGCTCATACATATGGGTTGAGGTTGAACTGTCTGTATTTTCTTGTTTTCATGTTCCTTATGGGTGAATTTTGCTGTTTTTATTTTTATGAGGTAATACTGAGGATCTGAGCAGTAAAGGCAGCTATGGTGATGCCTGTCATCTTGTAGATTTCTAATAAGGAGTTTAAAACAAAAAAAAACCAAAAAAAAATCGTATCAAATCTTTTTCCAGTCAAGTAGTTAGTCTTCTCAGATATTTTGAAATTGCAGAGCTAATCCTATAAACTGGAGAATGACAATTTAGTGGCGTTCCTTTTGTAAAACCATAGTCACTGTAGTAAACAGGACGGAGGCAATGGAAGGAATAGTGTGCTCATGTGATGACTAGTTCCCTTTAGTCTTGCTCCATGAGATAATTTTCTAGGAACATATTACTTTGTGCCTATTTTCTGACTGTTACAAGTCCTGGGATGCTAAGAAAGACTGACAATTTCAATTTCTCCTGTGATATCTTCTGCTGCCGTCTGTCACCAAAGTGTTTTTATATGTACACCACTTAATTTTTAGATTCAACATGTTATAAATAAAATAGATGTGCTTGCAGTATACTGATTAGAAATGATAAGAGAAAAAAAGTAGGCTTTTCATCTTTTCTGTGAAGTAATGAAAATAGCATTTTGTCTTCCTTTAATTATATTTCTTTGGAAGCACTACTTCTGATCACTGCAAATAGGTAGTGAATTTTCGCCTTTAGTTGGATGACAAGAGAAATCGCCCACTTCACATGGGTCTGGAATGCCAGCGTGCTTTGTATCTGTGATGGCACAGAACTTGCCTGGCCCTTTTCTTAACAGATTTCAAAGCACTTTCCAAGACTGATTAGGAATCCAGAAACACCACAACCTTAGAATACTCACAGAAAGAAAAGATGAATGAGCAATCTTGAGACAGAAACCAGGCATCCCCTTGTATAAAGGCACCTGCAAATCCACAGACATTCCCTTTCTACAGAGATGCTTAAGCAGTTGTGTTCCATTTTTCACATAATACTTTATGCCCACAAATACTGCATGTATGCCCTCAGAATTGCATGTTTGTTTTCAGAATAGCCCTCCAAACATATATGAGGATAATTTGATCCTTTTCCAAGTATTAATTTTGTTTACTAAGTACACTGAAATAAATTAATTAAATTTATATGTTCTCAATTTAGAATCATTACGTGTGGTATCAATTTTCTCTTTGGAAAGTGTTAGAACACATTTGGTAATTCTTGGGATTTTTACATTGTATCTTTTGTATTCAAATAATTTACAACTAAAAAGAAATAAATAATGGGATGGCCCAGAAAAATTATTTAGTCTGCTCAAGTTTCAGGCGGTACTTCTGAAGTGAAATACCGCCACTGGTTTTTAGACATTTTCATTTTGTCTGGTACTGTTTCTGTTGCTTATATCTTACAAAAGGGCCTGTCTGACACTTGTGGAGGAAACTTCTAGCTCTTGGTTCCTGTGAAAACAGCTCCTCGCAGAAAGTCTTTGCAGTTTTGCAGGAGCATTCCATGGTTGCCAGATCCCCCTACAGAAATCTCCAAGTCAGGTGCCCCAGGGTTACCTGCAACGCTGCTTTGGTTGAGTTTCTCTTTGATTTGAACTTTCTTCCTCCTTGAAGGTATTATGAGCTTGTTAGTTGCGCTGTTTTACTTATTCCCCAACATCAGACTGTCTTACTGGTATCATGAAGATCTGAATTAAGCAAGATGCAAAGTTCAGCATTTAGGTACTATGTCAGAAATGGAGTTTGCAAGTGGTGCTAGGACAGCCTTCCCTTTCTCCTGCACCAGGGCCTGTGCTTTGCTTCTGAATACTCTTCCCACTGTTACCAAGAAGCTCCCAGATTAATCCACTTGGGGCTTTTGCTCAGGAGTTCAGGCACACTCTCCTCTTCTTCCTGTTACTTTCCACCTTGTCCCTAAAGCTAGGTCAGAACACTATGTTTGAAAAATGCTTCCCATCTTTCTCTTATCCGAATCTTTAGTTCTGCCTTATATCCAACACCACTGCAGCCATGATGACTCCTATTTCTAGTGTCTTTAGGAGTTTAGACCTTAAGCAGAGGTGTAGATGATTTAAACATTAGTAAACTGAAACTGTTTTATTTTGGGTTCTTTGTGACTATGAGTTCTTTGTTCTTGACTTTCCTACAACATCATTTGTCAAACAGCCTGGACAGTCTTCCAGGACCAGTTGAGGCCTGCCAGCGTCCTCTTATTAAATCTGATACAAACCCTGAGTTAAGTATATCATCCTGTCAGGTGCTCAGTGTCTAGACAGACACTTCCTAATGCACATCAATAGCAGGTGTGTGGCAGGGAGCCTCCTGCCTGGGCATGCTTCTGCAAGGCAGCTCCTTCTCCCTCCTGTGATTGCTGGGCTTTCTGCTCTGCAGTGATCATTAAACACACATGTAAATATTAACAAGCAGCAGTATCCAAACAGACCTTATTTACAGGTGTATTTTAGCAGAATGTTTCTTTTCAAGGGGAAGGATAAGGCACTAGTGGTTCTGTATTTTACCTACATAAGTAAAACTTTTCTTTGATGACACATGGAGGTATTTGAATTGCATATAGGCATTCTCTTCAAATTTAAAAGCTGTTAAGAATTTTTCATTTTAATTTACCAAAAATCTATGATGTTATAGTTTCAGACAACTGAGGACTCACTCTCAAGATAGAAATTATGTTTTACTAAAACTTAAATATCTTTAGCAAAGAATTGCATTTAGAGTTTATATAATCTGATGCAAGAATCTCCTCACTTATCTTTCATTCATGTAGCATTGGGAATAAAGTTATTTGCATTACATGTTTTAGGAGCCTGATTTATTTAGGTGCAGCTCATAGATTTTTCAAGAATGGGTTATTCCCTTTTTATGTTGCATTCCAAACAAACACACAAGATCAAAGAGAGGAAGGGACTCTCCTATTCTGCTACGTGATGAGAATTTAAATACATGAAGTACAGTTTGTGGTCCTTGTTTTAAATGGAGTGCTGTTGTCACAAACATTTTAAAAATAATGGATGAAAGTTCAATGCTTTTCTTGACTGACTGGTTTATAATGGGAGATGGAAGCATCTTGTAGTTAGGTTGAATTCACAGACTGAGGAAAAGAGAGAGGATAACTTAAAATTCTAGGGTTTAGTGCCTGTACTGGGAGAGAAGAGAAGGTCTGACTTTGTAACACATGGACATTAGCAAGCCATCAAATGTCAGGTGCTGGACCGTCAGCTAGAAAATAAACTGAGAGCTGTGAAGTTCTTTTTTGCTACATGTTGCTCAAAAGCAGTGCTGCGTAGTGGCTGAGGGTCACATTCCCCCTTGGTCTTCCTTTTCTTCCTCCAACCTCTCAATGTCATGCATCTTCTAATACATCTATCTGTGCATGCAGAAGAACAGTGGGTAGCTATGAAAGCTGTGAAAGTCTTAGCATTGTTCTTTTGCTGTATGAAAAATAGATGAAACACACATTGCAGGCAAAAATAAAACAAATAGGCTAGAGATCCTAAAAAAAAATATGTAGGGTAATATACGATAATTCACGTAGAAAGATCTACGAAATGAGTAAGAAATCTTTGACTCAGAAGTTGTTTTTGACCTTAAAACCTTTTGTCCTTCCATGCTGAGCAAGGGTCTTTTCTTTATGTTATGAAATAGCCACACTTGACAGAGAAATGCATTAATTGTTCATTAGTTTCAACCACAGCATTGAGAAAAATATTAAACATGAGATGAATGCATAGGGCAGAGGATCACTGCTTTACATTGTCTCTTACATTTGGACTTGTGTTTTCTGCAACATGAATGATGACTGTTTTTATTAGGTTCAAGCTGTGCAACTAGCAGCTTGCTGATCACTTATTCTTTTAATTTCATCTACATGAGAAGAATCTTTCTAAACTGTTTTGGTTTATACTGCATATATCCTCTGCTATGCAATTGTAATGTTTCCATCATTTTAAGAAGAGCTCAGTATTTTTTAAAGGTTTATTTGCTCATTAGAAATGGAGGGTAAGGCAACATTAAGCTTAAAATTAATGGATTCGTTTATTGCAGCTTTACCTTTGTGTTACCTGAAGCAGAGCATATTTTTTTTTGTTTGTTTTGTTTTCATTTTGAGTCCTTTCATCCACAAAGAATGGGGATTAGCCTTTGGCTAAAATAGTGCTTTCAGGCCCTTTCAGCATTCAGTAACTGTTTACTTATCCAGGTATAAATGGGTGAAAATACAGTTAAGGCTCCCAGCTGCAAGGTCAGCTACCTTTTTAAAATTCAACCTCATGAGCTGCCCTTGGCTGAGGGCTTGCTGGAATGAGCCATTAGGAGGCTGTTGCATGTAAGCTGCCCTTGTCTTACACAGGGCTGCACACGAGCCCCTGGTACCGTACAACGCGCCCGCGCTCCGTGCCAGGCGAGGAACAAAAGCAGCTGAACTTGTGATCAATGATCATATGATCCATTTACAGGCTGCAAGCTCACTCAAGTAGAACTAGTAAATCATTAAATATTAACTCGACGCCCTTCCTGCTGGGCAGAACACACAATCTGATTTTCTCCAAGTTGCCAGTCATTACCAGCAGCCTCTCCTGGTTTAACAATGAGCTTTTAAAATCATAAATTAATTTTAGATGCATAAAATCCATTGCAAAGCACAGGATATAGTTAAAAGTATAATGCATGGCAAGCGCTTAATCTATTGGGCTAAAATTGTCTCTGAGGGTGCTAAAGCACTGGGACCATGCACACAATAAAATGATAGTAGCTCCTATGACTATTGCATTAGGTCTACTTCAGGAGAAAACTTTGACTTACCTCAGTTTGGAAAATCTTGTAAGAATGTGCTTAAATGCTGGGCTAAGAAAATTAAAGCTGCAAAGGTCAGCCCTGACCAAGTGGTTTCTTTGAGTTTTATTTTTACCAATAATCATGCAAAGTCCATGGCCTTAAGAAAAAAAAAAAAAAAAAAAAAAAACCCAAAAACCAGTAATGCATTTCATCCAACATCTAGAATTGGCATTTTTCTTGTTTTTATTATCTTGGTTAATTTTTGTTGAAGTGGGGCTATTTCAGAAAGCAGCCACAATGCATGGAAAAAAGTAAGTTTTTTTTGTCAGTCTTTGAATGATGTTAGTTATTTGGGGAAATGTATTTTGGAGCCATATTAACTGGTGATAAATGGGCTTTGCTGTTTTAGATGAGTATCCAGCGTTCAGAAGGAACGTGCCCTTTGTTCTGTGAAGATGGAAAAGTCTTTTAAGATGAACTCACTAAAACAATTGTAGAAGTTTTTCAAACAAGCAGACTCCCTTCTGTAGACGAAAATGGAGAGAAAGGGAGTATGAGCTAATGCCTTCTCATATGGGAAAGTAGGATGAGCTAATGCTACAGTGTTAAAAGTAGAGAAAAAGAAGTAAAGTGAAGTGCATTCTACAAGATGAAAACCCGGTAGAGGAGTATTGGCTTCACTGAAAAGTCTTTTGCTCGCTTTAGCTCTGTGCTTCTTTTTGTCAATGAATCTGAGCCTGATGAAAGAGACTGTGAAAGCAGTTATGGTAGAAGGTGATGATTGCCTTTTTATTTTAAATAGCTGAGCTGGCAAAGACTGTTTTCTATCTCCAGGTGTATTTCTGACATTCCTGTATTTGTTCATATCAGAGAGGATGAGTTTGATTACAACTCAGTATAATTTTATAACACCGTTCAAATGTGTAACAGGGATTTCCCCCCCTCAGATGAAAATGGAGGGTAAATTGTTCATACATTAAATACTGTGTCTACAGCAACCAGTTCTTAATTGACTGTTTCTCTTCTTTCAAGATAGATAACATGAGATAACAAATGGATTGAGAAAGCATCTCTTTTAGCTTCCTTCATGAGCACAGATTTAACAGTTTGGTTTCAGAGATATGCTTTATAAGAAAAAAGAAAATACTTTTAATCTTCACAGAGCAGCCTGGAAAATAGGAGCTGGAAGAAAATAAGACATGGAAGAATTTTACATATATAATAACATTTCGGACAGCAAAATGAGATAGATGTGGCAGAGTTTTAATCAAGTTACCATCTTAACCAACATAGAAAAGGTCATTTTTCTCTTAAACTGATGTACTTGCAGTTTCTGCTAAGTACAAATGCCTGAATCTCTGTGAGTTAACATGGGAATAATTTTCTAAATGATGCAACAGTATAACGATCAGGCTAATGGGAATAAACTTAATTCCTTTCCTGTTTCAACAGGAAATTAATGAAATGGTGCTAGCCCACAGGTGTCTACCAGCAAGGGAAAGGCAAATATCTTCCAGTGTTCTCAAGCCAAAACACATGGAAGTGAGATTGTTAAAAAGGGACCATCTTTTGGGTGTGGCTCCTGGGGAGCAATATGAAAGAGCGAATGTTGGACACTTATTGCTACATAACTGGGCACTTCTCAGTTACTCTTTGTGATGGTGGCACTGCCAGAAACATTATAAATAACATTAAACCCAGATATTCAATATATATATAGCTATGTAAATTGCTGAGGTAACTTTTCTTTTCCTGCTCTGCTATACTGCCCTGCACTATTAACATGGAACCTCCTGCCTGTGGAATCAACAGGGTTTTTGACTTCAGTTTTTTGGTTTGACTGTCACTGTTAGGTGAGACAGTGGAAAAGTGGAAAGTGCAGTTTTATTGCAGTAATAAAGTATTTCTGTGTAATAAAACCATATCATAGGTAAAGTGCCAGATTCAGTGGAGGCAGGGAAAAAGCATCTTTTAGCATAAAGGTACTTTAATGAGAGAAAATAAGTGAACTCCAGACGCAACAGTTGCATTTGAAGGAACTGAGCAGTTTGATTTTTACATAACACTATTGGAGCCGTTCTGTTGCAAAGTGTAAGCTTTTGGTGCATCAGTCTGTTTCTAATAACTTAGTATGAAGTTATGAGTAATATAAAATGAATTGTGATGTGACTAGTCAAAATATGTCATCTTGGGTTTAACTTTTGTACTTTATGCAACCCACAGAGATAATATTAACAAAAAAGGTTATCCCATGAGGTGGGTGCTCAGGCTGAAGACCAGTGCTAAAGCTACAGAATTATATGAGTAATATTTTTCTAGTATTTCTTCCACAAGTTTTAGAATAGCTGTATCTGGAAATAAATTGGTTTTTAAATCTAAATGTCTGAAGATATTTACCATAATATTTATTTGTCATTCCACACCTGAAACTGCATAACTGGAGCAGAGGAGACAGAGATATGAAAACTGGCTCTTTTCATTTCATTTAATTATGGTATCTGAGAATTTTTGCTTCTAGGACAGTTTGCTCAGTGTTCTAGAAAGCAGACATACACATTAGATTTTCTACTACTACCCCTATGTTACACTTCTGTATTAATAGATAAAAAATCCAGCAAGAGCCAAACACAGCAACAACAATAAACACAGAAAACCAGGAAAAAGTAACTCTGTTAGAACAAGAGGCAATGGGCAGAAACTGCTGCATAGGAAGTTCTACCTAAATATGAGGAAGAGCTTTTCTAATGTGCAGTGACTGAGCAGTGGAACCAATTGTCCAGAGAGGCTGTGGAGTCTCCTCACTGGAGATACTCAAAACCTGTCTGGACTCAATCCTGTGCCATGTGCTCTGGGATAAGCCTGCTTGGGCAGGGAGGTGGGGCCAGATGACCTTTCCAACCTGACAGTTCTGTGGTTCTCTGATTTATGTAAGTACAGTGGAATAATTTTAGATCATTTTCACTTTACACAATTATTGTATGCACTTGAATATGTGAATGAACATGAATGCAAACAGCTCTTGAAGTAACCCACTGTATGACCCAGGCTTACATTCTCTTTCTGTTTGGTTTCAGTTCCATAGTAGTTTTACTTTGTCTGAAGTAATTCTGAGTTTTATGCCTGTGGTAGCAGTATTGCTGATACCCAGATTTTTATATTTGGGGTATGGAAAAGAAAATATTTTTTCCACACCCTCTAGTCACTCAGTTTAGTGATCCGTGCTTCTGTCTGTAAACTACAGGGTTCCTTTGATGTTTCTAATACTCTGAAATAAGACTACCTCCAGTTTCTGTGAACAATATTAAAATTCAAAATGTATTTGTTACATTCTGTCATTTTATGCTTTGTCTGAAAAAGTATCATCTTATTGACAAGATTCAGCTGCAGGTGGAAAGAATGAGAGACAGAGGACAAGAGGAGAGGAAGAAAAGTGTGTTTCTTTAGCCCATCTTCACTTTGGTCAGTGCAAGCATTGTTGATAACAACAAGGATTTCAATTAGTTTTTGTAATATAAATATAAAATATGATATATATTATTTTCTTAGGAGCTAGAATAGTATAAACTCAACATGGCATATGTTCAGTGCGTTAAGTACCAGTGAACAGTTTTTATGTTGAGAAAGTGGACATGCTTTCATGGAGATCAGGTTTTTGCCCAGTGCTGTGTAACCTTTTATGAGTGAGATAAAACATAAAACAATTAGATTTCAACAGACACATCTGATACTCTTCAGGGTATCACATAAGAGGGGAAATTTAGACATTATAATTGTACTTTTTAGTGGTACAACAGCTACTAGAGCACCATGTTGAGATTTGGATAAGTCTGTGCATCTAGCAAGTTGATGGGACCCTGAAGACAGAATGGAGGGAACAAGGCAAATGATTTCTCAGAAGACTGGCGGACATATGGTGAGAAATTCCAGGAAATTCTGTCTGTCTTGGGTAGCCAAAGGAGTGTGAAGGATTGATCGCAATGTTTCAATAGTAGCACCTCAAGTGAAGAGCAGCACAAGGAATGAGATTGGGAGTTTCCCTCTCATATGGGCAGTGGATATGAGAAGAACCAGCTGTTGCAACTGAAGCTTACACACCTAGGGTAGAAAAAAAGAACAGTTTTAATGGCAGTGTTGATTTGTTGAACAGATTTTCCAGAATTGTGACAGATTGTACATAGACGGCAGATTTTTTAGCCAGGAGTGGAGGTGCTCAGTGCACATCAACTGTGTCAGTAACCATGGTAACAGCTGAAACCAGGAAAAGTTCAGCAGCCCTATAAATGAGCAGTTACCCTGTGTGACAAAAAAACCTTCCCCTCATCTCTGGATTGTAATGTGTCCTGAAGTTTTGCATAGTTGGGGGAACAGTTTTTTGAGCTGAGGGATAAACTTTGTTAAGTGCTTTCCGGATTTTATGGGCAGGGACAACTAGTAAGAGCATTCCTTCAAGGGGAGCATGGAAAACCTGTTGAAGAGACAGAACCCAATGCATTTTAGGACAGTATTCATTAAATCCATCACCTCAATGAAGAAAACCCCACTTACCAATATCTCATGGCCAGAATGAACTCTGGGGGTCCACACATAGAGCTTGGAAAACACATTTTGAGATAAATCAACACTCTGGCTGTTTTTTCTCTCCTCTTATTGAGGTGAAGGTATCTTTCAAGTGGACATTAATTATTAATAAGCTCAAGAAAATTAATTATAAAAATTAGGTTAGCTGTGTTATGCATTTCTGAAACATAGACAAGAAGTCTCAGACAGCGCTGAACTACTTTATGTAGGAAATTAGTTGTGAGTTAAGAAAACCTAAAGCAAAAGTGCTGTGACAATGTTTTTTCTATACCTCAGTTTTGTGTTTATACAAAACTGGAGTTTTAACAAATTGATATAATTATATTTTCCATAAATATTTTGATTGCCTTTTCCTTTTTAGTGTCCAGTGTTTTCCATTGGTTTTCATTTATTTTGATTCACCAAAAACTATGCAAAAAAACCACTGATTGAGTACTGCATTTTGTAGTTTAATGACTTGGTGTATGATTTTCTATCTCTCGTGCATTCATTTGTGAAGATCCTAAAATTAATTCCTGTTCCTGTGGTTAATAATTTCCATCAGAGATTGTTTCTGTTTTCTAAGCAGATGCTTTACAAATTAATAAGATATTAATTAATCACATTCTCTATATCCCTAAAATTTGAAGTGTTTGTATTCTGAAGTCATAAGGTAAGGCCTAAATGTTCTTTCTTTAACTTTTTTAAATGTGGCTGTTGCATTACCTTCTGGAGGCTGTCCCCTGTGGAGAAAAATCTGGGCATAGACACACTTACAAAATCATCAGCGTTCAAGACAATTTTACATATTGAGAGATGGTAGCCTAAAAGACAAAAGAGACAAGGTGTGTTTTTCACACATGCTGGGTTTTTTGTCTGGGACAGAAGTCATCAGAGAAGAGGGAAATCTCCCTTTATAAATGTATGAATAGTTCACCCTGGCAGCTCGCAGGCCATGGCAGGGATTCCAGTCCTCCTGGTTGGGATCCAGAAGTGAAAGCCTTCGGAAGATTCTGCCTCTTGATCCCTCCCCACCCACGCACCTCAAGGCATCTGAGGTTTACCTTCAGTCAGGTCATCAGCTCTTCAAAGGAAGACAGAGACAGAAGTAGGAGCAGAGGCAAACCCAGAAATTATTGAAATTCCCCTTTTTTTTTTCCCTGACAGTGCTGTCAGTGAGTATTTCTGATGGGGACAACACTAGCTTCATCTTTGCCTCTTCTCTGTTTCCTGTGTACTTGCTCAATTAATGTTCTTTATTTATCTGGAAAAAGTCCCTTTAGAGGTTGCTGTGGTAGACCAGTGCTCCTATTCCTGTTTTATTGTCTGATGGCTTTGATGCTCTGGACTCGTATTATTGTGATCTGGGTTTTTTTTCAGTTTGCTGCTGACTCAAAGTATTTTAAAAGCTATTGGACATTTGACAAACATAGCAAATTGCTGGTACAGACAGATTCACCAAAATTATCCCTAGAAATATTAGTATGGATGTCATGTTTGAGTTACTCAAATGACATTTTCTAACTGGAATTGTGTTTTAGTTTGTTTATTAGGAATTTTTGCTTTGTTTCTTTCTGTGGAGGTAGGGGAAGAGGGTGCCATAATCCATAACCTTAAGGATGTTCTGAAGGAAATAGGTTAGCTTCCACAGTAAGCAGGACCCACAGTGGCTTTAAAATTCAAAAGTTTCATTAGACTACCTTTTCCACTGGCAGCTTTCTTTACATCCTGAAATCCTTCAGAAAGACCACTATAGAACATGGAGCTATCACATAAAGTTGATTTTATGTTTTCCCAGTCTCGAGCTACTTAGTGCAAATAAAATTTTGTGCCAGTCAGCCCAAGATGTGTTACAGCACTGTTAAAGCCCAGCCTGTTAATTACAGATGTTTTTCACTGTTAGGGTGATGCAGAGAATTCTTGGAAATAGGTTTCCTTCAGCAGCATGTAGTTTTACAGTACAGTCAACAGAATGTTGTGGAATAGCAATTATGGGAATAAGGAGAATGCACAAGCTATTGGAGTGAACGCTTTAATGCTGATACATTTTTCCTGATAAAAGCAACTCAGATAAGAGGATATGCAAGTTATTGTAGCAATTAGTTTTTCTAAGATGTCTATCTATATGAAGTGTTTCATGGTAGGGAGAAAAACCACAACTTTGTAGTAGAATGCAAAGTTTATTACATTTCTAGACTACATTATCCTTGTCAGCTAGATTAAAGCATTCTCCTAGTTTCTGTCCTATATTACCCTAACAAGTGAGGAAATAATGTAGGGTTGTTACAGGGAGTAGCTTATAAATTTTGACATAAGTGTGAGAGAAATCACTTGAAATGTGAGGCAACCAAGAGGAATAATTAGGAACAGCAGAATGATCTCAGTAATATGACAATAGTTTCTAAAGCACCCCACAGGATTGAAATCATCAGGTTTGCTTGACCTATATCTTTAATAATACAGCTCATTGCCCTTGTATTGAAGCTAGAGGGAAGGACAAAGTATAAGCTTTATCATGTTTTAGGAGAAATTGCAAAAAGTTTATTTATTAACACAGCACAAAATGGCCCATTTCTATGATTACCAAACAGGAAAGCAAGTTGGGCCACAGTTCACCACACAGAACACTTTATAGTCAGGCTTGGCTGGCAAAAAATATTATGTAACACTCAAATAAGATAAATAGCTGCATTGGCAGAGGAAATAACCTTCTGTTTAATTAGAAAATAAGAGCTGTATGGGACAATAAAAATGGTTACTGCTGCCCTCAGTCACTGTTTAATAAATATGGTCGTGCTGAAGATAATGCTAAGTGTTATTTATTTGTGTAATATCATGGGCTCAGTAATTGTTCATGTTCTTGATAGTTGCCCTGCATGTGGAATGAGTCTATTTCATGTTTTCTTTGTTTAATTTTTAAAAGGGAAGTTTTTTAAGCTGTTTTTAAAAACCAAAGATATGTTAACGCCTCAGTGTTGCTGTAACAAATTGCTGGTTTTCTTAGCATACCTTCAGGGTAATTAGGCTTTGAGTTTTATATTTTCCAGGCTGGATTGTCTATCTGCCTTGGATATGTTTCTATGTTTTTGAGAGGGAGCCTAATTTGAATTTTCAGCTGTCCATTTAGTTGTGGCTGTGTTTTGAATGAGTCCTAAGGTCTGGCTTTAGCATGGTTTTGCCTTCCTTTGGAGGTTTAAGCACTAAACATGCAAATCAAGTCCAGCAAGGCACGGTGTGGAAGACTGAAGATTTCAGTGAACCTTTTCCCTAAAGAGAGCAGTTTTCACTAGTAAATTGAGCATCAAATTGTGCTACGTGCATATGTATCAAAAGTTTCCTTTCTCTGTAGAGCATGTTTATTGGATATGGACATTGTTCTGGGCTTCACCTCTTCAGGAACATAAACATATTTATCAAATGCTTGACAGAAAAGCAGGGCATGGGATGCATTTCACAATATATTTTTAACAAGCTTGGTATCCCAGCCCTATTGCTTTTGGTCACAATCTTTCTGTTTCAAATCTACAGTAAGTACAGGGATTTGAAAAAGGATATCAAAGACTTTTCTTGGTTTTATCCAAAGGGATAATTCACAAGATATTTCATCAACAAGCTTGAACCCCTCCTTCCTTCCCTACTTTCCTTCCTCCCCCAAATGTGGACTGTATGTCAAGAGGCAAAACAAAACAAAACAAACCCCCTTTTCTTCACACAATTCACTTTAAGCTTTAAAATCCTTCAAAATCCCCAATCTCCCCTTGCAGTCTGGTTCCCACTCTCCAGCTTTCCTCATCCCCCTCTGAAAGAAAAAAGCTCTTCTTTAAGGGACTGATAGGTTGTAGAGCGATGCTTAGCAACAACATTCCTGTGCCTTAAGTAGCTGCAAGCCCCTAGCTGAACCCTTTGATGTGACTGTCAGGGCAGATTTATTTTGTTTTAGCACATTGTCTACTTGTCCAGATGTATCAGGAGATAAAAAGGAGTCATGTTTACACTCTTTTTGGGAGGGGGAGGAGGGGAGGAGATGTAATTAAATCGCATTTTTGATGAATCTCTGAGAGATCAAGATGAAGAACAGAGGAATTGGCTTGAATATAGAGGGGAAACCCATTTGCCTGCCCTGACACCTGACATTGTAGGAAGATGAAGTGTAAAGCCATAGCACAATGTGTTGATTTGGTTCTGCTGAACCCTTTAACTTTGTGTTTTTTCATGTGTTGGCAGTTCACGAGAGTCCAGAAAGGCCTAGTAGAGAGTAGCAGCTGTGCACCATGGAGTCTTCCCTGTGTATGTATAAATTTGTCCTGGCTGAAAAAAATGTGGTTTTCTCTATATTATTAGTGTTATATATCACATATCCCAGGATCTCTGGCTGTGGTAAGTGGCTGTCAATCAAATAATTAAGGAAAAAAGAAAAAAAACCCAACGAAATTGAGCCTCAGTGATCCTGGATAAACAAGTGTGCAGCGTGAGGCAGACGTTGCTGAATTCTCCAGCAGAACAAATACCACAGATAAATCCATTTTTGTTTATTTGCTTTTAACTTGCACATTTAGTAACACCATCCTGAGCTCTATTAATAACCTGCGGTGTGCAGTGACAAGTCTGATTCCAGCATTCAGTATGCTGTGGGTATGCCAAGTGAATAGAATGCTAGTTTTAATCTGCTGTTACAAAAGTTACTCTATTTGCATTTTAAATAGGTTACACTGCAGCACCCCCTTCTGCTGACTGAATAGAGTGACAAGAGGTTTGAGCTGCAATTCAGCTCTATTCCCACATGACAGAATGAAGATGCCTTGAAAGCATTTTTAACCTTTCAGTTTCTTTATTCCTGTGCCTGTTAAGTGAGGAGGCCAGCACAACTTAGCAACAATCATTAAAGTAAAGCTTATACTTTTTAGGATCTAGCTTTCATTTTTTTGCAATATTTTCCATACTTCCTAAAAAAAACAAGGCATGCAGAAGGTATCAGACTGAATAGCAAAGCAAAATAAGTGCTCTGGCATTGCAAGCAATTATGCTTGGCCTGTGAAAGGTATGCAGGGTTCTGCAACCCTCTGATTATCATTGAATGTGCTTGAAAGTGATGATATTCCATTGCTGATTTAATTTATGGAACAGTCTTGGAAGTTCCTATCTAAAAAAAAATCAACTTAGCTTGATGACTTTGTCTTTGCTTTTGAAGAATCTATCAGATTGGCAAAAGGAGGTGAAGTTCTGAATTACCTGGTTTCAAAATAAAGGGCTATGAAAAGTAATGAGTTACAGGATCATATGTAATGTGTATTTGAGTTCTACATCAGTGTTTTTATGCAGCTTATAAACTGTTGCTATGCCATAGCATAGCAGGAGTCTTGGCAATCACTCTACTACTGCTCTGTGTTGTAGTTGTGATGTAATTGGTTGAAACATATTGCAGGGAATGACTGAAGGAAACTTGGAATCCAATACATTGTCAGTGTACTTCCCTTCACGTTGACTTACCTATGCTTTTGGCACTTTCTGTTTATGCTGTAACCTCTAAAAATTCCGTATTTCTCTTTCACTCCTTCAGAACTGTTGGACAATGAGTGAAATTCAATAAATGTCATGTTTGGGTGTTGGTGAGGTGGGGACTTAGAAAAAGGTTCTAGCATCTCAAAATTCATTTGTGGTTCACTTCATGAGGAACTTCAAAGAACAGCTGTCTATGACAACTCAGAATTCTCCAGCAACAGTTGGAGAGTTTTGTGGTTTGTGGTATGACATACTTATTTGTGCTTTGCTTTGTCTACTATTTTACTGATGTGTGAGCCCCTTGGATCCTGCATAGTGTAAATGAAAAGAAGGTAGCATGTGTGTTCTCAGAATATGGAGGTAAAGATGCTGACACAGAAATATAACATAGAATATATAATAATTGTGTTGAAATAGAAGGTAAAACATGTAATAATTTGGACTTACTTTCCCAACATAAGTTTAGGATTCAAGGCCAGCAGATTTTTCTTTATTGTTTTATACTTCTGGGAGTTGTTTTTTGAGGTTTGATTTTCTTTAGTACCAACCTAAAACATGAAAAAACATTAAGAAATCTATTTTAGGGATAAATATGATTGAGGAACTTTGAATTTATTTTGTAGTGTGATTTGAAATGAATTTATTCCTGTTTTAAACCCTAACATGTTTTACAGTGTGTAGATTGCATGCTGGATCATATAAATGGGTATTGCTTTCATTCACTGTTGTGTGGCTAGCATGTACAACTGCTCCTTTAGGGACAGATTCTGTCTGTCCCAACTGTAGTGAAAGACACTCAGCCACTTGAGCAGCAAGGTTTAATTTATAAAAACTGAATATTTTACAATGTGGCATGTGGTTAGGGAGAGGTGGTAATAGTTACTTCCCTTCCACTCATTAAACTGAACCTGAGCTGAAGAATCTCTTGTATCCTTCTGCTTTTAAGTGTAAGTAGCTGAGATGCATTTTTTAAAAAGAGAAGGCAAATACTGTGCAAGAATTTCACTTTTTATTTAATGACCTTGAAAAAATATTAAGAAGATTCTAAAATTCTTGGCTTGTGAGTGATATAAGTTGAAAAAGAATGGTCTTGGAAGTCAAAAAGCCTAGTGGGTGTTTTTGTATGTGATATGTTACAGTAGAACAAATCAATTCAGGCTCCTTAGATGCAGTCATTGCCTTGTGATTATATTTGTGTAAAGTCTTGGAGCCTTTGATCAAAGAAAGGCATTTGTGACTAGGTCTAATCCAAGCTCTTTAAGGTGTTTAACTTGCACGGGGGGGAAGAGGTTGATAACAGCTGGGATTTAAATTTAGTTTTGCTGAACTTTTGTTTTGAAAGGATTTCTATTATACACTGCTTCCTTTTCCATACAGAAGATGGATCATTGAGTAAACCTAAAAGGGAAAGAGGATATGGGAGGAAATGGGTGGGAACTTGGAATTAATCTTCTGAAGAAAAATGTTTGATCAGCGGGTAGGAGAGTATGAAATCCTCTGATGTTGACAGCAGGCAACTTTCTGACTGGTGTGTGATTGACAACTTTGATGCTCCAGTGGGGAGCGAGTGTCCAGCCGTGCTCAGGCATCCTCTGTCTGTGGGTGGTAGTGTTAATAATGTGGCAACTGGAAAGATTAATTGTGGACAAGCAGCAGGATTACGAGGAGGGCTTCGCAGGTCTAAAAGGAACAGCGGTAGGAAGGCCTCTGATCTGTCAGCCCAAAAGGAAATTAGTTAGGGCAGGCTGGAGCAGGCTTAAAAAGGGAGAAGGAGGGGGGAGGGTGAGATGGAGTAATGGAAGAAGGGAAGCATTTAGGATATTAAGGCAAAATGAAGAGGATATTGAAAAAGGTCATAAGGGGATGGGACCAATGTTCTTGAAAGACCTTAATACACTGCATCCTCCTACAGTACACGCAGAGTTCAGCTTGTTTTGCAGAGAAGTGCAAAGTGACTTGTGTCGTGGTTAGAGCTGCCCCACTAGGTAACATCTCTTGCTTGTTTCTGAACGAGCGGGAGAATAAACTCAGATTAAGGATTTTCAAGGATGTGTAAGTGCAAAATACATAGCAGAGAGTTTACTTAAGCTCTTTCTGCAGGTTACTAACTGCTGTGTGTTTTACTTCCCACTCTTTTTGGTAGAAGTAGGGATTTTGCCAATAAATTCTGTGTTACCATTAAAGAGGCCATTCATCATGCTTACTAATGTTATTAATCAAGATACACCACAGTACTCTTAAAATGAGATCATTTTGATAAATCATGTATGACATGAAAAGACTTTATTCCTTTTAAGTGCAATTTAGACGGTAATTTTTTTCCTCATTTATGATTCATGGGAGAAACATGGATAAAATTCCCTTGCACATTTACACCTTATCTTCAGTAATAATTCAAAACTGCTCTTAGATGAAAATTCAAGAAGATTCACCAAAGCTGAATGCCAGCTCATTATTTTCTGGCATTCAGTAGTCCAAAAATAATGTCCATACATTAGGTGCTTTTCACAATAGTTGAATTTGGCTGCACACCAGACATATCGATTACACTCAATTAAGCCTAAATGCATAAGAATTATCTGATGTTCATTTGCATTTTTGATCCCTGCTTTCAACCTTGCAATTTAACATTAAGTGAAAACCAAAAGGTAAAGTAAATTCAAGTGAGAAGTGTTAATCTCTCTTTCAAGAGAATAAGGGAATGCTTTGAATTTGAAATGCTTTGAATCTTAAGCTCCACTCTTTCTGTTAAATGTGAAAAATTTTCTTTACTTTCTTGTTAAAGGTTATTGAAGTTAGAAGGCCAACCACAATGTAAGATCATTGTTCTCCTTGTTGTCCTAATATACAATAATTTGACTACTGTATTGGTAGCATCACATCTGAAAATAAGCTGCTAAAATATCTGGATTGAATATTTGCTAAGGTCAAAGTCGTGCTCTTGATTATAGCTGAAACACTTTGTATTATTGATTAGATTTAAGAGTGTCAGAAGTGGACTTTTTGTTTACTCCTGTGTTTAGAAATACAAAAATGAAATGTGCAATAGAGAGATATTATTTGGATAGCAGAGTCGTTTAAATTTTACCTTCTCAAACAATGATTCAAAGAGGATTGGCTTGTCTGAGTTCCCCCTTTACTTCCTTCAACAGCTGAAATATTTGAAGGAACTTGTGTGGTTGCCAAAAATAGCACAACATTTTATTTTTTTTTTCTATCATTGGTCTCTACAAATTTGTTTTGATGCAGCAGACGTACAGTATGTCCTGACACTTCACATGATGTTCCCTTACTAGTACCATCCAAGTATTGCATTTTTCATTCCTTGTAAAGTGGAATTCAGGGATTAAACAAATTAGCCTTTTTTTTTTTTGTTGTTTAGTCTAATTAGATTCCTCCACTCTTGAGAGCTAGCTGTTGGTGTGTGGCTGACAATTTTCTTCTAAATGGGTTATTTTTTTTTCTGCTCATTAAAGTGACTCTAATTTATGCTGGAGTTTAGCAAAGACAGCTGCTCACTCGAGGCTCAGTCTGCTTGGCTGTGGAGCAAGGAAAGTGGGGAATCCCTTTCCATCAGGAGCAGCCTCCTCTGCTGGTAGGGGTGCTGTGCCACCTCTTGGTTCTACAGAATGGGTGTTGGGTGGGTGACAAAATGCAGGCAGCCCATCTGAACCCCCTGGTGAGCCCCCAGCTGGGGAGGGGACAGCCAGACTGGCTGTACTCTGCCATGTGGAGTGCTCCACTCAGGGCCTGCTCTGGCATCTTTTCCAGTCTCTTTATCCCTTCTTCCATGCTTCACCTTTTTATTTTTTTCCCCCGTCACTGGTTGTATGGTTGCTAAGTTCATAGAAAAGCAAATACGTTGCAAATAAAGTTGTTATTACCTGACCATTTCCTAGGATTGAATAGTTAAAGATTTGTTGTATTGCTGTGCTCAAATTTAGTTTTTGATGTTTTGTTGTGGGTTTTTTTTGGTTGTTTGTGGATGTTTTTCTTCCTGCTTCATCTTCTACAATGTCTGTAATTTTGATGAACATGCTTTTTGCAGTCTATTTAGCATCAACTACAACAATTTGGACAAAACACACAGGTTAATATGAAGAGAGGTACCACAGTTTAGCAAATGTTTGATTATGTGCATAACAGGGGGGCTGTGAGTAGTCTAACTTTATCTTGTAAGTCTTAAACCAGGTACTGTGATATACTGCAAAACTTGAATGACTTCAAGTTTTGAAAAACTACAAGCTTCTTCTGTAATAATACCATTAGAATTTCTTTACTGAGTTATTTTGTGACCTGTTTCTATAAAATTGGATCTACCAACCAGTTTAAACAGCTTTCCTCAAAGCTATTTGTATGCATAGTTACTTTCCACTGCAAGAACTTCTGATGCATATGTCACCAATACTTGAAGACATAACTGTCACATGTCAATGCTGTCACTGTCACAATATTCCTGTGAATATTAAGAGTAATGCAATCTATACAAATCTCTTTGGAAAATAGCTTAGGGCCAAATGTCAGAATGTGGTAGAGAAAACAAATAGTTGTCTTTCTGCTGGTGCACAGGCTTACTCAGAAACGTGATGTGGAACTTGAGCCAGTGCTTGTGCAAAACAGTCCTAACACTGGATGATATTCCATGGAATTAAAGTTGCTCTAACTGAATGCTTAGCTCAAAGGTAATGGAAACTGTTCTATATTTGACAGGGAATTATATACTGTACATAAAATAATAGAAAAACACCAATAAACAAACCCTTCTTTCTTGTGTTTCCTAAAATTGGAAATAAAGCTAAATTGCCCCTTCACTCCAATATCCTTTTTAGAAGCTCTTGAATTTTGCTCACTCAGTGGTATATTGCTGAAATGGCAAAGTCTCTTCCAGTAATTTTAGGTAAAGCTATCATCAAGCTGTCAACGGTCTAAATTGAGATTAAAAGTACCAAAGAGAAACCTTCACTATTACCAGAGTCCCAAATAAGTACACTTGAATAGGCAGATACCATCTAGAGTGTACAGTATGAGACCACTTATTCTTCCAGTTTTTTGAGTGATTTTCAGGGACGAAGCATGATGTTAAATAGTGACATTTTTCTCCTTTTCTTACTCAGAACTACTCAACCCAAAGGAAACATGTAGTTGTTCTTGGAATTAGTTTCAAATATCACATAGCTGGGTCTAAGGGGTTTCTATCTCTCTCTCTCTTACGTGTTATGTGCCCTTGGCTCATATTGGTTGGTCACCAGAGACATTTCCAATAATTCATCATCCAGAGGAGATAGAGCTGCAGGTTTGCAGTTCACCAAAAGCAAGGTATCATTCATTCTGGCTGCAGGTGAGAGTTATGTCTGTAGCAGTATGTCTGTGAACAGAGGTGCTCTGAAAAAGGTTTATTATCACTGGTGAGTCAGCAGAGCCAGGATATTCTCTATTTTTATTCATCTCTGATAAGTAGCATCCTTGCTGTTTAGGCAAACTTGCTTCTGTTAAATTCTATTAAGATGCTTGTTTTGATGCATGATGCATCTGCATGTTGTGACCTGATTTTTCCTAAGGACAAAAATGAGGTTGTAACTATGTCTGGCACAGAAATTGATGGCTGGTCTCCAAAAGCAAAATCTTAGTATGCTAATCTAGTCAGTCACCTCTTAGCATTTTATGTACTATCATTTAGGAGTCCAACAGCTACAACAAGGAAGATTTCTAAGTTACAGCCTTTAACAAACTATTATCAGGATTAACTTTCAGTGTTACGGATTTCTGATTATTGTTCTTTGGTTTGGTCTGGTAATTAAAATTTGAATTAGTATTTATGCTTTTTCTTCCCCAAAACACTGTAGCTCTATTTTATACTTCTATATTAACCACACATTGGAGACCTGTGGGTTCATAAATTTTGAGGACATGTTCAATTATAAAGTCAGTAAGACTGAGGTGAATTCCTTTGATTGACTTTTGCAGCTTAGAAGTCAATATATCATTAGGGAACAAACTGCACAGAAGGTAGCAATTATTTTCTCAAGACTCCCTTTAGTGAATTATCATGAGATTCAAGAAATAGTTTATCTTTTGTATTTTTCTCTTTATTTGCCTTATTTTTTCTGTTAGAAATTATCATATAACTTTCAGTGAATGCTGTCCTTTGTGTCTTCTATTTAAACACATGATCTTTTTATGTCTGTTGAAATGGGTAGGTTGTAAATACTCTAGAGCAAACTCTGTATCTGAAACTGAACATATCACTACTGCATCACCAGCCTAAGTTAGACTGAACTTTTAAAACTGACAATGATTCATATTCACCAACACAATTTATTTTCGTATCTTCTAACTGCTATTCTGTAACTAAAAAGCAGGATGGTAAATGTGGCTTGTTTTAACTTCATATCTATATATCTTCAGCCAAAATATTCAATGGAATGAGGGTTAGTTTATTGTAAATCATAGTTCTTAAGTGTAATCTTTTAAAATTAGAATCATAGGATCTTGAGACTTATTAGGGAGAAAGATTTGGGCTTCTTCTCCCTTAACACCTTACTTTTAAGGGTTATGAGCAAGTCCTCTTGGGTACTTATTTCTTTTATTAGACTTCTGCTATAGGTTTTAAGTGTTTATTGTTAACAATTCTATGTACTTGTACACTTTTTTTTTCATTATAGGCACTATAATTTTTACTAGATCCCTTCATTTAGCTCACAGGGAAGTGGAATGAGAAAATCATTTGGGATTTTTTTTCTTTAGATTTGAAAAGTACAATATCTTAGCCCAACTTCCTATTTTCTATCTCCTTTCATTTATGTGGACTCATTCATAACTTGCTTTAGGTAAATATTAATCTGTTTCAACAAGAGGAAAAATTTTGACATTGCCTAAAGATTTCCTGACAAAGTGGTAATTTCTTTTAAGCTGCCAGCTGTGTGAAAAGATTCATTTAGTAATGATACATAATGCCATTGCATAAACTCTTGTGAGTGCAGCAACCTTGAGGAACGGCAAGGAGCCTTAACAAAAACAAATTAATCCTTCATGGCTGGTAACTCTGTGCACCTGCAAGCCCAGCACCGATCCTGCAGGTGCATCGCTCTGCCTGGTCCCTGCCCTGCACTCAGAGCACTGACAGTGTTTGCTTTGTCACACAGGCCTCCAGTGCTGCTGCCTCTGCCTCTCCAGAGATGCACTACACACCTCTGCCTGCCGGATCCAGAGACCTCACCAACCACAGAGGTGGGAGCTCCATTCTGTTGCTATCAGCTTCTGCCGCGTGATAAGCTTTGCTCTAAGGCCTTCTCTCTCTCAGGTGCTGCTGCGTTTCACAGAGATCACCATGCCTTTCAAGCACTCTGTGAGAAAACCATAGCTGTCAAGAGTACAGATTTTTAACTCATATTAAATAGGATTTACAGGTAGTCTGCCGGGAAAGCAAATAAATCTATGGATAATAACGCTCAGTGATTTTTGCATGTGTGTGTGTGAGAGAGAAAAATGTAAAGAGATTAGAGTACTCTTAAACATTGCTAAGTAGATGATTACGTGCAGCATTGGTAATTTTGAGAGAATTTGTAAACTTTCTAATATTTTTTAAGTGAGCGCTTTTTGGCAGTTTAGAAATTAGGACTATAATTTTGAAATGTTAACACATTTTCATTGCAATAAAAAGGGATTGTTCTCTGTTTTTCAACATAAAAAGTGGATCAGTTTTCAATTTCCTTTTTCATCAGTCCTTAGAACTTAAAAAAGCACCTTGGGCAAATTCACAAATTCCTTTTGCATGCCTATGAAACAAAAAATTCAGGGAACAGGTGAAAAACTGAAGCAGTCAGGAAGAGGGTGCATTCCAAGCTTTTTCACTTTTTTTCAAAAAGAAGACATTTTTAAAGCTTGCAGCACTTTTTCATCTTAAAACCATAGCAACAATCCTCTTATTTATTTCCCATATTACTCATTGATTCTCCACTGATCATGTAAACCATTTGTCTATAGGCAGGGGTTTTTTTGGGATACCAGGATCCAAGTCAGCCTTATATTTATGAATTGATGGTAGCCTAATTTCAATGTGCGTTCAAATTCTGTAGCACTACAGAGGATGGAAGCAGCTTTAGCAGCATTCCATATTACTTGATACCTTCTGAAAGGATCAGGCAGGTAATGCACCTGAAGAAGGATCTGTGATTCAGGTGTGAAGGATCAGGAACACAGGTGATTAGAACTTTATTTGTTGCAGCCTGTATCACTGTTGTCCTAGAGCTGAGGAGGAGTCTGAAGCTACATCCTGGCCTTGGTTTAGATTGCTATGGTGCAATCAGATGTCCTAGAAGATTGCTGTGGTGGAAATCAGATGTCCTACATGTGCTGTGGGTGCATTGTATTCCAGCACTGAGCACACATAGAAACTGATATGTTTTAAAGAGAAAGGACCAATCAAAATCCTGAATTTGAGCACAGACTTGGACTTCAGAGGTTACAGAACAACCTTTCCCCTCCAGAAAAGCCTGCAACCCATTGCCCTCCTTCTCCACCCAACCTCTTCCCCCCGATTCCCAAGACAAGTGGATTTGATTTTCAGATAAACATGTTGCTTTTGAGGTTGGGTTTCTGGTGTTGGCTGAAATGGCTAGGGTCTACTAGCAATAAATAGAATGACAGAATCTTGAGAAATACCTGAGTTGTACAGAAATACTTTCAAAGTACCCTTAAAAGCCAGGTATCTTCAGATTTTTTTATTTAGCTAATAGTGTATTGGAAGTGTGGCTTCATGGCTGATTTTGCTATCTAACTTGACAAAAGGAATTCCAGTAGTGTTGAATCAAAATCTGTGTGCCTGCATTATTGATTGACTCCTCTTGCAATACAGCAGTTGTGTGGCTGCAGTAGGTGTTGCAGACACGTCCAGCAGGTGTTTGCTCAGAGTGGGAGCTTGCCAGGCTCTAAGTGCCCACTGCCCTCATCAGGCTTTCAGAATGCCTGCCACCTTGCCATGAAAGAGGAAAATTATATTCCCCAAATCACCAACTTTCTACCCTTAGCAGTTCACATAATTATTATTACTTCTGTCTTTACTCTCCCAGAAATATTCTGCTCTGCATGCTAAGTATGCTGCAAATTTCCTTGTGATTAAACACAGTTATAAATAAAGGGAGAAGAGCATGTCATCCAAAGAAGGGGTAAAACTGGTCCTTAAAGAGACATTGTTAACATTATTTGATTAGTTTAAATATATCTGTATGCATGTTCATAAATACACATATTCACAAGGAAATAATTAAGGACACTTTCCAAAATTGCAGGTCTTGGAAGAACCAATTCCAAGCTTAGAAAAACCTGCTGGCAAGGCCCATTAATTCAATCAACTTCTTTTATACAAAGAAAAGTTCCAAAGTTCCCAAGCCCATAAAAGATTAATTGTAGTCAATAGAAAAATCTCCAAGGAAAGAATGAAATACTTAAGCATGCTATTTTAGGTTCTGAATATCTTCAATTTTTTTCATCGCGGAATGCTTTCAGTGTTGTAAAGTGGAATTGAATCAGCTGTTGCATATGTAAATATTGGCGGTTTTCAGTGCATACTGGAATGAAGAATGCTGTAAGTTTGTGAGTGTAATTTGTCCCTGGAGAAGCTTGTTTACCAGAATCCTCAAGTCTGGCAAATGGTTTGGTACAGCTGCAAATTGATTTTTAGGGGACTAGGAGGGGGAGCTGGAGAAAGCTGGATGTATTTGCTTGGTACAGTTTCACTTGGACATTTCTCACTCTATTTAGCTATGATTTTTACAGGGAGAACAAAAACATATAATTATGTGTGGGTTGCACCATGTGTCTTGCAGCTTTTGTGTTCATGCATGCAGTACATAATTTCCAGTCAGGATCTGGTCCTTTAGGCTGACTCCATATTTTGTACAGACCATTTTGGGAATGGTGAAAATCTCACTTTCCCTTTCAAAGCCCACAGAAACAGCATATGACAGTGTGATGTGAGATGGAATGATAAGGAATGATAACTTGAAATATAGTGAGTGTTATATTGATATTTGAGTATATAAGTACATGAAGAGAGAAATAAATATTCCAGCACGTTTTTAAGCTTTAGACATTTTTTTCCCCATCTTGGGATAGTTGCATTCCCTTATATTGCAGTGTTGCTTAGACCCACTTTTCTAAGTTGAACCTTACCTCAGTTGCACTGTTCATATTTTCAGTGAAAAATCTAAAGTCCTTCTATTTGGATTTTGGGCATCTGACAGCAATGTGACATGATTCTTTATGTGATCTAATTGCTATCGTATTAGACAAGGCTTCCAAAGTGGTAATTTTATAACTGGCTGTATTTTTGTTTTGATTCCAGAACAATGATCTCAAACTTCTAAGGGTCTTTCCATGGTCTTTGTTAAAGTAGGCTTTTGTGTTTTACTTTATATGGATTTAGAACCCAATTATTTACCTGGGAGAAGTTTGTGCAGTTCTCTCACCTGGTTAAAATAAGTGAGTTAAAAGACAGCCTCCTGTCGTAAAAGTGCTTCTTTTCTTTCTATATTCTATACATTGCTTGTGTTGTTCTAGCTTTCAAATTTTCTGGTGAAATCAAATATATGCACCCCACATTCCTGTCTGCTTTTCCAGATCTACCTTCTAGTTTTTAAACAGAAATAGCCATGCTCCACAAAAGTAATGAAATGTACTGACTTTTAGAAGAAATTTTTCCAAAAATTTTCGACTTATGTAATTATTTTTTAGTGATTTGTATGCATGTACCCTTCTGTTCCTTATTGATAATTTATTAACTGGATACGTATCTTAAAATAGAAACTTAAATTCTTAATAGTTGACATTGGTGACAAAAATATTTAAAGGATATTTATAAGGATAATTTGTCTGATGTGTGGAAAAAGGCTCCTCACCCTTTGCCCCACCCAAGTTGTATGTTTGGTTTTTTATAATGGCGTCCTTGCTTTATGTGTAAGCATTCAAACTCAAATTGCCTTCTGAAAAGTACAGTACTTTCCAGTTGATGAGGAAAATAACAGTTTATCATTGTATCTCTTCAGAAGCAATATCACTAAATCATGGCTATCATGAAAATCTGTTTTTCCATACAAAAGCATGTGCTGGATGCCTTTTCTATAAGCAGTTATTTTGTAACATTGTGTATTACCTGATTTACTTGGAAACATATTAATTTGCCAAAGCCATTTGGTTTCCAGTAACAATTTTCAGGTGACTCCTCCCTTTCTGTGCTCTTGTTTCTGGGAAAAAACAGTGGTAAGCCTACCCCATAGCTTACTGGTAAAAGGAAGAAGGAGCAGTTTCCACTAAAAACTAATCCTGTATTTATGTGAGTAGTTTTTCGAATTTAGCTTGGATTTAGGCCAAGGTTTAATAGTTCTAATCTATTATGACATGTAAAAAAACTTTCTGAACAAATCCACTGTCCTGTTTTGGCATCTCTGCAGGTAACTATCCAAGAATCCTGGTATGTGCAGTCATTACATTGTCTCATGTTTGAATGATGAGTGTCCAAATGAAAAATTGGTGGTTTTTTTACCAATATGTTTCAATCAACAGACAGATGTGTTTTCTTATTTTATGATCTGGTCTTGATAGTCATCAACTGCATTCAAATCTCATGCCCAGAAATCCAAGAACAGAACATTTTAAAGCTTCTTATTAACGTTCTAAAGGTAATTTTATAGAGCCTTTTTGAACAAAGGAAGTGAGAGGTTGCTTTTGCTCAGTTTCTCTTTGTCTAACAGAGTTGTGCTGAAGGTTTCTTTTGGAATTAAATCTTTCCAAACTTTCCCATTCTTCAGCAAACAATCATAATCATAGAGAGACACCTGAACTTGCAATGTTTCCTTTTTCTGTGACTGTTACACTGTGCTATTGTTCCCAGAGTACTTGGCATAGTAAATTTTCACTAATGACTTGTGTGTTCACACAAAATTCCTCCTGATTGTTTGTTGGGATGTGCCACACAGAAAACCAGTAGTTTTGTAGGAGTCTAGATAAGTAGTGACCAAGATAAAAGTGGACTACAGAATGCACAGCAAGGGTTTAGCCATCCAGTTGGGCAGGAATTCACAGTCCCAGTACTTGTTGAAGGATGCCTACTTCTTTCAAAATTTGGCGTTGAAGGAAAAAAGTAGAAATTTTGGAGAGCCAGAGGGAGTAGTATAATTGAACTGATTATTCTCCAAGGATTTATCTGTTCTGTCTCAATTTGCTCAGCTTGACCATACTTTATAGATATTCTTATGTTCATATGGAACTAGTAATGTCCATCAATCCTTCCAGAATTTGGTCTAGAGTTTTAATATAATACTTAAAAATATTTGAAATAAAATTGACATGCACCTCTTAATAATAAATGTTAATACGCAAATTTCTTATTCTACACATACATTGTGAAATGCCATGCTGTCTTTAAATCACTGACATAAAAAGAAAAGGAAATGGCTTTACATAAACTTACTTCCAGAAGGATAAGTATCCTGTTTATATTATCATTGTGGTCCTCTCTGTTGTTGTTATTGACACAGTTGTTAGGTACTCATTGTGTTTTCAAGCCAGAGGCTTATTTAGAGTTTGAAATTGATTGCTGGGGAAGTTGCAAAGCAATTTATGTAGCAACTTATCATAATTAGTTAGTTTTCTTAGTGTGAACTGCGCTTTATGCTTGTCAATTGATTTTTCTGTGTAAATGCATAAGGCACTGTATTCTGACAAAAAACCCCAAACCCCAAAAACCCTATGGTTAGTACTTAATCATTCAGTTAAAAAAGTGTATCCATATATGTATATAAGATATATTTGCTTCACTTGTTTAATAACTAAGGATAGGATGAATAAGAAAATTCCAAGCAGATGCACTATGTGAAAGTTTTGTATCAGGCAAAGATGCTGTGAACAGTGAGGTATTTTCTTTATTGTTTTACATAAAGTGTCCTTTGAAAATAAAATCATTTTTAACCTGTATTATGTTGTGCTGTGTCCTAGACTGAAGACTTCTTAGGCCAGGATCTTCTCATCATGAGATTAATAACCTTAGACGAACAAAAAAAGTTCTCAATAGCATGGAACAGACAAGATCATATTTTCCAGGAAGGAGCACTCAAAAATAAGCTGTGACATTTCCTATTAGTGCCAGGAAATATGTCCCAACAGTGAGATGTGATCTGGTCATGACTTAGCCTCCAGGGGAGTGGGTGGAAATCCTCTTCTTTTGACACTCTGGGAGAATGCTAAAATAAGGAGTCTGTTATTAAAAAAGAAAAAAAAAAAAAAGAAAAAAATCCCATGTGGTCTGCCTGTATATGAAGTGAGAAACTGGGTTCTAGTTCCTTAGTTTTTGGTTTGGATAATAGACATTAATGGTAGCTCAAGATACATGGGCGAAGCATGGAAAGCAAAGTGATGATGTATAGATGAGTATCAGTGTGAGAGAAGACTTGGTTAAAAAAGATTGTGTTTTCTGATCTCAGTTCCCTTTAGTTAAAGGGATGTGAAGAAAAATTAAATCCATCAGAGGTGAATAGGGATTTTCTAGTCCAGATGTGTGGGAAGGCAATGCAGAAACTTAGACTTGTGGTGCAAGGTGTTCCTGGTGCAGGTGGGAGAAGGGCAGGGCAGGTTTCTCTCATTTCTGTGCTGGTGGCTCCTGCTGGTGCCCACAGGCTCCCCAAGCCTCACACCAGGAGATGAGGTCAATGTACTGACTCATTTCTATTCATTCACTGGGGTGCCTGGTTTCTTAGCTCTGAACATGGTTTTTCCCTTCCAAGGTGGATCCCAGTTCACTGCTTTCTCAGTATTTCTGATCTGTTTGCTTTGTGGGGAGAAGAATGGGTAGCAGGAATGAATGGAACAAAGTAGATGGGGAGAAATGCTGGAAAGCAGAGTTCTTAGGGAAGGGTACTCCAGTAAAATGCTTCCAGCTGATAACAGAAGCCCACCTGTATTAGTATTTGCCAAGTCTGCAAATGCATAAGCCATCTCTCCCAGTTTTGTGAACTGATACACAATCAAAAATTTTGCCTTTCAATGGAACTGAGAGGTCCAATGCCCACACATGTGATCATCTCAGCTGTGCAGTTTCTTTGCTGGGCAGTCATGAAAGAACAGCTTAAGGAGGGTCTCATGTAGTCCCTTTCCTGAGCCTTATTTTATTTGTTTACTGGAATAGAACTGCCACAAATAGCTGTGCTGTTTGTTTACCAATTTGCCTCACTTGCTCAGTAGTGATAATTTCTGCCAGCATCTGCATGTTTCTCTGTAAAGCACAATAACTTTCCCAAATGTGGAATAAATTGTAGTTGGATTTGAGTGTGACCTTGACTAATATGGTTCAAGAAATAAATTTTCTGGGTCATTGGATTCATATTCTTGTCACTTACAGGGTCAACCATTTTCTGTCTGTGTATACAAGGAATGTTGGATTTGAATCAGGATACTGTAGATTATTAAAACTTCAGCATAAAAATGTATTATCTTTCTGTATATAGCTGTGATGGGAGCAACTAGTCATGTGAAAGTAAGTTGGGGTAAATGAGGTGGGGATGATATATAAAGTGACTTGCAGCTTTGTGTAAAATCTTTCTTGATGGCCAGAAAAGTTAAGATTTGGTTTTAAATGACAGCATATTTTTGTGAGCCTTCTCTGTGTTCTGTGGTTTGAAACTGAACCCAAGGGGTGTGATTGAGCTGACCAGAAGTAAGTTCTAAGAGGATCACTTCCTGGTGTGCCATGTCTCTGTGGGAATAAAATAGGTGTGTTTCTCTGCAAGAAAACTTTAAAAGAAAAAAAAAGAGAGTAATTAAGTGGTTAATCAAATTCAGATTAAAATATTCTTAAATATCTCAGGTGCTGAGCACAAAATTACCATTAGTATTCTAAGACTGAGGCAGGCTTTAATAATTGTCAGTATTTTTTCTCCAAATATTACAGAGACTTTCGTTTTTCTACAGTGTGCATTCCCTGATCTGACTGTTGAAGACCTGACCATTTTCCATATTTTTGTCATTCTGAGGTTTTTCATTGTAACTTTTTCCATGTTTGCCAAAACTAGCAGTCTAGACCCAAGTCACCCATACAAGTGTCACATCAGAGGCAATGTGATTAATGAGGAAAAAGCCTGTAACTTCATATTTTTGGTAGACTAGAGAGTGTCTGATATTTCACAACATAGCTCATTTTGTCATGTTGGCAAGACAAAACCATAAGAATGCTCAAGCAGGGTGACTAAAAAGTGGCAGAAATACATAGAAAACACTGGCTTCTATAAGTGGAAACTTGGGATCCAAACCCATAAGCCTACTGAAAATCTTTGGATGTATAGGAGAGCTAATGATGCAGTGTGTATACAACTGGAAATTAAAAAAAAAAAAAGTAAATTTGCCACTTGGCCTTATAATTTTTTACAATGAAGAATTCCAGTCATCAGCCACAGTATTACAGCTCTTCCAGAGAAATTGGTTCAAAGCACACCAGTGCTGTGCAGATCCAGTCTCCTGAGAGATCCCCATGTTTAGTTAGCACTCTAGTCCAGCCTGTTTTTGCAGGAGTCCTCCAGTTTTATCATTCAGGCATTTTTATGGCCTCATTGGAACAAATAAACAAACATCTGGAATCATGTGGTATATTTAATTAAAAACTTTTTGTTTGGCCAGAAATAGTAAAATCATGAAAAATTGCCTGTCTCCAGGCTCAGAAAGGCCAAATGATGAAGCTGTTGGCTACAGACAGTTTTACAATGTATTGAAATTCATAGATGTGCACACCTGCTGCAAGTCCCCCCCTTTTTTTTTGATTCATAACCATTAATGAGTGTTTAGTGCACAGATTGTAGCCCTTGTTTAAATGGGAATTTACTGTTTTTAATAACATATAGACACGTGTTGATATATTCCATACAGCCTGTACTGTTCTGTAGTACACAGACAGGATAAAGCTTTATATTATTGCTCAAAAAGAAAAAAAAGAAAAAAATCTTTATGGTGCATGTTCCATTTCAATATTTTTTTGTAAGAGCATGTTTTAATTCCAGAATTAATAAATATCTGCCTCATGCTAAGGATCTGTGTAGCAAATGTTGGAAACGTGAAAGATGGTGTTTTCTCAGTAAAATTAGAATCTGTAATGAAAATCTAAATTTTCATTGTTATGTTTAATGTATTTTTGAGGAAATTTTCAAGACATTCTTGCTTTTGCAGATAAAACTGTTTGATGTCATGTGGGATATTACTCTGTGGTCACAAAATATTTTACAGACCATTAGTATTTATAAAAACTAATTTGTCTATTGGGCTATTATCTATTTGAAATACACAAATATAGGCTTTTGAACATATGGGACAGAGAATTTTATTTTTGAGTTTGTACATCTCAGTTTTTAAATAGCTGATACTTCTATTGAGAAAATGGCATGCACACAGAAAGTAGTACTGCATCCAAATGTTGTTCACTGTTCTTCATAATTCTCATGATTGAAATAATATGGCCATTTCATTTTGAGTTTCTCTGACAATTTAGACTTTTTAGCAGGATAGGATGGATGGAATACTGACATGACTTTGGCCACTGGCCTGTAGTTGGTGTTACTGACCTGAATGGAGAGGATGTGGGTGTCATCTGAAAAAGCACTAATTCCCACGTAGTCAGCACATGTAGAGCCCTGCTTTAAAAAATGGGGGAGGGAAGAAATTTCCTCCACAGTCAGAAGGGCAGCCATCTGCATAACAGCAGTGAAAATGTTTTATCCCCTTGTGTGTTTGTTCTCTGTAGCCTGCACATCTTGCTGTAACATCTATGTGTCATTCAAACTATGAGCAGGCAAAAAGATGCAGTGTACTTTGCATTTCGTTGTTCAGTGAGTGCTGTGTAGAAATGAGTGAAGGGCCCTTTTTAAAAATTTGATTTCAGGAAAGAAAAGGGTAACTTTGAGGGATTTCATTGCATGATCTTATGCGAGAAAGCTGTCAGCTTTTTACTGGATATGAATATCTGTATTCATGATCTAATATATTTACTGATCAAAGTTCCTTGCAGAGCTCTGAAAGCAAATGATAAGTAAGTAGGTTGATGACTTCCTTGTTTTTGTTTTTTTGATATTTTTGTGGTCTGTTAATAACCTCGCTGTAAAAAAAGTAAATGATAGGAAGCCCCATGACATCCTTCACTAACTTTGTATGCCCTTAAGCAGAGAGATCACACCTGGGGAGAAGAAAGGGAGGAGACAGAGGGGTAAAAAATAAACATAAACAAGTGCAATTGTTTTATATCCCTTACCAAACAGAGGATGGCTGATCCTTTTTTGTTGATATTCATTGTGTTACCTTTTACAGTCAGAGATATCTTGAAAATTGTTTCTATTTACACAGAATGAATTTCTTTTGCTGTGTGATTGACAACACTGATATGTTTTGTAAGACCCTTTTTGTCTATGACTCTAAAGTGCTTAGTAAACCTAGGCAGCCACCTGAAAGACCCCCCACCTGTGGCTGCATAAAACTGAAATAAAGAATGGAAAATAACCCATTGAGTATTCACTTTCCCACCCACTGAGAGCAAAATGCAATGTAGTGCAGTTTTAGTGCTTGCGTGCCACTGGGGAAAATAGACTCCTAAAATCACATAGTGAAGCATTGGAAAAATTCAGTGAATTTGTACTAAGCACTGGGTTATAAAGCCTAAGGAACCGTAGGCTTTGCTTCTCAAGTGAAACAGATTTGTATTGCAGTTCTGTTAGAATGCCTCCAATTGCCATCATGATATTTAGCACAGTAGGCTGGAAAAATGTAGGGCTGGTGAATCTGAGTCCTTTCACAGGAATGCTTACAGAGGGGATGCAAGCAACCTTCTGATGTCTACTTAAAGACCAAACAAGGCTGCAGTCTCTGATTTGTTTTGTTTTTTTTTTTTTTACTTTTGCTCAGTGTCAGGCCATGTAGAGAGATGTGGAAAGAGCCCATGTCCCAGGCTGCCTCTTTCAAAACCATTTCTATTACTAGACATGGCTTCACATCTAATAGAGAACTAAATTAGTGTTCCCTCTTGCCTGAGAGGAGTTAGAATATGTGATTACCAAAATTGCAGGGCTACCACAGCAATGTGCTGGGTTTCCCCATGCTGACTTGGCTTCCCCACTGCTGGAGCAGTGACTGCACTAACTCCAGTCAGCTGTGCTCAGGAAAACTGCACCAATCCCACCTCTACCTTTCCTCACAGCAGAGAGGCAACTTGTGGATTTTTTATTTTTTTTTCTGAATTGTGAGTGGGAGCAGCCAGGCTTAACAGTAAATTTTGTTTCCATGAAATAAAAGGAGTGGACTTAATGGAAATAATCTCTTGGGCCCCGATGGAAGAATTGGAATCTGTCTTAAAGCCAAGAGGTTGGCAAAAACCCCCTCCACACACACCAAACAAGCTAAATACACCCTACCATCCCTCCCAAATCCACATAATTAATTAATTTGGCAGATTATGTCTGTCTTAAAGGTAGTAAATGATAAATTTCATGGGGGCAAAAAAGAGAGCAACATAGAATAAACAGATTAAATATAAGCTATTACATCATTCAGAAGCAATTTGGTGCTGCCAAATGCCAGCCATTACTGATGTAAAGTACGTGACAGAAAAATAAGTACCAGGTGTGAGATTACAGTAAGGTAAAAAGGAGAAATGTGGACATGCACTCAGCTGGTAATTGTGGATGTAAATTTTGCCTCTGCCCTGTAATCTGATGCTAGATAGCAATGGCAGTAGAAGTGTGGAGGATAGCTGAAGGAGTCTCTTTGCTATTTTCTCTTTAGTTTTGTTTCATTGTCAATATAAAAAGTGATTCTTCTAGCAGGGTATGTTCGGTAGTAAAGTGAAAGAGAAGCTGTCGGCTAAATTAATTTGTTTGTGTTGAAAAATCTGTTTGTTATAAAGGAGTAGAATGGCTTTATTCAAAAGAGAATGAGATGAAATAGAACATAATGAGAATATTATCAGAAGAATTAGAACATCAGGAGATGCCACAAAGGAGATTGAGTTTGACATATTTTTAATGTTTGGTAATTCTTTTATCCTGCCAAACCTTAATAAAATTTTGTTTGGCTTTTTTTTCCTGCTCTCTGTGTGTTTAGGGAAGATAGCCCTTGAGAAAAAATTTCTGAATGAAATGAACTACTTAAGATAGTCTGCAAGATTTGGAGATGGCATTCATTTAGGAGATGTAGGAACCATAATTCAGGCAGAAGTTGTTCCCACAAGAAGCTAAAACAGACTGCAGTTTAGCAAATAAATAAAGGAAATATGCAAAATACTGGTATGTTTTGCAGAGTAAAAAAATTTCAAAGCATTCTAGAAGTGACTTTGTCAGTGAGAATAGATGCCAGCTTTCTGTGGTTGATATGGTACCTGGGAATGCACAGAGTGGAAGATGTGTGCAGGAAAAAGAATGTTTCTTTCACAAGCAGAAATGCACTTGTAACCTCAAATCATGCGTCCTGAATGGAGGCAGGATTTTCCTGACAGATTAGTATTTAGGATCTAAAAATATATTTTTCTTTTTGTGAACATACCACCTAAAGGAGCCACAGTGTTTCACCAGGGACCTGAGTCTTAGTCTGTCGTTCTGTTTTTCAGTAGCCCAGGCAGGAAAGTGAAAACCTTGATACTTGCTGGTCTGGCATTCTGTTAGTTGTTCAGGATTTGTTCCTATGGACATGAGAGAGCTATTCTGCAGCAGTTTTAGAAGATACCAGTTTCTAAGGTTGCTCAAAAAGTTGTGCATCACTTCAATAACATTTAGAAAATTTGGGAAGGCAAAGAGAATCTGATTCCTGAAATCAGGTTGTGACAGTAGGGAACCCAGTTTTAAATCTATATAACTGTTGTAGCTTATGTAACATGAGTTGGTTAAAATTAAAGCAGAATTATTCTGATAACACTGAATATTAATGGGACCATCTTCAGAAAAAGCTTTTAAATAAATAAAAGTACAAGAGCAAGTTCTGATATGTGAAGTTCAATCTACCTTTCACTGGAAGTTTTTTTTAAGTATGGTGATGGAGCAAAGAATGAAATTAAAAGCAAATTCCAAAATATTAGCGGTTTTATATTTTTAAGTAAATTAAGTAGCACATTCCTTCCCTGAAGTTTTCCCTTGTTTTCGTACTGTTTTTTTCTAAAGAAAAGAGGTTTGAAAGAATTTTCTAAACTTCCAAAGCAAACTATTTAGTACCATCTTGTAGGTATTTTGAACTGCTCTAATTTATGAATTTTCAGATAAATCAATTGCTTTTCAAATTCTATTATTTCCTAATAAAAAAGGTATCTGACTCTTGTTCTTTCTGTTTCCAAGCCTCATATGCTTAATAGAAAAGACTTTTCAGTGAGTCTAAAGAAGGGTTTCTCTGATGTGTATGTTAGAAATACTGTGTTGGAAAAAAATATGTTAGTACAAGAGGGGAATCTCTAGGTAATTTCTCCTTGTGGCTGTAGTTAAACCTGAACAGATTATGGGGAGGAAATCCATACACATGCTATACATCTCTATGCCTTAAAACAACTGCCTGCAGGTGTTTTAGCCATGCACATGTGGCTGGATATATGATGAGGCTTTTCAGATTTTCAGCCAAGTTTTCACTTGCAGGGTAATGAAATGTTGAAGGAGAGGGAAACAAGATACATATACATGTAGAGGTTATGATGTCATATGTGATGAGTTATTGCTGTTTGGATACTCCTCATAAATTCATTCCAAATCAATTGCTAAGCCATATTTCTGTACTGCTAATTTAAAATCTTGGAGAATGTGAAGTTGTGTGTGTGCACTCACGCCATGTGCTCTCTGTGATAGTCAGCCATTGTCTCCGAGCTGAGGGAAGCACCTTCACCTGCTCACTGAGCTGCAGCTACCTTCCTTATTGTGAGGTTCAGGCATCTTGGGAGCAAATTGAGGTCAGTGTGGAAAAGTCTAAAATCCACTTTCCTATAGGCAAAACACATCAACTGGGCACAGACTTTTTTGAGCATCGGACAATATGTCAGTTTGGTAACACATCCTAAAGCGTAGCCCCAAGCAGCTTAAACGATTGTTGAGAGTAACAGCAGGGTAACTCAGAGAATTACTTTTTCCGAAGTATGAACTTCACCTGTGGTGCCAGGTTATAGATACTGCAGTGCCTTTATGCAAACACTGGTGCTGTGTGTTTTGATCCCGTTTGCCAAGCTCTACATGGCAACTGAATGAGCAGAAGCATATGGGTGAAATCTATCCAAGATATATGCAAACTTTCTGCTGCTCTTGTGAAGTAGTTTAAATGTTTTGATTGATCATCATCAGCACTACTATTTTGGTGATTCTTGATTTGAAAATAGAGTTGGAGTTGCTTAAGCATAGCTTGCTAAGATTTAACCTCTCTAATGAGAGCTTGATAGATAACATGTTTAAATTAGAAGGGGAAGGGGGGCAGTGTGAAATAGATCATGTTGTAATTTCAGTAATCACATGCACTGAAATATGTCATTGAAAAGATACTTAAGAATCTTAAATCTTAGGATGCCTGTCAGATTTCTTTTAGTCTATGAACAATGACAATCATAATTTGACGGTGAAATACGGTCAGAGCTTCTGTCTCCTTGACAATCACTCCAATATTTAGACAAAAAAGCACATTCTCACAGATTTCATTAGTCAACTTGTGCTTTTACCTTTTCCCTCATGTAACTCTAATACTTTGAAAAGCCTAGACAAGCAAAATTGAGTCTTTTCTCTTACCAACCTGAGAGAAAATACATGTGAGTATGAAAAGCCAGAAGGAACTTTAAGGTCAATGACACAGATTGTTTGAAAAACCCAGGAAATATTAGGGTTGCACTAATAAGTTTGTGTGTGCTCTTGAGCCATTTTAAAACTTCTTCTAACTGACTTGTTGCACAGTTGAGTTAAGATCTTTAATTTAATATTTTCATATGCTGTTGCTGTGATGCTTCATACATAACAAAAAACCAAACAAAATTTAAGACTTGAAAAGCTGCTTTGGGTAACAAATCAGAGGGAGTGAGGAGATTCTGATAAACAAAGCAATCTGCATTTAGGAAATATAATTTATGTAGATTGTCTTTGGGCACCTACAATGCAATAGTCTGTGGAGCTTGGCTAAGCAAGTGAATAAGCTTGGGAGAATGGGAATTTTGAAAGCAGGGAAAGAAGAGAGCCTTATGATCTAATGTCATAAGGCAGGGAGCTTCAGAGCCTTGGGGCACAATTAACAAAGGCTCTGGCACCTGCCGGCTCCGGTCTTCGTACTTGTTTAGAGGAAGATTTAGTAATTCCGCTCATGGGATGTGTTTCCTTTTCTTGTCTGCAACCCACTGTGGCTCAGAATCTATCTGAATATTTGTGGTAATAACAACTTGAAAGCATCTTTGACTCAGGTGAGCATAATAGGTGAGGGTTACTTAGTGAAACTTATGAGATTTGCCTTCTCTTTTGCCATCTTGAGTCCTCCCACCCACATCACTTTTCCCCCTCCGTTTAACAGCAGAAAGGTGGTTCTGAGAGATGAGAAAAAACAAAGGAATTTATGCTGCTTTTGCAGCAGGATTGTTGCATGCCTTAAGAAGTTTCATTTTATTTATATATTTTTATCTGTTATTGATGTAAGTGGCATTTCTATTGAAAAGTTGGTGTTTCTTACTGAAACACAAGAATTTTAATAAAATGCATGCTGATTTGGAGAACAGTTGAGGATACTACTATGTGTCATTTAAATGTCCCTGAGGACGTTATGATTTCTCCTTATGGATGTATAAAAGGGAGCATTATTCTCTGACAGTTGTATTGTCATCTTATTTGGGAATACTGAAGTATTTTGTGGGCCCTTTGTCAAGCATATGTGTAGCAAGAAGTTATCCATGGCCCAATGCATTTACTTAGTTAAATTGACAGTGAATAAAATATAGAAAAAATAATATTGCTTTCATATTTGAGAAGATAGGCAGAAAGCACACCATGTACAGTGGTTTAGCCAAAATGTTTGTAGCACTGTAGGGTTTTGAGTATCTCATTATTTGGACTGCAGATTTAATAACTAGAATACCCCTTCCAATAAAAGTACTCACAGAAGAGGTCTACAGACTTCCTAGATAATTTTAATGGCATGTCCTTTGTCACCACTATCCACAAAATTTGTTTTAATGTGTCACGGATCAGTTCTCCTGTGTGGATCATTCTGACTTGCACTTATCACTTATCTTCTATTTTTGCAATCTTTCAATATATTTGTATAATTTTTAATTTTTCCCATTAGGAGAGCATAGTTAAGCTTGGCCAGAAACACCTTATAGCCATTGAAGCCTACACAGTTCAATAAAAAGGTGTGAATCTTGATGTATAAATCTCATGGACTACAAAATCAACAAGGTGAGGGGGAATGTAGAGTGACAGGTGAGAATTAACAGTTCTGGACATTAACTTTCTGAGCACATCAAGGAACTTGCAGTGCCGATAAACTACAATTTTCAAAGGTTAGAGGTTAGTTTATTCTAAATCATACAGATTTTTCTAGGAGACTCATCTGATCTGTAGTGGATTTTGGCGAGGGGATGTCTTGGTGCTGAAAAATTTGCATTTTAATAAATTATTTTCATTTGCATATATGATGCAGTGTCATTAAGAAGACTTGAGTTTTACTAACGGATCCCTTTTTTGGAACAATCTTTCCTTTTAGGAATTGCAAAACAAAGTTTCAGGAAAGGATCAATACCTTATTATTCAGCCTGCTCAAACCACTCCTTTCTAAAGGTATTGCAAAGACTGTGACAGCAACCCAGCTCGGCTTTAATGGATATATGGTTATTAAGCCAAGGGCTTTTTTTAAAAAGGCACAAGTTTTTTTCCTGTCCAGTAAGCCCAAAAATCGAAATGATGCAAACTATAGTTTTCTGTGTTGTCCACAAAATTAAGTGTTATGTGATCCCTTCTGGTGCTGTGTCATTTCTGATGCTATTGTGGCTATAAACTACTACAGAATAACAGCTGTTTATCAAAATATTCATGAAAATGTTCTGTGACGGGAGAAATGGGCATGCTTGTAATACTGTTTCCATGGAAAAAGATGCATGGGCTTAGATTTAGTCAAAATTATGGCATACTGTTCTAAACTTGACAGAACTAGTTCAGCACATAATCCATAATAAAATAGGAACTGTGGTATTTAAGCACTAATTCAGTGCATATCAGTTTGTATGCAAAGACTCTGTTGAAGCTATTGCAAAACAGGTTTTCTTAGTGAATGCTACCAAGGCTATGGCATGTATCCCAGTCCTGGGATATGAGTAAAGTCTTTATCTGGGCTCCAAGCTGTGGTCCCATGGTTTGCTCTCTCTGCCCAGTATAACAAATAGTGGATGTTGCATGCATTTTTGATTGATGAGGTATTGAGGAGGATTTGGAAATCTGAAAACCCTTATTATTATAAAGATTGTGGAATAGTGGGAAATGGAGCCAGGAATGTACCTATAATTTAGGGTAAAGAGTAATAATGAGTGCCCATAAAAATAAATAACCATGATGTTAAATAGACTGCAGATCATTTGCACCTTGAGGCTTTTCTCAGATTTTGTGCCAGTAAAGAAATGTGGTAATAAACCCTCATGTATTTAGGCAAAAGAGTTTCTTATGCATGAATTTTATTTAGGCAATTTGAATAATCCCAGAAATATTTAGGAGCATGAAGGGGACAAGAGAAGGAAGATGAAGGCAGAAACATAAAAAGTCTGCACTATTTGGAAGAAATACTTTATGTTTAGATTATTCTTGATCATACTCTTTTTTTTTTTATTGCTTCTGACTCTTTCATGGCTGATAATTCTATTCTGAAGCCTGTTCTGAAGTTGCAAATTCAGTTCTGTTCAGTGAGAAATCCTTTTTGATCACTGTAGACATGCAGAATAAAGCTGTGTGATTGCTGGCCAATTCTTATAGCAATCTTGAAAGTTCTTTCCTAGTCCTCATCAGTTAAAAAGAAAAATACTTCATGAGACATGTAGGTTCTAGAGCTATAGAGTGGAGGGTAGCTTTTCCTATACCTGCAGGTGTAGGAGAAAGTGTAAGATGAGTTTTCATGGCTGAGAATTTAAAAGCTTGTTGCTTCTGCTTTGTCACAGAACACTCATTTTGGATGCATATTACTACGCTGATGAGTTTTAAGTAAAATCTGTACATGTCAGTATTTATTCACAGCCCATGTTGTAATCAGATTTGTTTATCATGTCTGTATGTGAGAATCAACACTGGAACCATGTTTTGCAGCTTCCTTTCTTTTCATAAAATTTCATAGAAATTGTTAGTTAAGTGTTTAACATTGCAGATCAGTGATTTTCCTCTTACTGATTGTGCAGATTCAGGCAGTTTGCAAATCACTTGGTTGTCATAATTTTGTGTAAGAATTTTTTTGGATATCTTTCCTCTCTGACTAAATTTATGGAGCTATGAGTAAAGGAAATTTGGAAAGCAACACATTTTTAGTAAAATGTTGTTAGTTCAGTGAGAGGTGGAATGGTCAACAGCTTTCTCCATACTTTAAGTTCCCAAAGCAAAAAGGAAATTTATACTCTCCATTGAGATACAAACTAGTTTATTTTCAGTCATTTATCTGAAAAGTTGATGCTCACCATAATAATTCATCAAACATTTCTTGTGAAGTGTATCTGGCAAGGCTCCCTGGCATCAGCCTTTGAAATTCTGAGTTCTTGCATCCTCTGGGAACAGAGTGACTCTCTCTTCTTATTGCACATCTGGAAGGAATGTTGCTGCCTTTTGGTTTCATCAGGGAAAGATTGTTAGGATAGCAATTTAACCTCTCTAAACTGTTTGCTAATATCTTTGGATTTGTGAATATGAAAGAGGTAAAATGCTATAATTTATAAATTATATTCATATTTCAGTTTTTAATTTTAAACAATACAGTAATAATTATTTTATAAGAGCTACTTTACTGGTCTTTCCATGAGGAATGAGAGGCTAAATTCTGTTGGTATACATACGTGATGTGTGTTAACTCCATTGTCTTATTTAATCTCATCAGGCACTCTGGTTAAACAAAACACAGATACCTACTTTTGGTGTACGTAGTTGTCCTTTTTCATGATCTAGAATGCACTTCAGACAAAAAAAAAAAAAAATGAACTGTGAATTTTCAACTTGTTAGTGGTGAATTTCTATTAGGTAAAATTTCCACCTAATATCCTAATGCTCAATCCTGCATCTTGTCTGAATTACAAGAAAAGGTTTATTTCCTTGTTACAAAAATAGAGTTATGAATGTTTATGCTTAATTATCCAAATTCTTTGTTTCAATTGAAAAGATATTAATTCTGTTTAGTAAGGTAAACATCATTATTTAAAAGCTGATCCCTCTCATTGTGGAGCATTTTTTATTTAATAGGAACAATTACATTACTTACCCTAATTCAGCAAAATATCTGAACTGTCACCTAGATTCCATTATGTGCTTTTGTCTTTTGCTGAATATGGATGATTTTAAACATGTGCCTAAAAGACTTATTGAATGAGAGACTCTTGGAACAGGGGTTAATGCTGTTTGCAAGCTTTATGTTACTAAAAATCTAGAAAATATTGAATTTGGTTTAATATTTCAATGAAAAATGGTATAAGGCAGAATGCCAACAGGAGATGCATTAATAATCCATAAACCTGTGGTAGCCAACTAATTTGGGACATTATAGGAAATCTTGGCTTTATGCTGCCAATATTTCTAACATGAGTTTCCATCAATAAGTGCAGGAAATACTAAACTGAGTTATTAATCTGCAAGGAAGAAACTAAAATTTAGAGAGATCTGATTTCTGTTCAGGAAGAACTTTTGAATATGTATTTACTGTTAGAACTAATACTAAGTATGGTGATCAATGTACATGCTGAATTACCCAGCTTCCTGCTTGCCTTGCAGTTTGTAGAAAACACTAAATTATTTGGTAGAAATTTCATCTGTGTGAAATCTCAGTAGAAGCTTGATGTTAGGAAGCAAAGATTGGAGCAAGAATTGGTAATTGAAAAAAAACCTTTCCTATATGGCTTTATTAGTTTTATCCTTAGGCTTCCATCTTGCCATAGCAAAGTGTTGTTTTAATGGATTCTGCAATGCTAATCTCCTTGGAATTTTGTGATTGTCATGCCCAAAGTAGATATCAAGTGTGACATTCCTGAAAGGATTATCACCTCCTATCACCCAGCTAAGCAGGGGCTGGGACTAGTACTTTTCTTTTCCAAGAAAGAATGGACAGATGAGGCATTTGTAGTTTCAAGTCCTGCTGCAACCATCACCACTGGAAAGTGAGGAGGAACTTTCTGTCAACATCTGCAGGCAGCAGAACAGAGATTCTTCCAGGGGTGGGTTGTGCCCTTTCCAGCATTCATATTCACAACAGATGAATGGGGAAAGTGTGATAAAGGTTGATGTTTATTACTAGTTGTTTATGTTCTTGATCTCTATATATCTTGTAAAAGAAATAATATACTCTTCCTGGCTTTATCTGAAATAGCAACATTTAGGCTAAAGATGCTGTGATACATTCCACTGTGAATGTAAAAGTGCTTATTGCACAAAGCTTATAGAGTTTTATGGTTTCCAGCAGGGGTACCCAAACGATGCCTCCAGCTGTACGTGGCCTGCTAGACCAGTTTGTCCATCCTGTGCTGTGTTTCTGGCTGCTGCCTTCCTCAGGAGCCCCTCCAGTGCTGGCACTGAGTGTGCTGCAGCCCTGGATTGCTCTGCAGCCACAGCCTGCTCCTGGCTGGGCCTTTCCCCTTGAGCCCTCCGTGAATGGGCAGAGACCGAGCTGTGTAAATGTGCTATAATCTTAACACTTCAGGCCTGGACCTGCTGCTCCCTTACCATGCTGGGAATGTGCTGTAGGTCTGCTTGCTCCACGGGGAACTTCCTCAAGCCAGAGCCAGCTGCTGCATGGAAAAGCCAAGCTACTCTGGTACCCTTGATTTAGGGAGAGAAGGAAAGCTGGACTTCCTAGGTATGTATTTATTGTCCTCACTTGACATTTCAAAAATGAAAATTCTAATGTAGTGTTTGAAATTTTCAAAACCACCTAAGTTTTAGTTATAGTAGTGCTTAGGACATTAAATGGAATAACATCAGGGTCAGTAGCATTAAGAATACAAATAATGAAGATCTAAAGCAATCAAATCGATAAATGGTAAGTTTGGAATGAAAACTGTTTAAATTTATATGAAACTTTGACCAGTTTGCTTGCTAAAGATTTTTTGCATCAATTCCAAATTTATTGTCCAAACCTTTGAAGGGATCTTTCTCAGTCTTGATAATACCATGGGTATGCAAGAAATTGATCATACCACAGCATCATTTGAAACAAGAGACGTTCTTCACTTTTTTCTGGTACTTCTACACTACTATCACAAAAGAAAAAAAAAACATTTTAACCATCATTTGGGGTTTCACTTGCCTTTATGTTTTTAGTATAGGGAAAATATTTAAGTTATTTTTCAGTTACAGTAAAAATGTTTGTAGTAATGATAAGGGAAATTTGAAATATGCCCTTCATATAGTAGCATGAAAACAAGTTGGCTGTCTGTTTATTGCAGTGGCCAGTACATTATGAAAGGAAATTATATTCATAGTGGATTTTAAATTTGATAATAAACATAAATAAGTTTAGGTGTAGAACACTTAAGAAGGTAGGTATTTCCTTAGTATGATTTGTACTTAAAACACACTTTGTCCTCCTGCTGCTGTGTGGAGTTCTAGTCCACAAGAAAAACTTTGATGAAGAACTTTGAGGTATTGGTGGGGAAAAAAGTGAAAATTCATCTTTAATGCTAAATGCTGAATGGTTTGGTTATGAGGTTTTTTGTTTTGTCGGGGCTTTTTGAGTTTTGGTGGCTCCCCTCCCCCCCACTTAGGGAACTTTAAATCTCAAGGTTTTTTGTGGTCTAAACCATTACCAGTTCTGCTATGCAGTTCCTTCTGTCATTCATTCCTCAGGATTTTTAGATAGCTGCTAGAGGAGTTGATAAGTGGTCAAATTTTAGTAAAAGGCTTACAATAGATATTTCAAGAGTGGTAACTTGTTAGCTGTACATATGAAAAAAAAAAAACCAAGTCCTACATTTCACTAATAATATTTTCCAATTTCAAATAATGATGCCTACAAAAGATCCAATGTATTGAGCATTTCATAAAATACTTAAAAGTCTATTTGAAAGTCATAGTGTTCTGGTTTTGGCTGGAATAGAGTTAATTTTTTTCCTAGTAGCTGGTTCAGTGCTGTGTTTTGGTATGAGAATAATGTTGATAACACACCGATGTTTTAGTTGCTGCTCAGTGGTGCTTACTCTGAGTCAAGGACTTTTTCAGTTTCCCCTTCTGCCAGTGAGGAGGTGCAGAAGAAGCTGGTAGAGACACAGCCAGGACAGCTGACCTGCCAAAGGGATATTCCATACCATGGAATGCCTTGCTCAGTATAGAAACAGGGAAGTCGTCCAGGAGAGACCAGCCACTGCTGGGGGACTGGCTGGGAATCAGTCCAGAGGTTTTAATCCTCTCTTCTCTCTTCATTGCTATTATTATTATTATTTCTGAATTTATTTCATTTACTAAACTGTCATTATCTCAACCCATGGGTTTTACCTTTATTTTTTCCCCAATTCTGCTCCTATTGCATAAATATATCCCAGACACACAGCAAGGGAGTGTGGTACTCAGTGTCTGGCTGGGATTAAACAGCAGCACATAGTGTGGATACTAAAAGTTAGACTGGCTTCTGAAGCAAATGAAATAGCACAAGTCTTTACCATAAGATAAAAATGTAAATTTTATAAAAGAGCGTCAATACAAACATTGATCTCCTGTCTGTATTCTAGTAATTGCTGAGGCAAACGTGTCTTGCCATTTGGATTGCAGCTCTCACTGGCATGCTGTAATCACTGAAACAGGGGAATGACTTCACCTCCCTGAGGAGTTGTCCCATTGTAGTTTAGTGAGAGATGTTAGGTATTTACCCACATGGCATACACCATGAAATTCAAATTGAGGAATGAAAGAGTTGTGATTTAATCCTCTACTACCTTCTGTTGGATGCAATTCCCAGAACAACAGTACACACAAAGCTAGTAGTAAGATAACTTCAGTCAAATTGTGATATTATATGCTTCCTGCTAGAATGCTCTGATATCATTAAGATGAAAAAGAACTGAGTGTGAATTGGCTATTGAATTCTTAACTTGGATCCAAAGGAAAAGTTGAAATAGATGATGGGAATATGAGTGGATCATCTTGTAAAATCCCAAATGCTCTCTAAATCTGCTGCACTATTGTCCATGTGCCTATTTCAATATTTCAGAATCCCAAAGTAGTGCAAACGACACTTTTTAGTTATAGACCTTCAGATTTTCCCCAAAACCTTTTGTTTTCATGGCATTTCTTTTGTCCAGTCCTGTAGCTCCACTTCTCTCTTTGTCTTTGCCAAACCCCATGCTAATTCTATCTTTTATCACTTGGCATCCTACTCATTAATGCAAGATTTATGTGATGCTAGAAGCTCCTTATGATATTTTTTTATTATGGCGAACATTATTTGTGAGGCCATAGGAGTACCAAACAGGCTAAAAATAATATTGAAAGCAATGCAAACTGAAATTTTAGGAAAAAGTGAATGGTGTGAATAGATGCACAGAGACCACCCATGAAAGTGCATGTTTGTGTCATGACACCCAACAACATATGTGAGAGTAAACAGGAAAATTAGAAGTTTACAGTATGACAGGACAGGAAAATAAAAGCATATGAGTGGGGACTGGACATATGTAACCCTTGCTTTGCCATCTGTAAATGGAGATCCAAATGTTGTAATGACTGGAGTAACTTGTTTGAGAAGTAGCTGTAGCCTGTTAGGAGTTCAATATGTGATATGAAAATGGTCAGCTGTCTCAGAAAATTGTCTTTGAAGAAGTAGAAGAGTTGAGTAAAAGACACTTGTTTCATCTCTGCTAAGTAACAAGAAGAGCATGGGTTGGATGGGAGGCAGTGCATCTGTGAATAATTAAGTACTGTATATATAAGCAGGAGCTGATGAATAGCTGACAGTAGAATGGAATGAGTAAAATAAAACTGATATCCAGAAACAGATGGGGAGCAAGTGAAAAAGAAAATAAAGCAGGGCCTACTAGACAGAATTCATGAAGAAAGGTGAAAATAATGTGTTTCGCTGGCCAAAAAAAAAAAAAAAATAATAATTCTGTAACTGTCTAATGAAAGGAGACAGAATTATCACTGGGATAGTTGTCTATAGTCTATGTAAAATGAGTGAATGGAAGGAAATTGAGTCATGTCAAGGCAGAAGCTGAATACTGGAAAAGCTGCAATGTTATTACCTGGAGAAAAGCCTTCAAATTTGGTTACAGAAATGTTACATTGAAATGGACTTCTGCCATCAAAGGTCAATAAGTAAGAAGAGGAAATTCGGAGCTGACCATTTAAATGCCTGAGACATTAGAGAAGGATTTGAGAAATTACTTATAGTTACTACCTGTGGCAAAAGAGTGAAAAGAAACAGAAATACCTTTGCCAATCTGTAGAAATGCAATAAATGTTGAAAATGTTGAAAGATTAAAGTTTTTCTCACCTTTGCTGTGATTTATGAAACCTTCAGCAAATTTTTTTTTTGTTTTTGTTTTTAAAAATTTCAATTGAAAATTCCTTCTGGTTCTCTTTAAGGTGCATTTGAAATTTTTAGATGTCATCAATTGGTGTGAATAGAAGGTTTACTATTTGTCCTCTTCTATATTAGAAACCAATACCAATTGGTTTCTAATATAGAAACCAACCAATATAGAAACCAACCAATATTGGCATGAGAAAATTAATACAAATTCTATAGCAAAGCTTATTTTTGTACCTTTAGGTAAGGGTGGAAGTTTTATGGTAAAGTTTGTATGGATTTTTTTTCTGTACAGAATTAGAGCTTTTTATTCCTCTTCATTGTCCTGAAGTATCTGAAAGGAGGGTGTTGAAATGATGGCTCTGCTCAGTGCTGGTGGGCAGAAGGACAAGGAGCAACAAGGACAAGGCAGAAATTGATACACATGAAAGTTCCACCTGAACATGAGGAAGAATTTATTTACTTCACGTGCAGGTGACTGCACACTGGAACAGATTGCCCAGAGAGGCTGTGGAGCCTCCTCACTGGAGATATTCAAGTGGTGTCTGGAAACAATCCTTTGCCATGTGCTCTGGGATGGCTCTGCTTGAGCAGGGAGGTTGGGGTAGATGACCCCTCTGTAGTTCCTTCAAACCTGACCCATTCTGTGAGTCTGTGGTTATCGTCTTTGCCATAACCCTTCAGATTTCCCATTTATTTTATTTTATTTATTTTAATTTATCCTTAATAACCATGAAACACTGACAAAATATGAATTGAGTTAAAAGCATATTGCCATTTCTGTCGTGCATATTTCAAGCTTTCTGCTTTGTGTGGATGAAGATGGAAAAAAAGAAACTTTAAAAAATGCCTAAAAATCAAATTCCAACTAAAAACAAACTGGAAAAAAAATGTTCCAAAGGCTTCTTTGGAAAATTCAGGACTTCTAATTGCCCATCCATGAACTGATCTAAAGCTGTATATCTGGTAAAATGCAGTGAAAATATATTGTTTTAATGTCTTTTTCTATATTTTTGACATCTGAGTTCCATTCTGCTGTTGCCAGTGTGCTTGCAGCTGTGCCAAAGTGAGCAGATCCGCGTTTCCTTTGTAACATCAAAACGAAGACATTTATCATTAAGATTTATCATGGGACAGCCAACCAGATGGTTTGGTATTTTAAAGGTGAACTGTTTGGGTCTTGTTTAGCTCATGTGATCTTTCATTTATAGAAAACTGTGTCAGCTGCTCACTGTAAAGGGTTTTTTCCCCTTGTCCTTTTTAGTAATGCAAAAAACATTAATATAATAGCCAATGTGGCATGGATTGCCATTTTAGAAAGGAAACCAAGTCATAAGCAATTCTACTGATTGCATTCCAATTATATTGTGACCTCCTGTTGCTTTGCATTGAAGCAGCATTCATTTCAGACACATGCTGATAAACAACATGCACAATAAATGACCCTTTAGAAGGGGCAATTGCAAGACTCAAGTTTGGAATTTTTGCTCATACCAAAGGCATTTCTTTTGCCAAGTCTGTAACATTAGGCCAGAAGGAATGCATTTCATTATACAAAGACCAGACTTACTGGGAACAGAGCCTTGTGAGCTTTGAAATGCTTTCATTCAAACTATATTCAGATCTCAAGTCATTAACGATTCTGATATAGACTAGCCAGTGTAAGACACTGAGGAAATAAATGGAAGTCTGTACTCCTCTCTCTTTTCTTACTAAAGTTTGAAGAATCTTTAGCTGTTTGTGTGTTTTGGTTCCTACTGCCAAGGAAGATGAGAATGCTTATTTGACCCTGAGTTGTAAATCAGTCTGGAAATCTGAAGGGAAGACTATTTCCCATGAAACGCCTAATACTTCCTGGTGCTTGTCAAAGTGGAAGTATCCTGGCAGTATCTTTGCCTGGACCATTTTGGTACTTCGGTTTCTGGTCATTGCATGACTAAACAGTGCAGAGGCAAGAGGAGAAGCAGCTATTTCTTTCCTTGCATCTGAATTGCTTAAGAGAATTTTCAGAGTTTATGCACGATGTGAAAAGGAACCAAGGCAAGGTTAACAACAGGTGTTGTAACAACAACAGTAACTTTTATTAGAGGAAATGATGTTTAGACTCTTTGGACACATATGCCTTTCTTTAGGTCTGCTGTCTGCCACCAAACATATCTGCTTGATCATCTGATAAAAATGAATGAAACACACAAGGACTGTGAGGAACAGCAAGCTTGAAGAAGGGCATATCTGCCCAAAAGCTTGTTCATCTCTTTTTTCTCCGTTAGTTACTGGAGTTAAATTTCTTACTTCCTGCTACAAATCATGTTTGGCCTAGAACCTCACACTTGCCTCCACAGCCACGCTACTGTTGGAACAGGCAATGGTAAAACGTAAGCGAAAGTGCAAATCGGGCTCTTTCTCCCTGCTTCTCCTTCTGCCCTCAATTGTTCCCCAATTTTCTATTTTTATTCTGGTATGCTCAATACTCTGATGTGTACAATTTATCAGCCTTGCAATATATCCCAAACACACTTCACAGTTAAAATGGGACTGTTGGCTTGGGTGGCTTTTTGTATACAATAATCTGGACAAGAAATTCAGGAAAGTATGAACTCCCAAATGATGTCTAAATTGAGATGTATGTGGCTTTAAGGTATTCCTTTTTTTTTTATATTCAACAATTGGATTTATAGGATCTTGATAAGTGGTATCAGACAATGAAAATAATCTGTCATCAGACAAATTTATAGTGTCTTTATGGTTGATATTGATTTTTTGTTTGGTTTTTGGGGTTTTTTTGTGGCGCTAATTGTCTTCAGAATTGAGACTGTGTAGTTCAATTAAAACCAGTATAATTGTTATTAAAAATTAAATGAAAGGGTTATGGTAAAAAGGTTAGGTTAATGGATCTGTTAATATAAATGGTCACTGGAAATATGGAAAGCAAGTATTGAACATGTCTTTTTCCTCCTACTACCTCTTCTTGGAAAACAAATCAACAGCATTGGTCTCCATTTGATGATAGGTAAAGACAATAATCTATTTTAGGCCTAAAACCCTGAGTAGTAGCCGTCCCAACATCATGTCTCATGCTTTGTTTGTGAAGTAGCTGAAGTACATAAGATTTTTCCTACTCACTCTTGGATTTCTTGGTTCTTTCTAAGTTGGAAGTTTTTACCATGCAAGTTTTAACTGCATTCAGGTTTATGTTTGTTCTGGTCATATTGATCGTATTGTCTTTTAATAGTTAACCTTGTATTAGAATACCGAGTTTCAAATCCATAAATGATTTTATTTCAATGTCTCTTTTTGACAGTATTTGTCTAGTTGCAGATCTACAGTATTCAAAATTATTTGTTCCCTCTAGCGCCATTATTTTTCTTTTTTCTGATTTCAAAAGAAATTTTATCAAGTGAATTAAGTCTCAAATTTGCTATGAGACTGCAAAATTGCACACAACATTAGACCATATTCTATACAGTCACCAGAAATTAAATCTGTTCCTAATCAAAATTGCTTCATAACTCTCCAGACTGCTAAGGCCTTCTTATAAATTCTGTGGTCTTAGGGAGTAAAGTCAGACTGTTTGTAAAATCTGTTGCTCGATCTGAACCAGCATGAGACTGATTATTCAGGAAAAAAAAAAGTATTTCTTTTCTTGGAACAAATATGGAAGAAATGATAATGCATTTCTGTAGATAGACTGTGTAACTTTTAGTAAGTCAGAACTTCCTTTCAACTTGAGCATTCAAGGACCAATTTTTTTTTTTCCTCAGAAGAGTTATTGACACTTCAATACTGTTAAATCTCATTGGCTACCTCTTGTCTATCAATTCTGGTTTGGTAAGAGATTGTTCTTAGAATTGCAGAATATCCTGACTATGAAGGGGCCCATCAGGATCATCAGGTCCAACTCCTGGCCTTCCACAGAGTCATGCCCGAGAGATGAACCAGCCACACCCTGTGCCCGAGAGCTTTGTCCAAACTCTGCCTGAGCTCTGTCAGGCTGGTGCTGGCACCTCTGCCCTGGGGAGCTGCTCCAGCCACCCTCTGGGGGAAGAACCCTTTCGTGGTGGTCGTGTATCAGAGCAAGAATGCAGCAATGCCTCCTGCAATGTATATTGGAAGTGAATTGGGCATGCAAATAGCAATTAGGAGTATCATGTTAGATAATGGTATCAGATGTATACTAGCATTTTTTAAGAATGTATCAAGTAATATTTTATTTCCAGGGGTCTCTGCATTATTCCTTTGTGGCAGCTTGTATCACTATGTGCGTGTATAAATAAAAGAAAAACGAAAAGTAAGTTAGAAGAAATGGAAAGCTAATGGTTCAAGAAATCACATAGCATCAGATAATTCTATTCTGAAATCATAGCAGCAGCACCCAGAGGCGTAAACTCCCCGAATTGTTTGCAAAAAAACCCCTCTGATATATCCAGTGATACAGAAGCCTGAAGGCATTCTTTATTAGTACCTAATGTTTCCTGAAACATTTTGCAGACATTAAAATATATGTTCTTGTTTAATTTTATAATCCAGTTTCTTTGACATTTATTTACTGGTGCTTCATCTCACTATATGGCTTTAATGTTTGGCATTATCTTCGCAGCTTTACAGCTGTATTTCAGGATTCTCTAACAGATTGCTACCTGTAATTTAAGCAAAATATTTTTATTTTGTCTTCAATACTGTCTTTTACTTTCAGCTTTCCACACACCTTTTTAAGCATCTCTTTCCTATAGGCTTATGTGGCTCTCAGTGGAGCAAAAGGAATGAATGCCAGAGGAGCCCATATCCACATTTCTCAGCCAAGCCTTTAATATTTGCAGTGCGATTTGTCTTCAGCTGTAGTCCCATGATGTAAAGGTGGACTAGTTTGTGTTTTGACATTATTCCTTCTGTGCCACCTCAGCCTTTTATCTGCTGTTGTGTTAATTCAGAAATATGTAATCTAAGATTAGAAATGCAATTGGTCATAGGAGTCCTAGGCTCAGAACTTTCTGTTCATCACCAAGAGTCAAAGAAACAAATTAAATGGACAGACATTACTAGACTGTTCCTTTTGAAGAGTCAGCTGTTGCTTCTGATGAAGTTGGTGCTTTTCTAGCTTTGCCCAAAAATAAGATTCCTAAGTGTTAGCTCTCTGTAGAGGAAAAGTGTCTTCAGAAATGATACCAAGCATAAGAACAGTGTTCTGGCAAGCTGGACCAAGGCTTGGGATCTCACATTTCAGGAAAGCTTTCTTTGGGCTGGGCTAACTATGCCAAAAAGAATGTTGTTGGGAAGGCACCAGTGTGCAGGTCTGTCTTTCTCCCCACAGTAAAATCTTCATCAAAGAGAGAATTATGTAGCTCTTTTTTTTTAAAAAAGGACAGAATTTATTGCCCTGAGACTGAATATGTGAGCACGTCTGGCAGCAAGGGAAGGAAAGAGGAGCTGCAGGAGAGTGAATACTGAGGTTTCAGAAATTGGCATGAGTTCCTCTTTGTTTCCCATCTGGTTTAAAATGAAGACATCTTTGAACACAATAGAAATATTCTCACCTAGCTTGTTACTCCTTTAAACTATGTCAGTTCATTTAAGTGAATTTCAATTATATGCCCACTCGCCCTTGCCCGATGGAAGATGGAGGGATAAATGCTTGTATTGTGGTAAAATTCCTGAAAATGAAGTTGATCCTGGAGGAGAAACACAATGCAACTTTTGTATGGAAAAATCAGGGTAAAGTATCATTTTAATTTAAGAGGACAACTCACTTCAGTTTAAGAATTTGATTGGCTGATGATTTTTGACAAGCAATGTCACTTCAAGAAGATTCAGATGAATGAATTCCAGAGCTCAGATCTAACAGCTGACTCCAAAATGCTGCAACTTTGTGTAGTAATGGATTGGTTTTGGACCGGAGGGGAAAAAAAAAAGATTGAAATGGTATGTAATTATGTGGTTAACCTTAGCACTTATGTTTTCTCTGTCTTTGCAAAGCCAGTAATTTAACAAAGTAATCAGAACAGCCAAAACCTTCAGATTTTCCTTTTTTCATCATCATAAAACCCATCTGAATAGTGATGGAACTCAATAAATTACAAAATCAAAAGTCAGGCTAGCACATTCAGTTTACAGTCTTGTGTTATTTAAAAATTGGATTGCACTTAAAAACTCCTGACTGTGTGGGCAAAGGAAATATTGTTGGATGCTCCAGCATGAATGAGTAGTTTTTTCTATTCATTTGTAATATTGAAAAGAAGAAAGTATTCTTATATTTTTGCAACTGGAGGCTGGATAGGTAGGAAAAAGCAGAAATCCTTTGGAATGCTGCAGTTTTCTTTTGTGCCAATCTTTGTGCTTGAATGTACTTTATGCATACTTTTACGTGGCACCTGTTCATTCAAGCTTTAAATTTGTATAGAAAAGTTGTTTTACTTGGATGTGGAACAGTATGATAAATGCTTCTCTTGGTCTCTACTCTTTAAATTTGACTTTGAAATCTCTTGTGGTCAGTCTGTGAAAGGGTAAGTAGGTGCATTTTACAGCAATCTGAGGACTGATCCAGAGGCAATCTGCATCTCCAGATTTTGGCAACAGGGTGTGTTATCAGTTTCATTCCCAATATTTTCTTTTGTACTGTTTGATTATTCACTTTTAAGATCGTGTGCTTTTCCTGCTCTATCTTTATTTGAATTTTATTATGGTTTCCTACCAGTCTGTAAAAGGCAAACCCATGGAATAGGCACACGGCCCCCTGAAGCCATGACAAAAGGCAGCATGAGAGTCAAAATCTTAAAAGGTTGGCAATATTCGCTGGACAAATTTTTAATAGTCTGTAGGTCACTAAAGCAATGTTCCTGTTTGTTATTTGTTTCTTATGGCTTTTGGGTTTCCTACCCTTTTCCCAAAACATTATATCCTCATTTAACATTTTCTCTAACAAGCTGTGACTTGGGAAATGGTTTAAAGGGAAAAGTTATTGCCAGAAGGGTTCCAAAAATACAAACTGGTGAAACTATTTGAAGTAATCATCATAGCTTGAAGCTTAGATTTTCCCTCTAAAGTGCTTTTGCACAGAAATCTGCTGTCTTTGAAGTCAATGAAGAGATTCACTATTGACCTTCTTGATCAGTCAACTGATCTGTCTTTTTACAGAGTAGGGCTTGCAAAAATGTATGTGTTACTCATTCTAGTATTGCCAAAATTAATAAAATGTTTGTTTGATTTATTTGCAACATGTTCTTGAGAAGCTACTACTGTCTGATGGTTAATATACAAAATTGTCTTCTTTGTAGAAAAATTGTTTAGAATCAAGCTCTAGCTTACCCACCAGCTTTGTGGCAGTGTTGAGCCTGCCACAGCAGCATGTCAGACACCCCCAGTTCCCCCCTGCCTTCCACACTGTGCTAGTCACTTTTCCCTCTGGAATTCTGCATTTCCAGAGATATGTGCAGCTGGCAGGCGAGTTGTAGGTAAAAACTTTGGCTGAAAACTCTTTCCAACAAATAACTCCTCTTACTGGAAATTGTGTTTCTCACAGTGATGGTTTTAATATCTGTGTGTGCGCTTGATGGGGTGGATAAGGAGAGTGGGGTAGACCAAAATATAGGTTAAGGTATGTTGGAACAGAGCCACATGGAAATTGTAATTTGGTTCCCTCATGTTCTCATTCTCTTTGATGATCTATGAGTCTCAGATGGACTGAAATCTATTTTATAGACACATTTCTCTCCTTTGCAAGCCAATACGTTGTCAATAAAGTACCTTTGTCAACATAGTACCATTTCTATTAATTGCAAATGAAAAATAATTTAACAGCCTGGGAAATTTCTATAATTCTTTAAAAAACAATACTAAAAATAATTTAAAACAGCGAAAAAACACGTTGTTCCTTTTTTGTTTCTTTTTTGCTTTAGTGTGTCTCCCATTTTTTAACAAATTTAAATCCAAGGCGCTCATTCACAAAACACTTTAGGATCAGTAAACCACAATTTTGCTACCAAAGGAGTTTTGTTTGCTTGTTGTGCTTGGTATGGAGCACTAGATCTGTGTGACACTTACAAAAATCAATTTTATAGGACAAGAACGTTGAGAAATGTATTGTAAAAATAACATGTGCCTTATTCACATTTTAATATTGGAAAGGAGAGTCAAAAGACCACCTATTTTAATTTGTTTTCTTTTCTACATTGCCAGTAAATGATGTGTTTGGTACTTACAATGTGTTGGTAGCCAATGTTACAGAAAAGTCTCATGTCAAATGCTGCCTTTTACTATCACCAAAATTTACATCCTAAATTGGAGAGTACCAGCTAAGTTCTCTAGAGCTGAAATCTGATTTAATTCCCCTCTCAAATCTAGATGAAGTTCAGAGAGTTTCCAATATTTTCTAACTAAATTTTGAAAACATTTTTGTATTTTGCACAGTACCTCTGCATGTTCAGCTTAATGAGATTATTGTTTGTTTCTTCTGCTGGAAATTAATTTGCAAGTTTTTAATAACTGGCATAGAATAATCTGTTCTCTGCCTGAATAGTATTCCGAGTTTATTTCTTCATGACATGTTCTTTTCAACTTCCAGAACTGCCTTCTAAAGGTTGTATTACCAGAAGAATATGAAGTAGTCCTTGTTGTATGATTCATAAAGTATTCAAAACTGAATATTTCATTCACTAAGAGTGTTTTACATTATCTAAAGTTAGTGCTAAAAATACATGGGAGGCATTGTCTTTTTTTACTTTATTTATTTTATTTTAGCAGTGTCCTGTTCCTTTAAATTTCATTCAGGTCCTCTCCTTATTGTTGGTTCTTTGTCCTCAAGACTAGATGTACAATATGGGGATCTCATTTTTCCTTTTGGCTACCACCATTGAGTGTCATTCATTTTTTTATTGTGTTTTCTGGAGAGTGTCCCAGTTCCATCTCTCCTATGGCTGATATTGTCAATGTCATGTTGTCCACATTAATTGCCACTAGGAGGAAAGCACCTAGCCATGTGTACCTCATGTTTTGTTGCTTGAATTAGGTGCCTTGTGATCCAAAGCTCTGAAATATATTGAGCTGATATCATGTGCCTGGCCCTGTTAGTTTCAAAGCAATTTTGGCAATAAAAATGTTTTGTGGTTTTGGGCATGACATTAACATTTGTTTCCCCTTAGTTCTTGTTCCATTTCCTTGATAAAAAGTCTTTGATGCCCAAGGGGGTGACCTTTTACTTCATATTTCCATAAATTGAGTATTCACGTAGTTGCTAGAGAAATGACATGTGTAGCTTGGCTATTCAGAGCCTGCAGTTTGGTCTCTGTGCTTTGGTGGAGTTTTGGTGGCCCAGATTTCCCTGCATGCATGTTGGGGTCTCTCCATGTCATTGATATCTCAGACCAGAATCTTGCAGGACACTGGGATATTTTAAATTAACAAGTCACTTTGAGGCAGAATTTCATAGCTGTCAGAAGATATTTTTCTTCTTTTTCTGAATTTCATGGCTCACTACCTGTCTGCTTTCTCATCAGCTGGGTAACTGCCAGTGTGATGGTTACTGATAATATGGTTCTGGGGTGTATTTGTTTTTTCTTCTGGGTCTTGATTACTTTGCTGTCTCCTTTGTGCTGCTGGAACTTAAACTTGGCAAAAGATGCTTTTAACCATCAATGTTATTCCTGGGAAGAGGCAGGGCCTGACATCTCCCTGTCTGTATCTGCAGTCATCTCCCAAGGACTTTTTTATACCTCTTGGTGGAAACAGAGGTTAACACTTAAATCAAATTCTTTTAAAAATCCCACACTGTGTGAAGTCTTAAATACAGAATCAAATAAGCTTTCAAAATGCTACGCAACTTCAGGCAGGATTCTTTGAGAAGCAAAGCACAGCAGATAGGCATAGCAATCTCATAAACTTATTAAAAATATGGGTGACTAAGCTATTGTTGGAAGGAGACAGTGTAATGTCTGACACACCATGGTTTGTAAAATTTGCAGTTTGAAAATAAGAAGAGATATTTTCAGGAGGGCATTTATAAGTACAGTGCACTTTTTTCATTTTTTTTCTTCCCAGTAGGGAAGCCTGTGAATTTGTTGTTATGAAATAACATTTGGGGTTTTTTTTTTAACAGGAGACCAATCTCACTAAATTAGATAACTGAAAGCATCTACATGTGAGCTTATGGTCTGGCAATATTATTAAAGCACGTGTGCCTATTTTGGAATCTCACTGGTGCAATGGTACAATGTCTTGCTGGGAGCAAGGAACTTATTTGGAGCTGGGATCCATTAGTTGGGATGGCTTCTCTACCCTGCCTTCAAACAAGGAAAATGCAAAACCTTGTGCAACATGATTTGCCATAGAATCATTAAATCATATTGATCAGTGGTTTTGTACAATAAGAAGCATTCCCCATCAGAAGTATACAATATAATTTATTCTGAGGCACTAGCATCATGTATTTGCAATTCTGAAACTATTCTAAGAGTGAACTTGGTGTTTCCTACCTGAAGGGTGGACATGAATAAAACTTGGCAAAGACTTTAAAAGAAATGCAAAAAAAAAAAAATTATAAATAAATAAATAGAATCATAACAAATACCCAAAGGAACCAAAATAAAACTCCTAACAAGACTTTAACTTGTTCAGTGTAGTAGTGCAGTAATTTATGTTGATTATTTATAAAAAAGACACAACGTATGCCTTGTTTCTTTCCTGTTTTTCATTTTAATGTGAGGGAATGGCCAGTAAAGGATTAGGAGATGCATTTTATGCCAGTCATCCCAGAGCAGAGTGGAGTGTACCTCAGTGCCAAGTGACAGGGAATTAGTATGTATTAAATAGACTAGGAAGGTACATTGAGGAAAGGAAGCTGCTGCAGAGGAAGAGGAAAGCAAAATTAAAATTTATTTCTATTGAAAAATGAGAGGCTAATAGACTTTTTTTAGCATTTTATTGGAGGCTTGCATGCTTTTGGAAATGTAGAAAATTCTGTAGCAGTATGTATTAGCTGTCTGCAAATTTTGGACTATCAGTTTGCCATGTGCATATTTATATTTATAGATACACTTTTGGGGACTGATGGAAGGGCAGGGAAAATGTGATTTAAGTCTCACAAATGAACAGGACTACATTATTATAGATGAGCCTTTGGTTTCTTCGAGAGTTAAGTACTTCCAAATGGAAACAGTTGAATTCAGAAATTCTCACTGCTTGCTTGCTTATGAGGAGTGTATGAATATAATCTGTACAAAACATTAAACAATAAAAGTAATAGTCTCTAAGGGAAAGGGAATTATTTTCTTTTGAAACCATGATGTCATGGTCTTACCTCACCTTTAGTTTCAGCCAAGCAAATAATGTGTACTGAGCTCTCTATCATGTACCATTATAATTAGCTCTGTCAGGTCTTAGCCTTGCAACCCTCATGCAGATAATATGATAATATGTCTTCATAACCAAGTGACCTTACATGCACAATATTTCTCCCCTTATGAAGATTGCATGTCAATAAAGTAATTGAGTCTCAGAGGCTGCAGCGAGTGAAGATTTAGATGATTGGACTTTCGGGGCAGTGATGTATGACCATTATTATTCTACTTGTCAGAGAGCTGCGTACAAGCAAGGATGGTCACAAGATGACAGGGATGAAAGGTTGTGTTTCATTAAAAAAAATATTGCTGTTAATCACCACTCTATTCTTTTCAAAGTCATGGAGGAAAGAAACTCTTTTTTCATTTTAGCTCTGGTTAAGAATTTAAACGTCCACATGTAGTGGGCCTTCGGAGCCTAGTTATCCAGCTTTATTATTGCTTAACTAGAGGAATAAATTATTATTTCAGTTAATAAAATATAGCAAATGCTAGACTCTGAGACCACCTGTATACTTTTATCAGATCATTTTAAATTAACATTAAATGCATCACACTAAACTAACATTAAATGCATTAAATCACGTTTTGCTGACAGATTTAAATAATTATAACACGTGCTATGAAGCCGGTACAAAATCAAGCCATACTGAATTCAACTATTTTTGCTTTTACTAATTTGTTTGGACAGTTGCAGTGCTTGAAACATTTATATTTCCATACTTTGTAAAAGCAAATGTTTTTTTTCCCTCACCAAGATGTTTTGTAGCTGTAAATTTATCTTATGATATCATAACAGCTGGGAACTTGTAGCTTGACAAGGTTTTGTTTCATATTTAAACAGCTCAGAAATTATGTTTGAAACATAATATATTTCTCTCTGTGAGACTTTTCTCATTTTGTTGCACATTATCTTGGAAATATCTGCAATATATTATAAAACAGATTATTTATGCAATCCCTTAGTTAATAATTCCTAATGATTTATATATGTAGCAGATCTTTCTTATATACATTAGAAAAAGACCCAAACTAGGCCAAAATAATATTTACTGGCAAGTGCTATATAATGGAATACGGATGTAAGTTCTGGAAAGCTGATGAACAAAAAAGTTTGGCAGTGATTTTAGTGAGTGGAAAGTTCTAATAGAAGCACATCTTTTCTGAAGAACTGGTTTCAGAAGTCTTTAAATCTTCCCAGTTAGGAAATTTAACTGAGATATAGCAGCTCTGACACAGAAAGAGCTAATCAGATGATTCTTGGCTATACATAGTAAAGAAACAATTTATTAACTAAAATTAGCCGCTGCATCCTTCCAGGATTGACTCCCACAAGGGCAATTTTATGAGTGCAAACAACAGAAAAAGAGAATGAAACCTCTGTATGACAAAAAACAAATCAAGTTTTCTTACATTTCCCCCTGGGCACATTTTTAACATGTACTTGTAGAGTCGAGTTTATTTGCAAGCTCATCTTCTCTATTATTAATGAGTTTTTAAACAGTAATGTTTTATGTGATTTAGGCCCTGTATGCACTGCATGAAAAGCGATACTACCTGTTTCAAAAAAGAATAAAAAAATTAATGTTTGAGTTAGGAAATAGAATCCCCCCCCAAATTATAAGCATTTAAAGTCTATATTACCATGTTGCAGTGCCAGTCAGGAGCACAAGCCAGAGTCTGAGTCCTCCATTAAACTGGACTTTTTAAATATATGGAGCATTAGGGCCATAACTGTTGGTAAATCAAGCAAAATTCATAGTTTATACCTTAAGTTGGTGTCTCTTCATGTAGATTTTTATGAGGCAAATCACTAGACTGTTAAATCATTCACAACATTAATAAGAATTTTGGTTGCTTTCCTTGACACATCTGTAGAACAATCTTCAAAGCAGTGGGAGTTATGAAGTTATGAAATGCACAAGGATCACTAAGGATCTGAATTGAAATGAAGAACTTACCAAAACCTCAATAGCAATTCAAAAAAAGAAGAGTTAATAGCCCATTATACTTTTGCATATCCTTTTAGATAAAAAGACTGATACCTTCCAGTCAAATGGAGGGCTGATGTGAGTGATCTGACTCCTCTATCAATGTGACATCTGACTCAGTGTTAACAGTTATTGGTGTTGATAGGCACACCCCACACAGAGAGCCAAATGCAGTTGTTTTGATCCCTTGTTCTTTTATTTCTATTCCTTCTCCCTGTTTTCTGTCACAATGTCATGTTGAATCATTGTTTGGTGGCACATGCAGGACCTCTCAAGTACTAAGGTATCAGACTTCAGGAACTGCATTGAAATGAATATAATAATGAGAACCAGAAGGCAGCACAGACCCCTTGCCCAGGGAAGGAGGCAGCTAATAAGTGTTGTTAGTGGATTCTGGGGAGAAGAACCAGAGGTGCATCCTGTGGACAAGCAGGTATAGACTTGTCTCAGGGTCCAGTTACAGGCACACTGAGAAGATCAATGTTGATGCCTGTCACTTTGTACACATCAAGATGCTTATTTGAGAAAACAGACCAGTGGTATATAGAGCAGCATTACAGATAGATATATATGTATATATGTGTGTGTTTGTATATATATGTCTGCGTGGGCGTATATGTATATTAAAAACAAAAAAGTATTGTGCTTTTTAGATTTTAATGTATGTCTTGCTAGCTCAGCTTTCCATAGTCTTTTGGAAGGAAACAGATCTTTATCTTCCTCCCTGTTGCTTTTCCTGATCACATCACCTTGAGATGCTGAACTCTCTGGGTCTGTGCATACATGTCCAACATGCATCCATACCATGGGTTCTTTTCCCATCCTGTTTAGGCAGTCCCTGAGGTGGCACTCAGCTTTCAGATCAATTGGTGCTTTCTGTGTGGGCCTGTTTGGAGAGTAGATTAAAATTTGCTTTCTGATTTTTTAAGCTTTTAGATGGAACTCTGGATACTTGTTCCATTTTGTCTGAGTCAAAAAGGTTGACAAGGATGAGAAGTTTGAATACTATTCCAGCTACAGCCTATTTTTGTATGTGTTGATGTGTATATATGCTTGCATGACAATAATTCTATTTACAGCAATAAAAACAGCAATGATTGATGTGGCCTAAATGTTTCCATTTGCTTATAATTATATGACATTTATAGCTATATGAAATAATTTAGTGCATTATTTCTGTCCAGAGGAGATGATTTTTTCAGAGTTTTTTTCAGTCTTTTTCTAACATTTAGTCAGATAATCCTATTGTTTTTCATATATTTATAGATTCATGCAGTCCAAAGCAATTTAGGCTGTCTTGATGTTCTGTACCTTATAGGCCTTGCATTTCATAAGGCATCACATGTAATTATCCCTTAACTGCACTCCATAAGCTGTATTTGCTAGTGTCTATCTTCCACGGAAGCCCTGGCTTGATTCATAAATGTAGACTCTACTGAACTACCTGTTGGCCTGTTCAGATTGTTAATTACCATATGGTAAGAAGTGTGTCTAATTCTGCTTGGCTTCCACCTTCAGCCTTGAGAGCAACTTTGGTAATATTGGTACTGAATATTAGTCCTTTGGTGTTTAGTATTTTTTCCTCATGTAAATAGCTACAGAGAACAATGAAATCACCTCCCAGTTTTTGGGGTTTTTTTATAAAATAAAAGCAATGTACAGTTGAAATCCCTTTATTTTCTCCAGTCCTTAAGAATGGATTTTAGCTCTTTTCATCTCTTACTGATTTGTCAACACACTTTAAAAAATATGGCTGTCAGAACTCTTTTTACTAATCTGGTCTCATGAATGAACAGAAGTAAAATAATTTCCCAGGCTTGCTGTGCTCCTCTGTTCAATTCCCCTCCCTGTCTCTTTAACCCTCAAATTAAAAGCAATTACTTTAACCCATCTTTCTTTAACATCATTACGACTTTCTTTAAACTGCTTGCCCACCATATTCCCTATGTTAATTTTTAGAAGCTCTACTTTGTTCTAGACAGTCTCACATGTTATGGATGTGGCCAGTCCTCCCTTGTCCCCAGTATAAATCCTTAGGGGATGGTGACACGCTGATGACTGGCATGTCAGCTGACCTAATCTACTTAGCTTTTATATTGTTGCTAATACATGGTACTAATTTAGTGTCAGCTGTTTGTTACAATGTGAGTTTGTAACCTGGGTTTGCTTTTTGTCAAAACTGAAGCCATCCACTACTGGTGATTTGGACAAGAATGGACAAGAATGTCTTTTGTTTGTCAATCAGTATCTGCCTCTACCCTTGCTTCCAACACTGCTAAACCCTGGGAGTATTCTGTGCTCATGCAGATGTAGAAAAAGGTGAGATGATGGCATAATGCAGTTGTAGTGTTCATTCACCCATCTTCCAGAAACACCCCAAGATTGTGCAGGAGGACACATAGGTTGGGCTGGGGCTGAAAGTGCGAACATCCTTGAAGCCAATTTTCCTTTCTGCCTTCTCATTTTGGGAAGTGTATCACATCACTTTGTCTGTACCAGCATGTATTTTTCCCTATTTACCTGAAGTATGAATATATCTATTTGGTTTTCCTTTATGAAACTACCCTTTCATCCAATCCTTTCTGCTTGATGTAATTAGTTTGCACCAGAAATAAGTGGTTGGTGGCTTACCAAAGTTTTCTTCTCACTCATCTGTTTTATTTTCTGCCTGTTAGTCCTGGGAAAAGAATACACACTTTCATTAAGCCTAACAATTTAAAGGTAACTTTTAAATTGCATTTTGGAAAAAAAAAACTGTATAAAAATTAATCAGATACTTTTGGCCTAGTCACAGACAAATCTAGAGGACAAAATGTTTTAACTTTCTTGTCTTTTTGGGATACAATCAATTTACTTAGAAGTTACTTTGCCGCGTAATCCCACTGCCTTCCACATTTCAAGAGTTATAACTACATGCAGAAGTATCTGTAATTTTTGAGATGGTGAAAGGAAATGTGTTTTATAGTTATTTAATACTAAAGTATTCCACCTAGGGATGTCTTTTAAGTGTTGCTGCTAGAAGACACCGGAGACCTTGCCGAACTGAATGACTTCTACATGATGATGATCCTGACGAGAAAAAAAAAGACTAGCTGGGGAAGATATTTACATTTCCATATTTTATTTCTTCCTCTATGTTTTGAAAATTATGTGATCATTTGTATTTTAGAATCTCTCTGTGAGTATCACAGAAGTTTCCAAAAGGATTGTTTCCAAAAGCATTCGAGGTGGGGGCATTTTACTAATCGTCTGGTAGTCAAGATACCTGAACTACAAAATGACATCCACAGGGCAGGACAGAACACTGAAGAGGTCTTTCTTCAACAAAAGGGTATTGACTGCCAAGCATGTATCTGGATTTTTGATTATTATTTTCATTTAAATGTCTTATTTTGGCCAATTCTTAATATGTGTAAAAAACAAACTGTTGAAAAGGTCATACTGGACTGACCAAGTAAAAGAATCTGCAGGAAACTTATAGGCTTTATCAAAGAAAATTTGTGGGTTTCCTCAGCTGTGTCAGCTTCACATAGGCCCAGCCATAATCATTTTCTCTGAGTGCTAGAAACCAGCCATTGACCAGGGACATTTTTTTGGTGGCTCTCACATTTTTCACCAATCAAGGTATCTTTGTGTAGTTAACAGCAGTTAACTGGAATGCAGTACTATTTTATCAGCTTGAGTGCTATTTCTGAAATTCTTAACTGCATTAAAAGCTAGGTACTAGTTTTCTAAAGGTTAGCAGTGGAGGTAAAATTCAGTATATTTAGTAACTTATTTTAATTGTTGTTTTGTGTCCCTCTGTGTTTTCCTTGTTCCTCATTTCCCAGGTACTTCTGTGCTTTAGAAAGAAATAACACACAAATGTTCTTACTCTATTGTTTCCTTTTAGAGTCTTAGTTTTTAACCAATTTTTCATAGATAGTCTTTCATACCTGATGTAGTTCCTTGTCAGAGAATATTGTTTGAATATCTGATTTAATAAAAACATATGCTATAACTATAAGCTCTTGTGACATAGCAACCCTAACGTTATCCAGATCTTGCTCACGTGTTTGCATTATTTGTCAAATTCTTTGATAATAGAGTTCCTTTGCTCAAAAAGAAAGAAGTAGCCCCCAAAACTGCTTTCAGTGGTAGCCTGCAGAAACCAGGCCCTGAGTTGATGAATATTTTAAAACCTGACACATACCAAGCCTGTGAATGGCCACAAAAATATGCCCCAAGTTTTTTCTCTGTGCATGCTGTCCTGGGAAGAGGTGCTGGGGAGAATGGCTCTGCACCTCAGAGCCATATGTTTGTTCACAGCAACTGCAGCTTTTCTGCTCTTTGAGGTGAGTTGTGGAAACTCATGAGAATAAGTATTGCAGTGAAAATACGTGGTCGTTCAGTGTGTTTGGCCTGATCAGTGGGGTGAAGGAATCCTGCTGATGTTTACAAATAAATAGTTAGAAAATATTCATATGTAATATAGGAATCTTTTAACATAATATTTTTGTTCCAACAAATCTGGGTGGCTTCTTATTACAAAATTTGACATTTAAAATATTCATACCTTCTTTCTGGGTTTTCAAGCACAAATAATATTTTTTTTGTCTGTAATGCTGTTTTTATTAAGGGTTCTCATAATGCTTTGCCATTTAGAGATAATTTCTCCAGATTTGTTGCTAACAGGTGTTTTTTCTGGTAATTTTGTTTTAAAGAGTATAGCATGTCAGATCTGTCAATGCAAACTAAAAAATTGTGCCATGAGTCCTGTACCATGCAGCTTTTGCAGAAGGTTTGTTAAGATATAGGAATAACCTCTATGAGGTGGGGATGTTATCTCTTTTTAGTGGAGTTTTGTTGTAACTGGCTATTGGGAAGAATGTTGATAAAGTGAGTGCTGTCCTTAAGCTACAGAACTTGAGCTGAAACTCTTCCACTTGTTGCTACACCAGTGTGAGCCCCATTATACTCACTGGGACCCCTGAAACCAATCCATCTGAATTATTTTCTATCCAGCAGCAACTGCCCCAAAGAGGGCAGTGGTTCTGTACTCAGGCACATGAAGATGAAAAAGCTTGCTCCAGCTAGAACTCTTGGACTTTCTGACCTGTCCTCCAGCAGAGCAAAGCAAAGCACAAGTACAAAGACATTTTGATGTGCATGTGGCTTCTCTATTCCATCAAAGCTGGGTGGTAAAGTATTCCAATAGCTGAGGCTGAAGTAACTGTTGGGAGACAGGGGAAGAATGCTTCTCTATAAAGCTGATGTTTGTTAATATAGCAGCTTGTATCCAGCCTATTTGCTCCTTAAACCTAGAGATCTGAACAAAAATGCTGCCAATGGAATACAGTGAAACATCAGGGTTGTTTTAGTTTGTGGGGACTCTAGGGTTTGTTTCATTTATCAATACCTGAGGATAGTTTAAATAAGCATAATAGAAGGACCACTGACAATAGGTTACATATTTTGGGCAAGTTAATTGCACATGAGAATCAGAAAAAAGAAATGTTATTTTATGTAGTATTATCTTGCAATGTGGTGCTCTTTAACACAAAAACAATAAAGCGCAAGATTTTGGAAAGACATTTAGAAGTGTGTGTTGGTAGCTACTGTTTCCCTGCTGGATTTATGGTACCTTTTGCTGCTCTTTGCGCTAATGAAAGTACAAAAATATGAAATAAAAAACTAGTAAATATTGAGTTAATGGTATGGATAGAAAAAAAATCCAAGACATGATAAAATTCAGTGCTGAGTTACAGTAGAGAAAAAAAAAATGCAGTGGCAGCAGTTCCTGAAGGCAACTGAATTTCTGAATGTGCCTGAAAACTCCAAAAGAGTAATATAGAAATGTGTAATATTTAACTAATTATTTCAAATGGAATTGAGAAACAGCCTTCAAAGACTGTAATTAAATAAACTCTGCTAAATAAACCTTAAAGTATTAGCTTATAATGGGGAATGGAGAGTAAGCTTACTGCTGGGGCTGGAAAGTGGCCAGTCTCCAGAACAGAGAAGAATTTGACCAAGAAATAAAAATATTGTTTCAATTGTATTGATACCTAGATGGAAACAGTGCAGCAATTTACTTCCAGTTAATCTTCTGGTGCTAAATCCAAGCATATGAATGCCTATTCCCTTAAAGGATGTGACTTGGATGAGATGATGACATTTTTCATGATTCCTCTCTTTCTAACTAGCTGTGCTCTTGTAAGCTAATTTAAAGGGTGTGAATGTTTTCTGTTTGATGTGCATTATGAATGCCCAAAAATGTACCAATTTGTGGTCCTTTATTCTTCCTCCTTTCCCCATTATTTCCTTTCCATATTTCATTTTAAAAGTCATTAGTGGGAATGATTCCCAGCCAGGAGGGGTGTGTCATATAGTTTTCTTAGACAGTATTCAACCCCATAATATTGATTATAATGTACTGTAGGGCTGGGTATATTGTGGTTAATCTTCCTTACTATAGAATAAGCAAATTAAGTTTTCTGGTGAAGATCAGAGGGTTCTGTCTGTATGCAATCTTTTATAATCAGAAGAAAATAAGATGGCCTCTTATATGACCTTAGGATGATCTTATATGCCAGGCCTTGTAATTCACCTTGCACATAATGCAGTGATTCTCCATCTATTGTTGCTATTAGAAATTTGTAGAAAATTATAATTTTGAGCAAATGGAGTATCAGTGAAACTATATTTGAAAATTTGAATTTTAAAATAAAATGTGGTAAATTTGATATTTTTACTTATAATATGAACATAACCATAGGAAAGCATGGTATCATGCCAAAACAATCCACAGGCCAAGATGAGTTTTGCTTCCTTGTTTTTTTCACTTTCATAAATCATCTGTCTTAGACAAGAAGGCTTGGCTTTGTAGTCCTTCCTAGCTGTTGTAAATTGAAAATAGCGTTGCAGTATTAATATTAATAATAATCTCTGCTATGTAAAGAAATACTAAAAACCTTAGAAGAAAAAGCATTTTCCATTAGATAAAAACCTGACTGCGTACTGTTCTCTAGCTATTGACAGATTCCTACCTTGACCAAGAATTATATTAATAAATATCTTCCACTAGGAGCCTCTAACTGAGACAGCACACTGCAAGAACCTGTAGGAAGGGGGGGACATGAGCCAGGATTGTCACCCAGAATTCAGAACAGGAGAGAGAGGCCTAAAATGACCTGACAAAGGAATGCTGTATCACTGGAGGGCTGATGCTCCAGCCCCGTGCCCCTCTCTGTTCTGCTCCACCTGCCTGGGATGCAGGCAGGGCCTTGCCCAGAACCAGTTGGAGCATGACAAATGTCTGGGGGCTGGGGCTGCCTGATGGCTCCGGTGCCTGATTCTATTCCTGAGTGCCAGCGAAGCCGCTCTGTGTCCAGATGAACATCTGTGTGGACTGCTGTCATTCAGCATTTCAAAGAACACCACCTTTTTTGACGGTTTGATTTGGTAGCAATGGAGCACAGTTTTTTTGGGACCTATTCTCAGCAGCCCGAGGCTAGGAAGCTCAATTTTTCAACAGGATTGTTTACTGGAAAGAAAAGGCTACGTGATCTTGGTGACAACTTGAAGACCGTTGTCTCAATAGCTAGTGATAGGGCTCTGTTACAGACAGGGCAATGCCAGCAAGAGCAGCTCCTGTTTTTTTAACTGTGGTGCTGTCATAGCAAGCTTGTAAAACCAGGATGACACCAAAGAAGAATAAAATGCATTAAAAGAATTATGAAGTCCAATCTTTTGTGCTAGACTTTCTCTCATGTTAGAAACTTTCTTTGAAAGTGAATGATGTGCGATCTGTGATTTACACAAAATGACTTTTGATGAGTTCTAGTGCTGTCTTTGCCCTTGAGACACATGGCTTGATATCTTTGTATACTCTTTTAAGCAAAGTCAAAAGCTTCAAAAAATGGACATTTGTTTAATGAAAATGTATGAAATACCTGAGAGCTGGTTCTAGAAAAGCATGAGCTATTTTATGGCTGTTGCTGGATAGCTTTAAAGCGAAGAGTAGTTTCAGGGATTGTTAAAAAGTATTTAGATATTTTTATTATGTAATTCAGTTTCATCAAACATATTGACTATAAAGTCATGGTAACAAATAAATAAACTTGTAGCATGCAATAAAAGTTTGGAGATCTAGGCATCTATTTGAATATTCAGTGTTTATTCTTTATTGATCCTGGCTGATCAGAAGCATAGCATCCTTACCAAAGAACACAGTCCTCTCCAAAGTATAGTCAAGTGTTAATGTTATAATTTTAAATATTTCAGAGCACTTATTACTTCAGCAGCCTGGGGGTAGATTTGCCTGATCAGGACTTCCCTGTCTTTCAATGGTTTTTGTTTAAGAAAAATGTTGATTCAGTGATTGTAGTCTTGTGCATGCTTTTGGCAAATTGCAGCCAAGATGGGTAGGACTGCCTTTCATATAGGAGGAATAAGAGGATTGTCATAATTACTGATTCTTTCCTTTAGATTTCTTTCTGTATTTGTAATATAAATTCAGGTCAATTTTCGAATTTTTCTTAGAAAGCAGGAAGGCTAAAGTTTGCACAGATAATTCAGAAAAATAACGTTTTGATTTCAGCTGCTGGAGGCTAGTAACCAAACACAGACTTGGAAAAAAGTAGGATTTACAGTGCTACTGTTTCTGATAAAGAGCAATATTACTGAGAGGAATGTTAATGCCTGGGTGCATTGCCGTATTTTATGGAATTTTCTTATTCAAATATCAGGTTAAAAAATAAAACATGCCTGACAAGTTTTTGTAAATAAGGAAAAGGTTTGTTTGATGTGATGTTTTTTCCTCCACAGCAATGTGATCTTTAATTAGTGCATATAAATAAAATTAAGCTTTTGGAAATTATAGCAATATATCTGTAATTCAGAGTTAAAAAGAGTGGTGTAACAGTAATTAATTTTGTGTTTAACATATCTTGAAATAATCATCTTTGCCTTTTATCCTTAGCTAAAACTTCCTAAGCATCTTATGTTCATCACAAGAAACTCAAATCCCATCAACGTCCAATAAGGCTTAGGATATAGAGTGCATTGGCAAGTGGGACCAATCAGAAAATGTCTTGATAGTTTTAAATGTGGTTTTTTTCCTCTTGCCCTCCTGGGGATTGGATGAGGTGTGATTTAATTTTTGCATATATAAGCAATGTTATTTCAGGATACATAAATAGAAGAGTAAAGCAAGCTTACAGGAGATGATTACTGGTCTTGTGTCACTGACCTTGTGTAAAATATTGGAGCTACTTTATTTTTAACCCTGAAAATAAGCTTGCTGAGTTCCAGGATTATACGCTATATCTGCTTGCTTTTTTTTTTTTCCTCCTCTCCTAGGTAAGCAAGCAGCTGCAGAATTGAAGTGTTGCAAAGAAATTTACTTGTGCAAGTATTTTAGGAGATACTGACATTCTTACCAGCCACTGAGGCTCAGACAGACAAGCTCTTCTTAGGCTGTCGAATACCAGAAGATTATACCTGGCTGCTGACGATCATTTTGGGTTATGGCAGGAGGAGATTAGCTCAAATTTATAACAGCTCACATTTTCCATTTTTTCTTGGTGTTCAGAGTGGCATGGAAATTATATTTGTGAATCCCTGGGGACTCTCACATTGGTGTCAGGTTTCAGATTTTGCCAGATACATCTAAATGTGGACATATAATGTAATGGAAAGAAATTGAAAAAATTATCTGTTTCTTGATTCTTTATTACTGAAGAGTTAAGAAAGTGATTCCTTAGGCTATTACACAAGTCTTAAACTGGAAGTAAATGTTAGGATGAAATCAAATTGATTAAGATTGCCTTGCCTGTGAATCTCTTGGAAAAAGATCATATCAGAAATACCGCAAGCACATGTACTTTGGCTGTTTTTTTCAGTAAAGTTTTACCCCACTAAAGATTTGAATAAGATGTCTATTTTAAGACTGATTTTAAAAGAAAAGCTGAGTGCATTATATGAGTATGGTGCTAAAGAATCTTTCATTATGTCACACATTCAGAAACCCTTTATCAAGTCCAGTATTAGCAGCTGGTGTGTAAAATACATGAAAAAATAGAAGGAAAATAGATTTCTGAAAAACATAATTTAAATATCTGTGGCTGACAACTACATGAGAATTGTGTGGTTCCAGTTTGCCCAGATGACTGTTGTGCATCCTTACAATAATGATGTTGCATGTGTATGCTGAACTACCTGGTTATCCGAGAGAAATTATAGGCTGAGTCAAAAGACTTCTTCCTATGGTACTCACTATTTGCCATACAGTAAATATCTGTATTCTATCTAATCTAATATGTTGGGCCAGGTATTCCTCAAACTTCAAGTCAAGTATTTCAAAAGTTGGACGTTGCAAAGTGAGCTTTTTTTGTAAACTAGAAGAGCTTTGAAATTTTGCAGAGTACAATTTTGGGTTTTTTGAAAATAAACAGAATAAGGACCTCAATATAAAAATGTTGTACAAGTTTCATTTCTTGACTAAAACAGGCTGTTGCATTAACTGTGCAAGCAGGAGGAGCTATGTCAAAATTACGACTAATTCTTCATTTTCTACTCTGGCATATACTCAACTGTAGTTTTTCAAATGAAAGTTTTTCCCTGTAACCTTTAATATAAGAAGACTCTGCAGTAGTTTGACTCAATGTAAAGTTATTTAGATAGTTATTTGAAAAGCATTGTAAAATGTACAGGGAAGTCCTTTCATTTATAATTACAACTATGTCTAAGTCATCTCAACTTGAAGGGCATATTTATGTGATCTCCTGCACAGAGGTTCTTTCCTGACACTTAATAATTTAGTGGCTTTCTTTTTAGAAATTCTAAATGAAACAGACTATACCTTTTTTAGACTGAGGAGTGATGAGGTTTTTATAGTATCTTCAATTGTTACTGTAATGAATTTTTGGTTATTTCTTAAGATAATTATCTGTATGGGCATGAGTACGAAGATATAGTACTCACTTTCTTCTCTACACAGGATCTTAAGATATCAGTTACCTGTCAGTAAGGAAAAAAATTAAATGGAAGCAAATGCAAAATATATTATTATTTTTAAATATTAATTAAATGCTAATATTAAATACTATTCAAGATGTTAATCAAATTAAAAGTTTGGGAAATAGCTGGAAAGTAACTTAGGATAGAGATGTGTACAATATTATTAGAGAAATAGTATGGTATCATTTGAGCAAGATACATTAAATTAATTGGCTGGAGTACACACATTGTTATTAAAATTTAAGGCAGGGAGTACTAATTTTGACACGTGCCTTTAATTTATTATTTTCTTTTTTTAATATTTTCAGTACATTCAGTGTTCAAATGAACTATTCACACATTGAATGGAGTGTAAGACTCTGAAAGTTCTCATTTGGAACTGACTTCAGTTTTCCTTGCATTCCAACAGCTTTGTACTTTTTAGCGAGAAATAAAGAAAAAGAAAATATCTGCATGAAATTTTCAATTTTATTAAGTATTCAGATTTTTTAAGATTTTTAAGTATTCATACAATTTCTAGGGGTGAGCCGCTCCTTCTTAGAAATCTGCAAATTGGATAAAGTCACTATTAATGTGAAGCTAAAAGGATACAGATCTTGATAGGCTGAGCTAATGTAAGCATCTTAAAGTTTTTATATTGAAGAGTAATTTTAAGTGTCTATAAATTCTAGCAATAGTCATGTTTCTGCTGTAGATTGCATAATTTACCATTGCTTATACTAATATACCCACCACTGTCTCAAGCTTTATGCTTGTTTTTCCATATCAGTAATAAATGTGGCATAAACGAGTTTGGATCAAATTAGCATTTTTGTCTGTTTAAGCAAGTTTTTCACATAGCTTCACTATCAGGATTCTATTTGTTTCATTTCCATAGTAAACTGTTTGTCATCACAGCTCACTTTATTTAGCCTTTTCCAATCAATCTGCCTCCTTAACTTATGAAGGCTTCTTTTTCTGTTTTAAATTATGGGATTTCTCCTCATTTTATATATGTAATATTGCCATGATTGTGATGCATCTTTGTATAGTAGTCTTTATACAAAATTTTGAACATTTGCTTTGATAAGTCCAAAAGTGTTGATGCTAATGTTCCATTTGTAGTATGCACTGGATATAGCTGTAGCTTGGGCTGTTGCCTTCAGGAAATTCCTGTCTCAGTTATTCAGAAGAGTTGAGAATACTGAATACCATACATCATCGTCATTGTCAGTTCATCACAGAACCGAGTCCAAAGCATTATTTCTGCATATTCCAGTAAGTCCTTTGCATCTTTTTTGTTAGCAGAGGTAGTGGCTCCACCTTCCCCTCCAGCTCTACAGTTTTGCTTCTTGTTATCCGCTGGGTATCTGAAACTGTAAGTTTCATAGCAATGAGAAGGGTATTTTTAAAAATCAAAGTGGCCATTATTATTTTGCTATTTTTGTGTATATTCTAGCTGTTTAGCTGTTGTAGGTGCTTAAAGACTGTATTTAGGATTGCATCTTGAAACCTAACAGCAACTTATTGTTACTTAGAACTGAATAAAAAATATGGCGCAAAATTCCTCTACTTCTAATGAAGCATGGATGTAAGGGCTGATAAAATTCATTTGAATGTGTTCCCTAGTAACTAAAGTCTGTATTCACACAGCTCAGGTTTGATCTGGACTCTGATAATTAACCTGCTACATGTTCTTACTGCAGTGTCCATACAGCTAACACTGCCTTTTATGTTGCTGAAGTTTCTTCATTCTTTCAGTTGGTTAGCCCACTTCTGGCTCACGGTGGGGTTTAGTACCATTACAGGAGTCAGATCTAACCCATGCAGTTGCAGTCACCTCAGCACAGGTACTCTACAGTCACTAGTTCCTGAGCAATGCCATGATACTTTTTGCCTTTGGACTTGGATGCATGAAGAGAGCAGAGGGAGTTTTGGCAACTTTCTGTGACTGTGTCTTGTTTGTACCCATCTGTATTTTGTCTCAAAATTTATCCTTTCCTGTGAGCAATCCAGACAAACCAAGCACTCCAGCACTTACCCGCTCTGTCACTCTTGGTAAATGCACAAGTCCCTCTGATTTAGAAGTTCAATAGCCTGTGTACTTTATATATGTGTGTGCAAGAGGAAAAGAGAAGAGTTGCCTTACGTAGTAATGTTTCATGCCTGGCTCTTAAAGCTTACCTACAGTGATACTGCTGCAACAGCATTTGCTTTTTTCCCCTTCCTTGCCATTAGAGTTATGAGATGCTGTAGCAAGGAAGTGCTTTTTCCCCTTTCTTTGTCAGGTCAACCTCATCTGCTGTGATCATGTTAGAAAGTCTTTGCTCTCTCAAAGGACAATTACTTCTTTTCTCTTTATTTCAAGGCCTTTATCCAGCTCAGACTGGTAAATTAGTACAAAGTGCTTGCTCAGAACAAAACCGGAATGATGTGATTTTATTAAATGGGGTTTACAAAGGATACCATAAAAGTGAGGAATGATTTTCAGTCACTGTTTCTGGACTGTGCTCAAGTTCGTGTCCCCAAGAGAGCTTAAAAGATCTGTGAGCACTAATTGTTTGTTTAATGATTTGGCCACCTTTATAAAAACTGCAAAACTAAGTTTTTCATTACTGCTTTGGGTCACTGCTCTAAAACCTCTGTGTTAACCAGTTAATCATAAATCTGAAGTCTATTTTTGATAGTACTTTTTGGTAGTTTCCTAGTACTTTTTACAACCCTCCATAATTGTCATTAAAATAATGATTACCTTGGTGGAGATGCAAGCCAAGAATAAAACATAACTGATGGGCAATCTCAATTATTAATTTTATGGTCTTGTTTTTGATTAAAATCATAGTCTTTCACATTATGCTAGTAAATATTCAAACTATTACCTACTGTAAATTGCAATTTTTTTTTAACCTGTATCCCCAGGATTTCAGCAGTGGAACATCTGTTTTCTTTTGAGAAAAATATGATAAGCATCTGTTTGCATGGAAGATGTGAATGAAACCAGACCACATTTGTTTGCAGTGTTATGGATTATCTGGTCTTACACTGTTTATGAATAAATCATGCAGGATGGATGGTGCTGGTAACCACCAGAGGATGTTTTATACTTGGTTTAAAACATAAATTTATATATTTGTGATTTTTCCTGTAGACACTCAAAAAATTTATGTTTTAAATAAAGAAGAAGCCTGTTGCATTTCTAGTCCAGCATTTAAGCTCATGAATACCAGAAGTTCTTTTAAGCCAAGCCATGCCCATTGTTACTATGTATGAGAATATAGCTTGAGAGTTAAAAACAAAGCAAAAAAAATTAGCATGAATCGAACAAAAATGCTATCATATAGTTTATTTTTTGAAAAATACTGGGCTGTCATGTAACTGGATTGTATCCTAATGTACATGTGGACAGAGTTATGGTTGCATGTGTGGCCTGGAAGACTGGTCTTGCAAACCCCCTTGCATAGTTGTGGTACTTACTGCTGTGAGTCCTTTGTATAAATTCCAAAATATTTTGTATTCAGAGAGCTGGGAGGATGCACAAATGTTTTTGTGCTCCAAACAGTGGGGAGATGCTCAGGTTTGAACAGGACCTGCTGCGTACCACTGACTTGGTAACATATGGACATGAAGGTCAATGCTTGATTGTTAGAGCTATGGGGGAATTTCAGCAATCTCTGCCTCCCAGCAATTAGTGTCTTTTGTCTTTCCTCTGATGTCACATGTGACTTTGTGTGGTACATTTTAAGATGTCAAATGTTAGCACAAATATTGATTGATGATCCTTGTGGGTCCCTTCCAACTCAGTTTATTCTATGATTCTGAGTGTGTCTGTATTATGTGTTAGTTAATTGAGTTCCTCTTTCTTGTAGGAGTTATTTTTTTTCCTGGCAAGTTGAATTTTTCTTTTTTCCATGCTTTGCAGTATTTTTGGTGTCTTTCTTGCGGTTCTGGCTGAGGATCCTTCACCCCCTCCCCATATCTCATAGTTCACCTCCATAGGCAATTCACTTTTAAAACAGACTGAGCAAAATCTAGTCCCTAACATTGTGGATGCAGATTTCTTTATCCTGTCTTCCAGTGATGTGAAAATACATCCTTATTTTGTAGTCTGTTCAAGGTAGGCTAACGTTAAAAAGCTGAGGGAAATAATTTTTGTGTACACACAGGAGATGGGAAGAGAGATTTTGAATGGAAAATATGTAGGTGGAGACGCTGGATAGCTTCATAGCCTGTTCCCTATTACTCTTTTTAGTAAGTTGTGACAAAGAAGGGCCTTCCTTCCCCAAGAACTCCAGCTTTGTTAAAAGGAGTTGAACCCTTGCTGTAAAGGGCCAGGGAGAATTCCTTTTATGGGAACACTTGTTGATGTAAAGTGGCTGGGATCAATGTTCAGGGCAGCAGGATCTTTCCTTCTTCTGCCACAGCTTTCTAATAGCAAGAGGAAGGGCGGCAAGGCAGAATTTCACTGTGCTCTGTCAGTTCACAATTGATTTAAGGTTCCTGGAGGAACATGTGCTAGAGAAACAGTGTAGAAGATACTTATGTTCTGACAGCTTCTGCAGGAGCAGAATGAAAGCTCTCTGTGCCACATCTTTCCTGTGCAGCCACCCAGCTCAGCTGCTCAGAGGATTGAGCCAGATATTGTGGGATTCTTTCTTAAAAGCTAAACATAATGAAACATTCCTACATGTTGTTGTTTGGGAATAGTGATAGGAGCAACTAAAGTAATCTAAGAAAATCTTCCAGATTCTTTTTGTTTGCTTGTGTGTACCACTGAATTTAGATGGATGTTTAAAAGTTTTGTGTGATTTTCTTATGCTCTGTATTTACCATTTTGACAATACTGTTGGTTTTTAGCTAAGATAACCTCCCCACATCCCCAGTCCCCCAGTCTATATTTATTTCAGGGTTGACAAAGGAGTTCACTAACAGTGATCTCCAAAACAGTCAGACTCTTGAAAATATGGCTTTGAATTCCTGAATGTTAAAACCAGTGCACTTGCATCTCTTTTCTCTGCCATTTCCTCCCCACCCCCCTCTAATCCCTGGGATTAGATGTGTGGGATAATTACATTTCCAGTACTTTCATTTAGGCCAAAAATTGAGTCCTGGAACAAAAAACTTCCCAACGCCTCCATCTACTCTTGGAAAAGTTTTTTCATGAAAATCCAAGCTTGTAGTCAGCAGATCAAGTTTTTTGACTCATGGTGCTTTGAAGTAGCTGAGGTGATGCCCTAAGCTCTTAAAGTGTAACAGCTAAAGTAATTACAGAGCAGAGTTAATATTCTGAGAAAAAAGATCTTCTCTCAGGCAAATTCGATGAGCTGATAAGGATAATTCCAATTTTATTTAATAATAAAAAATTGTTGTTGAAGTAACGATGAAGGTTTGGTTTGCCCATCTATACTTTTTATATAACAATTTCACTATATTTGTAAATAGAAATATGTTTGTAATATTTTGGAATAATCTGAAATATATATATATATAATGCATAAAAGGAAAGAAAACCCTGATTTTTAAAGGTCTTTTACTAATGAAATGAGTTTTCAATGAGTTTCATGTTACAGATGCAAATGCCTGATGAAATGATTTGAGACTGAATAAAAGAAATACACAAAGATGAGCTACTCTTTTCTTTTGCCATGATAGTTCTTGTCAGTAATGATGGCTTGTATTTTCAAGAGCTGCTTTTTTTGTGATCAGTGACATTTTTCTTTTCTCTTGGATCTATTGCTGTAGGTGAGATGTTCAGCTGGAGTTGTTTGCTTAGTGCCATGTGGGATGGTGGAATTTTGACACTGTAGGAGGTGTATTTTTTACTCTTTTCGGAGTCTGTCTTCATTCTTGCTATTTCCTTAGTAGTTTTGTGATGGAGCAGTTCACTTTTCCCTCTGTTTTAAGCCTAACTCTCCTACCTGTTATGCACAAAGAGAGAATAAAGTGATGACAAGGAGTTTTGTGTTATTATGATGCTGCTTGGCCTAAATCTTGTTATAATTCTTCCTTCTAGGCGTCTGGCAAATGTGGTGGAGTAAAATGGTCCAGGCAGAAGGTCTCCAGACTCAGGTTGTGAATGTTTGAAAGAGTTAATTTGCATGTTGGACATAGTCTGACAGCTCGTGATTAAGTCTGTGATGACTTAATTGCAGCCATAGAAGCCCTTTAATCCATAAAGTCATTTAGCACCATATTAATTATAGAGCTGTAAGTGGGGAGGTGCTTAAGTCCAACCAGAGATGGTTTTGTTTGGTAAAATCACCTGTGGGAAGACACATCTGTGTAATGAGGAAGGCACTGATGGGGGCTTAACCTCAGGAAGGAAACAGACCCACCTCTGCTGCTGCTTGTGCCTCTCCATCCTTGTGCTGTGCTCCAGAGCAAATGGAATAAGAGCTCACAGGATGCCAGCACCCTGCTCCAGCTCAGGGCAGAGCACAGAGGGCCAAGGAGGAGCTGAGAGCTGTGTTCTGTGGGCAGCCAGGGACATCAGAGTAGTAATTTGGGAATGTATTGCAAGAACGGCATGGGGACAGGCTGGGGAAATTACATGGTACAATTTTTATAGTGGGGAGGCACCTGGAAAGTGAAAAGTGCAGGACTGTGGGAGTGGGCCTGATTTTGATGGCAGTTAAAGGATTGGAGAGGGAGAATATGGTCTGGTTAGGATGTACCAGCAGAACACGAGCAGGTTGGGATCCTGTGTTGAATGATACAAAGTAAGATGCTGGGAAATGGAAATAGAAGCCTGTCCCGTCCAGGAAATGCTTGGGCAAGAGCCAGAAGCTGTCATTGCTCTGGTTGCCTGTGCTGGCAGTGACACCAGGATGAGCCCTGTGAGCTCTCTGCCCTACCATTTACTTGCTGTCTAAGTTAGACTTATTCTTAACCCAATATTCTTGTCATTATGGACAGTTACATGATTCTCAGCTGGGCTCTGGCTGAGTTTAGCAAGGCAGGTGTGGACCCACCCTTTTCTCCCTTTTCTGAAGTCAAGTTAGTGCAATATAACTGAAACAAACTGAGTCAACTTTGTCTAGATCTTGGAATTCCCATGAAAATCACATGGATAACAGGCATTTTCTGTAAAAATACCTAACAGTACAGGGGGCAGGGGAGAATTTTGCATGATCAATCCTTCAACCTCTTTTTTTAGCTCATTTTCTGGATTCTGAAAAGAGTTATTGTTCACGTCTGACACCCAGACCATGTTCAGCACATATTTGAAGAAGGTATGCCAGGAAAGGGTTATAAGAAGGTAAAACAAATTTTACTGAGTTCTAGGTTAAGGTTTAGGCTGCTAAAATAAATCCTAGAAGTCAAAGCCATATTATCTAATGTTCTGGACTATTTTTATTTCCAATACTATCCATCTTGAGTCTACACAAAAAATTTGGTGTTTACTTACATATAAACATTTAGATGAACATAGAGGAGCTTATTGATCTTCTATACAGAGAAAGATTTATTGATACTTTTCTCAGCTTTCATAATAGTAATTTCCTAATAGCTCCATTGATTTGGCTTCAGCAAAGAACCCCCCCAGGCAACAAAAAAGCAAACCACCTAAAACCTGAGGAAACCAATGTTATTTTTCTGTGTAGTATAGCTGTGTGCAGAAACAGGTGCTTGAAGATAATAAGAGCACAGCTAGTTGCAAAACAGTGTGGTTGGTTCTCAATGTGAAGTCAATCTCCAAGTCACCAGGAGTGAGTATCACTGTTTGTAACATGACCACAAGGCTGTAGTGCTGGCTTTGCAACTTAATTTTTCATATTTGAAGGAACATTTATTGTCCAGGACTGAATGCATAAAGGAGACTGATGAGTCTGAGTTTTGGATTGCTTGGGTTTATTTTTTGCATGTATGTAGGCCTGCTGTAAATTCAGCATTTCTGCACTGATGTTTTTCTGTTTACTTGACAGACAAAATAGTAAAAAAGTTTGAACACACTTTGAATTTCCTTCTCCTATCTTAAAACTTTGTGAAGAGAGAGTGGAGCTGCAAGCTTCAAAACCTTATGGAAGTTTTTTAACCTCAGGTGCATGAGTTAGCTCATCTGCACCTTTGGAATGCAGAGAGTTGAAGGTGATGTAAAACTGAGCAAGTACTTTGCAGTTTTTAGAATTAGGCTAAATTGTGTGCTGAAGTACTCTTCTTCCTCTTAAGGTAACACACCAGAGAAGAGAGGTTGACTTAACCGGCTGCTAACTCCTGCAAGTATATATTTTGTTCCTAACATTAAAAAGAGTGTATGTATTTTAATATTGGGACCAAAACAGTAGTAAAAAGCTCATTAGTGTCTCTCACAGAATGTACTCACTTCTCTTACACTGTGTTACGTGAGCAGGACTAGCATGGAGCTTAACTAAGTGGAGCATTTTGCCCTTACTACTGTATCACTCTGTCCCACAATGGAAAACCTAATTAGTGCATCCAAAGAAGCGTTAAATAGATTTCATGCTGTTTAATAAAGGCATTACGTGGTTTTGTCTATTGCAAAACATTAGAGGGAATGTTCATAATGCACGTTTTTGCTGCCTCTTTCACAATTTAGGTGCAGTTTTACATTGTAGCTGCCTCAGGAAGGTTCAGTAACTTTCTCCTCCATCAAATCTTTCCTCTCATTGTTATGCTCTATTTGTTTTGTTATGGCATAATGGTACACAGTTAATGAAGATCTTTGCCAGTCATTTCAGACTGGGGGGGACAGCTCTTAGCACCAGAATATTTCAGCCTGTTTGACTTGAGTTTCAGTTGCTCTTTTTTGGTGCTGATGTCTAGCAAGTAACAGAAGAAAGAAACAGTCTACTTTGGGTTGTCTGCAGCCTGAACCTTTTCATTCTTGTGTGTTCTCATTAAAATGTGAGATTCCTTCCCAAGGGTCACCATTACTGTCAGGTTTACACAGCTCTGATGGTGACATTTTGTCTTCTGACCTCGTCCCTCAGCTGGCCTTGGCTGGCCTAAGGGGTCCTAAGCACAGACCTTCCAGACGGTGCATGCTGAAGTTCAAATGGAGAAAAATACCACCTTAGGGAGGGGTAGAAGAGCTTCTTGAATTCTGCCAAATTTTATCTTGTTGTACTTGAAACTATAAAACTAAGTAACTTAAGGAATACCTCATTGTGTGTAGCTAATCTGTTGCCTGCCTGCTGCAAGGTCTGCATTTAATGGGACCTTGTTTGGGTTGGTTTTTTTGGGTTTGTTTTTGGGGTTTTTTGTGGTTTTTTGGTTTTGTTTTTTGTTTTGTTAGGGTTTTTTTGAGGGGGGTGTCGCTGTTATTGTGACAGTTTATTTATTAGCTCAGTTTATTCAGATGCATTTAAGTGATCAGGATCAGTTTTTATTAGGTGGCTTGTATGAAATGTTGCACTTTGCTCATCTAATATCTTTTGTAAAACATTTCTAAGACTGTGCAAGTTGTACTGGATCAGTCGTCTTCACTTGTATTTTTTCTGCCTTCCCGGCAGTGTGAGGTGATGTGAAGAGCATTAGTGATAGAGCTGTGAACTGACTCTAGAGCTGTGGTTTCCCCTGGATATTTGATCAGGATTTAGCGATACATGAACGTAGCTATCATAGCATAACAGCTGCTTAGAGTATTTTGAGAGCAGATACTTGCCAGCCCCATTCTTACCTGGAAAGCAGCTGAAGCTGTACCACAGCACTTTGAGATTAAAATACTGTTAACTGTTCTGTCATCATGCTCTCAGTTATTGGTGTAATGTAGATTTTTTTTCCATCTTGCTCAAGTCATCAGTGTAAAATAGGTCTGAATTTTGCAGCAGTCTTTGTTCATAGCTAACTTAACTCTCCACTTTGCAGTTACCATCTCTTTAGATGTATTGTTCAGGAATATTGAAGCAGCCAGTTGCTCCCAGAAACACTGAAAATGTAATAAAAGGCAACAGGGAAACAACATAAGCAAACACTTAATCAAGTCCAGAAACAACCTGTGTCCTTATGTTGTTACTTTGTGTGAGCCTGCAAAACCACACAAGTAGGAGTGTGATCTGAAGGTCAGCAAGCCCAGTGAATTTTCCAAATGTTAAATAATTAAAGAAACACCTGTGCCCCAGACAAATAGCTTCATGCTGATCTGCAGTGAAAATGTTATGCTTAATAACCCTAAAAATATGCCCTTTCTTATGCCTGGTGGAGGCTGCAAGAAGAGCAGCAGTATATAAAGCATGGGAGACATTGCTTCAAGATGTCTTAAAGGGTCTCTTAAGATTGATTTAGAAGTGTCCCAGCGTGTTTCCTAGTTTCTGCAATTATGTTTAGCACACTTCAGATGGGACTAAATGGGATTTAAGACTGCCAATGATTTATGAAGACTTAAATTCTACTCCTGAACTCCTGATGTTCTTAAGCCAACAGAATTTTTAAAGGATATCACAGGTCATATATCCTTTCCTAAGGAGAAAGAAAAAAAAAATCCATATTGCTTGATTTTGGTCATCGAATGTGTGCCCTTATTTTGCACTAAAGAGAATGCTATTGATAAACTAGCTGAATGTTATAGGCTCATATCAGGAGGGAAGAAAACTGGTGTCAAATTTCAGAGTTTCATGGGGTCGTGGAAATTTTTCTAACCAGAAGGAAGGAAATAAAAGGAAGGAAGCTTTCAGTGTTAACATTATAGGATTGTGAAGAATCTCTAGAAAATTTGAGGGAAATCCTGTTTTAGTGAAATAAGGTTCCAGTAGGAGGATTGTGAAGAATCTCTAGAAAATTTGAGGGAAATCCTGTTTTAGTGAAATAAGGTTCCAGTAGGAGTGGAATACATTGGAAAAGCAAGAAAAACAAGATAAATGGGAGGGCAGGACTGGTAAGCTGGATGGATATTTTTCTGTCTCTAAATTTTACATATACATTTCTTTTAAATCTTCCTTGCTGACTGCCAAGTTCCTGACTCCTAGGATGTGCCATCAAGCACATGAAGGCATAAAAGTATAAAATGTGGTGACAGTCCTCTCTTCATAGTCATTTAATCTCAAAGTTTACTTACCTGTGCATGCTATAGGCATAGAGATTTATTTTGCTGTTACTGACTGCATTCCAAGTTTCAAAGCAGATTTGTCAAAATTGGCAAAAGATTCTTCTGATTTCACAGTTGTGGAGTTTTGCCCAGGACTCATAACAGCATTCCTTTCCCCAGTCCTGGAGTGTGTCTTTTCTGTTGCTAAGTTCAGAAAACATCATTAACTATCTGAATAACTGTAAATGACTAAATCATATAGACTGGGTATTTCAGAGGAAGTCACAGAATGACTGATATGTTCTAATTAAACGTTTTCACTTACTCTGTGGCTGCTCTTGACAGTAACTGAAAACCACAGTGATTTAAAGCTTGCTAACTGGGTTTTATTAAATGACTAACGACCACAAGCCATGAGCAGTAAGTGATATTCAGGTATTCTTATGGCTGAACCTGCATGTCACTGCCTTTGCCAAATCCTCCAGGATGTTGCTCTTCCAGTGTTCTGCTTCTCTAAAGAAGATAAAGACTGTGCTTTGGAATCTGAAAAACTGGCCCCCTTTACCAGTTCTAAGAAATCTAAAATAGTTCAAAATCTGTACCTTTACTAACTATTGCTGCCTGAATTCTAACTTCTCCATGTTTTGGAGTCATCATAAATTTATATATACTCACATAACATTTTTTTTTCTCTCACAGTATTTAGATCCTCACTGAATTAGGCCCTAAAAGCTGAAACATCAGCATTTATAACTAAAGCAGGTGATTATGTTTTATGAACATTTTAAACAAGTTTTTTCTATATTTATTAAAGAAATCTTCAAAAGTGATTTTTAAACCAGAAAATGAAATGCTGTCACAGTTATGGTGCTTTGGAAAGTGTTTGCTTTACCAAGATTTATTTGCAGAACAAAATGTTGATATCTCCCATTTTGGCATACTTCGGAAGATAATTTTCCTATTTTGAAGTGGAGCTTTGAGTTCTTTTATTGGATTACAATGGTAAATTAACAAAGATTAAATTTAAAAAGACAATATAGTTGAATACAAATGGAGTTGTTTTGGAATCTTCTCTCATGAAAATATCAGTATTACAGATTATGTTCTCAAGTGGACTGAACACAGATTGTAGGATATTTAATTCTAGAAATTAGAATTTCTGGAATTTAGAAATTCTTTCTAAAATAGAGGGGTTTTTTTCCCCATATGGTCATGCTAAGTTGTTAGAAGAGGTGAGATACTCTGTGTGAATGTTGGCTTTTTAATGGAAATCACTGCACTTCCCCACCCCTATTTAATAATAACCAGTGTAACCCAAATATTGGTTTCTTTATACCCATTGAAGGATTGAAGGAGTATTTCAGGGTTTTACACAGTGAATTCATGCATTTGACTTCTGTTCTATGATGTTCTGACATGGACCTTGGGTCCTGAGGTCTTGAAAGTTTTATTCAGGGTGTATTTCCTATGTGATGTACTTGCTGCTTGGAGGACAGGTGTGATTTATGGCACACAGAGAATTTGGTCTATTTTTACATTCATGTGGGAAGTAAAGGGCACTGGCAATAAGGAAAAAAGGAAAGGAAAAAATACTGATGAGGGAAAGATCAGAAAAAGAGAAATTTTCAATTCCTGAGGCTGGAGGTTATTATTTCAGTATGAGACATTGGTAAGCACATTTTTAGCATTGTGTCTAATTGCCTGTTTCAGAAAGTGACTATTAAAGAACGATAGATAATCAAATGTTGATGTGGCTTGATGCTCTGTGCTGAGATGCTGTGTGCTGATGCATGCAAGCAAAGTTTAGATGTTGCCATGTTTTTGAACCAAAAACATGGCAACACAATGGCAAAACACAGCAGCACAGAAAATGTTGTTTACCCATCAAAAATCTTGATTTTCCAGTGTCCTGAGTTTTAAAGCTTAATTTTCCAGTATACTCAAAGCTGTAAGGTGAACCATTTAAAAAATAAATTTGTAAAGAAGCCTGTATTTTCAATTCTATTATTGGTTTCTAAAACTTAGGATAGATAATTAAAAATCCATATAATAAAATAATTCAACATACTGTTTTCATTTTTCAAGTATTTTTGAGACATATTTGATAATTTCTCTTTCAAGAATAGAATGTTTATAAAACTTTGCTTTTCAGCTACTTTAATTGAGGTTAATAGTTAAAAATCTTGATAGATGCCAATATAGCCTGCATTTCCTCTAAGGGAGAGTTTCTTACTGTGTCTTTGCTTTTATCTATTAATGTGAAAAAGAATACTGTGGTAATAGTACACATTTTGTATTCTGACGATAGTGATAAGCTAGGGGGCTTTTTATCCAACCAAATAAATTGATAAATACAGCTGATTCAGACTGTTTACATAATCTTTCCAATGTCAACAGTCATTTAAATTATCCTAACTTTATACTGCATCTCCAAAATCCAATTACAAGCTAATAATAATTGTCAGTTTTACTCTAAACCTCTAATGATAGGTCACAAGGGATGTTGTACCAGAAGGATTAAATCATTGTAGACTGTTACTATGCCCAGCCTTAAATTGCTAACCTCTTATCTCATGGTAACAGAGCTACTATATGTTTTGTCACCATTTTTGCTAAATAGAATAAATGTCACCAAAATTAATTTCATCTTTCTTAAATTAGCTTCTTAGTATGATTTCTCACTTCAGTCAAAATTTATTTCTTGAAGAATTTAATTTCCTTCTTAATCTATTTTATTTGAGAAAGAGGAGGAAGAACTTTCAGGAACAAATGCATTTTAATTCATTCTGTGGCTAATTTTGAAATTTACTCTTCATTAATAACTGCTGACACTTGCAGGATGGAATTTTTTAAGTCACTGTGTACTTAAAATCAAACTGATTCTGCTTAGTTCATCCTGGCAATATTTAAGGCACTAAAAGTTAAAAGGGGGTGAATCTTGCTTGTAAGGAGAGGTACTGCTTAATCATGTGCGTAGCAGATTTCCCATGTGATGGATGGTTCAAGGGAATGTTGTAATTAGATGGGATAGTTTAGTTGCATTTATTTGGTTTTAATCATGTAAGGATCCATTTAAGTAAAGGAAAATAGACTTAATATAGGAAGTAATGTAGGTGGGAGAAATACTTCCTCAAAAAAAGGCATTGAGAGTTGGCATTGTCATACAGCACAGTGACAGCAATTTCTGTCTGAGTTACTGGCATCCTTAAATAATATTTCTGATGGAATACGTATTTTAAAATAATTTTTAAATGCAGCTAGTGGCTTTCTCTTACATTTCCCATTCTTTTGGTATTGATGAGCTCAGTCAAAAACTCTACAGAGTTACAATCTCATAGTTCTTTCAAAGAAAAGAAATCAGAGAGATGAAGCAATTGAAAAGGGGAGGATTCAAAAAATAAACCTGAAGTGACAGGCTCTGTCTGAAATTATCACAGCTGGTGATATGAAGCAAAATGGGGGGGGAGGAGGATGGATTCTTAATGCTCATAAATAAAATCTGTTGTAAAATATTGAAATCTAGAGGGACTATATGTGCTGAAATTGTAAAAATTTATTAAATGGCTATGATTTCCTTTTGGAAACATGTTCCTCCTTAGGAATATATAGCATAAAGAACAGGGGTGACTAGAAAAAAAAGAAGTAAATTCTTCTGTCAGCTGCACATGATTACCAAGGCTTTATAAACTCAATTAGGAGAGAAGAATTTATCCAAAATCTGATTAAATATTAGTGCCAGCAGGGCAGAAAATTAAACAGAGCATACACATTAATAATCTATTAAATGTTCTATCAACTTTGAACAGCTGTAGCAGTTGTAATCAGACATTTCTTTGTGGCATCCTACACATTTGTATGGGACTGGGAAGTCACTGCTAGATTATTACAGTCAGACTTGTCTGTCACTCTTCTGACTGTGGAGGGAATCTGTATAAAGGAAAATACTGAGTTTGTGTTTAAGCAGGAACTGTCATCTCTACTTTTATTTGAAGTCTTGATATTTGTCTGTATCATAGCACTGCATGTGTACCATGCTATTCGTAAGATGACTGAAGAACAGCCTCAGAGAAGAGCAGTGGAGAGTCATTATTCGTGTATTCACCATTATTCATCATGTTCACCTCTTTGGGAGTGGAAGAGGAGGGCCAAACACTCATCTGTTCTCTGTGGCCTGAAGTGACAGGACCTGAGGGAGTGGCCTGAAGTTGTGTCAGGAGAGGTTTAGGTTGGATATTAGGAAAAGGCTGCTCACCCAGAGGGTGGCTGGGCACTGGAACAGCTCCCCAGGGCAGGGGTCACAGCACCAAGGCTGACAGAGCTCAGGAAGCTAATGCTCTCAGGCCCATGGTGTGACTCCTGAGGATGGTGCTGTGCAGGGCCAGTGATCTTTGGAGGTCCCTTCTAAGTCAGCTTGCTCTGTGATATGCAGAAATATGGTTATTTTACTACCTCAGCGTTTCTGAAAAAGAAAGTGTACCAGTCAGGCTGGTAAAATGGTGGGTTGCTCTCTCATAGAAGGTAGAAGAGTTCCTGAAGGGTGGCTGTGGTGAGCTGGGGGTCGGTCTCTTTCTCCGGGCAACAACAGACAGAACAAGAGGACACAGTCTCAAGCTGCACCAAGGGAGATACAGGCTAGAATTAAGGAGGAAGTTTTTCACAGAAAGAGTGGTCAAATACTGGAATCATCTACCCAGGGAGGTGGTAGAGTCACCATCCCTCGATGTGTTTAAAAAAAATACTGGATGTGGCACTTGGTGCCATGATCTAGTTGAGGTGTTAGAACATCGGTTGGACTCGATCTTAAAGGTCTCTTCCAACCTAGAAATTCTGTGCTATGTGGTAGCCACTAGCCAAAATAAATGAAAAGATAAATATGAATAGTCTCCAGAGGAACAGAAATAGTTGTAGCTTCTCAAGTTAAAGTAGGAAGCCAAATGATAGTTTCAATACTTTTGAGAAAGCATTATAGGGACTGTAGGCACTGTGTTCATATTGGTAACCAGACCTGTGCATGACAGGGAACTGGACCTGGAAAAAAGGATGAAGCTGGTGAAGAGTAAAGGGCCTCAATGACCATGTGAATCCCAAAGCATAACATGAGGATATGTAGAATGCTCTCCCTGCCTCTGGCCAGCTGCCCAAGTGCCCCAGTATTCTCCAAGTGTGTCCAGAAGCAAATCTCTGGAGAAGAACTGAGCAAGCTCCTTTGACTTTCCCCATTAGTGCTCTTTCCAACATTTGACTTTTTTCAGTTTTGTTTGTTCACTAACATGTAACAGATCTCCAGTCTCCCTTGGAGTTCATGTAAGCTTCTATGCCCAGTAGCCTCTGGCAAGGAATTTCACAGGTTTGCTACTCTGTGTAAAGAGCCACATCTTTCTGTTTGTTTTGAAGTTCTTTCCAACTGTTTTCACTTGATGAATCCCAGCTCTTAAACTGGAAAAGCCAGTTGAAACTAAATCTCTCTTAGTCTCTTCTAAATAATCTGCAATTCTGTAGGTCATCAGTAATTCAAAGCCTAAACTTGCTATGTGCAGATTTCTGCCTGATGATCGTTAAGCAAAACTGATCATGTGTATGTCTGGGTTTCTGAAGAACTTAGTACATCTGTCCTTGAACAATTTTTATATTACATAACTCTGTATACACAATTTGGGGAAAAGATATTTAATTTCTTCCATCTTTTGTTTGCTTTTTCTATTCTAGACTGTATTTACATAGAGGGCTGTGGTTGCAGGGTACCATCTTCAGAATAAATAACTGATCTGGATCAATCTCTGCAATCACTGGTATTGCATGTGGTAAAAGAAAGGGCTGTTTTGTTAGTCACTCTTAGATCCTCCTTCTCCTGCCTTTAAACAAACAAATGAAAAAAACAACTGCCGCTAGCAGATTTGGAAAATGGAAAGACATTTTTCCTTTTGTAAATTATCTTTCTTTACTTTGCTTTGGTTTCGGTGGGTTTTTGGTTGGTGTTTTTTCTTTTTTACTTATTTACTTGGTGGGAGTTTTTTGTTACAGATTTTGGGTGGGGATTTTGTTTTGGATTTTTTTTTTCCTCCTCGAGATAATGTTTAAATATTTTCTTGGAGTTTGTGGTCTGGTTTCTTTTCCTATAAGTAAATAGTTTTTTCTTTGTTTTTGCTTACTAGAAATGGAAGAAGACATTATAACTTTATTCTGAAGTTTTATAACTGAATTTTATTTATAACTGAATTCTTTACCATTTATGAACTACGGAATTTTGTGGAGTAAAAATCTAGCTACAATAATAAATGGGAATGGAACAGCAGGTTGAAGTTCTGACTTTAAATTATGCCTGAGAGCCCAGGTATTACAAAGCTTTGCAAGCAGTTAATGATACTAATAATATGTTTCTTGCATGTTCTAAAACACACTCCAAAGAGCAATTTTCCAGAACACATTTCTGGTCTATCTTAATGATATATTTAGTTTTGTTAGAACATGTTTAATGTGTTCTCACAGTTGTAAATAATCATAATAATTTGGGCAGTGCTGAAATTTTCTTCCAAATTCTAATTATGACTAAATTTATTTATGGTTAAATTCAGTTAAAAATAATTTTATAAGATTGAAGCACATATTTATAACCGAGAAAATATTCTGTGTTGACTTATGTGGCATCATTTCTAAGAACAGTTTTCACAGTGACCACAAGTAATCCTTACTACATTAGTCATCTATCTTTTGTTCTGTTTTAGTCTTTTGGGCTGTTTTTCTGTTCATCCTTATACAAGCTATATTATAAGGAAAAGGTTGTTCTGTGCTGGCCTTAAAAACCCAAGTGCAAGTATTTCTTTTTCTCATTTTTTCACTTAGCAGGAGTACAATTTACTACACAATGGCACAATCCCAAATGTCTGTGCTGTGCAATGAACTCAAATTAGGATTAAAGATTGTCAATTTTATTCTGAAAAGCAATGCTAGGATAATATTGGCCATCTACCAAAGCTGTACAGGCTTGAAAAGTTTTGCTGAATGTGCACAGAACTCCATTCAAGCATGGGCAGTTCACACTGGCAAAGGTCAGCTCTCGTTCTCCTTCTGTAAGGCCTCTAATTTTTCATCATTAGTGTTTTTAAAGATTGCTGTGGGGGTTTTGCAGGAGATAAGGGGTGAACACCAGTCTGTGGTGTTATAGCACAAGCACTGGTAGATATTTGGAGCTAAGTGTCATGGAATACCTGGATGTTGAGGAGGGTGTGGCAAATGCTGAAAAAAATTGGAGCGTTACTTTGTTGGCTAAAGAAAACTGGTCTTTTCACAAAGTAATGTAAATAAAGTGCAGGTTGGTATGATCATATAACTACATTTCTCTTTAGTTTTCTGCATGAATATATGAAACATGGCATTATTCAGTTTGTGGGTGGGAAAGAAGGGAACATAATTGTGAGGTAAAAAGGAAATTAAAATATGTGGTGGAACTAAGGAAACAGAACCAAACCCTTGGACTCCAGTGAATGTTACATTGCATAATGCTGCATAATACTCATTGTAGCAAACAGCAATACTGACTCCTTACTGCAAGCTTGCTGTTTTCCTCCCCACCAGTTTAAAAGAGTGTTTTGCTGTGTTGAGATGCCTTCCTACTTTCAGGTGAGAGTTATTTCATGTCACCTTGTTGTTATGTTCTCTTGAAGTTCTTGATCTTTTTGTGGCAAGGTTGCAATGGAAACCTTTATACATTATCTTTTATAGAAATGGCTATGCAAATATGGATATATCTTTCTAGTGAAGAGACAGCCTATGACAACAGATGGGATTTTCCTAAATCTAGGCACACAACCTCCTTGAACACCAGAAGCTAAATCTGTGGTGTGATGGTCAGCACAGGAACATCTGCCCTGGTTTGCAGTGTTACAAATTATGGGCCAAGTCAGAAGGTTAAACTGGGTCATGGCTAAGCTGGAAGAGGTCAGCTCAGCTCACTGTGGAAGATTTTGCCAAGTCAGATAGCTGGCTTTGTAGTGAAGTAGATGATGGGTCTTGCACAGGCTGTTCCACTAGCTCAGATGTAATGGTAGTGACCCTTACCAAAGGATGTCAAAAGCAGTTAGAAATTGAAATGGGGATTAGCATCCTAAATAGACACAGGCTTTTCTCTTGTGGCCATTTGTCATGGCTTGCAGGATTGATGGCTTTAGTGAGCACACAACACTGTAAAAGTCAATATTGTCCTGGATGTGGAACATCATCAAATGATCTGCTTCTGTGAGTTGATTCTTTCCAGTGCCCTGTGTGCAGGGATAGCAATGAGTATTTGGTTTTAACAATAGGCAGAATCTGAATTACTGGAGGAAAGCACTTGTAGGGGATGTCTCAGTTGAGCCACTCGCCAAAGTTCACTAACAACAGCTCACTCAAATCTTGATTTCCCAAGATCATTGACTCTACACATGGTGCTAAGCATATCCAAATCTGCTTAAGTTCTGAAAGCTGTTTAGCAGCAATAAAATGGAACTGCACCAAAGCTAAAAGCATTTTTCGACTGACAAACTGACTAGTTTAGGTGCATGTCAAAACTGCTGCTGATTCTCTAACAGTGTAATAGCCTGGCCCTCACTTAGTCTGTTGCAAGATGTAGCTGTGCTTTCATTTCTCGTACTCCATTGGCTGTCACGTCCATTGCTGTTTCCTTTTATGTAGTGCTTGTGGCTTCTCCAGGAAAAAAGAAATCTGAAAATAGATACAGTCACATTTCTGGAGTCTGCATATTACTCCATTCTGCCATTACTCAGAATATATTTCCTTCTGACCATGAGAACATCTGAGGTTATCCTGAGGCTTTGTGATTGTGGGTGATTTCTCTCTCTTTTAAAATGCTTCCACATCTTATTTCCAGACATAATAAAGGAAACATGATATCCATGGTATATTCTTCCTTTGAATGAAGGTCAATAGGCTATGGACAAATCTTTGCTTCCTCCTCTGCTTGTTGTTTCCAACAACAAAGTAATCTGCTAACCTGAAAGGCAGAAGAATATGATGCATCCCCGCCCTAGCAAGAAATAAAGAGAAACCTTCTCTGTGCACCAGCCATTCTCTTCATGTGCTAATTAAAATTATTTCAACTGCTGCTAAATCATTTCGACAAGAAACAGAGAAGTAGAATCATGCACTTAATTTTTGAAAGGGCCTGTACCTTGTTTAAGTGGCTCCCCAGCCCTCAGCTACATCCAGTGTGTTTCAGCCCACTTGTAATTCTGTCCAGGGCCAGATCAATTATGCTTAGCAAAGATGTGGATATTTACTCTGTGAAAAATGAGAAACCATATAACAATACACAAATCTTTCTTACTGTGCTGAAAGTTTTCATTTGGCCTGCAGAATTTTGAATAGACCTTTTGACAGGCTTGGGGTGGGTTGGGTGTGTGTGTGGCTTCCCTGCATAGAGTAATTAAACACAATATTGGCTGGCTGCTGAATTTGAAGAGGCTTAGATAACATGACAGTGTCTTTTCAGTTCCTACATAGAAGAGATTTACTATGGATGTATTATAAACCTGTGATTTATAAACCTCATTGACTTCATTAGTCCCCAGGGCCTTTATTCTTGTTAGCCTGGAAATGCCTGTTTAAATTTAATTTTTCCCCCCTTTTTTTTTTTAATTTAAATTATGACCTCATTAGAGTGAAAACATGGCTCCAGATTCTTGCCTTGTGTAAATCAGCCAAGTCTTGCAACTAACCCCAGCTGAAGATCCAGGCTGTAAATTGAAAACCTGTCCTTTTGACTTGCCTTTTCCAATCCCAAAGGCTGGCCCTAGTGTTAGAAACATCCTCATACTCACATAAAAGGGCATTTCAGTAACTTCTTTTGTGTGTCTTCTTCCAGTTCAGACTGTAGTGTCTCAGTGTGCCTAAGATTTAGGCAAACACATGAGATGTAGTGCAGTAAATTTCTTCAAAAGAGGAGTTGGGGCAGGATGTTTAAAATATGTGCAATGGTGGTAAAGAATAGGATTGCAAAAATTGTGAGTGCCAAATAAGATTATGTTTCAGTCTGTCACGTTTTTTCAGTGGTAAGAGAAGCTTCATTTTTTTAGTTTTCTTAAGTACTGTAGTTAATATGAAGAATATTTCATAAAATTTGTTCAAGGTAAAACAGATAAATGGCTTCACTAAAGTCGTCAATTTCACTTAATGAGTTTTTTTTTTTAATGCTCCATTATTCAAATTCAAAACCATCTTGAAGTTATTGTTGGATTATGGCACAAGTTCTTTGGGCTTTTCTCTTCATAACAGGTTTCTTTTTCTTCCTCTATTTTAAGGTATTGAAAAACTCTTCATCCTAATCTTTTGCTCTAAGTCCCAAACAGTTTTATTTATAGTTGCCAGAAGTAAGTTCCTAATGTTATGTTAATTAGAAACATGTGGTGAAAAAAAGGCAACTTTTAAGCTGACACTATTTTTGAGTTAAAATCTGGCATCCCCTTTCTACTGACAAGCCTGACAACTGCAGCAGCAATCACCTCATCAAATCTCTCCGTTGTGTCTTTCCTGGTTTTTGGCATTCTTCCTGTCTAAATTTTTATCAGATGAGTGCTTTTTTCTTGGCAAGTATTTTGAATACCTTCTTGTTGCCTTATCTCTGCACTATCACCCCTTGCCCTCAATGTCATTTCTCACATGTAGGACTGTGGCAGAATTCGAAACAAATTAGTTAGGAACAGAGATTCAAAGACCAGCTTTTCCTCTTGGCTCACTGGTCTCTTCTCCCCTCACTTTTTAAACACCAGCATATCACAGATACCACAGGAACACTCAGTTTTTAGGATATTTTTGATGCTTTAAATCCTCAATGGTGCATCTACCTTTTTTCTGCTATCACGTGTCCTGTATTGCTCTTGAAAGGTTTTCAGCTGGTGATATCTGGATTTTCATCCTGAGTTTTGGAACTAGTCAGTAGGCCATGTCAGAATAAAAATCTATAATTATAAATGCTTTAGACCACAGCCAAACCATCCAAATAATTTGTTTCTTAAAATAAATGCACAAATATTGAGTGATATTTGCAAGCAGAATTCCAATGAATGAGGACCAGATTTGCTTTCCAGAAAACACAACTAGGGAAAATGTAAGCCTTCTCTGGATGGTGAGACTGGTTACCCAGGATATGGAGAAATTAATATAGTGTCTCTCACTGAGAGCACTGTAAGTTGCCAAATGCTCAGCAAATAAAACCCCTCTTCAGGGTGCCATGAACAGCAATAAACTTCAAATGGTTTTGAATTTGAGTAATGGTACATTAAGGAAACATATTAATTAAGGTAAGTTTGGCCATTTTACTGGAGCATGTTTTCCAGTTTCTTTAGTCAATGAAGAGCAGTGTAAGCTGTTGGACACACAGTGCTTTTTGATGCTAGCTGCTTCTTTTCATTGCCTAATGGGAGTTAAGCCTTCTGAATATCTAGCACAGTTGTACTGCTAAGTTCTTTTGAGAACTTCAGCTGTAAATCCCAGCTTATGTGACTAATGTAGTGGGCTCATTTTCCAACAGCACCAGCCCCTTGCGAAGGCAGTAGAAGCAGCAAAGTATGCAGGAGATAGATATATTCTCATACTCTCTCTCTAGATATATATATATATATAGATAGATAGATATAGATATAGATATATAGATATATAGATATATATATATATAGATACACACTCTTGGGGCAGGTGTTTTTAAAGTGTCTAAGCACTAGGCTCTAAGGGCAATGTGAGTGTGATTCAAGCTTTTAAGAGCAGATAACAATGCATAAAACATTAAACATGTGCATAAGTAACTGGAAGTCTCAAGCTGTCTATATTTTCATTGGTGAAGTTACCTGAGCACTTAATGTTCTGCTGCTGTATGTGTCAGCAGAAGCTGCCATTCTGAGTGTGCTGAGGCTTCTGTGGTTGAGTCCTTCCTTGGCTTCTTGTGGTTTGCAATTCCAAGTCTTTTGAGAGTGTGTGTGTCTCTGAGTGGGCAGCACAGAACTCAGTGAAGGTTGTGGCAGTCACAGACACATTCACTCCAAAACACCGGACAGAAGGGGAACAGCGCACTAGTCACAGCATGGATCTGAATGTATGCCATCAAACAGGGCTTTCCTCTATCACTCCAGTGCTATCTGGCATTTATTTTAATCCTCCTCTCTCACACCATGATCTCTTTTGAGAACCCTGTTAGCTCTCCATCGCACTGGGGGCTCAGAGATGTGCCCGCTTGTCCTGATTCCAGGCCACGCTCCAGCTGGGCAAATATGTGCCCCATGGGGACCCAAGGGAGTTGAGCTTGTCCCTCCAGAGTCTGTGCAGCTTCTTGCCCAAGTGTTTAAAGAAGTGGAACAGAAAGTTGTTTCTTCCCAGTAGAGAGGGATGTGTGTGGACCAGCATTGCAGCATATTGTAGAACCCAGGTCCAGCCTCCTTCTTTTCAGTCTCATTACAGGAATCTTGTGCTGTGAATATAAAAAGGCATAGTGGTTCTCTTGTTGCCAGTCTAATATCTTGCTCGGTTAAGGCCTACGTGTACTTTTTTTTGCCCTCTAAAGCACCTAATTTAGTTAAAAATGGGATTTAGGGACTCTTGTGAATTTAATTATAAAATACTTTAAATTCATTTGAAGATATCATCATGTGAACATTCGTAAGATTTTCTTTGACACTCATGATTTAACATGCAGTTTTCATAAGTCATGTTGCAGCAGAGTGATCAGCAATTAAAAACATAGAATCGTGTTACATAGTGTAAAGCCTTCCTGTAACTGCACCCTAAAGGGTGGTTCAGCCACCACTTTGCATCATGGTGCCATGTTATTACTTAACATGCAGAAGTGGTTTTAATGCTTTGTGTACAACCGAGGCTTTAACTGATCTGTCCCATGGAAATGAAGATGAATGACAACTCTGCAGTCTGCTACCAAATGTTCGTGCTAATTTTCTAGTCTTACATAGAAGAAGGCAAAGATCATGATGTAAATGGACAGTCAACCCTCTTCTGGATGCCTGACACTGTCATTTTGAGACTCACTTTTGACATTTCTTAAAGTAGCACGTAACAATGTGGAGAAGAGAAAGTTAAAATCTTATGTGTTAATAGAAGAAGGTATTAGGAATTAAGATGCTGATTTATTAAAATATCTTGTGGAATAGTAAACCAAATGTCTTAAATCCATTGTTCAAACAGAATGCTTAATACAAGGATTTAAGACCAAATACATTTCTTCTTCAGTATAATGTAACGCTGATTTGTAGAATCGGAGCACGGAAAAAATATTATACCAATAATGTTGTTGGAAGAATGTTAAGCACATCTTTATGAAAAACCAACATCACAGGAGCAGTCTCATTGCTGGTATTGTTCTCTCCTTGCACTGCAGCATGTGCAACATCCAGGTCACTGCCAGTGCAAGGCAGACAAGCTTAAGCTGCGATGAGTGATACTGAAGGGGGGCCGGGCAAGGGGGGCTGTGCCTGTGGATCTGGACTGTCTCAAACTCAGACCCCAAGCAGAGATCCAGCCCTGGCAAATACAGTGGGAGTCTGCAGGGAAACTCTGCAGCTTAAGTCTGCAGGGAATGGGAAAGAGTAGTTCCAGATAGGCCACCTTGACAAAGGTATTAGGTGTAGCAGGACATGCTGGTGTTCTGAACACACTGACAGTTATGAGCTTTTTAAGCAAATGTTTCTCATTTCTTTTTTCTCTTTGTTAGTTAAGTTGGATTGGGTGGCTGGTGCTGAAACAATTTAATCCTTGTCTACAAAGCAATTTATTGCAAGTTATTGCATCCTATTGAAATTGATTGCTTTATTGTTGTTGGCGTGTTCTGTGCTTTTTCTTTTAGAAATTTCATTTTGCAAATGTAGTAATAATATTTTACATGTGTAGAGTGCCTTTCATCACAAAATACTTCACAAACTAGACAGAGTTTTTGCAGTTAGCTGTTTGAAAGTGACTTAGGCTGGTATCAGGAGACACAGCTATCTTTGCCCATACAGTCCAGTCAGGCTGAAGGTTTTTCTTACTGTACACTTTCTGGTAATCTATATTGTCACTTGGCCAATAAATAGCCAACTTCCATTCCTGGCTTAGATGCATTTACTTCTGTGACTCAAAACCTGAAGTACTTTCTGGGTAGGAAAACAGTTTCAATTACACTAGCTGCCATACTGTTGGCCTGATTGGCCACAAAAAAAAAAAAAAAAAAAAAAAAAAAAAAAAAAAGCTAGAAAGGTATTGAGACTTAAAAAATAATATGTATTTACTCTTATTATTTTCTTTTTGTACATTTTTTAGGCATGTTTGAGCTTAAAAAGTGTTACTAATCCAGATTCTGTGTTTATTTGGCAAACTGCTGCAAGATTTAAAAGTTGCATTAGTCCTTTTTATTTTATTGTGTACTATGGCCTAAAGCTAAGACATTGTATTAATAAAACTGACCAGCTAGAGGTAAGGGCAGCAGATTCTGTGCTCTATGGTAAGCTGGCCTTAAACTTGAGCAAATCCTTGAAAATTCTGTGGCATTCGGTGAAAGAACTGAATTAATTTAAACTGAACTGCACACAACCTTTTAAAAACTAAATCGGGTACATATATGGCTAATACTGCTCTTAAATATTCAGTCTCTTTTACTTACTTTAATGCAGCGGATTTTTCGCTGTCTCCACATAATTTCCGTGTAAAAGGAAAGGCTAATCTACTAGTTCAGACAAAAGGCTTAAGCTCAGATGATCTCTGTTCTGTTTCCTTTTTATCATGTTCTCACATTTTTTCCTCCATCTCTAGAAAGGAATTGACAGTACTTCACTGCCTCGTGATTGTGGAAGGATAAATACATTGATTGTGAGACGTTAAAAATGATGGAGCCAAGTATATAACCAGGCCAATTTATATGTATACATTCTTTCAAATTAGGAGTTGGGATATTCTGCCTTGGAGAAGTATGGAGGAACTGTTTAGCTAGCTTGCTTAAGGTATTTAGTAGTGAAATGGTTAACAAAATATATATACAGGCAATGTTTAGGGTTTAGAGTTAACACCCTATTGAGATGATTGAAAATAGTTCACATCTTGCTGAACTGTCATTTTGAGCTGTCTGCCAATTTAAGAACATATTGCTGCCTCAGTTAACATATGGTTCGAGTTGATACAGTTTTCTGTGCAACCATGAGAGCTAGACACATCATTATATGAAAATGAAAACAAATGGCTGAGTCCTGAGTGAGCTGCTCTAGGCCCCCCCGGAGTAAGCGCGAGTTCAAAGCCACCTAGTCTTCCCATTTGGAGATTGCTGCAGCCTGAGAGAGCCTGGGTGTGATGGTGAGCCGAGATAACCTGCTCCTGTGCCACAGGGCCGTGGCACGCAGCCTGCCAGGGACATTCCCAGGACACAGGCTTTACGGCGTGAGCACAATGGCTGTGATCCCCTGGGCTGCTGTACCTAATTTGTCAAGATTTAATTAGAGTCTGGGATTGGTGAGCCTCCTTTTGGGATTTCGACTCCTTTACTGTGTCATTGGTGTTTCAGATGTGTTATACTGGGAACTTTAAAGGACTGAACCCCAAGGTCTGGCTGCATCTTAACTGTGTTCTACTACAAGTTAATGCTTACACCAAAGAATAAAGTTTCTAAGGAAATACTTTGTTTAGTGAGCACCATGAGGTAGCTTTCAGCATCTGCAGAAGTAAGCTTGAAAAATTTTCTGCTGAATTTATAATGGCTCTGTTCTAAAACACCTGCTATTCTTTTGCATACTAACTCTTTTTTTTCTGATGTGATAGAAACTCCACAGTTGTGCTATGATTTGGTTTTCTTTTCTTAGTTTAAGTTACAGTTTTAGCACTGCATATTTTTTCTACTTAGACTAGGTAAATATTGCAATATTTTCAACTCACTAGTTATCCACATATTGTCATTGGTGAAGTTCCCGGTATGTCTCCTGTCATAATAGAAAAATAATTTACTCCAAACAAATTATATTTAAATTATTTTGAAGGTATGACTAAAGCCGAGAAAACCAAAATAAAAAGTTGAAGCTGAGATTTCATCTTGTGCTGTGGGGCAGATGCAGAACAGAGCGACTCAGGTTATGTGTACAGCATAAAGCTATCCAGATTTGGATAAATGGGCTTCTTTCCTTGTACATATGGCTTTGAAACTGGCTTATTTCCCAACATTCTTTTTGACTCAACTTTCAGATTCAAAGGAATCCAGATATCTGACCAAAACTCATTTAATTTTCTCCTGCCTATTAAAAGTAAGTATTTGTGCAAAATGAAACCACAAATCAGCTCAGGTTTGCTTGTGAGATTGATGAACCGTAATGAATCTTTCGATGAACTCAGCCTAAATTTCAAGCATGTAATAAAATACAAAATCATATCCAAAAGTCGCTTTGAGTATATCCCTGTGTATCTCGTAATTTTCTTCTTTCTTCTTTTTTTTTGGGTCACTTATTTTGGGGCACTTACAAGCCAGCCAACTGACAGAAGTGCTGCTTAGCAATCCCACCTGCAGATTGTCTATAAAAGCACTGCTATACAACTTGCAGAGACAAGCCCCAAATGGTCAATTTTTGGTGATAAGGTAATGGCAGGGCAGCATTTAATTCTTTGGAGCTGCTGGAGGGCGTAGGCCAAAATCTATCACTGCTCCACAGCTCAGGTCTGTCCAATGCATTGTTGCCTCCTGTGTGTTCCTTGGAGGTGACGAGAGGCTCCTGCTTCCCCCAGCAGTGTCCTGCCTGTGGTGAGATCCAGGCTGCTGAGGCTGTGAATAGGCTGGGCATGGCATCAGCCTTACATGGGGAGGGTTACACTAAGCAGGATGCTCATTCCAGTGTTCTTTTCACCCAGGCTGATGTTTAACAGTAAGCTGATAACTGATTTTAGAAGCAAATTATCTCATTTCTTTTATGCATAATCCACATTTTAAAATGGCAGCATAGTGACCGTGGCTGTTAAGTACAGATGATTACATCCTAACTCATGTATTAGACCTATGTGAAGATTTCTGTGTTTCTTACAGGGTGCTACTATGTTTATATTCTTGTTTGCAACAGGGAAACCTGTTGGATTTATGTTATGAGATCTTAATTTTTGGAATCTCGATTGGTACCATTAGGCTCAATGACTCTGTTGCTGTACCACTATGCCTTTACCTAGCAGAGTGACACTGCTTTGTAATTTATAGGTAGAGAGAGGAAAGGAACCAGGATGCATTTCATTGATCTTTCCATGTTGTAAATGTAAAATTCATGTGCATTTTTGTTTGCTTTATGGCTGCTCTCTTTCCTTTTCCTTATTTAATATGCACTTCATACTATGCCAAGGGGGTCAGTAGGGCAAATCAAGGAGCCAGATGGCTTCCCTCTACCCTAAGGAAACATACCAATATTTAGCTGGCCATTTTCCCAAATAAAGGCAAGACTGGAATCCACAATAAATGGGAGAGTTGGTTAAAGCTGCATCCTTTTCTTAGATTCACGGCTACAACCTCCTTGAGGCATGAGCTTTTTATACTTCACTGCTGCTTTCTAGCTTTCTCCAAGAAACTGCATCTTAGAAGATATTAGAGGGGGGTACAGCTCATTTTATTTATGGCCTTTGCACAGTAACAAGTTTCAGTTATTATAATCTGACTGAAATAAGAAACCATAATCCATGGATGAAAAGACAGTGGACAAACTCAGTTAAATCCCTAGTACCCTGAGGACGTATATTTTGTCCATTTCTGGTTTTTTATGTTCCCTTTTTTCTGCTGTTATTCCCAACTTTAACTTTTGAAAAGCCAAGCAGTTTAAGTGGCCGGGCCTGGGGAGCTTATTTGTATGCAGCACAAATTTCAGGATCTGTTCCCAAGCCTGTGCAGAGTGAAAAATGGCCTGCATTTTCTTGATAGCCCATGTGGTTGTAAAGAATAAATGGCTAATGAATTACAGATGAACATTGACGCAAATTAATCTTCCTGATGTCCCTGGGTTATATGGCAGCCATTTAAAAGTTTAATCAATACACTAAAGTTGAAAACATGCAGGCACTGCAGTTGTTTGGATGTAATAAACATCAGAGGGAAACGGGAGGCTTGTACCCAGTCCATGTATCATAATGACAGGTATTTATGTTTAATGGACTAAATATTTTTTATTGGAAGAGAGCAAATGTCAGCTTAACTTTGTAAGCCCCGCATTCAACTTTCCTTTGAGGTTGGTGAGAGACGGCTGACATGTCATTGAAAATGAAATGTAAAAAAACCAATTGAGACAAAGCGAGGATAAGGAGCTGTTTTGCCAACGAGATGTTGCTTTAATGCTCTGCAACTATTCATTAAATAAAATGTAAACTCTACCATTTCAAACGTTGCAGTAAAATGCTTTACTAGGGCAGACTTTTAATGGTTATTAGGGAAAACAAGAGCCAACCGCTGCCAAATATTCTTTTCTGGGAAACATTTTATTTGAAAAGTCTTTTCCTGAGTTACAGTTTCAGAAGATTTATAATTATGGAACAGTCATCTCCCCCTTTCTTTTTTGAGACAAAGAAAAACAGAAAAATAACTTTCAGTATAACCATTTGATGGTCTTTTTTTTTCCCCCTTTGAACAGAGTAATAGCTTTATATAAGCTTCCCAGAGACTTGGATATTAATTGCACTTGAAATCAATAAATTTTAGAGCCATGTGTGTCCAGAACTTAACCATCCTTGCTATAAATGGAGAAGGAGGCTGTGCAAGACTGCCACACTCACCAGGCCTGCACAGTTGCATGGCTATGGGAAAGACCACATGAAGTTATTTTCTTTATGTCAAGAAAAACCTTGTCATATCATTTGTTTTTATGTAGGAAGACAGACTTCTTCCCTGTTAAACAAAAAATTCAAATACATGAGAAAAAAGAAGGACATCTTGTACCTGCTTTCTGTAATATCATTTAGTACCCCATTTTTTGGCTGACCTTACCTGGATGGACCCTTGATGGTTTAAAGTGGTCTCATAAAGCTTCTGGTAATGTGTAGGGTGAAAACACATCAGAAAAGGAGGATGGTTGAAATCCTGTGGGTCACTGTTTGCTTTCTTGGTGATTGGCTGAACTGGTTCTCTTGACTTCATCAACTGTCTAAAATATTTCAAACATTTAAATAACTGCTCTTAACAGTGCAGTGAGTCATCTGGTGAAAGTTTGATGAGTGCCCTCCTATTTTAAGATCTCCAAGCCTTTACCAAAGGCTATTTAAGACAAGTGCAACCATAGAAAAGTGCGTTGGAGGAGAGCAGAAATCTTATATTATTTCACAGGCAGTGAACATGCTTCTGGTTAGATAGAAATGGTAGGCAGACCTTTTAAAATTGTTATTTTAACAAATTCATCTCAACATATTTTTATGTTGCATCAGGTTCTACTCAGTTAAGGTGGCTACTGATATTGAATTGTGAATTACTCTGTATCTGCCTCAATAATGTTGTAGATTTATGGTGTCATGTTTATCATACACCGCTTCCTGATGACAAAATAATTGTTGAAGAGCATATGAAAATGTTGCTCATCTATTCCCTGGATGACAAGCTATTTCCATTTCTGAGCAAGCCCAAAAATAAGTAGGTGTTTACACCATGAAAAGTAAAAGACTGAAATGTGCACATTGGCCAGACAGTCTGTGAAGGCTGAAGAACTGTGTGGCGCAAGACAAAGCCACACAAAAATGGCCTCTTTTAATTCCCCTCTTCTGCTACCCTGTCCCAAATACTGCAGCTTCTTAATCTCATAGTATGGCCTAATCATGATGCTCCGGACACTCTGCTTTGTGCTGACCCTATGTGCTGCACTAGGGAGGGGGTTACTCTTTCCATGGCATGGCCACTGCCCACTATGGCTAGAATTTGCCTGGAATGCAGTGCAAGGCAGCTGAGCCACGACTGGGTTTGGGCCATTAGAAATGCTCTGCTGAGTAGTCCTGAGCTGTCTTCACTGGGGGACAGAAAGGTTGGAACCTTGTTGCCTCAATAAAGCATCAAAGACTTAGAAGCAGCATTGCAGTGTCCTGCTGAATTAAGTTACAGTTTGGTTCAGCTTAAAAAATTGTCTTTTGTTTCATAAAGCTCAAAGGCAGCTTTCCAAAACTGCTCTAGAGCAGTAAGCTTTAGTGGCAGGTGAAGTAAAACAGCAGGTATCTCCAGTAAAACATTTACAAGATTGCACCAGACAGAGGTGGTGCTAGTAGAAAATTGGAGGTAAAGAGTGGGTGACATTAGATTGATTCTCTCTGTCAGATGGAAAAATCTCTTTTCAATAACTATTCACAACAAAATATGAAGTTCTCTGTAAAATGGTACATTGGGGAGTGCAAGCCACCACTATCCAACACACTACTCCAGCAAAAGAAAATTTATCAAGTTATTTTCTTGATCAGACTATTATACTTTGACTAAATTAGTCTGCGTCAGATTTTTACAAGAAGCTTGAACTTCAGACAAAGAAATTCCTTTTGCTGGGATTTCTGAATATTGGAGTTCTGTGGAGAGGCTGCTACTATTATAGGCTTAATGGATAAAATAGACATAAAAAGTAAAAATATATGCTATAAAATTTTTCTTTTAAAGCAAAAAATGTGACAACTCCAAGACTTCATGTTTTAAGTGAGCTTCAATTTCATTGAGAGAAAATATCAAAGGATTTATCAATTGACAGGATTATTAGTGATTAAATATGGCTTTTTGAGAGCTCTTTTGTTTCAGTTCAAAGCCATATATGTAGTTACATATAGCAACCTCACACAACTGTCTTGAAGATTTACCAGTCCAGACACACAAATTTACCTGCTCACCCCTTGCCTTAATAAGTAACAATGAAAAAATTTAATGCTGTTTTATCTGTCCATCACAAAAAATTACTTCTGACTGCTGTCTGGGTGATGTTTTCCAAGGCTGATGTTTACCAAGCCTTTAAGTACATATTGTGTTTGAGCTTTTTCCTACATAGTACTAGTGCAACAAAGATGCACAGTATGCCTGTCATATATTCAAAATATTTAAATAGTGTTATAAAACTAATCATCTAAAATTAGTTTAAGTGAAAAAGGAGATGGGAAGCCATGATTTGGTGAAATACCTTTTTCTTTACCATGTTCCTTTTAAATTCCTCAGGAATAAAAATGTGATGTTAAAGGGTGAAAGCAGCTTGAGAATAATGCCAGTCGCAGCCTTTTTAAACTGGGAGCCACAGTCCTGACAGCTATTAAAAAAATAAAGTAACTTTTGGGTTTGATTTTGTATAATGAGCACATGACAAAAAGGTTTACTTCTACGTTATCCTGCAGGTGTAACTGCTGTCTGTCAATTTATCCTGTATTTTATTTTGATGATGAGAGAACACTAGGGAGAATAAAAAATTCTCTTTATCAAAAACCTTAACAGGAAAGAAAAATGTCTCAAGACAATTTCATGTATTGGTGGTTATTTGTGATGGTTAAAAGAATTATCTGAAAACAAAGAAGTCTTTCACAATGAATCTAAACACAAAAGCTTTAATAACATTTACATCTGTGTATCATCCATGTCTCCAAATGCAAGTCATGAATAACACATAAACTAGAGTATATAGGGAACAGAAGTGCTAGCACATCATTTAAAATCCAACACACCCCATCGTCAGTGGAATCAAATACACAGCAGGAATGGTTCCAGTTGATAGACACACAATGAAGTCATTGAAAATGAAAACATATTAATTATGTTCCTAAAGGTTAAGAGAGGAGTGGCTGAATTCTCTAATCCTGGGCTAATATTAGTGCCCCAAATCCATGCAGGAAAGTTGTAATGTTTCAAAAATTGTGGAAAATTTTAGTCACATTTATTTGTATCTCACACATGATTGACTCTACAGGATAGGGGTAACAGGGGGAAGAGCAGGAAGTACAAGACAAAGACAAAAACAGGGAGAATTATGAACAAAAAAAAAAAAGATGTTCTTGGTCCAAACAAGCCACTTGCACTACATGAGCTAATTGTAAGAATAGGCCATTTCTAAACTGCAGCTGTTATGTGCTTAAGCAAACCCTGCTGGGAGAACAGCTTTGTAGAACACCTCTGCTTACACAGACAAATGGAGCGTCCTTTAACAGAGGAATTCAAAGTGCAGTGTGTAAGGGAAATCTTTTCTGCTTCCAAATTTTCCTGAGCTTATTACAGGATGTAAGCCTAGCTCGTCACTCTGACATAGGCTTCCCTTAAGTGTTTTCTATTTTCATTATCTTTTTGCCAATGTTAAATCACAACAACCTAGGGTGAAGACTGTGTGTGGGTATGTTGGGAAATGAGTAAGGGGGGGCTGAGGGGAAACACTCAGGTTGTGAAATATAAAATTATAGGAGTCAAAAAACCCCACAAAATACCTAGCTTGGTCACGGTCGTTTTATTTGTATAATATTTTTTGGTTGTCACTGGGGAGCAGTAAGATCACTCATTTCATAGTTAATTTTAGATGTATTCTTTCTCTCCTCTTTTCCCCACCCTCCCTCAAATCCTTATCCAGTCATCTTCAAAACAAAGCTATTGCACCTGGCTTCCCAACTACATTAACTCTGTTGTGCTGGTGTGCTGAGCACCTCTCTCCTTAACATCTTTATGCTAAAACCCAAATCCTCCCAACAGCAAGGGGTTAATTGTCTGTTTTCAATGTATTTTAAAACTCTTAGCTCTTGGGAATGTTGTTTCCATGAGGATTGAATGTAATTACAAAATAATATAGGCACTCTGTCTTATTTTCAGGGAATGATAGTTAAGTCCTTGCTGGTTTTGCTGCATGTGTTTATATTGGGGCTCTTCTTTCAGTGTACTTGATGCAAGGTATTTGCAAATTTGAGCCTTTGGGTTTTAAATGTTGTGCTGCTTCTTCTGTTCCTTATTCACTACAGATTAGGTATAATTGATGACCTGCATTTACAGACATGGGTGGTATACAGATGTAAATGTTATTATAGCTTTTATATTTTATGTTCTTTCTGAAAGATCATTTTGTCTTTGAATAATACTCCTGTTCAGATTTTGGGGGGTTTATCTCTAAAAGAGAATATGAAATGGATATTGCACATCGTATATTTCTTAAAAGTAATTTGGAATTTTAGGGTATGGGATTGGTGGTGACTGATACACTGCCTGGATGAGATATATCCCTTTGAAAATAACAGCGCCAGTACATGCCTGCATCTGTCTAACCTCATAATTCACTTTCACATTGGGTTATGGATGTCTGCATTCAGTGAGTCTATCTTCCCTTTAGGTATTATTTCAGCCCTTTGAGATAATAAGGAAAGTTTAATTGCGTTGTTAATTGATTTTTTGCACAACATTATTACCTTGATTGATTGCAGAGTTGATGAAAATGTTAGACACAGGCAGTGTAAAGTATCAGCCCAGTAAGGAGCGGGAGCCTTGTGGAGAATAGATAACCTTGATGTTAAGAGCTATATCCTTCAGATATGTCTTCCCTTGACATATTGATGGCCCTTGAAAAGGGAAAAGCTGATTGTATGCAGAATGCAATCATTAAACCCACTTCAGCTGGCTGTTGATTAATTTGTTTTTTCCTGAAGGATCTAGTTAAAGAGAAGGCCTCACTAGTATCAACAGCAGCCATTTTCCAGGCTTCAGATTATACTTAACCCTCTCCTAGAAGAAAGAAAAATGAGGCTGTCTTGGTACAGACAGGCAGATTGTCTGCAAACATTCAGTCCTACTGCAATTTGGGGATTATAACACTCACTTTACCCCGTTAACTACTGCTTCCTCTGTGACCTCTCCTCCCTGCCTTCAGTATTCAGCTTTGCCACAGCTAGCAGAAAGTCACATTTGATGTTTTCTGAGTCAGGCCAGTGTCTGTTCTCAGCAGAGATGCCAACAGGGATGTCAAGCTTGTTTTGCCCAAAGACTGAAATACTTCAGTAGCATATCGCTGCTTCCCAGGAGCCTCTCTGAAAGGACCACAGGGTTCACTGCACACACGTAAGTGGTTAAGCTTTCCTTATCCCTGAAAAGATCTTTCTTGTATAATTTTTTGTTATTACTTCTGAGATCTTTGAGGTCTTCTGCAGGGCAGTTTGTGCTGTTCAGCAGTGCCCCAGGCTTAACAGCAGCACTCGTGTGCCCTGTTGTTGAATACATTTAACCAAACAGTGGCTGTGTGTGACTGGCTTTCCTGCTGTGAATTCACGTGATGGTCTAATCCCAGACTACCTGCTACCTTCAGAGGACTTTCTGTTTTAATAGCACCCACTCTGAGAGCAGAGGTGAAGAGCATTGCCTAAATGGCCTTCCTGTGGCAGAAGAGGCTTCCTTGGCTGCAGAACATTCTCGGGACTGAGGGACAGCTTCTGTCTTAAGCCTTTCTTTTCTTTGTACCAGCAAATGACTCAACACATCCAAAATATATATGCAGCTTTAACCAAGCGATTTAATAAATCTCTGAGTGTGGTAGAGATTTTACTCTTCCATTAACCATTTAAAGGATACTTGGTAAAGTAACAGGTTATTCCTTCCTGTTCAGCTTGGTAGTCTCAAAGACATTCACTCCTTTCTTGTCCTTCTGAGTGATAACTGACCACTGCTACTTGATTATTTTCTAGCCACATGTGTTTTATTAGTCCATCATGAACATTTTGTCAGTGAGCTCCTTTTTCATATGGGGACATGTAAACTTGTGACATAGTCAAGTCTGACAAATTTGAACCAGCCAAATAAGTGAGTAATATTTCAAGCTGTCAAAGCAGGCGAATACTGATTAACTGACACACTCCAAAAGCTCTCACCAATAGCCACGCTCTGGTGGAAAATGTTTACTAAGCAGAATACTTGTTAGAAAGTCTTTAGTTCTTTAACTAAACTTTAATGACTCTGACCCTAGTGGAGGGGTTTTAATGTGCCTCTCGAGCTGTTTCTTAGTCCCCAATTTTTTATCTTTAGCAAAAGCTTCCATAGAGAATAAAAGTGCACCTGTAAATGATGTTCTACTGGCCCCTGTGATTCAACCTTCAGCCCCCTCCCATTAGCATATTTTATAAGGAGACTGAGGAAAGGGGAAAAGAGTTGAGGATAGAAAACGATGACAATATTTTGGCTTTCAGTACTGGAGGCAGGTCGGGAACTAGACTATGGCCAGTAACTATTTAGCAATAGCAGATGGTGCTATATGTCATATAGAAGAGAACAAAATTCTACTAAGAGGCAAGCCCAGACTTAGTCCAGAGAACTACATATTTTCTGAATACTTTGTGTTTGGATCCAGATGCAGTTTTGATTACACTTGATGCTAAATAGTAATAGTGACAGAAGAGAGAAAGGAGCTCACCCGTTGTTGTGGGCTCTGGATGTGACTTACAAAGTGCCAGATGCCTTCAAGTTCTGCTGGAAATCAAGAGAATCCAGGGCCATGTATTGTACCTGCTTCTCAAAAAACATCTATTTTTGTATTAGGAAAAATCATACTAATATTATCATTAGCAATTACTTAAGTTTTTGTTGTTGTTGTTTCTGAGGAAGGGCTTGTGGAAAGGAGCAAGTAATGGCAGACGAAGACGGTTCCCTTAACTGTATCATAATGTGACAGCAGCACTATTTAATTATGCTCTTTAATTTTATTTGAGAGACTTTCTTTCCCAGCTTTAAAAATAAAAAGCAACTTGTCTTTATTTCAGATGACTCTCTTGAGAAATTTCAAACCAGTTGAGCCAGACTGAATTTTCTATGTTTTTTTTTTTTCCCCTAATGTGAACTCAGGCAGCAGGAACACATTTGAGATCCAAAAGCAAGTTTTACTCATGAGATGAGCCAAATTTATGTCTAAACTCTCCAGAAGGGCCCTGCTGCTCAAATTTTTTTCACAGAAGAATTTGTAATTTTATTGGAATGCTTGCAGACTTTCCGAACAATTATTCCAAAGTTTGCTTTCTGCCCCATAAATCATGGTACATTTGTTTAATTCTATCACTGTTACTAAAAGAACTTACTTCCCTCTTTTTTCCTCTCGCGTTTTACTGCTAATGCAATCTGTGCATGGTTAAGGTTTGTGAAGTATGATTTAATTATAGTCACTTTTTGTTTTCTTAATGACCTTGTCGTTCTTTACGGTTTAGTTCCATTGCTGAGTAGTGTAAGTTTTATTATTAGAATGTAGCCCAAAGAATAGAGCAGCCAGCAGAAAGGCCATTTTTGCATATGTTAGCCAAATTAACTGAAAATCTCCTAATTGTATGGTGAGTGTACACCGAACAGCTGAACTTTCGTATAGGGTCGGGAAGGGATTTTAAAACCTCCTTTTCCTCCATCATTCTGAATGTGTAAAAAGCGCCTCTTACATCACTTCGGCGGTCGCACCGTTGCATTAACGAAAGTAAGAGAAAGGTGGTTCAAAGCAGCGCTGGCATTTACGCCGTGAATACGAGAGAGGAACAAATGCCTCCGCCTCTCCCCCGACAGCATTTCCAGCCTTTTGTTCGGAGCGCTGCCCCGCCACCAGCGCACGAACTGGGGCTCCCCAGCTCAGCCCGGCTGCCGGGCGAGAGGCTGCGAGCAGAGCCGGTACCACTGCAAGGGCGAGAGGCTGCCTTCCTTCAGGAGCAGCGCTGTTACAGTGCGGGCTGCCGGGCGAGAGGCTGCCTTCCTTCAGGAGCAGCGCTGTTACAGTGCGGGCTGCCGGGCGAGAGGCTGCCTTCCTTCAGGAGCAGCGGTGTTACAGTGCGGGCTGCCGGGCGAGAGGCTGCCTTCTTTGCGAAGCAGCGCTGTTAGCACTGAGGGCTCCGCCGGCGGCAGCGGGGCGCGCTCAGCGCGGCCGCCCGCGATCGCCGCCCGCCCGCGCGGCTCGGCTCGGCGCGGCGGGGCTGGCACAAAGAGCTGCTGCCCTCTAGTGTCCGGGGCCCGCCCGCACAGCTGGGGCCCGAGCGGGCAGAGCATTTACCCATTAAAACATTGACCGCCCTTGTCTGGCTTTACTCTTCTGCTTTCATCCACACCCGTGATGAGAGAATGAGATACACCGAGACCCAGAGGGCTGCGAGCCCAAACTTCCTCTCCTCCATCTCCTTCAAGGGTGTTCAGTATATCCAAATGTAAGCATCAGTCCACCCCTAAAATTTGGCGCACTGATGCTTTCTGTGCGCTTGGGTTTCTTTGATTACAGTATCTAGCAAACTACAAAAATTATGAGTCTGAGTAATTGAAAAAAAAAGTCTGCTCTAATTTTGCAACATATTTCACAGCAAGTATTTAATTATAAAGTCAGCATTAATTCTCTCCATGACAGTAACGGCGCAAAACAGGTACAGGTACGCTGAAGAGACAAAAGCATTTAGTTTGGAGTTTCTGTTTATTTGGTTGTGTATTTTTTGTTTCATTTTCACTAGGAAGAGGCATTCCAACCCCCCAACATATTTCTCTGATGATAGTTACAACGAGCATGGAAAGATTCCAAAGAAATCCCAAGTGCAGAACCTTAAATTGTAACAATGATACCCAGAGGAGTATGGAACTGGTTAATGATTTAAAGTATTATGCCCTAAATGCTCCTATTTTAGCCAACAGTAAAGAATCTGTAGACAGTACATGCCCAGATCAAAGCTGATCATGTCAATGTCATTCAAGGAGGGAAGGATACCCTCCTTTCCCCCTGCTCTCCCCCCTACCCTTTTTTTAAACAAAGTATGACATCTGAGGAACAGTGTGTTGATTGTTCCACTGCCAGGATACGCATAATGGAAACATTAGCTCCAAGATAACTTTTAATCTGTCAGCCTAATGGCTCCTTAATGTGTAGAGGGCTTTAAATGTATGTCAGCCAGGGCTGTATAAAGTAATATAGTTTGTGGCCTGAATGGATCTAGATGACTCCGCACCATGACACAATATGGTTTATTATTAAGTATCAGCTCATCAGCTTATTCCCACGGACTTGGACAAGCTTCTCAATTTTCCAGTAACAGATTATGTGAGAAAAAGCTTGCAGTGCATTTTTTTTTTTTTTTTTTTACTTTTTCTTTCTCCCACCACTTCCAAATTACAAGTTTCTTCCCTAGTTGCACTGGGAGCCCTGAAGTGTATTTACAGCAGGCTGCACTTTATCACACATCAGCTTGACTGCTAGTTTACACTGAACATTTATGCAGCTTCCTTGGCCCAGGATGCAAACTTCACATCTTTGTATTCCTATCACCTTCATTGCAAATTTTTCCAACATCCCCTCCCTGCTGACTGCTTTGCTCCCCCCTCCCCTACTCTCACTTCCCTGCATACTCCCCTCCTTTTCCCCCTTCCCACAAACAGGCCAGTGAGACTTGACATGTCACAGCACTTGTCTGTGCAGGATACTTGCAATAATTCAGTGTGTTACTTTGCCTTCTGTGATTCCTCTCAGCTCTAGCTTAGGTGTGTAATTCTAACACCATTGCTGTAGACTGGATACAGATTTGATTTTGTGTCTTTCAGTAATTTCTTTCAGTCTGAAAGACCATTTTGTGCCCCGTGCTGTAGGGTGTCCAGAGGAAAATGTTATCATTTTTCGGCATCCCTGTGCAGGGAGCAGAGCAGGGGTAATTCATCTCCTCTGAATGGGAAGGTTACCTTCCTTGAGTGCTGTTACCCTCAGAGAGAGGGGGGAGTCGGGATCAGCAGTTTATTTCAGTTTACTACTGAAGATATGTCTCCTTTCTCCAGGAAACCTGCAATGGACCACAATCCCTAATTCACAGGCACTTCTTTGGGAGTATTTGGGGAACACTCCGTGAGGACTGTGGCCCTGGTGAAGGAATTTTGCCTTAGCCACAGCCAGCTCTGTCCCCAGACTTCTCAAGCACAACCTCACCCCTTTATACATAGCTACTTTATGCATCATTTTTGCTTACATTTACCCTCTCTATCCTCTTAAAAATAAATTAACTAGTTTATAGTAGAAGGAACGTTAATATTTGTGCATTTGTTATGCAAGCACTTGTGAGTATGTTATGATAATATTTTAGGTAATTTATCTGGGTTTTGTTTCTTGCTGTGATATTTCAGGTAATTTTACGATTCTTTTCCACAGCATTTAGCTGTGGTACAACCAAAGGCTTTCTTATCAGTTGTATTCTCCTCTTTCTGTTGCTACTTCTTCTCTGGTTTAAGGAGTCGAGCTCCTGTGTCTTGACTCCAGCTGGGAGCAATCTGGAAATGTGGTTGCAGCAAACAGATGAAATGGTGGCAGCCAGAGAGCCATCCCATGAGCAAGGACAGCTGCAGCTCTTGTGTTGCTGTCCTGTGTCACGCTGCACTTTGTGAGCTCATCCTCCCCACGCTGGCAGGGCTGTGTTTGCTGGGCAGAGCGCAAGTCTCATCTCTCGGGGTTACACACTTGGCTGCTTTGGGGGCTGCCTGGTGACCCAGATGGCCCTTTGCACCTTTTCTTGTCTTCCAAGGGATCGTCTCAGATTCCTGTGTCAGAGAATTCATAGGCTGGATCGTATTCCATAGAAACAAGTATTCTGTTTCACCAAAAGGAAATGAAAATAAGTTGTCAACTAGACAGCTAGTTAAAGTTGTTAGAGTTTCCAGGTAGATAAATACAAACTGAAAACTTATTAAACTGCTGTACAAAAGGGTTTGCTTTTGGGCTGTTGTTTTCTTTTTTTTTTTTCCCCCACCTTTACATATCACTTAGATAAAAAGATTTTTAAGAGCTTTAGGTTAACTTGACTCATGGAGGTGTTTTGCCTAAATTAGTAGCATTATAGACTTTAAATTGTTCATAGATAGGTATTTATTCTCCTCTAAATGTTGTCAGTAGGGAATTACTTTCCTTTATAGGAAGTTTATATTAATATTTAAGGGAATTTCACAGCTTCTGTTCATTAATTGTTGAATATGCCCAAGTGCCTATGAAAAAAATTATAATGGCATTGATATTTCATCCTGAAGGGTCTCAAAACAATTTACAGATTGGTAGTATAACCACACTGAAATGCACCCAGCTTCTTGGTGGAACATGGCAGCTGTTTAATAGCCCATAGCAAAACTATGCAACAGCAGGTTGTGCGAAAAGAGATGAATATGGATCAAACACAAATTGGCAGTGGAGGATTTAGGTACTGTGCTCTAATTAAAGTTAGGTGAAGTGGAATTCCAGTAGAATATTGAGTCTGTGTATGGAGTGGCACACTCTGTCTGCCCGCAGCTCCTGGTGGCAGGCCCTGTGGTTAGTCCATGTGAGAGACCGGCAGAAGGCTGTTAGCTGAAATCCACTCCCTGATGGATGCTGCAGACCAGCGTTTGACAAACACATTTAATTGTGGATACTTTGCTGCTTTCACTTGCAGAGGGGCTTATTAAAAACATTTGATGTTAAAATGGGTGCCTGGTGGGGATGTTGGGCAGATGTGGCAATAGGTTTTGATGAGGGTGGCAAAATTTTTTGGCTTGACTACTTAGCTATAGTAATTACTTTTAAAAGAAAACTGAATGCTACTGGAGGAAGCCGTGTTGCTGGAAGCTGCCCAAGTTGTGATGACTGAGAGGTGGGTTTTTCTAAATGTGGAGGATTAATGTGGTAGGAAAAAGGCAACAAGATGCTACCTGACAACAATTCCCTTAGATCACTGTCAGCTTGAGATGAATTTTGAGCTGTAACTAACTAAGGCTGTATGATCTATAGGTCTAACACTTCCCATTGCAACTTGGTTTTGCCACTTGTGATATAATACATCTGCAAACCTTTTTGTGCTCTAGCAAAGCGTATAGAGGTCTAAAAGCACCATAGCTCTCTGCAAAACATGCCAAATTTAAAAGGAGCTAACATGACTTGAACTTTTTCACATGCTTTAGTATGCATGCATGTATGTATTTATTTATTTGGATAATTGGGTTTTCCCTCAGCTAAGGAAAGGCTGGTGCTGCTGACATTACAATGTGTTTGTGAAGAAAGACTGATACCACAACACATGCAAGCAACTGCAAGGTCATTACTTACCCAGCGTAATTAGAACATCCATTCCGAAGGATGGAAACATTTAAAAGATAAAGAGTGAATTTAAAAATGATTCTTCCCAATGCAGTTTTTTCATAATTATAGTTCTAACAGCTTGTGGTGATGGTAGAATCAGCTACTTAAGAAAAATTAGAAGCCTCATTCAGGGAAGATGATCCCTCAAGAGACCTTGTGTTGTCATTTCTTAAGAACCTTGAGCAGAAACCTCATTCTGGATGCTGTGTATTGTTTTGATGTATAGGGGGTATACTTAGCTTATTATGGCCAATGCTGGATATTTTAATTAAAAACACAAGAACAGCCACAGATGTATTGTTTTCCCCTCATTCTTTCCCTTGTCTGTGTGCAAAAGAGCAAGTGTACTCCCAGCCCTGCAAGGAAAGAATACATGCAGATAGGCAGAAAAAAAGCAGTAGCTTTCCTAAATTCACATGTGACATATCTTAGCATCAAAATTCTCATTGCAGCACACAAACATTTTGCAGCTCTCTGAGCTTTCTGTACTTGCCAAAGGGAGGTGGGACATAAAGAGGAAAAACAAAGCAAAACAAATAACCATGCCAGTCACCGCATTTAATTTATGAGCAAGATTATTGTTTTACAAATAACCTTCATGATAAACAAGGTCTCATGGCAACATTTTCAACTGTGCTTTTATCAAGGCTCTCTGAGCAGCATGTGTAATATGCCTGGCAATCGAATCACAGCTGTGCGCCTGGGTAGGGAATCTCTGCGGAGACAACACTTCCTTAATTTAAACAATTGTAGGCTGCAGGATTTCAAAAATTTCAGCTGACTTTAACTGTCACTAGCCCAAGCACCTTTATCCCCAGGCGAGCAGCAGCAGCTGGATTTCATTTCCTGCTGCCAGACTGTCCGACATCTTTGCTGAACATCCCGGGAACAGAGCGTCTTTACTTTAAGGATTTTATTCAAGGTGACAGCTCCTCACACTTTAGCGTTCAGATCACCTCAAGTAGCTGAGATATCAGTGAAAATGAGAGCACTTCTCCAGCAAACTCCAAATTTAGATTGACTGAGGTTATCCTTAGGCCTCTAGACCCAGCCTCCACGACAGCACAGGCCTGCCAGTAACTTTAAAACTACAGTGGAGTTTGTAATGATGTCTGGGGAGAAATATTCTGCCAGAGCAGTGGAGGATACTATAAGCGATAGGAAATGATGTCAGATTTAGTTAGGACTGGAGACAGTGTTAGAATATACTTGGCATAATATGGCACCGGTATCTCTGTCAGCATCTCTGTTTTCTGTCACCGCACACAATCCCAGGCCTGTCTGTAGCCCTGACAGTGTCTTTTCAGATCAGGTTATTGCCAACTTGGAGACTGGCTCAGCACAGCACCATACAGCCCCCTTTGTTTGAAGTCTGCCCTTTTGTCATTAATGCACTTGATGTCTATTTAAATCTGACGGTGAATACAGTATCTGTTTTCCTGTCAGGAGATCATTGACAATATTAATACCTCATGTCCTTGCCTCATTTTCTAAGCACTGACACCTAGCTATAGTCTCCAGCATTCATCAAACAGCACTCTCTCACCAGCATCTCTATAAACAGTCTTGCTTCCAGTCCTTAAGAAATGCAGCAGACCTCAAACAAGACTTTTATCGATGCCAGTGAAAAAGGAGTCCAAAGAATGTTGTTAATAAACTGCTCGTATCCTTTGCATTTTGAGCTCTGAATGTCCTTGTTACCTACTTGGGATATCTGTTTAGGGAAAGAATAATTTGGTTGTCATTAGACTCTTGTTTAGGAATACTGTTATCATCCTTTGCATGTGGAAACTGCTTGACTAGTGAAATTATTGAAATTGAAATTATTGAAGAAAGCTCTGTGCAGGAGGGGAAAATGATCAGGCACTGCACTGTACAGTTCCCACTGCATTTGCATTATCCTGAAGAGGAGTGTTTTTCACAACAAATGACAGGCTGATCTATTTCCTCCCCACAACCCTCATAGGAGCGTGTTACCATCATGATGTCTTAGAGAGGAAGAAGAGCATGGATTTAGATTAATCCTTCATGACCCATGCCTTCCAAAGCTTTAGTATCTTATCTTATGTATCTTAACTATATCCAGACACTATACTGGAAAACAATGGCACAGAATATAAAAGCTTGCATAGTTAATTCATACTGCAAGTGGGAACAGTAACAGCTGTGTGAGTTCTGGAAATCTAAAGCAAGAAAGAATTGAAGATCTGCTCCTCCCCCTTCTTTACCCTTTATGCAAGGCAGTGCTTGTCTCCTTTGGGCTAGGTTATGTTTGCCCTTATGGAGGTGAGCTGGATACTGCAGTGACTGCTCTGGTAAGACACTCCCAAGGCAGAGGAGACCCTTCCACCTTCTTTCTGCTCATGGGAGATGACTTTAATTTGAGTATACATGTCTGAGGGCTCAAAGAGCAACACTGCTAGTAAAATTTAGCATCTTTGAGCATGTTCACAGGTGGGATGTAACTGTGAACTTACGCTTTCACATACCACTTAGTACCACCAGAGGGGATGCTTTTGAATAAGGTAGTGAGATTTGCAGGTATGTGTGTCTCACCCACAGCAGTTAAGCCTTCCTCAGGCATCTTTCTGCATGTACTCACTGTGAATAATGTGCCTTGCCTCCCAAAACCAGTATTATGGCTAATTATTGAAAGCATCCCACATGTGCCAATATTTAGCGTAATTAAATTGTATCTTGCTCATGGGATGTTGCAGTGTTGTTTGGAGAGATACTTTGAAAATGTTTTTATTGAATATTTATTTGTATGTATAAAAATGCTGGAGTCTGGGGAGGCCAACTGTTCTGGCCCGTGTCTGTCGATGGCTTCCCATATGGATTTCAGCCACTCCCTTCAGCTCTCTGTCACTGAAAACAACGATGATTTAGGTGCTTGCAGTATGACTTTGGAAAAGTTTGACAGGTTTTTCCAGGATCCACAATAACTGGCATTATTTGCTGTTGAGGTTTTGGGTTTTTTTTTTTTTTTTTTTTTTTTTTTTTTTTTTTGTTTTGTTTTGTTTGTTTTGGGTTTTTTTTTCTTTTTGGTTTCATTCATCAGGAAAATTTTTTAAGCACATAGCAGGGAGACAGCAGAAAGCACAAAATATAATTTCAACCCAGACTTTGTGGTTTTTTAGAAGCAGGAGAGAAGTACTCTGGTTTAAAACACACTGTATAATGTTTCAGTGTCATTTAGTTCTAGTTTTGAAGATACTAATGGATGTATGTTTAACAGGATAACTCATGTAGGTATTTAAACACATTTTTCAAGTGTATTCAATGCTGCTGATTGAAATGGCAATACTGAATATTTGAAATGCACAAACTTTCTTTCTTTTGCAGGACAAGAGAAAATGCTCCTTTCCCTCTTTCAAATTTCCCAAGTTATGTGCTTTATTGCATGTTATTCTACTTCCATCCTAACTGTAATTCATTTCCTTTTTATTGTAGGCATTTTGGGGAAATGTCGCTACATTTACTATGGAAAACATTCCGAGGGCAACAGATTCATCCGAGATGACCAGCTATAAAACACAGTGCTGTTTGGTGCCTCTTCAATCCCTCCACATGAGAAGCACAAATCACATTTACATTTTAAGCATGTAACTAAAGTCCTCTAGTGCCTTCTGCTGACTTTGCCAAGCCTGTCAAGATCATCCTTCTATCTTAGTCTGAGTAGTCACATCGAGATTGACATGATTGCCTTTGAGCAGGTCCCATCCACCAGCGTGACAGACAGCTGCAGCCGAGCAGGGGGCTGGCAGGGGAGCACGGTGATGGATGGCCTGGCCCGAGTGCTGCAGAGAGCAGGGTCACACCTGGGGCTGGGCCGAGCCCGCTGCATCCGCGGCGCCTCCCAAAGCACGCCCTTATCTCTGCCTGGCCTGCTCTGCCAAAGTGCCGCTGATACCCGAGTGTTTATAAAGGAGAGGGGCTGTAATTTCAGATGAAACAGCCCTTATCTGTTCTTCTCTTTTTCCCTGTGAATTAAGTGCTTGTGTTTCTATCGTCTCGTACATGCTTACACAAATCCTTTCACAGTTTGGTAGCACACCCACCCACCCCCCAAAATGAGCCTAGATGGATTATTTTTTCTTTCAGCAAGGAAAAATATATATCCTGACATCATTTTGGCCATGCAAAGCACTGTCAATTTGTATGGATGTTTATATGCAAAGGAAAAGGATTTTATAATTTCCCAGACAAATTTTTCTAATTCTTGAATCACATCTTCATGTTTACTAGCTCTTACCTTCAGAAAAGTGAACATTTCTTTATGTTCTAAAATAATTGTCATCGCTTAACTGTTTACACTTGGAAGTCCTTGTTAGTGATATTGATAGTGTGTATTATTCCTGGTTTATTGCACAAGCTATTTCTAACTTTTAGGGATTATGTTTATAATTAAATGCTTAAATTTGGGGAAAAAAGTGCTTAAAAGGAGTGATATAAATCTGCCACCAGATGGGTGTGATTATTCAGAGGGGAAAAAGGTCAACAAAGGCAACTGGTGGAATTAGCATAATTAGCAGCTTTACTAATATATTAGAGAGACGATATCTACCTTTTGATATCTATGTAAGAAAGGCTATTATCAAATTTTCAGTCAAGAAAATAAAAAGGCATGGCGAATTTTCTGCTTTTCTGATAAAGAGATTGGACATATTTAGAATCATTAACTTGTTACTTTGGAAAAAAATAAAGTCTCATACTTCATGCATATGTTGTGTTAAATTCTACTTGATACGATGGGATTGGCCAAGGAATATGCAAAAATTCTGACCTCTTGGCTGTTCCAAACCCATTCATAACTGATCCCAGCTGAGAGCTATCAATGCCTAGCTGTTCTTGGTTTGTTTGAAATTACTTGGTGGTCTTTATTCACTTTCCTGGTTAAAAAAACAACATACTAGTCTTTAGAAACTGTCTACCTTGGGGGCTTTTATCAGCTGGCATTACAGGTGGAAGTGACCTGAACATGGAAGGCAGTGGTGAAAGCAGATGTGACTGGTGAAATAGTGAGGCACTGGCTGGGTGCCAGAGGAAAGCTTGCTGCTGCTCAGCATTTTAGGCCTCACTCAGTAAACGGAAGCCTTTGCTCACTCTGCAAGTATATAATAAATCTTAAACAGATACTTAAAACCACTGATGAACACAGAATGATCCAGTTCACACCACTTGTAGCTCAAATGGAGCTCTGAGATGTTTGAATGGTGTCTGGAAAGCACGTTCTAGCCACTGGTCATGCCTCTTCTAATGTCATACATGACCACAAATGAAAGGCCAATTCAAATGGCAAGTCTGAGGAGATACCAGATAAATGAAAACTACATGCCTTTTTCTTTAATCAAAAATAATAATAGAAATATTTAGGGCACTTGTCATCTGTTTTGGTCACCAAAATAACAGCAATCTTAGTTTGTTCCTATCATGATGTCTGTTTTGAATGCCTCCACACATTTTGGCTATGGCAATGTTATAGGCAGCAGGATTTGGAATAGGGATGTTTAGAATAACCTAATGTCACTTTCAGTCTGTTTGCATATATGTTCTTGTCTTTATAAAAGGCTTTAACCCTGCCTCAAACAATAAACAGCACTTGCAAACTGACCGCATGATTTTTCCATCTTTATTTTGCTTGTTTACTTTTCCTAATGTCAAAACCATTTGTATCATTTTCAGGAGTGTTTTTTTCCTAGCAAAGCTTTGGAGGCAAAAATATTTTTGGAATGAAATTTGAACAAATTCTCCTCCACTTTGGATTTTGTTTTCAGTTGGGGGATTATGTACCTAGAATTAAATATGGTAAAGCACTAATTGAAATCTGCTTGAAAGAAATTCACATTAAATGTCTCTGATTCTGGAAAATCCAAAAGAAAATCTGTGAATAATTGCTTTGTATTACTAGCATGGATTAAGATATTATTTAAAAACATGCATGGATGTGTATTACTGTTTATGCAAACATCTTTTTTCTTTTTAAATATGCAGAGCGTTATATTTTCAGATATGTTCTGCTGAAATTCTGGTTCAAGAGATGGCAGAATTTTCACACTTGGGGTTGCTACTTGTACTTGGTTCATTCCTAAGTGGGAACTGTGCCTGAATTTCTTAAATGAACTATCATTTAGCATGAAAGTTACAGTACAGTAATCTAGGAAGAAGTTCCACTCTCTTTCCTTTGCTCCCCCTTCCCCATATGTGGCCCATTTTTTACTCTCAAGATTAACTAGGCTATTAAAAAATAAAAGATTTGCCTACAAAATTAAAAATATTTTAAAGTATGTGCATTTCAAAGGAACCACTCCAGTCTTAGTTCTTTGAGTTGTAACTTCAGTCTTAGGTTCAGTCTTGAGATGCCCTTTGCCTTTTGTCAGAAATCACAAATGAAGACATGGAGGCAAATGTTTTTACTAGGAGATGCCTAGAGAAGCTGTGCTTACTGCAATTGTAACTCAGTGTATTGAAAATGTTAATCCCTAACCTTAAAATGAAAAACAAGGAAAAGATCCAAACTAGAAATTCACTTCAATGTCACAAAGATGAATGACCTTCAGTGAAAATCCTGCTGTTGTGGATACACAAACCTAACTTTAGAGCACATTGGCTTTAATTGAATCTGTGGCATGCATAAATGATTTATGGGATTGCTGAAAGTATGTCACCACTGAAGCCACTTTTTTCTCCTTTCTTAGGGCTGATTCTCACAGTATCGACTCTAGTATTTGCCTTACTCAAACTGTGAGTATCTTTGAAGTCAATGTGTAGCAATGAGAATTAGAATTACTAAGTTTTGGGAGGCTGATAGGCAGCCCTTTTAAATGCTTTTGTTCTTTGAGCAGAACATTACTTGACTGCTGAGTGTTGATTTCTCACATCCTTACAGATGAAAAGTCACTGTGTTCTGGTGTACCATTGCTCCCATTTAAGACAGAAGAAAGAAACAAACCTGTTTGTGCTTTTGAAAATGCTTTCTGTAAAATAAAAGGGTTCATTTGCTGCCAGTGGATGTATTTTTCACTCCTGCCAACAGTATGAGTATGTTGGGAAATGTTTGCCCCCAGCAGAACTTTGCTGGATGCAGCCTTTGTGGTGAAGTTCTGAATCAGCCCATTTTACACTGACTCACATTGAGTCTTACCACATATTTCTTCTTAATGTGGTGTGATAGTTGGCACATGAATCTCTGCTTGCCCACTTTGGGAAAGTTTATTGTCTTCATTCTGTAGATCTGTCTTTTTGCTTTGTTAAATAGTTGGCATATGTGAAAGAAAGAGATGAAATTCAGCTTTCCAGAGGTGTAACCATATAGCCAGACTGACTCTTTATGTTTGACATGGATTTTGAAGTATCTGTTTGCAGGTTCAGCCTGCAGAATCTGACAGCAAATCAGGTGATAAGGAGTCAGGGGTCTAGCATGGCCTGCTAGCTGTTGTCCTCTGTTACCGAAGATCTCTGTGTCCTTGTCTGCTCAATTGTCATCTCATTGCACTGCAAGCAAATGATGGCACAAAGTTTTTAAAGTGAAATTTCTTCTTCTCTGCTCATAGTATAACAATTGAAATGCACAGTTGTTTTTTCGGTGGTTTTATATCTACACATGATAACAGTTACATCTCACTGGTTAGTCTTTTTCTGCTACTTAGTTAAAAACTATTTCTCCCCGTCTTTTCTACTCCTAGTAATGGGAATAGAACAAAACAAACAACATATGATTGTGAGAAAATAAGCATGTAAAAAATCTTACTATGGGACCATGCCTATGCTAATAACTCTGAGGGACAGGTGTGCAGGCACAGAGTTTGTGTTAATTGGGGTGGGGCTGGGCTGAGCCTCATCCCCCATGGGCACAGCTGTGAGCAGCAGGTGAATCCCATTGGAGCTGATGAGCCATGGAGTGCCCAGGGGCACTGAGCAACCACCAAAGGGAACAGAGGGCACACAGGTGCAGTGCATCAGCAGGAGGGGATTAAAGGCTGGGCTGAAGGACAAGAAGGGGAGATGCCTCAAGTCTTCTGATGAGGTATGGTGTTACTCTGTTTGGGCTGAAGCTTTTTGATCTTGTAAGGTGATGCTCTGTGTGTTGTGGCTGCCTCGACTGTGACATCTGCTGTGGTATCTGCTGTGACACAGGTGAGCGTTGTTATTCACAAACACATCTAAGTGGATTGATGGACCAAGATCTGATTGGAAGCCTCAGAGTTAGCCTGTGAATGTGGAAAACTGCTGAAGCCTTTGATTTTCTGGTGCCTCTCTTGGCTAGAGAAATTGTCTTGCCTAAAATGAGTTAATGCTCATTTCTGCTAATGTTATCCAAATACCTTACCAAGATTATATACTTGGATTATATAAGAGCTAGGCCTGAGAAAAATGGCATCTTCCAGTGATTTATAACCTGCTCCTAAGAAGCCTTAAGAGTATTTTCTTTGGCTTTTGCTATGTGAGAACATTCAGGATATACTCAGCACTCCTACTTCATCACAACTAGCTGAATTAATATACTTTCCGCATGCAGTTCTAAAGCAGCTGAATCTTTCTAAAAGTTACCTTTTAGGTTAGGTGACTCTGATGGACTTGCCTCTGGTGGTGTTGTCAACCTGAAGCTGACCCTTCCTTAGAGTTGCTGACAATTAGATTAAGATTTCAGATCAGGATTTTCACAAGCCTTCAAGGAGCAGATATTTTTAAGGACAAGCTAAGTCGTGGTCATGGCACATTCACAAAATATCATCATCATCTCAGAATCCTCAGCATTTTAAGGAAAACAGCATCTTGGAAAATATGTTTAGTTCTAGCTTCATTGTGTTCATAGGTTTTAACGTGAAATATATTCTGCATTATCCATTACATGCAAGTTTTAGGCTGTGAGACCAAGTTTCTAAAGGTGTTCAAAGCATCCTTCAAAACAAGTGTAAAATCTCTTGCAAATATTTTGCATTCTGATTGAAACTTTTGCTGCCAATTCGAAGCCAAAACTGTAAAGTCAAATTTGGGGATTTTTAGCCTAGTTTTATCTTAATCTACAACTTTTATAACAGATCACTGAACTCTCATCCATAATTCCTCTTAGAAAAAAACTACATCTTAATGATATTGTAGCTTTATAGGAAAAGGAAGGAAGCAGTTTGGAAATGTCTGTATTAAATGTAAGATTTAATTCAGTATTTTATTTGGAAATAAAGAGGAGCTTCACAGGATCTCTTCAGATTCCACTCTGGAGAACATAAATGGCAGAATTGTGCAGCTTAAATTCTACCTTACTTTTACAATGAAATTGGGAAAATAAAGTAAAGAATATGAAGGTAACCAAAAAATATATTCCTGACTTTGTTTTTATCTGCAATTTTCCTCCTACTTTTAATTTAACAGTGTTTTTGCGCTTGAGTATTTAAGATTCACTACAGGAAAAACAAAGAAAGAAGATTTCGTAAGACAATCTGCTTATTCATTTTATAGTCTTCTCTGATTTTTTAAAGACCTTTTGAACAATGTGAGCACTCAATTAACTGGCATTTTGTATCTACCAAGTAAGCAGACAGTTGTGGACTTCAGGGAATTTCCAAACACATATGCTGTTCAACCTTAGCAATTTTCTTTTACCTAGGAATTGTTTTCAGAAATTCCCTTATAATGAAATTTCTGTTTAAGTTGATAGCTGTAAATGAGGGCACAGTTGCTTCATTTCCTTTTGACAACAAGCCAAATTCATCCCTGGTGGAACTCCATTGATTTAACTCTACTTGAGCTAAGTTACACTGGGGATGAATTTGACCCAGCTTGAGATTTTTTTCTATTCATCTTTTCTTTAATTTCCTTTAGCTTAGTAGTCACTTTAGGGCTGGACAGAGAATTACAATGCAAGAGAGGCAAAAAGCAAAACTTCTCTGCTCAAGAGTCATTTCCTTTTTAATACCCTACTGATTTAGCCATGACTTGTAATGTGTTTCAGGTAGCCAAATTTCAACATCAATTTTGGAAGGAAGTTCACTATACTTTGAGTCTCTTTCCTTGGCTACTTCCCAAACCACCAAATCACCACCTACTATACAATGCACATATTATAAAAGGCAGTGTTAATGTCAGTGCTGTGGGATAAACTGCAGTTGTCATGGGGTGCCTGGTATGGTTAGCTGGAGCTCCCCTGATTGCCCCCCTCTGTCCGGTACTTGAGATGGGGGTACAGCTTTGGGATCTCTACATCTGTGATGCCCAGCATATCTTCCCCCAAACCACCCCTTGCAGTGCCTGGATTTCTGTTCTGCAAGTCCTGCATGGTTTCTGCCCACGTGGTAATCATGCCAGCCTTTTTTTTTTTTTTTTTTTGCCTTGTAAGTTCAGGGTTTTGTGTGTTCACACCCAATAAGTTTCAAGTTTGAGCAAAAGCCGAAAGCATCGTTCAGCCAAAATCTCTGCTGAGCTGTATGTGGTTTTCATCTGAAACTGTAAATCCACTGTGTTCACTGAGGGTTTAGCAAAACTGGCCTGAATGTCAGACCTCTAGCAGCTCTCCCAAATCTGGCTAGTTCTGGGTTTCATTACAAAAAGATTGCACAGCTCTAGCTAAGCCCTCATTTTCCACTTTCAGATAAATGCTTTCTCAGCTGTATTTATGAGGCTTAGCGTAAAAAAACCCCTACCAGCTGTTAATGTTAATCACAAGTTTATATCATAAGCACATTCTGAGTCTTATCCTCTTTCCATTCATGTCAGTGGCAAAGCTTTCAACATCAGTGGCAGTAGGAGCAAATATCACAAAATATAGTAATGCACACTCAGTTTAAAAGGAAAAAATAAAGGTCTATCTTAAACCAACAAAGTCAGGGTAGGATTCTGTACTGTTCAATGTCTTACACCATCTGCACATTCCCTTTTGCACCCTGAAGTACTTAGTGGTAATATAGAAGCAAGCATAAGGCTCAGGGTCATGCTGGAACAGTTGGCATTTTCTTATGGGTCATCAAAATAGACATTAAAACAGGGCATTTGACATAAGGAATCAAAAGATGTGATATAAAATGTTGTATTCATGTTGTTGCATATCATATTTCCTGAGTCTCATACCTTCTGCGTGGTTTTCTCACAGCAGATCTTCACAGCAGTGGTGTTGTTGGTTCTCAGTCAGGGCTCCTCTCCAAGGCTCTCCCTGACCACCCCGCCCCCTTTTATCTCAGTTACCTCCATGGGCTACAGCTGCTGCCCAATCAAGGACATCACAGCTGCAGCCCATTTACAATAACTAGAATCAGGGCAGGGTCACTAATACAATACAGAGATCTTTTACTGCCATACATATATTTACAATACATATATTTACTCAGGCCCCTACATTTCCCCCTTTTCTTTTAACAATTATACAATAACACAGTTACAATATACATATCTGTCCCAGCTCTCTGGCTGCACAGCTCTCGGCTGTCCTATCTTCCACTGTCCCAGCTCTCAGGCTGCCACAGCTCTCGGCTGTCCTATCTTCCACTGTCCCAGCTCTCCGGCTGCCACAGCTCTCGGCTGTCCTTTTTTCTATGATGTCAAGGGGTTCCATACCTTCTTTCGATGTTTAGCTGCATGTTCTTTATCACGTCGGGGTCACCAGATGTTGTATTCATATTGTTGCATATCATATTTCCTGAGTCTCATACCTTCTGCGTGGTTTTCTCACAGCAGACCTTCACAGCAGTGGTGTTGTTGCTTCTCAGTCAGGGCTCCTCTCCAAGGCTCTCCCTGACCACCTCACCCCCTTTTATCTCAGTTACCTCCATGGGCTACAGCTGCTGCCCAATCAAGGACATCACAGCTGCAGCCCATTTACAATAACTAGAATCAGGGCAGGGTCACTAATACAATACAGAGATCTTTTACTGCCATACATATATTTACAATACATATATTTACTCAGGCCCCTACAATAAAAAATGAGTGTTATCACCCATACTAAGAAAGAAACCCAGATTCATTAGTTTTGAAGCAGCTGTTGAATGATAAATTTCTGGAATTTTACACAGTGAAAACATTTTTTTATATATCAAAATAGAAATGAATATTATTTTACAAATTTTTAATCTATTCCAAAATTAATTATACTTAAGCTTTTAGAGAGGTCTGGTTGGTTTTCTTTGTGGTTTTTTTCAAATCAAAACTTGAAGGATTTCATCTATAAAGCATCCCGCTGCATTTTTCCTGTTGGATTTAAGGTCTAGCAAGTTCACATTTTGCCAAACTCAAGGGCCAGCTTCACTGAAATTTTTGAAATCTGAATGAACACTGGACCTGCAGACTGTGCTAGTGAACATTTTATAGAAAACAGGAAAGTGATTTTCAGGACTATGAGACTGGATAGGTGGTTTCAGCTTGTGCCAGTTTTAGCAGTTTACTTTAAAAACTTATCAAAGTAAAAATATATGTCCTAGTTTTCCTACTGCAATAATATAGCTAATATAACCTGACCTGAGAGGATGCTGAGATTTAATTAATTAAAATGTTCCAGCTCTATTGGCATAATATACCAAAAGAATCTTGCTTATTCTGTTTTTATTTTATACAAAATGCCATATTTAAAATCCTTTTTTCTTTTCTATTTTTAGTAAAACTAAATCCTAAATGTCACTGTTAATGCTACTGTTAAAATTTATCCTTAAGGGCTTTAAAACATAAATAGCAATGATAACAGTTGTCTTTTTTTGGAGCAGTTTGAATTTGAGGCCACAGTATGACATATTTTCTGGAAGTTATTTTTTTGTGTCATTGCTGCTTATTTGTCTTAAAGCAAAAGAAGGCTGTGACTCTTTTCTTGTTTAATAATGGCTATATCACGTTTGCATAAGTTGTTGTACTTCTTGGCTGGAATGCAGAATCCTTCCTTTTATGCTAAGTCTCACCACCAGCTTGTAGGCCACCTCTCCTCATCCCCCCAGAGAGGAAAAGCAGGATCATGAAGGATTTGGGATTCTTGTTTGTTCTTAAATAGTCGTGCCTATTTAATTGGTAATATGAAATATATTCTGCTCCTTTCCATCTTTCTTTCTGCTAGTCAGTCACTGATTTCCTAATTGTATGGGATGCTAAAGTGAATTCTTCACTGTGAAGTGATAGTTCTGTTTACATGTTTCTATGATTTGTTTGGTATTTACTTTTTAAGTTAGCCTTGAGTGCAACCAAGAAAAAGGTGACTGCGGAGGCATTCACCTTTAAGGTGATTGCTCGCGTTTAATTGAAGCTTATGAGTTTTTATATTTGTAACTATGTTCTGTTATCTAGCAATGAAATAAGCGGGGAAGCAGTGCCTCAGAGAAAAACCAAAAAACTTATTGCCAAAATGATTGAATGCACAGTGTGTTGAGTACCCAGCAAAGGCTGGGCACAGCACTGAGGACTGGAATATGCATCCATCCAGAGGGAGAGGCTGCATTTTACTTGGAGTTTTGGCAATGCCCTCTGCAATATTTCAGGTTATCCTCTGCTAAATGAGCATCTCCCATCCGAACCCAGGTTTTTCCACAATCAGATGTAAGAAGGCAGAATACTTCCCCCTGAAAAGGAGTTCACCCCTCTAGGACCCCTCTAGACCTAATATGGAATCTATGATATATTTTCAAAAAATGAGATTGAACTGTATGTTTGCACGTATGTACAAGCTCATGTGCCATCATTGCATTTCTCTTCTTTTGTTTTTAAAAATAAGCGGAACAAAAAGCCAAAATAATTATTTTAAGAAAATGAAAATTTTAGGTCCAACTGGTAGTCAAGTTCAGCTGAAGTATGGCCAATTGAAACAGGCAAAGAGAGCCCCAGAGAAAAATTACACAGTGTCTGACTGTGTGAAACATGTCTGGTGTCCATACACAGTCACCAATAACTGCAGGAGAATCTGAAGATCTCAAGCTGCTCAGGGAAAAGGAGAAAAAATTAGTGTTTGTTATATCAATTAAACCCAAAGGGCAAATGTCATAATCAAAGAGTCTAGTTTTAAGCTTTTTTTTTGTTTTGAAAGACAAAAAAATCCCAATTGGATCTTAAGAATGACATTTATTTATTTTTCAGTGACTGATATTGACACAAGACTGCTCTCTTCTTCAGAGTTGCATTTTCAAATCCTGGAGTCCTGCCCTGAGACTCCTTGGTGTCCATTAGCAGATCCATTTTCTACCCTTGAACTATGTATTCTTATCAAAATGTTAATTCTTCCAAGCTTTGCAAAAAACACCCCAGTACACAGTGTATTTTATATGCCAAATTATTCCACTTTAATGGAAAAAGAACAGAAATGTTAAGGAATTCGTGTGTATCTGAGTTGTGCACATCAATCTTCTAAGGCGGCACATAACAAAGGTCAGAAATAGCCTAGCGCTGTGTTTCGTGTAGCTCATCATTCTATGAGAAAATGTGCCCAAGTTCCTCCTAAAACATTGTTTTCAAGCGTGGTTACTACTGAATATATTTCTAAATGACAAGGTTTATTTGTCTGTATTTTGATATGTTTAGGGGAAACTCAGGCTGACAGTTAGAGGAGGCAGGAAGAGGGAACCACAACAAGTTCCACCCAAACACAAAATGTCATCTCTTCCCTAGCTAAGATACAGAAGCATCCTGATGAAAAAAAGAGCAGACATTTAAAAGTTTCTGACATGTGTCACAGATGCAGCCATTGAGCCAGTGTTCCTGATGTGGCTCGAAATGACAGCACCCCAGCCATTGGAACTGGCTGCAGGACATTCAAAGTTTGGTGTGTGTCGCATTTAATCCTTGTCATAGCACATCTCGAGAATAAAAAAGACAAATGGACGCAGGCAGTAGTAATAGTTCAAAAAACTTAAAATAAAGCTTGCCAGTCTAATTGATATTATCAAGCTGTGCTAACATTTACCAGCCACCAAGTAGACAGACAGGAGGTCAGCACCCTTTTTTCTACAATTTTCCCCCAAGTCAGAGGGATAAGTCTTTCAAGCTTTCTCTAAGGGTGACCCAAATGCATGAACTGTTTATTCAGAAATAGCACTGACTTGCCAAAGATACTTCTTAATAATCAAAACATATAAAGGCAAAAAGGCTTCAGCCACCGAAGAAGCAACTTGTCATGCATGACCCATGTTATTTATTTACACTAGCTTAGGATCAGGACCATGATGGTGATTATTGTACCAAGGAGCCAATAATTTATTGATTGTACCACCTCTGGATATTTCACATCCTTGTAAGGTTGAGGTGCAGGCAGCATAAAATAACATTCTTTTGGAGTTATCATGTTGGCATGCTCTTTCAAATAGTGTGTCTTTTATTGCTGGCCAAAAAAGTTTGTGTACATAAAATTGATTGTCTGCAGTGGCTCAGGGTCTGCAGCACAGATCACTTGAATCAAGAGCTTCACATCTAGGTTTCCAGAGAATTTATAGTCAACAGCCCCATTAGCTTGTCATTGATTGCAGTGGATGAGTGCCTGCTCCTCATCTAACTTCCAGTTTAACATAGGGGATACTTTTTCATTCAGCAGCCTGGGAGGTGAATAGAGAAGATTCAATTTAAGCATTTTCCAAATACAATCAGCCTCTGATAATGTGAATCCTCTGGCAAGTTGGAAAAAAATAAAAATCCTTTGTATTAAAAAGTCAGTGGTACCTACAGGCTATTGGACTGGTTTCTACTTAAATCATTTGGCTACCTAGGCATGGTGATAAATCAAGCAGGGTTTTAACAGTCCTCCCCATTCTGTATGTTAAGAAAGACTCAAAACATCCACAGCATTACAGTAGTGGAAGAGAAAATTCAATAGAAGAATACATTTAATATACACATTTTTTGTACGGTTTTATTAGAGTATTGAAAAATATATTTGTTACTATCCATTTAGCCATCATGTTGTTGAGAAGGAATGTTGTATCATTTCATTGTCTGAAGTTCAAAAATATATTTTAAATAGTGTTTTTACTTTTTATCTTTATACCCAACTGCAGAGCCAAAAGCTTGAAAACATTGTAAAAAAAACCCATATATTGGCATAGTTCTCATTAGGTCAGAAATAAAAAAAAATATATATATATATATCCAAAGAGACCTTCACCTTTTTTCCTCTACTCTAAAACACAAGTTTGCAAGAAATCAAGTTAGTGTGCTAAGACCTGAATTCTGACTATGTCAAGGTTCTCCCTTTGAAAACACTGATGTTAAAATGTAGATTGGCTTGGTTGCCCCAGAAGAAAAAGATGCTCACAACTGAACATCTGCATTTCACATGGTTTTTTATGCCTTGGCTGTGTTCATGGGGTGTTCAACCAGTGAACCCCTTCCTGTGTGTCTGCATTGGAGGATGGTGGAGAAAGTTGCAGCAGGAGCTGGTGCAGCTGAGAGGCAGAGGAGGCAGTGCTGGCTTTGCCCACAGAGACTCTCTGTGCCAGGCTGAGCTCTTTTTCCACAGTGCTACCAGTGGAGGGAAACAGGCTGGCTGGAAGCTTTGCCCTTTCTGCATGCAACGGGTAGATTGCAGCTTCCATGGTACATGGACTCACCCCAAAATTCACATCCTGGAAGATCTGCAGTTGAGACCCGTAGGGATAGCAGAGAGGAATCCATATAATATTTAATGGTACCTCACAGAGGAAATAAGCCTTGTCTAACTAGCAGCAGAAATGTAAATCAATGCTGCTCTCTGACAGGTCAAGTTGCATCTTGAGAGGCAAACCACGTCCCTTTGTTCCCATTTACAGTGGCACAAGGTGGTTCTGTTGCTGGCAGACCATGACACCTGAAATTGTTTTGCTGAGAGTGGGGACCCTTTCTATGTTTTGAAGACTGATGCACAAAGGACTTGGAATGTAAGAATGTGTAAGCTGAGATGGTAGATTCTTTGCTCTTTTTGGGGACACTATAATGTCCTTCTGTCAGGATGTGTTTGGAAATCTACCTCCTGCAACAAAAGCTTTTACGTGTATTATGTTCCTTCACAAACAGTGAAATTAATTATAAAGGATCAGAAAATCAGTAAGAAGAAAGGTATAGAGGGAAAAAGGCACAGGGAATGGCTCATTCTTTTACAGCTATGACAGTGATGAAGAGTATTAAAGGACCTAGAGGATAGAAGAAAAAATTCTGCAACAGTTTTTATAATATATAAATGGCTATAGTTAGCAGTCTTTGTAAATCATGTATGGATCTAATGATCTTTGGAAGTGAGTGTTTTCCACAGGGTAGAGTTAATATTGTGGCAAAAGGACCATCCCTGATCTTTTTTCTCCACTGTGCATCATCTTCCTGTTGAAGACAGGACATAGTTATCTTTGTCCCCTCTCATACACGGGCTATCATCTCAAAGAAACTAGAGACAAGTAGAGAAGAGAGACTCTTCATTCAAATTATCGTGTTGGATTCCATCCCCTCATTTTTGTGCCATTGCAGAACAGGTTTGCATACTCTTCAGCAATGTAAGTTCATCATTTCTCTCTGCAGATGAAACTCAGTTTTCTGCCAGATAGTTTCAGAGGATTTATGTAAGCTAGAGATTTCCCATTTGCCTTAATGGGAGGTACCCCACACTGTACAATAGATTAGTGGCACTGCAAAGGAAGATAAGTCAAAAGACCCCTAGAGTGCAATGTTGATTTTAAATATTTCCCTTCTGCTGTAATAACTTCCATAGCATCCTATGCATTATGAAATGCCTGATTGAGATAATTTCCTGCATTGTAAAATAAAGCCATAATTATCATTATTAAGTGTAATTAACTGTACATATGATCACCACAAAGAATAGAAAAAGACAAAGATAGCATGAAAACACTCTAATATAATAATTACTGGTCCATTTTTATTGTCCTTGTTAAATATGCATCCGCTAAATAATTTGATTTCATGTCTTGAGCCGTGCTGCACTCTGCTTATCCTATGCTGATTATAAAGGCTTAATCTTTTCTAGGAATCTTTTTATCATCAGTGTGTGGGAAGGACTGAAAACAAACAAACCTTTATATGTTATTTTGGGCCTCTCCATAACATCCACCATTTCCTAGACTTCTGTTTTCTAGTAAAAATTTTTTACTGATTTTTTGTATTTAATATGAAGGGTCAAGCCTTCTGGTGGTAAAAGTAGTTTAATAGAGATTCAGTTAGAAAATAGTCTTTGCTAGGGAAGAGGAAGGAAAACAATCTTGTGCTGTGCAGCAGCAAGTCCCAACATTGTTGAACAGATTCTGTGGGTTAATGGAGCAGCCTTGACTGCGGGTCTTGAACAGAGTTACTAATTCCAGCGATCTGTTGAGAACTTGGTACCACCTCTGGTTCTCTGACTAGTGGAAAGAAATAGTTACAAAGTTCTTGTGACCTTCAAAGTGGCAGCCTTAGAAAAAACCTTTCACATTTACATCTCATATATTAAGATAGGCCAAAGCTTGAAAGACTTCCTAAAATCAGATAAAATGGTCTGGATCTTTTCTTTGGGATGTAAGCTTGTTTTGTCGGCTCTTCTTAAAAGAGTCTAAATTCAATAAGATTTTTTGGGAAATGAGCTAATTAATGAAAAAATATTTCAGGATTTGGCACTTTTGTAGGAATGTCACAGACTTAATGGGATTAGTTACCAGGAAAAGAGGTTGCAGGACCTCACAATAGTCTGTTTATGCAAAAGAATTAGTTTAATGTGTCCTTGAAGTGAAGCCACTGTAATGATTTCTGAGATCTGCCTCTTGTTCTGGTCAGGTGCCATTTATTTTCCTGCAGCAATATTATAGCAGCATCACTTGTAGTATTTTCTGCTTAGGTCAGAATATCACTGATTCCCAAAAAATAAAAAAAAATAAAATTTTCAGTTTCCCTGAAGATCTAGAAGTGATGCAGCTGAGGTTTGGGTTGCTGCAATATTGTTATTGTTATTATTACTACTACTATTACTACTACTATTACTAATACTACTAATTTCTACAACAGTCAGTCACTCTGATAAGGGAAAGGAGCAGTTAGAGAAAGGTTTCAGTGAGGGGCAATAGTGGAATTTTTGCCAGGGGATGGATGGCAACTTACTGTGGTGATGGACTTTTTCCTGTACTCTCTCACAGAGGCCGGTTACCTTTTTTAATATAATAAAGGATGAAATAGTTAAATACATCACAGTTTTGCCAATAATAGGTGTTGGTGTATAAGTCTAACTGGCAGTCAGACTGCCCAGGTTATTGATTTTACTGTCTAATGGCTGAAAGAGATGTTATCTTGATTAATTAGAAGTCAAAACCAAATGCATCTTGCTTCTGTTAGATCTCCTGGCATTTGTTTTCTTTTTTTTCTTCCTCGCCAGTGTTGTCGTACATGCACCTTTAAAGCATTTTAAACTAAAAAGCTATCAAGGTCAGCAGTATACAAGCCCCAGGAACTTTATTTCAGCTGTCAAGTAGTCCTTAACAGTCCTGCTCTGCTTTTGGTGCTGGAAGGTACCCTTTTAAAGCATAAGGCTATTCATTTAACCTCAACAAATTAAAATCCAGTAGGCTATTATTCTTAGGGCTCTTGAAGTAACTTATCACCTCATTATGTTATTGGGCAGAAATGCTGACATGCTGAGTATTACTTTATATATTTACTGATGGTTTTACAAGAAAGCATATTTTTCTCTTTTGGAGTATTTAGTGTTCTGCAAACATGTTTAGTGCTTAATGTGGGTAAGCATTATAAAGACCACTGCAACATGGGAACATAAAAAAGTAGGGAGTTCTCTATCAGCTACTCTGAATTATGATCACTGAAATGATAGGTAGGGGGAGAAAGTCTAGGGTTAGTCAGCAATAGGAAAACCTTCAGATTTTTAATATATTGCATTAATAATCACTTCCTGGGGGTTTACACGCTCTCAGAATGCCAAGTACTAAGGAAAAAAGGAATCTTGCTGCATTTATAAACAATTTACATCTCCCAGAGTTTACTTCCAGCAAATGAGTAGTTGTTTGATTTAACTTGTGTTTTATATGATCACAGTCTAGAGCTAAAATTACCTTACAAAATATACAAAAATAGAATATATTGCACATTCCTGAATTAAAGTGAAATTGCCATGTTTATAATATCAAAACTTTACCAGAGATTCTGTTGTCACAATTGGTCTGATTCTGAAAATTGTACAAGAATCATAGAATCATTAAATGGTTTGGGTTAGAAGGGATATTAAAGGGCACTCAATCCCACTGTCAATGTCACTGACAAAGATATTAAACAGCACCAATCTCAATGTCCCTAAGGAATGCCACACATCATTGGTCTCCACTTCAACAAGTTGACCACAACTTTTTGATTGTGACCATCCAACCTGAGTGTTCCATCCATCCAATCCATGTCCCTCCAAACATGGAAGTTGTGCAGGGTAGTGTCAGATGCGCACAAATCCAGGTAGATTATGTGTTTTGCTCTTCCCTTAGACACCAGTCTGAAACCCCACTGCAGAAGACTGTCAGCATTGTCAGGCACAATGTGTCCTTGGAGAGGCCCCGTGGGCTGGCACCAGTCACATTCCTATTTCCTGTGTGCCTCAGCATGGTTTCCAGGGGGATCTGCTTCATGATCTCAAGCAAGACTGACTAGCCTATCGTTTCCTGGGTCTTGTTTTCTCAAAATATCAGGGACACATTTCATATCTATTTGAAATTCTGGGAATCCCATTAATGCAGTAGCTTTCTGTTCAAAAGTGTGTAATTTGTTACAGAAAACCACAAAGCACTGACTCAAATATTGCTGCATCATCTACTGAGCAGATGGTTTACATATCTTTCTTTCTTCTTACTTGCTCCATAACACTTTAGCATGCAGTTAATCTGCTTATCAGGTCTCAATTCTCTCCTTTAGTGTTTCTTGTCATGAGTGTCTAAAGAAAGATGACCTACAGCACTACACAATTTATAGGTGTGGAGTGATTTAAGTAACCAATTTGTAAAGCTTCAGAGTCAATTTATCTTCTGCTTTTCCCATGGAATTTACCTAGAAAAAGTGAAAAATGCACAAGACTGTTAAGTACAACCCCCACTCTGCTTGTCTACCTGGTGTTCACAAAGAAAACAGCCCTACCAGGAGCCTGCTCAGTCCAAGCAGCAGACTGCAGGTGTTTTCTGAAATAAGGACATAAAAGGACAGAATGTAAATCAAGGCAGCCCTGTGGTCATTTTAGTTGGCATTCTTACCATTTTTCCAGGTCCATGTTTACTTTTTAATGTGCTGTTGCATGAAATAAGAAGTTAACACAGACATTGCAATGTCCTTGGACATTTTTGACTATAGGCCTGAAATATAGACCTCAGTTTTATTTAGTTGAAATTCATAGTACAGTTTCAGTAAATTTAGTGCTGCTGATAGGTGTCAGATTGAATGCATTGGATAGCAGGTTTAGGTAGTGGTAAGATTAGCTATCTTAGACCTTCATCTAGGCAGAGGTATAATTCAGTATTTGGGTTTTATTTGGAGACCACCTGTGGAGGGGGGCCTGGTAGTGTGAGTTGTAATGCTGAACATTTTCTGAAAAAGCTAGACTGAGTCCACTCTGTATCATCTCTACAAAGTGTATATATGGTTGTTTCCATTCAGAAGAGATGTTGACTCCTTGCTCTCTTACCAGCCAACACATCCATTTTGAATTCTTCAAAGAAGAATTCAAAGAGCTGAACCAGAGGACAAATCAATAGACACTGAGGAGCACATATCAAGGCTAGTATTGTGATCATCCTAATTTTTACTACTCTGGCCTCTATGTAAATAAGACCAAAATCTGGTAACAATTGTCACAGTGTAGGTGTTTCTAATCTTGGGGAAAAACCCCAAAGAAATTAACCCAGAGATGTTCAAATCCCTTATTGTTGCAAAGAAAATATTGAAAAAGCACAATATGTATTTATATATAAAGTACTGAAAAATGGAAAAGAGGTACTGACTTTGGGTTAAGTGGTGCAGAAGAGTTTACACCATCATGCCAGAATGGTACCAGGTCCCTGCACAGGTGAGCATCCAGGGCACCAGGATGGTTTAACATCATCCTGTGCTCTGATGGAGGTGGCAGCGTTGTTTTGAACCAGGTCCTTTCTTTTCCTCTGAAAGAGGAACTTTCCCCTCATTTCCAAGATGTCTTTCCTCTCACAGCAGTACTCCTTATTTCCTTGTTCCAAAAGAATATTTTTTTTCTGGGCAATGTCACCATTCATTTGTGGAATAAAGGGAAATAAAAGCTGTAAACGATTGATTCTGGAAGTTTACATGAGGGAAATGCAGAGTCTTTCTTGTGAGCCTTGGCATGGCTGTCAGAGTCCTGCCTCAGCTGCTAAGAAGGGCCCAGCTAATGCAGTCAGGTTTGCTCCATCTGCCACGGCTTTGAGTGACAGCCACGGCCCAGTGCACATCCTCTGAAAACTAGCATCAGGGAATGACATACAGTTTGATAACATAAGATGCTTAGGTTTTTTGGCTCAAGTGAGATGTTCAGAGCTAATAGCCCTGTGAGCAGAGTTTCAGCTGTGATCTGTACCTTGAGATATTGGTTGTGTCTGGCTCAGGAAAAAGGGGAAAGAATGAAAGCTTATTTCTAGAAAGGTTTCCGATGAGCAGCATTTGTCATTGAAGGGGAAGATGGGTATAATTAGCTTGTCAGTCTAGTTTGGGCTGAGCTGGCTTTCTGTGGTAAGAAAGATGGACTAACTGCCAGAAGAGCTGACAGGCAGTCGATAATGCAGCAATTAATGTCATAAATAATTCTGGAACCAATTATATCAAAATGGACTCCAAGCTTTAAAAAGGAGCAGAATTCCCTTATTCTTCCTGCTAACAGCAAGAAGCAGCTTTCATTTTTCTCTATAATTACTTTTCATTGTATATAGCAATAAAGTAGGGCTTTTCTGTCCATATTTAAAACTTGTCTTTCTTGCCTTCCCCCGCCTCCTAAACACTCTTTACCCCATAGGACAAGGTTGTTACAACAGATCTGCACTGAGGTGAATGTATAATTTTTCACATGGTTGTTACATGATAATTTCCGCTGCACCTAAATGACTAAGAGCCAAGTTTTCTCAAATGTCATGGGCAATGACAGTAGAAAGTACCAAACAATGGCATTTGGAAATAAAGACATTTCTGAAATAAATTGATTTGTCTTATTATTTTAAAGGTTGCTCTGACTTGCTTACACTGAACTTATTGATTTTTTTTTCTCCCTTTTCTCTGTACAGTTACAGCTATGGAATCTGAGCCAAGCTATTCCCTTTATGCTGCAAACACAATTCAGAACAGCCCTGAGAGTTAATGGGCATTCCCTTACAAAAGACACCAAGTTACAAACACTCTCTAGAGTGATATTCTCCTTAGCTGTTTCTCCATGTGCTGTAATACAGATGTGGACACAAAGCCTGTACTGGCAAAACCCCCACAGTACTGCTTTTGCTAATGGTCTTTCTGTAGTCTTGTCCTCTCTTTTTTTTTAAAAAAAAATGGACTATAGAAGTAGTAAATTACTGTAGCATTCGTTCACAGCTTTGTTCAGCGCCTGACAAATGTTTCCAACTTTTCAACTATGGTGGCATTTACTCCTGGGAGGTTGGGGAAAACAGTTCATGAAGTTCCCACTGTTTTAAAACCAGAAACATCTGTTGGTGTCACATGCAGTTTGTTGGCTGGGTCCAGGAATAAAGAAATCCTGCAGCCGATCAGCTCTCTCCTTAGCAGTAGGTGTCAGTATGGTGAGTGGTAATTACAACAGAGAGTTTTAGAGGACACATGATAATTAGGACAGCTAACAAAAACATAAACACTGACATTTACCATACTTAAAGCCAGAAATGTTGTCTGCTGTGTCTGTACATTGTTTCAGACCATGACAATAGAGCCATAATTAGTCCAATCATGCTTCTAAGGAACAAAGACTTTCAGATTTTGGATATGCAGCCCAGTGTTTCAGCAGGAGGAATGGCAGAAAGGGGGGAGTGATCTGTGGTGTGCAGAGCTGGGAGAGCTGGGTTCCCTTCCAAGCCCTGCTGCAGGGATGGTGCTGAGTGGCTGCCAGGGAATCGTTGTGTCTGTCAGCACAGCTCCCCCAGCCACAGGGACAGCAACGCTCACCCTGCTACGGTTGTGTCCGTATTAACGCATTTTTAAGCACTTGGAGATTGTCTGTAAGGAAGGGTGATGGAAATTCAGTACTATTGAGGGAAGAGACCATCTGTTTCACATCTCATTAAGAACTATATCCTGTTTCTGCTCTGTGGCCCAGCAAGGCCTGAAAACAAGGAGCTATGTTTAAACAATACTTCCCCAGTTAAACTACAGTATATATAAATTGAATTCAGTTTTGCTCCAAATGACCCACTTTCTCTGCTCACAGAAGTTCTTCAAAAGGTAAGATTTTGTCAGAATTTTGCAGGTCAACTCTGTAGCCGTTCAGCAGTCTTCCTATCATAATTTTCTTTTCTATGCCTCTGCATTTCTAGGGAAAGTACTTCACTGCCCTCATGCCTCAGATCATTCAGTGCACCACTTCTCTTCAGTAGAGAGGAAGTGTCAATGTTTTCCTTATAAGAATGCTTTCAAGCATAAAGGTAAAATCAGTTAAATTTAGTCTGGAACTAATGCTCTAGCAATCATTATTTAGTCTGCAGAACTCTTACTGACCTCCATTCTGGGGAAAATCAGTTCCCTGTGTAAGTGGACTTTATAAAAAAGATATTTAACATGTCAAATGAGATTTAAAATATCAAATTAAATAAACTTAACTTACTCAATGTCATCTGCAATGCCACCCCAAAAATTTAGGTTTTCTATTCCAACTGCCAATATTACTGATGTCACTATTATAGGAAACTTATGGCACAATGACCAACTGCTATGCTTGGAACAAGTAACAGATTTTCAGTTCGTCAAGACAGTGAGCTGTCAAGAAGCAATTAATATTACTTCAGATGCCTTGTATCACCACTTGTACTTCTAACAAAAACACAGGAGTTATTTTCTTCCTAAATAGCTTTAAATAATCTTTTTTATTAGGTATATTTTAATGATTACTAAAGAAAGAAACGAAAATCGTATGAGCTATTTTGTAGTCCTGAAAGGCAAATGCAGCGTAAACTAATGGCACTACTTACTTAGATATTGTTGCTCCTTTATCCTCTAAATGCCTGAAAATATCTTTCTCTAGAGGTGAAGTGCCGAATGCAATGACTTTAGCACCTTGGTTTAGCTCATGATGGGAGATATTATCTAATTTTATCCTCTGTGTGTTAGGGTGTTATGTGTTTTCATCTGTTGCTTGAAGTTGCACATTAAAATTCCAAGCTCTTCTGGCTGTTCACTACTGAGAACATTGAAAGTGTACATACTCATTATAACTTAGTGAATTGGGGATGATTACATACCATAATGACCAGGTTTTCATCATGAACTTGTGTAGGCATCCTTTTGGATTAAGCTTGGGCTATTCAAAAGTACGTGTTTTAAGTCTGAATCACAAACACAGGAGTGGTCATAGTGGAGCAACGCAAGGCAGAGAAATGGGAAGGTGGGGAAAAGGCAAAAAATTGGCTTCAACAGGCAGATGAAGGAGTTTCACAGACATCAGTATAATTTATGAGGTTTTTGGTTACTTTTTTTTATTACTGACTGACTGATTTACATAAGCACATAAATTTGTAAACAGACTCCTCTTTCCTTTAGGTGTAATAAGCTGCCATTCATATCAGAGCTGGGTTTCCTCTGTCTTTACCCCAACACTGTTTTGCTGTATCACTCTTTCCATTTCTTGGCTCTAGCTTGCCAGTAGGGCCCAGCATGTCCAAACAATGACAGATTGTTCTGAAGCTCAGTTCTCTATCATGCAGTTAGTTAAGAAGCCAGGCTGATGTGCAGAAAAGGAAAGAGAAGGTTTGGTGGGGAGGATAGATGAAAAAAGTCCTATTAGTTCAGCATATCTAGATCTTTGACTGTACATATCATGGACATTGAGGGTTTGGAAACCTGGCCTTCATTAGGGAGTTAGCTTGGAACTGAGGAACTAATATCTTTCTCTTTGGAGCATGAGCTTTGAGGACAGTGACTTTTTGTGTGAGTTCATACAGCATTGTTTCTGAAGGGATTTTTCTGAATGGCTTTAATACAAACAGTAAATAATATGCCATGAGTGCACAGGATATGATTTTCTCTCTAGCATTTCTGTTACTGAGAGGAGTGGTTTGTCTTCTGTGGTGTCTCCAGCAGCCAGACTGACATTCATTTTGTTTTAAAGCATCTATCATACTTTATGGCTTTGGGTAGATAGGTATGCTAAAAAATGTTTTGGTTCCTGGTGCATATTTACTTTTCTCTATCTTTCTAGATCAGTTCTGGAAATTGCAGGAAGGTCACCAGGGAAACACAAGAAAAGGTTAATTGAGAGCATGCTGGTTACTTTTAATAGCAAACCCTAGTATGTACCATAATGTGAGCAGGGTAATGAACCTTTTTATTGGCTGAAAAGAGAAGGTAAATAAATCTTGCTGAAGAAAAAGAAAGACAAATTTGTGGCATGTGAGTACAGTGCTGTCTACTGCAGTGCTTTGGGACTGTTGTCTACCAAAGTACCAGACTTTGTACCAGATAAGTTATGAGGTGTGACAGTAACACCTCTGTTGATGCTGATGGTGCAGCCTCCATGGAAAGCTAGAGGATCTGTTTTACTATATACTGAAATTTGTTTTATTTTACTCAATTCTTGACTAAGAGGTGCATTTAAGATATTCTTACCATCACATTATGTTGCGTCAGCAAAATTCTGCTCTTGGACTTAATATTAGATTTTTAATAGCTTTGATTTTCTTAGTTGCTGAAGGAAAGCTTCAAATTCAACCAATCTTGTGCCCCACCACAACATTGCTTCTGATGTTGCTACAGAAGTTATACATTTTTATTGTTTTATTTTTAAAGGCAAGTAACTCACCACTATTTGAAATTGTGGAATCAGCAGTCCTACATTTCTCTATTTGACAAACAATGTCAGCTTGGATGAAAGATGAAAAAGATGTGGTCTTGGAGAAATTTTAATTTTGCTTATGGAAGAGGAATCTGTTGCTCTTAGTTAAGAAAGAAGTTTAAGAAAAGAATTAGGGCACCCTGAGAACATAATGGTGTTATTCTCATTGAGTTTTTCTCCTTCAGAGTGGATAGCAGGAGTGTTAAATTACTACCCAGAGTATTTAAACATTTTCCTTTCAGGGACTTTTGTAGGATTAATGTAGATATCAAGTGAAAAAATTAAATTTCACCCACATTTTCTCTAGAAGTGCTTTTTTTTTTTCTTGGCAGACCCCACATGAGTTTAATTGTTTCTGATTTAACAGCAGGATTAAGTTTTCTCTCCTTCTGCTCATGGGGTTGTTTCCTTCCTTTGGTTAATGTGTCAAACACCAGTCCAACTCCCTCTCTGTCTACCCTTTCCAGTAACTAACTATGTTGAAAAATATAAGACAATAAGAGAATACAGTGTATAATCAAGAATAAAAAATTATTATCTTCTACCAAAGTAAATCATAGCCAAACAACACAGTTATAATAGAAATACCTTTCCTATGTCTGATCCACTAACACTTACTTAGTCAGATAACAAATAACTTGTTCTTGGAGAGAGTGCCCTGAGTTTGATTTATCTCTGAGTGTAAGTAAATATGAAAAGGCTGCCAAATCTGCCTATATAAATCTCAGCTATCTCAAAATGTCATGTATGGGGGAAGTGAAAAATTAAGAAGGTGTTTCTGTCTTAAAAGGGTATGGAGGCAAAAGGTTCTGCTTTTAATTCTTCTTAGGGATGACGTTTCTCTGGTTGATACCTGGGAAGAATTAAGGAGAAGCTGGAAAAAAATGCATACAAGTATTGTGCCAAATAACTGCTCTTATTTTTGCTGATGTAAATCTGGAGTAGATCCACTAAAGAGTCTGGAATTAGTCTGGCTTTGTCCCAGTGTAGCTGACAGCAAACTGAGAGCCTTTCAAATTAATAATATTAAATCTCAGCGTTGTTAAGATTTTTCTTTTTGGCTATAGTGGCCATTGTTTGTTTGAACAAATAGAACAAAAAGAAATCATCTGAAGATACTTATATACTGCTGCACAAGTGAGAATAGAGGGAAGACTGGGCCAATGTGAAAATCAAGGGTAAGAAAATAGTTTCTTTAACCATTGTTTGCATATGTTTATTCTTGTCTGACAACACCGTACCAGACTTAGGGGTCCATTTACAAAGGAAAAAAAAGAGATGGCATGCAGGGCTGGATTATTAACTCAAGTATTAAGAAGTATAATCCAGGCATAAATCCTGCCAATTTGTGAATTTTCACCCATGGGCTTTATATTTTTCTCACTTAATATTGTGGTCATTGGAATTACTCCTGACTCGTACCAAGGTGGTTAATATCAGAATCAGGCCCTCTGCATCCTGTGTGGGTTTGTGAACCAGATGCTCCATGTGACAAAGCATGTCAATGAGCCTGAAGTACTTGTTGAGCCTCAGTCCATCTGGGAGTCAAAGGTAGTTTGTTACCTCTAGGGTGGGGGCTTTAGTTGAATGTGTCATCCTACTCAAATTCATTAGATGAAAAGTGAGTATCATCTTACATTACATAAGTTCAGCTGGAATGTATACAATGTCAGTAGCATGGGAGAAGAAAACATGTGTTGAATACATCTAGTGTGTCTTGGGGCTCTGAAGGTCACTCCACTAAAGTAATATATAGTGCTGGTGCTAGTGGCTCAAGGTCAAGTCAGCTTGCTTTTCATAATGCATAAACCTCAAGCTCGCTCAGACACCAATCATCTGACCTAAACCTTGGAACAAATATTTTACTAAGTAAATCAGTGAGCATGCTGGCATTTCTATTAACCTTCAATGCACTGGTGACAGAAAATGAATAATGATAAATAATAACTCAAGCCTGTAAATCATGCTTAGCATCAGAGGGGAAAAAAAAAAGAAAAAAGAAAAAGTCTGGTGCACTACCATCTGCTAGGCTGGCTGAGCCTGTAGGGAGAAACCCACAGCAAAGGGAAATGCGCTTTCCCCCTCCCACAGCAGCTCCCTGGGTTTGAAATTTGGGGGTGGGATAGAGTGGGCTTTGCAGAGCGGTGAGGAAAACACTTGAAAGTGAAAATCTGATTGTGCACAAACTGCAGGGAGCCTGGGTAAGAAGAGCTCTGTTACTCAAGGGGGTAGGCTTGTTTGGCAAGCTTGGAAGTGGACGAACTCTTTTCTTGTCCTGCTCTCCCACTGACTGACCATCAGCAGCTCGCTGGTTGTAGCTGAAATGTAACAGATTTCAGCAACTCACCACTGCTGAGGACCTGCTTGTTTTATTGCCCCAGTACTCTTCCACTTCCTTTTCTTCTGTTTTCCTTTCAGCTTTGCTACTGGTTAGGGTCACCATAGCCACACAATGGCCTTAGGGAAATTAAGCTCATAAATTGTGAAGAAAAGACACATTTACCTATATCTTCCACTGTATGATACTTTCACATGTTTCAGCTTCATTCAGAAGTGCTCTGGTTCTCATATTCTTTAGATTTTTGTAAGGTCTAATTTTAGAATATTACCATTAATTTGTTATTGGGTTTGTTGCAAGGAAGGCTTTTCTTAGCCATTTTGTCTAAAACATTTGCCTTTCAAAAGTTTTCACACAATCTTCTTCTTTTCCTTTTCTGAAATGTTTTTGATAATAAGTGCTGATGGATCAGTGGATTCAAGTACATCTTGTGTTGAGTTCACCTCTCTAGCTGGAAATGCATTTGTAATGGATCGTCAGGCTGGGGACTCTGGACACATTTGTGACCCTGCTGCAAGAGGGGAAGACAGCATGCATTACATAAGGTAGCTGCTTCCAAAAACCACAGTAAACTCTCATGGAGAACCCTTGTCCTTTCACAAAAGGGTGTGCTGTGACACTGGAAAAAGATGAAATACAGGGAGGAGAAGCCCAGCCTGATGTTTGCTTTCAGTGGGATCAGAGCACGAGGTGTGCTCAGCACCTGGTACGGAGTGATAGGAAGAATGAAACACACAGCAGTGGCTGTGCTTGCTGTGGAATCACAAAAAAATCTAATCCACAAAAAAATCTAATCACAAATAAATCTAATCACAAACAAATCTAACTCAGATACATGAGGAAGGATGAAGTGAGAGGATAAAAAGAGTTAGGGGCTTGAGTTCATATCTGTAATTCATTTTTTGTCAGAAATGGGTGTGAAGCAGAGTTTGAAATTTTCAAAGAGTAAAAGCATTATTTTTTCAGTCTGGAAAGCAGGCAAGGCCAGCCATGATGTTAAGATTCATATCTGAGTTCAGACTTGCAACAGACCTTTTTCAGAAGAAGACTAGATGCCTGAATCTTTTTGTGTTCTTTTTGACCATTCCTCTCTTTAGACCAAAGTAAAAATAAAAGTATTGCCCACCAGCTGAACTCATGTTTCTTCCAATGATTTTGTTTAAATTATATTCCCAACTGAATTAAAGTGATAACATAATTTACAATGCAGTAACTATCTGACATCATTAAAAAATATCTCAGTCAGGATACTTTATCCCTTACTTGAGTGTCAGGACTGGTATCCCATGGAATAGAAGGGAAAGTATGGAAATCCCAGTGTTTCTGTCACTGCCACCATTTATTTAAAGCCAGTTTGGAAAGGGCCCTTCACATAAGAAAATGAAGAGAAAAAGATTTCTATAAACCAGCCTCCTCATGCCAAATTTCATGCAAGTAGAATGAGTAATAGTAAATCTCTAAATTTTGGCATCTTTTTTTAATTAAGGGTCTATTTTGTGAAAAATGTCAGAACCTCAGAAAAGACATTATTCCACAAAAATAAGCTGTGTGGACACTGCTTCCAAGAGAAAATGTATTATCCTGAGAAATTATGTAGAGGTGGCTGCTGCATTAATATACATGCATTTCCCAGATAACTTTAGGAAAAATTAGCCTTATCCCAAAGGGGCCATCACTAAACATAATTTATTCTGTCCTTTGCTATATCCTGACTTGCCCTTGAGAAGACATTTCCCATTAAGCAAAAGTGAGCTGGGCTCATATATGTTAGGTAGCTGGTGTTGACTATTCCCAGGAAGAGTCAACAAATTAAAGTCCCAATATTGATTGGTAATCTGAACCTTAGTATCCCAATCCTTATATCTTTCTAAATAGTATAAAAATAATTGAACCAAAACTGAATAAGTGCAAAAAAGAGTAAGAAAGCAGGTTGTGAAAAGGAATGGATAGTACTTTCATTATACTTAATTTAGCTGAGGCTGTTCATTAGTTTGATGACTTTTTAATTTATTTTATTTTGTTCCTAAATTGAACTGAGGCTGAAAATAATAATTCAATTATTATAACATTTCAATAATAATATTTATATTCTTAATAGCAACATTTTTAATAGTAACATCTAAAAGGCAGAGATTTTTTTTGCTTATTGGTTAATTTGAAGTGATGAAAACACTATAATACAAAGAGTTCAAGTAGTCTTCCCAAGGTTTCACCGCAAATCCATACTAGAGCCACAAATTATTCTTTATATTACCTGCAAACTATAATTAAAAAATGAAGATATGGTAAAAGGGGAATTCCAGTTTTCTTATCTGGGAATACATAGCCTGATATCTGTGGTACGTTTTGCTTCCTGGCCCAATTATTGTTAGTCTTATGCAATTACACACACACCCCTCAATCAAAAAAATCTCCACATATATTCAAATTGAAATAATTATGCACAAGAGAACACTCTGACCTTCTTTTTAAACTTTTGAGGAAATTGCCCCAAAAAGCTATAGGCAGAGAAGGAAAGAAAAATCCTCAGTAATTAGTATTTACTTACTACTTTATAATGAGACTCTATCAACTTAAAAGTGATTGTCATTAGTTAAAATCTGGTGTGTATTTTTAGCTATTCATATTTCTGTTGAAAGGAAGGACTGTGTGCTGAGTAGAGCTTGGGGCACGGTGATTACTCAGCCACCTTTATTAAAAGCCTTAAAATACTGTTTAACTGTAAGCATACATGCAGCAGGGCTAGGTCAGAGGCCAGAGCACATTTGGGGCAGATTGTGTGCACAAATGTGACACCACAGGAGTAGCTGGTAGTGGCAGTGGATCTATCCAAACACAGGTGATCCTCTCTTACATAACTGGGAACCCAGGTTCACAGCTGAGCATTGGTAATGGGAGAAGCAAATACTGGTGCTTTAAATCTAACCATCCATTCTTCTAGTAAATTTGCTCCCGTGTGTTTACCTGTGGATAATATGAAATTTCTAATTAGAGGTCACAGTACCTTTTGTCTTCTCAAAAGCATCATGTTATGTATGGAAAACCTGCTAAATAACTAACGATTTTAATCTCTGTTAGCAGACCTGTTTGCCATTTCTGCTGACTTTATAGAATGAACCCAAACGTTTTGCTGTAAATACATTTTAAATTGGGAGAGGAGTTAAAGGAAGTTCTCAGAAAGAATTAAACTCCTAATTATAAGGGACCAGCAGATGTTTTTCATCTAGTTTCACCTTTCCAAAAAATTCTTTTCTGAAAAGAATGTATATGTTGAGATGGTGCTATATAAAGAAGCTTATTTTTCTTTTTCCCACAAATTGCCATCTCTCTCCAAATTTGGTTTTATAACTACAGTCACAATTATTTTTCTTATGTGAATCTTCAAACCCCCATTATAATTTTTTTTGTGCATCAAATTGTTCAAAATACACTAAGCTTACAAGGAAGACAACTTCATTTCATAACTGAGATGTGTTACAGCTGGTTTGAAGTCTATTTACCTGGTGGTTTAGATATTGACATAAAGCCTTACCTGGTACATGATATCTGTGTGTGTGTGTCTCTAAAATATTCAGTAGTGTTAATGTCTGGCTAATAGGTGTTGTTCATAGCATCTGCCTCTATACCTCAAAATACTGTTTTTTTCCAAATACCAAGATGTTGAACTGGGTTTAGTATAGGACAGAAATAAAAGTAATTGTCTTGTGAGGTTGTGTCTACCTAGCTTACAGGTTTGAAAATTCCCAGGGTATTAATTTACATTTTATCTTCTGGGATGGTTATGCACTCTCTGAACTCTCAAAATAATATATCAAATACCCAAGGCTCAACAGGCCCTGATCTGCATGAATACTAGCTGGAATTTTCTAAAAGCACTTTCATTAAAATTAAACAGTGACTTCTTTTACATTGATGGGTCTATGACTGATGGCTCTGAAATTCATGTCACAAATAAATGAATGGCCCTTCAACTATTTCACATGTACTTACAGACAGGCAAATGTGATATATTGCATCCACAGACATCTCAATGAACATAATCATGATATCACAATATATCATGTTACACTTGTATATGTTCGGGTCACATAATTTACCATCAGCAGTGTGAGGTTTCACAGGGTTGAATTATATGGATGCTGCATAGAACACTTTGGATGCATTATGCTGATGTTTTGGACTTTAAAATGTTAATATTGCAAATGAAAGGTACACTTTGTGTATCATAAATCTGAGTGTCTATTCTTCCTGTGTACTCAATAAATACACTTCTCATCAACTTTTAATTATGCTGTTTGCATTATTCTGTCCTGAAGAGGATAACACTCTGTAAATCATCCACTTCTAATGTACACTGCAGCATAAGTTTAGTTAATTAAACCATATATTTTATTAGTACTTGCACTTCCATCTTGTAAAACTGCTCAGAAAAAATAGAGAGAGGTTTTTATTTATTACAGCTGAGTTTAAGATGGCATTACAAAAGTTTAGCAGGGCTAGATGTGCATATTTCTGTTGCTTGTAGCTTACTCACAGGTATCCATTCTCAGAAACTTACTGTCTACCTATTGCTATGAAAGTGGAAAGCTTCTTGAACATGTTGATGTATGTTGATGTTCCCACAGAACCGCTTCAGTGTATTTAGTGGTTGGCATAACCAGAACTGAATCAAGTCTGTGCTTGTCCATTTGTGCAGAATTTGTTATGTTGAATCACCAAACACAGCTCCCTTGTAATGAAATTCATGATAAGTGGAATTAGGAGATCCTTTTTACTCTTCTAACCTGCAAGTTGCCTCTTTATTATTGCACCCAGTTTTTCAAAGCACAGGTGCCATAAGCAGAGCTATTTTATGGTTCAGTTTAGGTGGGGAGCCATCCCAAGGGATGCCATGACACATGAAAACCGTTAACAGGATACTGTGTGACAAATAGCATGAGAAGTGTAAACACTTGCCATAACGTCTATAACTGTCTGAGGATTAAAGCCATCTTTGGGTAGAGTGCCTAGTACTTTCTGTTTGGATGAAATAAATAAATAACTTAATTTGAACTTCAAGGTAAAAGTGCCCAGAGAAAGAATTTCACTTTGAGACTTTGACTTTTCTGACTGATATAAAGACACTTTCATACTGACAAAATGATTCTGAACTAAAATCCTTGAATGACTCAGTCTTTAACATCCCTGCTTGAATGCCCAAATAAAATTTTTTCAGAGGGATTCTTTCGCAGAATGGCTTGAAATTAAATATATATTCAGGATTCTCTCCATGAAATCCAAGTAAAATTGCTCTACATACAGACTCTAGTGCTAGATAGTGTGCTTAGTTGCAAATGTAACACTCCCTCTTATTCAGCAGAGTTGCATTTTACTCTGTGGATGTTATTTTCCAGATTTCAGAAGAGTATTTGGGAAAAAGTCTCAGTAAAATGGCAACCTCTTAACATTAAATTATAATAGTTTTAATTGGAAGAAAAAAAGAAATAAAATGTAAAAAGACCACTCAGAGAAGATCAAACCCAAGAGCATAGTGTTTAAGAAAGTTGTTAGTGCGGTATAGAAATCAAACTATTAGGATTGAGCTTATGGACTATTTTCCTCACTCTACATTTAAAGCTGTCCTTTGACATGATTTCAGGTTCACTGGTTACATACAAAATGGGGGAGAGAAGTTAAAATGGAATCCTTTCCTAAAAGTAAGAAGGAAAGGGCTGAGCAATTTTCAGACCTGTGTCATGAGGAGATCGAGTGTGAGTAATTATTTAAAATGTGTTCGTTTTGAGTGCCCATGCCCTGCAGATTGAGGGAGTAGAGATGTTTCTGTTATATAAATGTAAAACCACAGTCTCATTAATCAAGCCCTCTTTAGCAGAAATAACTAGGTCTTGACTCACACATGATGTAGTTAATACTCCTAATTTATTTGCGCTTGAATTTGACAAGGACTTTGGTATTAAGATTTTCATCTACGTTTCTTGACTACTGTCTGTGTTGCTTGTAGGATGGTTTCAATTAAGAATTAAGCCAAATAATAAAGGCTCCTTTCCTACTCAAAATGTACAGAACCATGTCCTTAAAAAAGCAACATCTGCAAAGAAGTGGGACTTGAGGAGGCTTACTCCTTGATATTACTTCATACTTGATACTGTCTTTTTAGGTCAGCCTTTTTTTTCTCTGCATTTGACTTTCACACGTATTAAAAGAGGGTAGATGTTAGTGTAAGGTTACTGTGATAGGGAGAATTTCTGCTTGTTTTTTCTCTTTTGACCCAACTGCCTCAACACCCTTTGTTACATGGAAAGTCATGGCCTGGCCCCACTGCTTAAAATACAGAGACATAAGCAGGATTCTTCCACATTTGTTTGAATTTTTGCACAAAATGTGTTTATTTTTACTTCATATGGTGCCATGAAGACATGAAGACACTGAAGGAAAGGGAAAACTACGGCTGTTGGCCAGCAAAGGCACTTAGAAAATTGGTGAGTTTTAGAGAGGCTTTTAAATGCCTGTAAGGAACTGCAACTCCCTAGGAATACAGGCAGGATTGGTTTAGTTGAAACAGCACAGGAAAGACCTTTTGTTAAAAACAAAAAAAAAGCTTCTTTCTCTCTTTGCTACTGCTGAGGCAATTAAGAACCCTGTATACTATTTATGCCCCTCAGGGCAGCTGTGTTTTATTGATAGGACGGACTCTTGTGTAACCCCAGCACCCCCTGTGCCGTGGCCAGCATCAGCCTGGCCTGCAGCTCTGAATCAGCAGCTCTGCCTTCAAACCCCAGCAGCAGAGCTGCAGCTCGCTGCAGACTGTGACATTTACTGACATGGTTATCCCCAGCCAGAGAGGGGCACGGCAGGGAGGAGCTGCTCCTTCTGTGACTCTGCCTCGGCCACGGATGCCAGCTGGCCAGGGACACACAGGGATGTTCTCCAGTCCCAGGGCACCTCCAGCTTTGGTTCGGAGAGTAGGGCTGCTATGATGGGGCCAGTGGTCCCCAAGTGTAGGTTACAGGCTGAAGGAAGCTGATGTTTGCAGACAAACCTCTGCAGAGCAGCCCCACTTCCTCTCTTTCTCATCAATATTTACCAGTTCTGCTCCATCTTCAGGGGTCTTTTCAATATGTTTTAAATATATTTTCCTACTAGACACCACAATTATTTGAAATGCTTCAAGAAAAGTGATTTCTTTCATAAAGTGACTGAGATGACTTGAAATGCCAGAGTTTTGCTCAGAGTGATGACAGCCAGCAAGGTCTGCTGGGACTGTGCTTGAGCCACAGAGAGGGCTCAGCCAGCCCTGCGATCACTGTCTGCAGGGAGCACCAGGCTTCTCTCTGAACACAAAGGCTCAGGGTTACCACTTAAACACTGAGATTTTCCCTCTATCGTTCCTACACACACATATGAGCACATTCATTATTTGTATCAGCAGAACTGGGATTTGGGGAGCTGGGGAAAGTGAGACTGAGGAGTTAAATCCTAATGGGGATTTCAGGGCCTCAGCTGGAAAATCTCCACAAGCTTGGAGCAATCAAATGCAGCTGAGGCCAATTTAAAACAAAACAAAACAACATCAACAAAAATCTATCTGTTCTCATGGCAGGGGGATTTGCAGAGCTGTTGCTGAACAATAGCTCTCAGGGTATGAAAGGCTTGCTCGGAAGTTACCCCTTTTAAGCACGTTAAGGTATGTGGTGGGCAGGGTGTCTGCATGTGCAAGCATGTGTGAGCAAAAGACGGGTGTTTGTTTGAATAAGAAACCCAAAAATAAACATGTAACATCAGAGACGTCTTTCACTGTTTGAGCAGAGTGCTATCTGATATTTCATGCAGTGGTTATTTTCTGGCCATGCCATAAAACCCGCAGGATGAGTGAGAAAAAACCCTCTGTCTTTTTTGTTTCCCAAAATATGTATTTTCTCTGACCAGGGAGGCATTGTTGTTTTATATTAGGTTTGTTCAGAATGTTGAAATTCAAATTTATTTTTTTAAATGTTCTAATTAAAATTTCTTATAACTTTGCAACTCACTCAGAATTGCATTTAGTAGCTTTCTCATGAGTTGTTGCTGTATTTAGGATCTGACATTTCATAGGTTGATATCAGTTGTGTAAATCCATGGATATGTGGGGGTTTTTTTTCCTACTAACTGTATCTACAGAGCTAACATTTTTAGGTAAATATTTACGAGTAAGTGCCTTTTAATCCTCAGTGCTATACTTATTTAAAGTTTGCCATTTCTGCTTGCACTACTGTCAATAGACGGATTTGTTAGATTTATGTAAAGTGTGTAGTAAATCTTAACACAAAATTTTAATTGCTCCTTTTAGCAGTTCAAAAAGGTTTCCGCCTTTTTCTTGCAGGGAAGAGACTTGGATTTTTTTTGCATTTGCTTCCCTTTTTCTCTGCTTCCAGGTAGGATATGAAAAGTCTCAAGTGAGTATATTACCAATTGTACCACATAATCTTTCTCTAACTTAAAATGCCCTGCATATATCATGTGTCATTGCAGAAGAGAATTCAAATTTGAATATCATGGTAATTGTATTTCACAGAAACCTACATTCCTGATAAAATTAATATGAAAATTTGTATTCTTTCTATTATTGTTTGTTTGTTTTTGTTTTAGGGAAAACCTCATGCTGTATTCATTCAAAGGTTTCTGAAGCTTTGTTTTTCCCTAGAAGATGTCCTAGATTTTATTCTTTAATGTTGTCCCTGATTTATTGGATGTCCATGTTTCCCTGGATAGTACCATCTTTTGAGTTATACATCATGGGAGTGACTCATTCCGATGATGTATTGCATTAATACATCATCAAAGCGCCTTGCTCTGCTGTTGCACTAATGATATGTTAGTGTAATACATCATCAGAGTGAACTGCACTCATGATGTATTACTCAGATGGTGATGGCATTCTGTGAAGAAAAGGTTGAGGAGCAGGTTCAATACAGTCACAGGAGAAAAATTAGTCAATACAGAGTATAACTGTTTCTCCAGTAGTGATGCTGATGCTAAATTAGCACCATAGCCCCTGATCTGTACCCTTGCAGAAACACTGAGACATGCATTATCCCCAAAAGAGGAATGAATTCAGAACACTCAGCTAAAGGATTTCACAGAAGAGAGGAGAGGTGTAACCATACATATCACTGGGAAGCTAAAGGTTATATATATAGCTATAATTACTGGCTACTGAGAGATCGAATGAATCAAATGGGGCCAAAAAAAGACCAAAGTGTAGACATGTTCAGTAGCTGCCTCTCTGGTGGAGAATGTGACACACAGGGAGACAGAGATATAAGGGCTATAAATATGTTGTCTGAATTAAAACAGCTGCCACTTAGAAACCCCAAGCAGGGATATTTAAATATTCTGAGGCATGTAGGAAGGCTATGCTGTAGTTGGCTTTTTTTTAAACTTTAAATTAGGTGCTTTTTTAGTCATGTTATGTCAAAGGCAGAACACCACGGTTTCAGTGCTGTGTACTTTCTCGTGTTCTCCAGGTGTCCTCAGTAACAAATTCCTAAGTGTGAAACACATAGAAACTAAAACAGCTGAAACACATAGAAACTAAAAGGTATTAAAACTTTTGGTGTTCAAGTTCCTTAAAATTGTGTTTTTCAGAGGTTAGAAGGACAAAATATTGTATGTGCATGTATGGCTGGAAATCCTGCAAAATCAGACTTGTGTTATGCTGATATATTTGTAAAGGTGACACTTTATATAAAGTCACACCTAATTTCTTTTACTTGTACATATCTATCTCTTGGTTTGATCTTGGGAAGGAGGTTCTGGCACAGCTACCTTCTGAGTTCACCTTCCAGAAAGGTGGAGGTGAAAACAGTGTTATAATGAAACCTGTCAAGCTTGTAGAGAAAAGAGAAAGGTATTATTCCCAGATTTATTTATCTAATACAAGGGATGGGCTGTGACATACTTTTCTATATGAGAACAAAACATAATACAGGTACAAAAAGTGTTGTGGCATGTTGGTCATGTCCCTGCAGATCTTGCTTTCCCACCTTCTCCTTCCTTCTGTTAACTCCTAATTACCTTCATTTTCGGCAGCAGTTCTGCAGCTAGTGCAAGGTGGGTGTGATGCTCCACCATTCTCCCTACCCCGCCATTCCTGCGGGGCCGGGGTGGGCCTGGCCTCTCTCTGGGATGTGCGGGAGCGTGCCAGGCCAAAGCTCCAGGACCCTCTTGCAGAAGGGTCTGTGCACAGCCTGTTGGTGCTCTCCTTGCCCTAGAACCTTATTTTGGCTGGGCTGGCAACACAATCAACTCCCAGTCTGGGTCACTGTCATCTCTGAAACTGGGGGAGAAATTTCCTTTGTAATCATGGATTTCCCTCTACTATCTTGTGGGTGATTCCTACACTCCCATTGCCCTCATAGTCTCCTTGATGCCAGAGCAGGAAAATAAAAAACCCAAAAACCCAAAAGGCAGCTAAATCTGTTTTGTCACCCAGTCAGTCTGAAGAGCAGCCGTGCAGTGAGGCTAGTGCCATGAGGGGCAGCAGCATGAGGCTGTCCTGACAGCAGGAAGGGAACACTCCTGCCTGTCTCAGCAGCCTCCTCGTAAAACTCTGTGAGGACTCCTGCTCCTGGCTGTTTCATGCTGTATTATAGAAGCTTCCAAACCTGTTCTTCTTTCTTCCATTTCTCTCCTGATCATCTGTGTTCTGCAGCTTGCAGAAAGACAGGGTAAGAGTGGCTTAAGATACTCTTTAGTTCTCTCTCTCTCTGTCTTTTCCTTTTATTCTCCTCTTCCCTTTCTTCTGTTCCATTTGTTTCCTGCTTCCATTCCAGCTCTTTGTTTCTATAGGTGATTGCTTTAGAATTGTATTATGTGGTCAAGATACACTTTAGATACAAGTTAGCTTTGAAAAGAAACGATATTGTTCCCATTCTTAAAAACGTCACAATACTTTGTGGAGATATTCCCAAGATATTTATCAATGCAGCAAGTAATTGTTTCTCATTATTTTCAAATATTGCTAGACTCTGCTCTCAGGAACTGAAATCACTCTTTCAAGCTTTTATTTAGAAATGAATACTTGAGAGCTACTCGATATTTCTATCACTACTGCAGGTATTTTCATAACAGTGCCCTCGTGATCCTTTAGACTCTCTTTATAAGAAACAGAACAATAGACAAGGTTTTAAAAAGAAAACCAGGAAATTAGTGAACTTATTTTTTGTTTGAATTTCTGATATCACTTTTCGACATAATAAATTTGATGGTTTTCCATAAGGTGCAGCAGAAACATTTTAATTTTTTTTTCAGTATTAGTTTCAGCATTCAGATTCAATATCTGATTTGCCATTTTCCATTTGTGGATTTGCACTAAAGCCTTAATGTTGCTTATTAAGGCTTATTTAGAAAAATTGCAGATGTCATGAAAAGTAACCAGGTTCCCACTAGATATGTATAAAATATTACTTCTGTATGCTAATTAGTGGTAATGACTTTTAATAATGCAAGAACTAGAATGTACCCTTTGGGTCTGGACAAACTAAGCCCTAGTTTTTAATGTGGCTCATGCACGTGTTTTGTTTCATCTAAGATAATATCTGCCATAACATAGTACAAAACACGATGTTCCAATTTTCTATAAATATAGCTTGCTTTGGTTAAGATAGAAATTGCCAATTGCAGAAATACACACGTTGTTCATAATTTATAAACAATAAACACTTCTTTTGGCAGGCTGCCATGCAGTTCCTTTCTGCTCAAGGTCTAAACTGTGAATGAGAAATCATGTGAAAGTTACAAATGGAATGGCTGAGGGACCTGGCAGGGTTTGAAGTGATGTTGGTGCCAATCCAAATCCATGCTAGACTCTGTTAGGATAGGCCAGTTCAAAGATGTAGTACAACTTACTGGAAGTGGCTATATCAATGAAATGTCAAGTGAAATATATATATAGTAGTCTAATTGCCATGTGGTAATGACAGAATATTGCTGAGGCTTTTCTCGTTCCTGCCTTTCATATTGTGGCAGAGATGCAGATAAGCAGTCGTGCATCTGTAATTCAAATGATTGAAACTTCAGTTAGCTTTATGTTTATAAGGGTGATGTTGGATAAAATGAACCTTTTTGGGGGAAAGTGTGCAGAGATTTTGGCATCAGATGAGCCATAACAGGCAAATTGTTGGATGCTCATTGCTTTGAACTTGAAAATGGCCCCTTCAAAGCAATTTGCTTTCCATCTCCGTTCTCCTCTGCCATGCTTTATTACAGCTTTGGCATGGGATCACCTCTGGAGTTGTTTCCTTCTTGTTCTCCTCCTGTCCCAGTCAGCACAAAGGGGATACCCCACTGAAATGGGTGCTCCAGGCTGACTCATGTCACGTGAATATCACGATCAGGCTTTTTATGGGAGCAGTGGACTGGTTTTCTTGTGCCAGTAATCCAAATACTTATTTCTTCCCACTCCTTCAGGGGTGGGAAAGTGCTAAAAATTCAGACTGTCTTATTTGTCTGAAATCAGTCAGATTTGGGTGGGAGAACCTTCTTTTGAAAATGTTTGTATTTCTGTCAAGTGGTCAGCATGTCACTGCTCTCACAGCAATCTGCATTGTTAGAGTTCTGCTCCAACAGGCTCTCAGATTTTCCTGACCTGGTTGGGTTTAAGCCATTTCCAGCATTTCCTTGCCTAGTTCAAGAGTTTTCCTGGATATTTTTCCTATAGCCCATTGCTACACTACAGTGATATATGTGCTTTACCTGTTTTTTTGACATGCACAGCACATTTTTGTCTCAGCAGAAAGCACACATACAGTTTAGTGAAGCTCGTATATTTATTTATTCTTTTAAGTGTCGATTTTCAGTGAATTAAGAATCGGAACATTATTTCTGTTCATATGCAGAATCAGGGCCCATTTCTGATGCAGTCTGTGACTCTCCCACATCTGTAACTTAGCCTCCTCTTCGTGGATAATTTATATACTGAAATCGTAATTCTCCATTGATCCAGAATCAAAAAGTCCATTGATTTTTGTCATTCTACTGTTTCAGAAATGCTTTGTTACACTGACTACAGGCCTGTGTTGAGGCTCACTGAAGTCAAAGGTTGTCTTTCAGCTAATTCTTGACAAGCACTGTTTCAAGTTCTAAAATGCATCTTTCTACTACAAAAAAAACAGCAAAACTTTTTTCAGATCATCAGCAGAGGAGTGCTGTAGGCAGAAGACCAAATCTGTGTGCATGCATTGTCCCTCAGGGACATTTCCCTAGAGTTGCAGACAGCAGTATAATAAATCAATTATCAGATTAAAACAAAAATAATTAATATGCAATTATGACAGATGTCAGGCCAATTAATATGTAAATATTCATAAACTACCTGACAAGTTGCACATATGCAAGTAGAAATCTTTAAATATGAACACCCCACTGTGTTTGTTGAACATAAGGGCAGGATGTTTCTAATTTGGTTGGGGAAAATAGCAACATGTATTTCAAAATAATTTTGTTTTCGTTTATCAAATACACATTCCCAAGAGTGAACAATGAGCTGTGATGTGTATAAACAAATATAGTCTTTATGTGTCTCAGCACTCCAAAACTTAAAATGTTTGCTTAAAATTGGCAGAACTAATATAAATCCAAGAGTCATTCAAGCTATGATAGCATTAAAAAAATGTACATGTGTTCAGTTAAGAAGCTGCAGTTCTTCACCAAGCTACCAGGTTTAACTAATTAATGACTCCTTAATTATTAACCTGGGTTAATTGGTATATCCCCATCAATCATTAACTTTTTCATTCATTGATCAGTTTGTCAATTCAATGCATGTTAACCACCCATAACCAGATTTACACATTAGCTACTTTTCAGGTAACCTACACAAATTAATTTCTTTTCTGGGTTAATTATTAGCTAATTCCCTTGGAAATTTTTCACTAGTTTAATTATTTTTTGCCTTGCATTCATTATCTAGTCTTCAGTTAATAATTGTGGAAACTCTTTTCTCTGTTAATTTTAAACCAGACATCCCTTATTAACCATTAAATAACCCCATCAGTAGCATGTATGTTCCCAGCTTTAGTTTACCTACATATGGGTCTCATCAACATGTGGCAATAATTTATCTGTGCATTTGACAACTTTTTAAAATTTAACAGGGCAGTATCTGAGCTGGACTAAATTCTTTCTCTTTTCCTAATGCCCAGCCTGTTAGAACCAAAGTGCTATTCGTGGATGGGTCATATTCAGTTTTTGAACAAAGCATGGACATAGGCATTTCTATGACTCTTCTTTTTTTTTTTTTTTTTTTTTTTTTGAGATGTTTAAGATTGAAGGTTTCCTCCAGCACTGTCATAGTTTAGTTACAAAGGAGACTTCAGACACTAGTAAGTCCAAAAGGAATTTTTTTTCAGTCAGAGATAGCTTCCTTAAGAATATGTGGCAGGACAGGTGAATAAGAAGAGCATTGTGAAATCTCCAGGGTGAAAGACTTAAAGGACAACTCTTCTGTCAGGATTTTTCTCAATATAGGAGAAGGGTAACTCTCATGGGTAATTAAATCCTTCGTTCTCCTTATTTGGCAAATTTCATTATTGGATGGCTGGAGACCCATCCTACTTTGTGATACTGCTGAAAATTTCTTCATCTGCACCCTGTGGATCTTGCATAAACATATATAACTAGAATTGAATACAGTTTCTCTATTAAAACTTTTCTCCAGGAACAGAATCTTTACTAAGAGAGTAGCTATCAGAATGTAGCTTTTAAATTGCAGCAGATATAGGCCATACCAAGAAGTAGTACAAGTGCCCACAGGGAGAAGGTAAATGCTGGACCCCTGTGAGGTACCTGCTCTCCTGAAGCAATCAGTTCGATTGGTGCAATATGAAATGCTTTGCTGTTTTTAAATGGCTCTATTTTTCTTTAATAATTTTCCACTCCACAACAATTTTCCCCACCTTATCTTCAAATTCCTTGTAGAAAAGAAGGTTTCGGTTATACTTTTTCTGTGGGGACGGATGACTTTTTAACAGTGACATTGCAGAGTCATTGGGGTTTCAAAACACTGGTATTTATACTGAAGTTACAATTTGTTTTGTTCTATTTTTAACCAAAGTTGTACGTTTCAAATAGGGTAAAGATGATTTCCTAAAATTAGAAGAAAAAGACTTAAGATACTTGCTTTCAGAGCTGGTGACTGATATGAGAACAGAGAATGCAGCAGAAAATAAATGGAAGCATTTTAAATTCAATTGTTTGAAATGTTATTTTATTTGTATATATTAATACTGTCTCTACTGAATTTTCATAGAAAATATAAGAATGCGTATTGCTTGCTAGCAAATTAATCTATTTTACATACATTTAAATAAATATTAAAATTATTTTTTCAAAACTGCATCTATAGACATTAGAGAGAGTGAGACAGAGGTGCATTTTGCTTTCCTCCATAAAATTAAACCCACAAATGTCTCTATAGTGTTTATACATATTTTGACATCAAAACCAATTATTGAAAAATTTTTTAGAAATTATTTTGGACCACAACTTTTTTTCCTTTGAGGAAGTAGAATAGGAGCATGATGTTTGTTTCATGATGGATGTTGAGAGAAAAATGTACTTTTCAAGTTTCATCCTTTTAATTAATGTGATAAGTTTTTAGACCTTTCAGTGATTGGTTTTGCAAAGCAGAAGTTCCTTGGTTCTGGTTTATGTTAGTATCTACATCGTGACGATTTCATCCTCTTTGATCGTGCTTTAGTAAGGAATGCCCTGTTCCAGTCAGTGATATCACAGCAGGAAAAAAGAAATGAAAAGGTAGGTTTGACATATGTCTGAGTTCATAACAAGGCAAAGGAAACACCAGACATCTAAAATCATTTTCTTGAGAAGCAAATTAATTTATTAAAAGTTAAACGTCCTCTGGGTTTTATTAGGATCAGTTTGCTGATCTCTGTGCATAGAGACCAAGACCTTTTCTTGATATGCAAGACTGAGTCCCTGGTCTGTGAGTGAGAATGAGTATGTGGCAGCAATCTGTGTGGCAAAGGGGTGACAGGAGACAGGAATTTCCCTGCCCTGATATTTTCTTTATAAGAGTTCAGAGTGGGGGGTCTGGTTAAAAGACAAGGGGAATCATTAGCCATTCTCACTTCAGACATTAAGCAAGCTGCTTGGTTAAATAACAAGGACAATGGTGTCTGCTTGCTTCAGTTTAGTTAAAAAGATGATTATGTTTCAATTTATTTGCTTTTGGTTATTAAAACCTTTTCCTAAATTATTCTGGGAAAGTTTTTCAAAAGATCTGAAGTGACCGAGTACAAAGTAGTCCCGTATAACTGAAATGCTTCAGAAAAATCTTGTGTGACTTTATTACTTCTAAGCACGATGTTGCAGTGTATTAAGATGCTAAAAGTTATATATAGCAATTTGATAGTCTTATCTGGCGCTGTTCTTTCACTTCTTAGCATCTGGCTAATCTAAATATGAAGTTTCAATATCCAGCAGCAGTCCCATCCCCATCATCTGGGTGTGTGTTACACAGATCTTTGAAATGTTCAGGAGAGAAATCCCCAAATGCCTACATGTTAGCTAAGGCTTCACCTCAGTGTCAGAGATATCTCTCTGCAGTAAAGAAAATCTGGTAGAGAACCTTCAAAACCATGCATGTGATTAAATGCAGATCTAATGACTATGCAAGAAATTACTTTCATGAGCTTAAAGACGTTTCTTTTTGAAGGTAAAACAAACCATGAAATTAGGTGATAACAAGGTTGAGATTTGTACATTTAATCCCTTCCAGGCAAATCTCTGGATGAATTACAGTCAGAGGAAACTGTCTTAAGATAGCCAATATAACTAGCAGAACACTAAAAAACAAGGTATTAAGAAGCTAGCATAAAAGGGGGAAGAGGAAGAGGGGGGGTACCCTCCTAAATAAGTCAGAAACTAATGAAATTACTTAAGAAATATTGCCTTTGGTTATGAAGATAAATCCATAAACAGCCCTATGTGCAAAAAGAGGTAATTAAAGATTTTTGTAAAAGGAATAAAAACAGTGAAGTGAATAAACAGACAAAAATCCAAAGAGAAAGGTGAATCCTATAGTTGCCAAATGCATCAAAGGGCAAACTATAACCGGGTAGTTAAAACTAAAATAGTTTGGTAGGTGTTTGTTGCAATTCTTCTGCTATTTGCAAGTCACCTAGTGTGTAGGGTGAATGTATATCAATTTCACTCAAATATTTTTTTTGGTAAAAAGATATATTCATTGAAACTAAAGTTTTCATTGTTTTGTAAGGTAGACTTGCTACCTTAAAGAAGTGGCTGTTTTCTAGATGCAAGTTAAAAATAACCAAACTAAACCTTTTTCAATACAGAGAACTGTGAATAATATTATTAATATTAAAGGGTTTGAAAAAAAAAAATGGAGTCATATTTTACAATATTTTTCTTACATACTTTATTCCAACCTTTTTTCCCCTTCTTTTTTAGGGAAAAATAATCTGTCTAACCTGAAACAGATTGTTTTCTCTATATGGGAACTTCTGTAGATTTGATTAACACTACACTGTCAAGTCTTGGGGTCAGGGCAGATTGTATTAGAAGCATGACAAGTAGTTAATGAATTTGCATTGACTAATCCATACAAAGCTAAAGATTTTTCTGTCAAGATTAATGTCCAAAAAGAGTAGGACACACTATTTGATACATTATCTTACACTGAATCATACTGTTATTGGACACAAGATTAAGGAACTATGTTATTTTGTCTTATTGCATAGCTATACAACTGGGTTTAGCTATGACACTGATGTATAGTCATGGCTTTAGGAATTCATTTAATCACCAGTAATGTCCTGCTGTAACTCCCCTGTCTGTGGTGTGTGTACTGGCAGCAGCAGGGTCACTTCCCAGTCTTGCAAACGCGCCCGTTCCTGCTGTGCAGCCATTCCCAACGCAACTTGGACTCAGGGATGCTTGGTCCAAATTGTGATCTATGCCTTTGGTGTGAGCTAAAGTGTCCAAAGACCTGGTGATCAAACACTTAAGGCTTTCAGATGCTGTCTAGATGTAATGTGATTAAAAGAGCTGCTGTTCTTTAAAATCCTAGTGGCCTAACTGAAATGTATACTCAGTGATTCTGTGAAATCTCAAGAGGCAGGATTTGGTGAAAAGAACTGCTGGAATGCTTTTTCCAGAGAAGTTAGGCATGAGATTCCTGTCAAAATGGTAAGAATAAATAGGGGAAACTCTGGATCTTGAAGAAGGAAAATGGATTAAAAGAGATGTCTTATCAAACTTTGAATAAAATTCCAGAACTTGTGCAAAATAAGCAAGAGAATCAAAGTAGTATCATTCTCATAGGAGGTGTCTATTTAAATGCTGATGTAGAAACTACAGTCCACAGTAACAGTAATGAATGCAGGAAAAGTACAAGAGGGGAGAAATATGGCAAGATATTCTCCCTCAAGTGGGAATTTTCAATCTGTAATGAGAGAAATTAAAAGATGCACAGAGAGAAGAACATAAGAAAAAGCTTGTCAGGTTGTTGCAGACATAGAAAGATGAGTAATTATCCACTGTCTATAACAATCTTAAACTAAAATTGCATCAAGTAATGGGTAAGCAAAAATTGTTTCTATTTACAAAGAAAATCTAAGCTGTTGAACTTTGCCACAGGGCATTGTGACTGCTTATACTATATATGTTTTTTAAAAACTAACTGATGGCAAGAAATAAAAGTTCTCTAAATTCTATGAAGTCCAAAGATGATGCCTCTAGATCAGGGATCTGTTGGTGGTTGTATGAGTGTAATGGAAGATGCTTATGTTTTGTGGAGTATTTAGTGAGAACTAGCAGTGGACATCTAAAAAGTAGGTTCACACATTATGAAAAGATATCTGCAATTAAGTCCTCTTCTTTTGTCTTGTTTTCCCCTTTTAGGAGATGGCTCCATCTTTTATTTCAGGTAGTTGAATTGCTTTTTGGGAAATATTTTTTGTTTGAGGCCCAAGTCTAGTTTACTGCATATATTAATTCATTGCACAGGAAATGCTTAGCATCTAAAAAGCTTCAGTGAGCTCCACGCTGCTTAAAAGTATCCAGAAGAATAATATGAAAATATAAAGGCTAAAAATTAGTTGATGAAAAATATTGGTCTATAAGATAAGAGCTATGGAAGGTTGTAAATTAATATTTAGGGCACATACTTCAAAAATGGAGAATGCTAAATATGATTTACCTTGCTGGCAAAGCTGTTGGCTGTGTGGATTACATTCATCATTATCACTTATTACAGCCTCCTGAAGATGAATGGCACAGGCTGACACCAGCCGTTTGGTTCCTGAGGTGAATATGATCACAGACCTCTCGTAAATAGTGCTCATTTCTGTCTCCGGCCTTCTTGGCTTTGATCAACTCTGTGTTGTAAATACTGGTTTCCTACTTCTGTACCACTTGGTACATCCCAGTGCTTTTAAGTATTGTATTTAAGTGCTTTCACAGCTGCTGCAGCTTTTATATCTGCGTACACATCTCTATAACTTGGATAAATCAAATGGTAACTATGTCTCCAGAGTGAACTTCACTGCATCCATGGCTCAAGAGTGTCCTTAGACTCTCTTATATGCATGTGCTCCTCTGTTTCTCTGTGCAGGTCATCCACGTCAAATGTTGTCTCTCTTTATATTGTCTAAATTTCAGTGTTGGGGTTTTTTGTTGATTCACTCAATTTCATGTTTACTTCATGAAATCACTGTTTATGAACCTGTTCCTTCCTCTCCTATACTATTGCTGTTTAGCCCCACAGACTGCCCACACAGGGGCAGATGGGTATTTTCAATTCTTATTTTAGCTTATTTAAATGGGGTGAGGCAATGCAACACTTCTCAAAACTGCATTTGTTCTCTAGTTCCAGTAATTGCAATCACATGTTAGCTGACTCATCAGTATGAGCTGTGACAAAACTGTAGCAATGCAGAATGCTATCAGCTGGTCAGTAAATAAAGCCTCTCCTTTGTAAGTCTTGTGGCTTGCAGGTTGCTTTGTCATTAGAAAAAAGCACCCTCATTAAAAAGCTAGCGTGGTGCTGAAACAGAAGGCATCAGAGTAGGAGAATCTACTGGAAGTCTTTTAGCAATTACCTAGGTGAAGATACAGCTGATCATTTGCAAAGAAGCATGGGCAGTTCTTAACATGGAAACTGGGACATTCATCAACACAAAAATACTAGAAATATCCCTGAAGTCTTTCTTTGTTGTATTCCCTTACTAGTTTTGCTATGTCAGATTACAGCACTACAGAGGTTTAGGACTGTTGTACGATGGAGGAAAGCACAAGTTGGTCTTAACATGTAAGGAGTGACAAAATGATTCAGGCTGGAGTTTCTGTGTTTCAGAGTTCTCACCACGCTGGGTGCTTGCATTGTAACCCTCTGAGGAGCTGTGAATCAGTGTGCAAGGACAACATGGGGGAAGAGGCATGCAGGAAAGGAACCTTTAAAAGGTAACGGACTTGTTTTCTCTTTTCAAGCATACATTCTCATCTATAAAGGTTATTAATGAATAACTAATACTGTATTGTTGGTATAATAGTGAACTCTTAAAACATCAAAAGCATCAGAAGTGTCTGTACACACACAGTGCATGTGTTAAAGGTGCTGGAATGTTTTCTGCTGAGACTGCAGCAGAAGAAAAGCACCAGAGCCACTGGTGAACACCAGCTGGTCTGGCTAATCTCCAGAAAGCTAGAACCAGTCTCTGGGTCACTCTTCAGCAAGAGCTGAGTACTTTCAGACTAAATTGATTTAAGACTCTCTTAAGGTCAGAAGCAGACAATTCTTTAGGCTTTGTGAACCATTCAAGCCCATTAACAAGCAACAGTTTACACACTAAGGATTCTTTTCCTTCCTTGGGATTTGTTTAGCCAATGGGTCTCCATACCTGCAGCCAATGACAAAGAAAAATACCTGGGGAAGCTGTCCACATTTTTGAGACTTGCTGTCAAGTTAGATAAGGACTTTAGGGTGCACACTACTGTTTGTTTGAATGGTCTGCAATTAGTGTCTCATGGCACTGTTATTTCTCAAATACAAAGTGAAAGAATCCTGTGTTTACATGTACAGGATCCTTGCAAAGCAGCCTCTGAAGCATTGGGACCAAGTATTCTGAGGGGGAAAAAAAGGGAGATGTCTTCATGGCGTGACAAAAAGCTACTGAGGATCACATTCAAGAAATTTACTTGATGCAAACGAGGATGGTGAAGGAATAATTTTTTTAAATTGAATTATGGGTTGTCAGACGGTTTTCACAGTTCAGTGAAGATCTTATTTTGCAACTAAATAACAACATTTTCAATACTAGTTCATGAATATCATCAGAATGGGCTTATTTCTGTTGGCTCAAAATCCTCTTAATCAGAAGGATTTTTGAAAAAAGTCTTGATTTTATTGTATTTCACTTGGCTTCAAAAGAATTTTATTTATAGTAATAATTTAATGACTTGATGAGGACCTTTAAATATACCATACATTTACTAGCTGTGGTATGCAGTCAGAGGCAATGTACACAAAAATATTGGTAGAAAATAAGTATGTGGATTTGATCACTTGACAGCAAACTGCAATGAATCTAGCAAAAACTCCATTGTAGGTCTTACCAGCTTTTAGATACATCATGGCTTATATTCAAGAAAGCAGAAAAGGAATTCATAGTAGTGCTGTATGAAGAAGCTGTGTTATTAGAAAATTTTTCAAGTGAATGTTTAATTACTTGCAGTTTTATTTTACTGTCTAAAACTAGGTGAGGTTTTTGGGGTTTTTTTCAGTGCTAAGTGATTGTGTTTGCTTGCAGCATGTTTTAATTGCATGATCTTTACCCTCCTTGCACATTGTGAAAAAATGGTATTGCTAATCTAGGCTGAGATTCTCCTGCTGTGTGCAACTTGTTGTACTTAATGTGAATAAGCCAATGCAAGAGAAAGCTGTTTAAATTGTGTTCTCCTATCCTGATGAGACTTCAGGTCCAGAAGTGTATCAAAGTCAGAATCCCAAATGCTTGAATTTACTACCTCTCACCTTGTGTACAGTTTCATCATAGAAGGTTCAATTTTGTTTTTATTAGACTCAGGTTTTTAAACCATAATTGACTTTGTAGAGATAGGTACAGAATTAATGCAAACTCAGAAAAAAAAGGAAAATATTTATTGTCTAGTGGAAGTCTATGCTAGGTATGTGAATGCATAGAAACATGGTGAACTTCTGTCTCAGATAAGTTGCTCTGGTACTGTCTGATTAGTGATTCAAAGGGGGAGAACATTTTTCCTGCTCCATTGTGGGAGTTAGCTGCTGCTCTTCATCAGTTCACACAAGCTGCCAAAGCCAATGTCTGCCTTACCCTCCTTACACCTAATGCACTTTCTTTATAAACCCTGGGGATTACACCAAGCTTTTATAACTGGCAGCATGGCATTGCAAGGGATGAAGGCAAGGCAAGAAAAAAAGATATTAAAGCTTCTGACTAGGACACCAGGATCATCACTCATCATCAGAGCTGTCCTTGTGAAATGTTGGTACTTCCAGCAGTCCTTGGAAAGTCATACTTTGCCACTAAATGGAAAACTGCAATTATGCTCTGATGGATGTTCAAGATTACAGTATTTCTTATTCCCAATTTTTACAGCTTCAAATAAATATCTCCCTTGTTTCTCGCTGTCTTACTGCTCCCAAAGAGAGCATTTGCGAGTGAAGAAGTCATAGACATGTGATAACTTGACTATCTCTGTAATGTCTTTTTCTACTACCATGAGAAGTCAATATTTCATTTACATTTCTTTCCTCTGAAACCCCACTCTCCTTCATGCTCTCCATTTTCTGAATTTTAGAATCAGGGTGGGTCTTTCCATCTTGTCCTTTTACCTGTGAACAAACTTTTCTTTTTCATATACTTCGGCTTTTCCTTCCAAAGTTGCTTATAATTCTGAAATGATGCATTTATTTTGTTTTGTGACTAAATTCTTATTGGAAAAATGCTGCTTTCCTCATAAAGACTGATTGCTTCATCTCATGCTACACACACACATTCTTGCTCTTTAGCCCATCCTTTGACATTTTTCTACCACAAGCTTACTGATTGCTCAAGGAAAAAAAGGTCAAGATGTAGTCATTTGAACAGCTTAGGTTTTCACGTCCTGCTTATATTTTTGAGGGACTAGACAAAAGTCACAGATGGGTATAGGCTGTGTGTTGTGGTTATTTATTAATCCTTAGATGCCTCCTTCTCAGACCAGTAGTGAGAGCCTTAGGTGAGGTCTCTGAATTCTGCATTGAAGGTATGAGAATTGTCAAGAATCTCACGATGGCACCTACAGCAGATACCCAAGAGTGGGAACACCCCATAGGAAATTCAGAGAGGAATGCCTGACTTATGTGGAGATATGCATCACCATTAGGAGTATACAAATCTTCATAAAGATACCTCTATCTCTACAAGGAATGTAGAGTCTTAAATCCTCTCTAGGTTGTAAAGCAAGCACATGCCTTTAAAACTGTATGCATCCCAAAGGGGAAGATAGAGCTTCAAAACCACTATTTCCAACTCCACAGAGTTTATTGGTTCCCTATCAGGATTTTCCAATCCTTAGTCTTGTTTAGGAATTTCTGGCCTGCAGGTACCCTCCTGACCTGATGGATGTACCACATATTTTCCACAAAAGAATTAGAGATCAGTTCATCGACTCAGTGAAAATGATGCTTCAGCCCTGAAATTTAATGGTCACATGAGGCAGAAGGTGTAAAGGTTTCAGAGCTCTGCAGGAAATATCCATATCCTGTAGAATGAGCAGGTAAAGACATTTTCTGTGCTGATTGTTATAAAAAGTATTGAGTTGTGAAAAACTAAAACAAAACCATGGATAAAAACCTTGACGGTTCTCTTCTAATTAATTAATTTATTGAACTATTCAATTGCACTAGCCATAGAAATTTTGATACAACAAAAGAGTGAAAGAAAGTATTTTTCATCTCAAGGAGATCCCCTTTTAGGCTAAGATCTGCAGAGCAATCCAGCAATCAGATTTTGGGTCTTAAATATTGCACAAGTTCAGATGAATTGGCTGTAGCTGCAGTGGTGGTATCTTGCAAATATTTACAGAAAAAAAACCACTTTTGTGGCTGACTTTTTCCCCCTCACCAAAAATCAAGCTATTTAAAACCACCACAAATGTGACAAGAATTAAGAAAAAATTAATATGAACTCCTCAAATTTCCATTAAGCAGGTGGCAAACTTTCTCCTTTGGTATTGTAGCAACCTCTTCCAAATTTGGATTTTTTTAGTGGTGATTTCCTCTTTATTCATTAGTTTTACACCAGTGGATTATCTCCTGTTTCATATTACTGAGTCAAAAGAATAATTTCTTATAAAAATTATTTTCGCATACTATTTTGCACTTTCCTGTTGTTTGTTTTTATTCTACATAGTATACTGTCCTTTACAGCAATTTAAAAATTTCTCCTTCTTTTATCCTTACAAATGTACTTATCTACAGATGTCTCATTTATCCAGAGGCACTTCAAAACATAGCTGGAAGACTTCTACACCTAAAAGACCCTTCAATTTCCCTTTCTCACAAACAGTTAAAACCATAAGGAAAGACTAGGTGAGAATAAAATACTGGCAAAGATACACAAATGAATCTCTGTAATGGTCTCTCAATATTTCCCAGATAATAGAGCTGTTAGATTCACATTAGATCATGCTTCCTTATTAGTAGTCTCCACAATCTGTCTGCTGTCGTGAGATCATGTATTGAGAGTTCTTTTAATATGTATTTTTTAAGTCTATGTTGCTATCCAGGCTTCTATTTCTATTCTTGCCTAGCAAGCAACATCCATTTTCCCCTTGTACTGCAGATTCCTTTTGCCTACTTTATTGACTTCATGCCTTTATCAGAATCAGCACAGCTTTTAATGTAACTAGTGAGCCTGTCATTAGGGACTTGATGGAAGCCTTCCTCAAATTGTAAATAAATTATACTTTATGTACGGCCATTATCGTCTTTCTCTAGGGGTTTCAATGGCTCCAAGCTTTTGTGGTATAGACCATATCCCTTTAGGCAAGATATCCCTTCAGGCTATTTCCCTTCAGGCATGATATGCTGGTTGTAGTCATTACAATATTACTTTGATTATTCTCTAAATTACCCCTCATTACTGTACATTTTCTTTGCTTTTCTCATTACAGATGTAAACATTGTGTGTCTGTTGTGTTTTCAGTCATCCTTCCATTCAACTTCTTAATATACGGCTTCTCTCTGAAATTTTTGATTGATTTGGAAAAAAAAGGAAAAAGTGTTTCTAGCTATGTGTGTCATGTCTAAAAATATGGGAATTCAAAATATGGTTTCTTATTTAATTTAGAGTGATTAAGTAACTAATTAGTCACAATAGCATATAAAAAGGCATCTTTATGGCTCTTTTGGGAAGTGTTAATGAAAAGGTCTTGCCTCTACATCTTGATTGTCAACTGACCTGGGCTCTATCAAAGCTATAATAAGAGCAGTAAATTCCAGAGGTGAAGGGCTTTTGCTAAGAATTTCCTGTCAACATCCCCTGACATTTAAGTTCAGGGACTCAAGTGCTGCAGCTGACCCCAGCTGTCATGGTGGGACACCAGAGGAGAAGTAGGTTACTTAATTACAGTCATTCAAACCCTTGCTGATGCTTACAAGTTCTCTGTTATGGTTCCCATTGGGCTGCATGATTTCATGGGCATGAACACCATTGTCCATTACATCACATCCTATGGGAGCATGAGAGCATTTGCTAGGGAGAACAGAATTTGTACAACAGCATCTGAAGCTGACATATTCAGAAAGTTCTTACAACCTTAATGACTTCATTTTTAGGTGTTCTAACATTAGATGTATGCCCCTAATATGCACACATAAGAGATACAATACCATTTCTGTAAGTATACATCTGTAAAACAGAAGAAGAACTCTGGAAGATTCACAGAAATTTGAGTCTCCCTTTAGCAAGATCTTCATTCTTCAGTGCCTATGACAGTCTGAGGACCATTTGTGAGTGTGAAGTGTTCCTTTTATCATCCTTTTCATAAACTCAGAAGTTGATCTTCACTTCCAGCAATCCTTTCACTCACTGTTGACAAATATTGTGGTTCATATTCTATTTCCATGAGAGACATGGAACTCCTGGAGCAGGTCCAGCAGAGGGTGAGAAAGAGGATTAGGATAAAAGTGTTTCTCTTATGAGGATGGACTGAGGGAGCTGGGCCTGCTCGGCCTCAAGAGGGGACAGCTGAGAGGGGACCTTATCAGTGCCTGTAAGGATCTGAAGGGAGGATGTCAGAAAAGGGAGCCAGGCTGTGCCCAGTGGTGCTGGGCAACAGGACAAGAGGGGCTGGGCAGAAACTGATGCACAGGAGGTTCCGCACAAAATGTGAGGAAGAATTTCTCTAATATGTGGGTGACCCTGCATTGGAACAGACTGCCCAGAGAGGCTGTGGAATTTCCCTCACTGGAGATATTCAAGAGCTGTCTGAACACAATCCTGTGCCCTGTGCACTGGGATGGCCCTGCCTGAGCAGAGAGGTGGGGCCAGGCTCACCCCCTGTGGTCCCTTCCAACCTAGCCCCTTCTGTGATCCTATGATTTTTGCTAAGAGTATTTAAACTTCCAAAGCAAATTCAAGATATTAATGAAGGCATATGCAAATATCCTCAAATTCTGACTTCAAAATAAAGTACACCTTCTTTACACTGAACAAATATTTCTAGATTTACCCAACAGAGGTCGGAGGCTTTAGTCTCCAGGACATTTATTTTTTGTTGAGATAAGCTATCACCCTTAAAGTATCAGTTGTGACTTTGAAGGGTTTTTAAAATTAATTTTAATATTTTAAATAGCAGTAATGCTTCAGCAAGAACTTTAAATAGGCATATGTAAAACATCATGCCAAGAGATACACTGCTCACAAAACTCTCCCAACAAGCATTCTTGAGAACTTCATTTGGTTTTAGTTTCTGTTTGATCTATGAGGGGATAGTTTAGCAATAATAGCAACCTTTATTTATACACAAATGTCAGAAAATCTATATATCTTTTCTCACTAATTCTTCTAGTTGGTGATGGCAACATTTAAATTAAAATTAAAATTAAATATTGTCTCATGACAGAGACAATAATTGTCATCACAATTAACTACCTGACTAACAATCAGGAAATGACTCAATTTTGATGTTATCTATGCTTGTTAGAAACCTGAAAGAAATTCTTCTTCCTAATTGTGTTTCAGGATCCATATAGTATCACAAATAAAAGTTTCTGTCTTCAAGAAGCTCATGCTTATTGGGAAAATCCCACTTAATTTTAAGAAATCAGCTTTCTTTCTTCAGTCATTGGAATTTTCTTTTTCAGAATGGTCTAACGTCCCATCAGATTTAATTTGCATGTAGAAATAGATCATTTTCCCTCATTATTTTTTGGCTAACTTGAAATGGAGTTTCAATCATCATATAAAATGAGAGAGCTCTTACTCACATTTGAGAATTAATGCATAAAATCCTTTCTTTCTCCAATGTTCTTTCTCATGTGTGCATGTACTGTCAGATTACAAGTAATTCAAGATTAGTGAAACATGGTCAGCTTGATTAACAACTGACAATTAAATCATTCCCCTGTGGAAGGCCTTAATACTTTTAAATTCTTGCTATTGGGCTGTATAGATCTAGTACCTATTAGCAGGCTGCCATCAGGGACAGAGGGAATAGTGTTGGGTGTGCTTTGTCAAACTCCAGCAGGACATGCTGGGCCACCATGGGCTGGGCGTTGTAAAATCCTATGGCTCTGTCCAGAGAATCTTCTATTCAAAGCATCAAAATAATGATGTATGGTTATCAGTACCACTGGAAATTCCATGCTACAAAGGTGAATTTCTTCTGGGACAGCAGATTTTTACTTTGCCTGAAAGCAAATTGCAGAGGCTTGCTGACATGTATGTGCTTTAAACAATTATGTAAAACTGAACTCTGATGTGAACCTTTTGTGCAACATAAACTAACTAGGAGTGCAATTGTCAACTGGTGTGGAGAAATACACAATGTAAAAACTAATATTGAGAGAACTAAGGTAACACATAACGTCATATGACACACCACTAATAAATTGTTTAGAGCCCAGAATGACAACTTTAAGAGGAAATATAAGCTTGTGTATTTCCTGTCTAAGGCTTGCTTTCACTGCAAATGCTGGTGGAAATTCACCCTTAAAAGCTTGTCTTCTGCTATTTGAGATTGTGTGAGTGAGCCACTGTTTCAAAATTGTCACTGCTTTTTGAATAAAACCAGGATCAAGCACTGAAATATTTAAATGTATTCTATATTTTCTAACTTGTGCAGTTACAGTTCAAAGGCTGCTAGATTTGAGACACAGTGATAAAAGTCTCTGTTGCATGCAGAACGGCTATCACGGTGGCAGCACTGCAAACTTTCCCTGTCTGATCTGTCAGCCTCTGGAAGGCATGATGCTCAGCAGCTGATAAAGTGCTCTATGCTGAAACCAAAATTATGGGTTCTAATGAACCTCAGAAATGCTGCTGTCTTTGAAATGTGACTCCCTGTCCAGTGAGAATTGGGCTGTTTTCACAGTATTGAACAGCCACTGGATGATAATGACCTTCAATAGCTACAGCTTGGGGCTAGATTTGAGTTTGATACTAAGAGGTGAAAAGCTTTCAAACTCAGTACCAGTCCCTTGAGCTATTTAGTCCTTCCAATGACTTATGTCTTGGTAAACATAAATCCCCTTTGTCCTCATCATGCTTGTTGCTCTGCAGCAGGTTTTCTGCAGGCTTTGTATCATTTTTTACTGTAGATTTTCTGTAGATTTGAACCCTATTCACATCATCTGATGTATGCTCTTGAAATGATGTTTTGTTTCGAAGTCCAGCAACATCAATTAACTGTGGCTTTGGCTTTGCTACGTTTTGAGGCTCCACTGAAAAGAATTTGGGCAGCTGCACATTTTTTCTCCTTTTCCTTGGTGCAGTCTGAATCTCAGGCTCAATGGTTTGGTACATATTTCTCAGAAAGCTCACAGGTTGAAGTCAAATCAACTTTGTTACCAGTGTTGTAGGTAAAAACTGCATATTTAAGGAAAAATGTGAATGAAAGGGATAAAGAAAGATAATCTTCCAACTTTACTAACAACTCAGATTTTCTCTTTAACATAGAAAAAAGATTCTGCCCAGGATTATTCCTTCCTTCTCGTCACTTCTGTTTTCCTCTTGATTGAGTAGGTCAGTAATGTAAACTGATAAACTGCTGAGAAACATGATGTGGACATGAGGACTTTGATCTAGCTTATCATTTTAGAATGGCCTCAGGTGAAAAACATGTATACCTACATGCTTATACATGTTTGCTTTATACTGAATATTTGTTAAATATTTTCACGATATCTGTAGAACAATGAGGTTCATACTGTAGTCCTGCATTTTGGAGAACATACTGTGACACAGGGAATTCACACTAAAAGCTACAGCTCTAAAGAATTTTAAAGTCGTGTTCTTCTTGACCATATCCTTTCCTTACCTAGCATAGCACCCACATGTGTAGATTTTTCCCCTTAAACATTGGCTTTGCAAATTTTCTTTCAGTTGTGTTTTTCTTTTTTTTTTTTTTTTTTTTTTGACCACTGGCTGATTATTGCTGTAATTAAACTCTGCCTTATCCCTGCACATTTACTCACTCAAAATAGTGTCTTCTTACAAACAGATTAATTCAAATCCATTCAAATATAGCTTGGCTTGGAATACTTGTTTACAATGTACTTGATTGTAAAGACCCTAGTAGACTGCAAGCTTTATCAAACTAAGAATATAAAGCATAAAACCTTGTGTGCCTTTGTTGTTGTACTTTAATTCTGTTAATCGCCCTAGGTAAAGATTAGCTGCTGTTGTCAATTTAATTCAGCTTCAAACAAAGCAACAAGGTCACTTCTTTTTTTTTTTCTTTTTTTTTTTTTTTAAAGCAAACAGGATTGAGTTGTCATGTAGTTCTAATAGGCAGCACAGGGAATCATTAGTCCACCTCAGCTCTCTGACTGATGGGCATTTCACTTCAGTCATCTGACTGAGCACTAGTGGCCCAGTACTATTGACACCATGTCAGAGCTGAGAGAAGATGCCTTAATCGGCTCAGACACTCTCTGCATTGATTTGACAAGTTGCTGTAATGACCTTCTTGTTTTTCTGAAGGATTACTGTTTACCCAGGGAGGTGCTGCTGAAAGCATGCGCTGCATTGTCATGGAAACTATTATTGTTGCATCTTGATCCCATTAATGCTCTGGTGTGTGACACCGATATGAGACACTGAATATTTCAATGAAGTACATTCCACCTCAATAGTATTAATCACTGATGATTCATTAGAGTTACAAAATTTACAGGTAGTTCTGTGTAGCTTGGCCAGCAGACACAGAAGGGCTGTGGCTGCTTAGGGCACTTTCCTGCCTTGATTTGATATTTTATGGCCCAGGTAGCTTCTTTACTTTGAAGGAAGAATGTGCCACTGTTTATTTAGTTTGTTTTCTTTTCTAATTTTTGCTCTTTGAGTTAGGTAGCTTGCAAGTAATTTAAGATGATTCTGGTTGAAGAAAGAAATAAGAAAACCAAGATGGGGAAAAAAACTCCTCATACTTGAGACATATATATCCATAAGGAAAAACAGTATTTTGGAAAGAGGAGGGTTAGGTGATATATGGAACATTTTCTTCATCATGTTGAAAGTGTAGCAGCCTGTAACTAATATTTTTTCCCTCTTTCCTTGTAGCTTTAGGGTAATGGCAAGTGGAAGACATATCTCACAGCTCACGATTCTAAATTCTCACTTGTACAGTGCAAGCATATTTTTCTCAGCCATTTCCTTCTTGTGTTTGCTATATTGAGTGTGTGATCTTTACTGTCTCTAGAAATTAGTTTCTTACTACACCACATTTGGTTGGAACAAGCATGGTTTCAGCAGTGATTTAGGCAAAAAGGAGTGAAAAAGAGCCACTGATTTGAAAAAAAAAATTCTAACTGGTTGGAAGACACGATAGCTGTTTCCTTGGGAAAGGTAGTATAGCTGGCTGTCTTGCAGGCTAGGTCTAATGATTAAGCTGCAACAGAAGTGGCTATTCTGACAAATTTGAGCAATTTCCTGTACATTGATTTTTGATGAGAAGAAAGGAAAATCTTCAAAGTTTTTTACGTGAAGAATCATCTTTCATACACAGCTTAGTAACTGGGAAATATTGTTTGAAAACATGTCAATACAGGCTGAGCTCTTATCTTGGGGCCATGGGCAGCAAATGAAAGAATGGTGCTATAGAAGTAGCACTTTAGGAAAAGGGGTTTTTTTGAAAAGTAAGAATTATTTCAGTTTTACTCTTCACTCTTTATCTGAAGTGTTGCAAGGCTACCCAGGCCTAGGACATATTATATCATAAGAAATCTGACTGAAGATGTTGATATCAGTGCTTGGCTGCAGTAGCTTACCATTTCTCTCCATTCAATCCAATACACAATCATCCAATCATCAGCTAATAGTTTAGGTTATTGACAGAAGTGTCTTATTGACTTTCTTGTTTAACCCAATAAATAATGAAATGCCTTGCACCAGTATTTGAGAAAGTACTGAGTAATATTTCCCCACACATTAGAAACAGTTTTTTTCTAATCACAGAGTCATTAATATTTCTGCTTTGATTCTAAGTTATCTGAAGTATTGTCAGTGTCTTAACACTTCATTCACAGCACGGCCTTCTGAATGTTCTTTGTGGCATTTGCCAATGAGAAAGATGTGCAAAAACAAGTCTTTGAAAGACATATCTCAGAACACAAACTAGGAAGGTTTTCCAGTAACATGATCTGGAACAAAAAATGCAACTGTCCAAGGTTTTTCCCACTGATTAAATATTTCACATGCTGTACTATGGTCAGAGATGATTATGGTTATGATTCCTTTTCCCTTTCAATGGAAAGGAATAAATGTTTCACAAATATAGAATGTCTCAAATTCTTTTCAGAAGAGGTGCTCTTGAGAGGCAGAATATGTGCTCCTGTATTTGCATTTATAGTTATTTCTTGCTGGCTGCTAGGACCATTCCTAACATGTTGAAATGTTCACTTCATATTAAGAAATTTTTTTGGTCTAGGATATGCCCTTTCCCTGAGCCAGACTAATTTTACATAAAGAATTCTGACTTGGAAAATATTTGTCAGGTTAACATTCTGAGATTCTTTAAATTTTATTTATTTGCTTGGAACTATCTAGTCCTCTCTTGTGAAATGAAAATTCTGGATAGCCATACTTTACCATTATTTAGCAAATGCAGTGAGTAATCTCTGGAATTAGTCCAGGTCTGACATGGTAAGGAAGCAATGCCTGCATTTTTGGACTTTCAAAGTTGCAGAGGTATACTTGGTTCTGTTACATAGAAGAAACTGTCTGATTGGGACAAAAAAAAAGGTTCCTCCATCTTCTTCATTCAGGCCCATACACAGGCAGTTGCTTGTTACACAGAAGAGAACACAGAGCCAGGAATTCTTTCCTCTTCCAAACAAATCTGCCATTCTCTGATGCTCCAGAGGCTTTCTTGCTTAGTGAAAATACAGCCTTAGGATGTCAACATTAAATAATCAGGCATAAATACATATAATTAGTAGTATTCACAATTTTAATTTTTTTAAGTGTTAATCTTATACATTTAGAAAGTATTTATGTCTGAGCTATAGACATATTTTATGTATTAAATAAAATGTGTTTCTATACAAAGTAGTCAGACAGGAAAAGAAAATAATATGTACTATGCATCAGAAAAAGTGTTTGAAGTTGAAGGAGTATTGTGTGGCATTCAGTTAAATAATATTAAAATTCCAGACTCCAGAAAGCATTCACTGTAAAACTGCTAGTAGACAGTATGTTTGCCGCTATATCCATATTACATTACCTGCAATTTAAATTAAAGACTGAGCAAATGTGGGATTATTGTATTAGTTTAAATTGAAATGTATTTAAAAGTGAAAGCTCAGCATATTGCAGAATACCTGTATGCCATCAGAATGTTGATTTGGCTAAGAGGGATACGGCTTGCAGCCAAAGTGGCTCTTAATGGCACTGAAATTAGGAGCGTAATCACCCTTTTAAAATTTTTTCAATAGCTTTGAATGGGACCCTTTAGGCTAAAATAGAATATTTAGGCTTAATTTTATTTTATTTTTTATTGCCAATCTACTAAAAGTAGCCTTGGTCTCATTCAAGAATTGAAGTAGGTGTTTTTACATTTGGAGAAGTTTTCCTGAATGCTAATTTTGTGGGACCTTAAAGTAATTTTTGAGACCTTCTCTATTTAACTACTTGATGCATTTGTTCTTTACTTTAGTAAAGATGCAAGATCTAATGGATGGTTGTTAATATTTTGATGAAATACTTTCACAATTGCTGTTCTAGTGCTAAGCATTCAACAACAACCTAGAAGACTCCTCCCTAATCTAATCAAGTCCTTAGGTATTACAGGCCAAAAGTGAAAATTTGCAGGACTTTTTTTTCCCCCAGTATGTTGGTCTTTTGTCCTTTTAAGAAAAAATCTTTATCCTTTTCAAGGATTCCTCTTTATTCTGTCTGGTTTTTATTCCTCTATGAACAATACACATAGCTGTTGATAATTTATGCAAAATAGCTTAATTTAGAGACAAATTTTAAATTCCAGATCTGAAATGAAACTGCATTATTTATCCTTAAAGCCTGCCTCAACCTTTTCCTGGTCAGCTTTTATGGTGATCCTCACTAGAGCTTGATATTGAGAAGAGGGAGGAGAGGAGGGATCTTTCCCATATAAACCAGCCAGGAGAGCTGTGGAACAGGCTGGCCTAAGACTAGCTGACATGGTTCTGCTCTAGAGGATTAAAGGACCTCATCATAATCTAAACCCAGTTTGACACACTGATCACTGAGTTCTCTTGCTTTACTCGTTGAGACTCTCCTTAGATGGTTGACCCATACTTCAGATATTGTGTGCAGTTTTGGTCACCACAATATAAAAAAGGTATTAAGCCAGTAAAATTCAAAAGAGGGCAGTGAAAATGCTGAAGGGGCTTGAAATGAAGCCATATAAAGAGTGGCTCAGGTCACTTGGTCTGTTCAGCCTGGAGAAGAGGAGGCTGAGGGGAGACCTCACTGTGGTCTTCAGCATCCTCATAAGGGGAAGCTGAGGGGTAGGCACTGATCTTTCTTCTCTGATGACGAGAATTTGTAAAATAAAGAATAAGTTTTTACTGGTATGGCAGTGGACAACTTATTGTAATTTTCATAGTTATTTAAGATCATTATTTTTGTTTGCAATATGTAGTTTCACAGGGCCAGAATATTGAACACAAAAAAGATGAAGAGGTTTTGCAAAATAAATCCCTCTTGTGGTATGTCCAGACTTGCATTAACTGGAATGAGTAGCTCCATTTTGAAGAGCTTCTTGATGCTGGCCAACTCCTGTAACAATTTTTTTCAGGTGAGACTCCAACAGTCACAATAGCTGCTATCTCTCCTGGCAGGAATATACTTGCTTGCTGAAACCACTACAAACACCATTTCAATCAGAATTTCCAATTGCTTGTCTGGTAACACTAAAAGATTCTTTAAGCCAAGATTAAAAATGTTATTAGTACTTCACCATATAAGAAATACAAATATATGTCAGCTATGTCCGGTGCATAAAGTATCTCATTTAATTGGTTTCAAATTATCTTTTATGATGTTTCCTCTTGTTTCTCTTAGCCAGGCACTAAATACTCTCAAATTGAAATCTGATCACTTTTCATTTTGCTGTTTGCAATTTTTTTTGTTTTCAAGTATTCTGTAGCTATCCAACCTTTTCAAACTGAATAACTATAAAATTTTCCGAGTTTTCAATAGATGTATGTCCCATCATGCTTCTTTCTATTTCCCCTTTGTAGATTTCTTCAATTCTGTTCTATTGTACTTCTGATGAGGGAAAAACATAAGAATACTTCACATGAGGGCATCCTATTGTGCAGCACAAAGAAGCCTCAGCTCTTCCAAAGACTTTTTAGGCTGTTATTATTGTTATTCTATATTAATTCTGCTTCACATAGTAGTCACAGAAAATAAGACTTTCTTAAAGTAGTTTCTGTTGAAGTCAATTCAGAAAATATAAATCTGTTAGCAGTTAGCTGAAGGCCCTGGAGGGTAAGAATATAAACATTATTCCTCTGAATTTATAATTGAAAATGTAACTTTTCTAGCATAACTAAGGGTAGCTGGACTGTGGGTTGGCGTTTATTTTTGGTGAGTTGGCTTTTTAAGGAGAGGATATAAATAATTTATTATTTATGGCTCTACCTGATCTGCCATAATTAACATTGCCGTGGAAAATCATTTTAGGCAACCATAGGGAATGGACCTAGCTCTCCCTGTGCCATTCAGAATCATACATTGTCCTCGCATAACAATTCACAGCAATGAAATATTGTTACTATTTAGAACTTCATTTTTGGCTCTTTGCTGCTTTTTGTTCCCCAAGTTTTTTGATTCCTACATTAGACTTTATATTTTCCTTTAGTGTGAAGGCAGGTGGGCCAACAGGGAAAGAATCTACAACACTCCCCCCGGAGGGAAAACCACCCATATTGGGGTGAGCTAAAAGGCTCCTCCTCCCAGCATGCCTTGCTGTGACATGCAGATTTATTGTATCCCATTGGCCCTTTCCCCTTGCTCCACCCCTGTGCCCTCATCTCATTGGCCCTGGTGTTCTGCCCTGCCCCTTGAGGTCCATATATAAACCCCACTTTGCGCGCAGGAGCGGCTCGGCGTTCCTGGGTGTCTTGGAGGGAGGAGGTCAATAAAGCTGTGCTTGGAGCCCCACAGGAAGACCCCATCTCTCCTTCTGTGTCACCCAGATCCCAGAAGAGCTGAAATCACTTGGTGTGAGCACAGACATGCCTGTGCCTCCAAGGAGGTGTCACCTCCAAGCCACTTCCTTGGGAAAGTCTTGGCACTCTGGACAATGCCTGCCGCGACACTTCAGGTACATTTTTCCCTTATGCAGAGGCACAGCACAAGCTGTTATTTACTAATAAAAATTTATACAGGATTTTGCTTCCAGCATCTGGGCTGAAGTTTGGCTCATACTTTTATGGCGCTGCCCTTCAAGCTTCTTTTCATTTGTTATTGAGGGAGTGCACTGTTGTTTTTCATTCAGCAGGCCGCCTTATGAACTGTTTAGTCTTTTCCCACATTTGGTTGTTTAAACCTAAGTTATGACCATACCAGGAGGTGTCCTGAAAGTGACCAGAAGTGGACTCAGGAAACAGCAGTTGTGTTCTGGTTGTTTCCAGCACACGTGGTAGGTGTGACACAGCTCAGAACCCTGGCTGATGGGAGCAGGTGACAGTGTTTAAAGTTTAGCAAAATAGTCACAGCTGTGGCTGTGGCTACAGAGTAGGGAACAACATTCCTCTTTACCTTAAGATATATGTAGATAGATATGTGTATATCTAGATACACATACACAACCTTTGTTCTTCAAACAGGAATTCTCAAGATATTCCTCACAGAACAATCTTCCATGTTGTCAAGGATATGCTGTAATTACTTTTTAAAGAAGGAGGAATCATAATTCTTGTGGCAGCCTTCCTGGCTTGACTTTCCTCTCTTGGCTCAATGTGAGCAGGTAACGGGCACACCAAACTGAAGATCAAGCCTGGAGTCTGATTTAGTAATTTAAATATCTCATTACTACATTGATCGGCTTCTTTTGCGACTTCTCCACTCTGTTTCTGTGTTTTCTTTTGTATTGCCTGGGGATTTTTTTGCTCTCTTTGAAACTCTCTTTTTAAGAGTATTTTCCATACCTTTTCGTATTCTAAATTTATAAAGAGAGAAGCTGCTTAGATTAATTGCATGCAGTCTCACTAGCAAATTTCTGTAGCACTTTGAGGGTTTTTGTGGTGAGAAACTATGTTTGGTGATTATTTGGCTCTGTCTATGCATGATAGAAATTAGACAACAGACATTTCCTTTGAATTTTATGATGAGCTTATTGCATTTTCTGTTGGAGTGTAGCAGTCTTTAATATTTTTCTGTGTGTTCTACCACAAAGAGCAAAGAGTGGATACACCTGTCAACAAGGAAAGGAAAAGAGTCTTTGCTGATACTGTCGTGCAGTTCACCACATTGTGTCATGGAAAATGTTATTTATTGATTGTACTGACAGTGAGAGTAAGTAGAGCTAAGTCTGTTTTACATTGCAGATGAGAATGTGTATCTCATAACTCTTAATGCACAATCTGACTTCAAATCACTTCTCCGTGTCTCTTTTCCCCATATAAACCAAACATGTTTTTCTATTTTATTATGTGAACATGAATTAAAACAGAAAGGACGTAGAAGACATTGTTTTTATTGCGTATTTTTTCGACATGCAAGTCTTCTTTGACTTCTTAGTAAAAATTAACAACTACAAATTCCATTTCATCTGTGAACCCTGTTATAGATTGCATTATTCACTCAATTGACTGTAACAGTTAAAGCGATTACCATCTGTGATCTAAATATCTGTTTATATTGGAATGCAGCAAGTATTTCATTATTAATGCCATCTTATAAATCTGAATCTCATTTAGATGACAGTCAGTTCACTTTATGACAACCAGAGTGTGTTCTAATTCTTGCTGGTGTTTGATCATTGTGTGCAAGTTGCAGACTCATTTGAAATGTTTCTGAATAAGGCATGCAGGTGTGCATTAATCTTGCACTTTGCTCAGTAGATCACATGCCCATGATAGCTGTAAAATCATATACTAAAATATTCATGGCAAGTTTGTGTAAAGGACTGTGCAATATTGTATTTTAATCAAAAGGAAAAAAGCATTTACTTTGAAGTAGTTGAAGGAACAGTTCATGAATGTGATTTCTCAAAGCTTTGAAATACCCATTGTCATTTGCTTAAACAATACTCAGACTAACAGACTTCTTAAAGTTTTTTTTATATGTAAAGACCAACAAGTTGGTCCCTAGCCTCAGTCTTGTTCCTTCTGTACTTTTAATAAATTTACAAATGCATCTTTTGGGCTAGAAAGCCTTTGTACTGCTATAATTTCCATCTCTGTTTCTCTGCCATGCTAAGATTTGTTTACAAAATCAAGTAGAATTAGGATGACTTACAGGGCATTTACTGGTCTTTTTCCCTGATACCTTTGTAGAAAACCCAAGAGACTGGATTACTGCATATTTCGTATAGAGGATGGAAGTCTCTCCACCTGGCCATAGGTGTAGCCAATGGTGTTATGATGTCCTACCATTTTCTTTTAAGTTCTCTCTGGTGAAAAGGGATGCAGGGAAAAAGAGGATGCACTGTGATGGAGTCATCATGCTCAAGTCTGAGTACTCCTTTCAGAAGACAAGCATCTAATAAATTTAATGTGAGTCTTTGGAGGTCCTGGGCTGTACTAAAGCCTGATATTACATTTTTCATTACCTTCAGAAGTTTGTTTTAAGAAATCAAATTATTCTTTATTATTCTTCCCTACAATATTTGCCAATTCCTTTTCACAATTCCTCTAATCTCTCATGTTTAGAACAGCACTGTAACTTATGTTCAGCATTGTGTGCTCTATAGTGAGGAAACCTGCTGCCCCTTCCCCTCTAATGAGTCCAGAATTATCACAGAGTCACATGAATAATGTATATAGACCAATTAAATGAAACTGCTCTATTAGTTCTCATGGGATGTATCCGGTGGAAGCAGCAATCTTGTGGGCAATGGCACTGTGTAATGACACCTGAAGCTAACCACATGTAGCTATTTGTGATGTTTTGAATCCTATTAATTTGTACCTTTTGTTTTCAAGCTAACTTAATTATTGTAATTCTAAATTACAAGCGCCTGAATTTATTTCTTTGCATTCCCTAAGGCTGTAAAATACAATACAATGCTAAATTGCAATGAAGTGCAGTGAGTCTGATTGATGTTGGTTTCATTTAGGAGGTAGAAGTAAAAGAGTGCATGTGAAAGTTTCTGACTGTGAAGTCAGGTAGATTTGATATCTCCATTCCAATAATATATATGTCCTGAAAACAATAGGCCTTAAAGTCTTTACTGAAGTTAGTGCAGTCATGCAGGATGGGGAAAACTTTTCCTCTGTGAATATGACTCTGTAACTGGCTGTGAAGTACTAGAGATGTGAAAAGCTGTGTCAGCCATGTCACTGCAAGAGTAAAGTGAGCACAAATGCTGAGACACCCAGTTCACTGTACCCTTGCCAGCTGCTCCAAAAATGGTACAGAAATAAATCAGTGCTGCTGTACGACCCCATCCTGGACAGGTAAGCCTGTTCAGCATAGCCCTACTTAACTGTGCAGATCCCCAAACTGCTAGGAACCTCTGCCTATGCTCTTCATGAGCTTAAAACTGATAATCCACAAAATCAATTTGTTCTCTCAAGAAGACATCTTGAGATGAAAAGCTGAAATTCAGGTTGCTTATAGTTACTAAACCACATATGGTGCATTTTTAGATGAGCCAATGGACAGAATAGGCCAAGGTGGGATTTTCAAAGGTGCTTAAGGCATTTAGTAGCACAACTGACACTAAAAGTCTATGGGATTTACAATCTTACATGCCTCTGGCAGTTGATTAAAAAAATCTAATTTCAGAAGATAGTACTCTGGACTGTTGCTGGGACTTAGTTTGTGCTGATCCAGCTGTGACCTGTTGTTGAGGACCTGCTGTTTCAGAGCTTCTGCAACTCTCATCCTTTATTTGCCTTTCCAGGCATCTCTGGAGTTAAATCATGCAGAGCAATGCCCTCATCTCTCAGTCTTCCTTTGAAGAGATCCCATTTTCATAAAGTGAGCACTATTTAGAATAGGTTTATGATAAATGTTGCATGAACCTGGGCTTTGATTGCAGCACCTGAATGAAACTACAATTAAAAAAAAAAAAGTTGCCTTTCATCATTATTAGGAGAACCTTGCCAGAACTGAGCATTAGCAAAGGGGAATTCTGTAATCTCTCTTTTTGTAGATATTCTTAAAAACAATGGACACCAAGCAAACTAATTTGGCAACATTTGGGTGAGTCACTGTGACACTCATACTCTCAAGAAGAAGGAAGTTGGAATTATTCAGGCAAAGAACTACGTTTATTGATTCCTTCTTAAAAAAAATGAAAACATCTGCATTATTCAAACTTAAAACTTCAAGTCAGTGAGTTGCTATCAAATAATCAATATACTCTCTTGTATATTACATTTATGGCTTTTGTCTGGTTGAACATTAGTCAAATTTCCATCCAGTTTTCTTTACTGACAAGGTCAAAAGAAGGGTTTTGGTTTAAATTCGGTTTTCTTGCATTCAAATTAGATCTAATATCATATGGAGGATATACAAACAAGCACAAAGCACGTGGTTCAGTGTATAAACTGTACTGTTGCACCATAAGTGGCTTAATCGTCACATGCTGACATAACTTTCTATTTTTAAAATAAGTGTTTTTATTTTATGTTGACTTCCTTTCACAGTCCACCTTGTCAAAGAATTCTAACACTGCTTCAGGTCTGCCTGCAGATGATTGTTACTGATGCAACAGCTTTACCAATCAAAAAGATTTTTTATTTTTTCCCACCAATTAACTTCTTTCAAAACTCAAAAAAGATAAATACAGTATTTACATGTAATAATTAGAAAGCCTTGTATAATGAAGCAAGAATTTTAAGATTAATAAATAGCTGAATGTGAGTCTTACAGCCTACTTAATTAATCACTAAACTGTGGAACCATTGCAATTCATATGTCAATCTAGACTCTTTTATGGAAGTGATTTGAATCAATTGCTAATGAAATTGAGAAATTTAGAAGCAGCTTCTTGACTTTCAATTGACAGGACTCATATTTAACTCAAAAAATGTGACAGTTAATGACAACATAAAAGCACTGTGAATTATTTGCCAGATCATATGAGAATTACAGCATCAACCTATTGAAATAGCTTGTAGGTGATCAGTTTGAAAATAAACAGTCATAATGAAATATTTAGAAATCTATGATGCTGCCTAAAATATGAGGGATTCTGTCTGAAAGAAAGCACGGATATAATCTTACAAATACAACAAAATAATTTGAGAATTCTCCTATATTGCCACATCCACAGATTTATCCTTTCTGCTGTTAAGACTGTAATCCTTTAGAAATCCTTTATTAAATCAATTACTTTAAACTGCCAAAGTAGTTTCATGGCTAATTCTTCCTTTTTAATGTAATTAACATTTTTACTCTTACTCACTTACTTGAATTTAAATGATTCTGCTGTTGAATTTGTTTCCTTAACTTTGCACTTTCAGCCACATTTTAATGAATTAAAACTTCATCCAGATAGAAAGAGACAGTTATTGTGTGTTAATGGAATATCAGTGGAAAGTGCACTAATCAATAATTAATTTAATTAAGGTGTATATGAGACAATATTGCTATATAATTAATTGAGAACCCAACAACACATGCATATTTAAATATTCATTAATAAGTTTGTTAGGAGTTTTAGATCATGCTGCTTTATGGATTTACATTACATGTATAAAATTAAAAGCCCTTGCCAGAGAGATCCTGAAATACACATTAAATTCAGTTCTTAATGATTTGGACAGTCATGTGGCAAATTTAGGCAATTGAAGCCCCACTAAGAAGAAGAGTGTGCTATCTTGGAGGTAAAATTTGCAGGAGATTTGTTTTAACCTTTGATAGATGTGTGAAAAACCCTATGAGATGAATTACATGTGAGAAAGCACAGTCTATACCTGAAAAAATGTGCCTTAGAAAAGATCATGAATAATGGAGGTATTTTTGCAATTCCACAGCTAAAGCTGGATCATTCCACTAACATGATGTTCAGACACCCTACTTATTAAGGACTCTGTTCTGTTAATATTGATGAAGTTACCTCATTTGCTCATTGTGAACAACTTTTCATGAGAATTTACCAATGAATATGCTATTTAAAGGTGCTGCTGATTCGATACATTTGCTGAACTTTTAAATTCCCAATAAATAATACTGTCATGTTTCCTCTGTTCAAAATTCATTACAGTTTGTGTAATAAATGATATCAGACCGAATAGTGACCATTTTTAGCAGGGTGTTTCAAATCCATAAAGTTTTATAATTAAAAGGACAATCTCTTTTTTGAATATCCTAATCATATTTGCCAGATGTTCTGCACAAAACTTGACATTATGAAGGACTCTTAAAACTCAAGTACAAATTTGACTCTCAGACTGAGAGTTATTGAAGTTAAAACTTCAATATTTTTCATTGGTAATGAAGAATTTTAAAAGTTGACTAATTGTCATGAGAATTGAGGTGCTTTTAATAATGGAGTCCAACCAGATCTAGCAGATGCAAGACTGAGACATTTATGATGCTGAAGTTTTGGAGAAAGACAAGTACCTTACAGTAGGTAGCTAATATTAAATGGCGTATATTTGGTGAGATTAGTTTTGACCTATGTTGCTTGCATATTCAGCATATGGTTGGAGGTAATTTAAGTTAATAACAGCTGAGATTTTTTTCTTTTTTACATTTATTTCATATTGATACGATAGCTTGAACAATAGCTTGCAAAGCTAATCTTAATTCTCTGGCCAATTTCTTTGAATCAGTATACCCTTTAATTATATGATTCATTTTGTTACATGTTTAGCATTACAGTTTTTTTATTGGCATCATAAGGCAATATTTTATATAAGTATTCATTATTAAGTGTTGTTATATTTCAAGGGATGTTATTTACATAGAGCCACACTCATATACTGTGAAAAAATGTATAGGTCCTCTTTTCTATGCTATGTAAGAGGAAAGATTGTAAGCTTTCTGTTTCAGAATGGTGTATATTAATTATACATTATTTATTCTGCATCACTTATTTTTACAAATTGGTTGAGCAATTTCTCCCCCAGCTCCTCTCCACTTTGTTAAATTGCAGGTTTCAAGCCCTGGTCAGTGCTTCCCCAGAAAGCTGTTAATCACAGTGCTAGTTAAGACTGATTTTGAAATGTATTTTTCAGAACCTCAAATTCCTATTCAGTTTCTACATTACTCCCTCGACATCTGAGCCTGTTATTTAAAACAGGAAGTAACACTGGGAATTGCAGTGTCACAGTATTAGAACTTCACAGTAAAAATTGAAGAACCAACACAGAGAGCTGTTTTCTGGCCTTTGTTGGAGCTCCTACCTGTGAAACTCAGGTGTGATCTCACGGCATGGGTCCGTGAAGACTGCATCCATAAAGGAAATCTTAGTCATGTTCTCAGGTCTGCTGAGCAACCAGGTCCCCAGACACAGCTGTGTCCTACCAAGCAGGTCCCCAGACACAGCTGTGTGCTGCCCAATGCAGGGCTCCTGGTAAGCTCCTGCCTGGGGTGGTGGGGACAGGTAAGTGCTCTTCCCAGTCTGAGTCCCCATAGCATCCAGCATTGTCCTCAATATCAAATACTTGCATTTTAGCAATGTTCATCTCTTGCTCAGTTCTGTTAAACTCCAGCTTGCCTATTTTAAAGTCTTTATTCAGTAGTAATTGCAACTCTTTTGCATACAGTTAATTTTTTCACTCAAATACAGAGTGTTTTCCCCTGCAGAGTGTCTCAAAATCCTGCACATGCTGCCTTGGTACAAAAGAAATTTCTTCCTATCCCTACAGAGAAAGCAATCTTTGAGCACTCATGGCTCTAATGGCCCTCAGTGAGAGAGGGAACTCAGATGTCACCTGAAATCCATCTGATAGTAATTTCAGTACTCTGCCTGAGTTGAATACCTAATGTGCCTGTCACCTTCTCAAAATCACATTTAGCAAAGGGAAAATTATGTATATGTGTGATTTCATTGCTCCGGGAGGACTAACACTTTCGGGGAGGATTGGGCAGGTCCTTGCAGGAGCAGCAGTGTTGAGGACAGAGGGGAGCTACCTCCTCAGCCCATGCTGGCAACCACAGCTTGGCATTAACCACAATACTTGTTCATTTATCTCCTGTTACTCCTTCCACCAGCACAATGAAGCCCTTTTGGAGTCCTGGCTGTTCTCGCCAGTCCAGTCAGTGATATAAAAGCTACAGAGGCCTCATTTCCTCTCTAAGGAGCTTAATGGAACACCCAAACCTATTATTTTGTGCAAAACAAGTCTATCCACAGTTCAAACTTCTTGATAAGTAGAGTCTCAAAAGCCACCTTAAAAATAATTCTTAATATTTTACTAGGGAAATAATGCCACAGGTTGTGATAGTAAAATTGCCTGAATTTGACATAAGGGAATTGTGTGGATCTTAGCTAAATGTGAGATAATTATACAGTCATACAATTTCCGCCTGTGAGTTCTGCTGTAGATCTCAGTGTTTTATTCTGTCTTTTTACATTGGAATCTGGTATTGGAGAGGAAAGCTTTTTTTCCATCCCTCCATTGCTGATGTTGGGCCTGAAAACCTAAGACAAGCATAACTTTGCTTACAGACCAAAAAAACACTAAACTCCTCTGAGATAAAACAAGGCAGCAAATCTGGGCAGTTTGTCATGCTTTGTGGCAACAGGAGCAACACACTGCTCTTGGTGACCCATGTCAGAAACGACAGGCTTTTGCACCAGCCTCAAGATATATCTGTGTTTAATTGTTTGTCATGAAGCTCATGGTAAAACTCAAATTCTATGAAAATAGTGATTGGTAGATTGTGTTTAGGTCTTCCTGCCCAAAACAGTCTCTCTGTTCATTTTCCTTTTCCAGGGCTTAATGGCCATTTAAGATGTGTTTCTAAACTTGACCGTCTCTTTTTCTCATTACAGGAAGAGATTGCTCTTTAAAGAAGCATGCAGAAATGTGAAATCAAAAAAAAATATTGAAAGGCATTGAAAACCTTGAAAACTGTTGTTATTGTTATAAATGTTATTATAAAGGATTCTATTATTTTTATCTTTTTGTAAGTTAAATATCTTCTGGTGAAGACTGGTAACATGCCATGTCATACAGAGAGCCTCATAAGACTTTGGCCTTATGGTTAGGATTTTTAATGCTCGCTGACCAAACACAAAAAGGCCTTCCCAGTCAGGCCAGCCCCTTTTGTTTACACAAATAGAAAAGTGTCTTTTTGCAGCTCTAGCACATCAGGGTGTGATGAGTCTTGCTCTGTCCAGACTCCCCATGTTAAGCTCCAGTAGATAATCCATCCTGGGCAGGTGTGAGCAGGCAGGTATATTTCCATTTCTGCTGCCAAAGCAATATATCTTAAATGCTCTGTTATGATGCTGCTTAGAGTAAAAATAGCACCAAATATATATTACTGCCCAGAGAGAGTTTAACTATAAAAGCCAGGGGAAGGAGGAGGGAAATCTTCTATTTTCTTACTTTTTAAGCCTAAGGATACTGACATGACATTAGTCCAATTTACTGAGTATAAAACTAAATTAAATCAATGCTTGAAGCTTTCCTTGAACATGTCTCAAATTCAGTTCGTCTACCATTATTGAAAAGTATCACATTTAAGTCTTAATAATTCTTTACACTAGAGTGCTATTAATGTCATCATTATTATTATACTTCCCTATCTTCAATATATTATAACTGTTAGAACTCAAGTGCAAAAATCAATTGGAAATTTGTATTTGATATAAAATATTCTAATCTATTAAAATTAATTTCTTTTCCTGCATTATGTTAATTACCCTCTTCCCCACCTGGGAAGAAACCCCTGTTGAATTCTTGACTAGATTTAGATCTAACGTTGGCTCCCCAGAGTGCAAATCTTTAATAAAATTCCATATTTAATGTCTCTTTTCTTCTACCTTTTGTACACAAATCACAATGAGAAATATTAAGTGAAAGGTCTGGTTTGACCAAAAGGTTTTGAATACAGAAGACATCTGGTCTTTCATGAAATAAAATAAAATAAAAACTCCCTCAGTTCTTGCCTGTGGGCAATTAAGTTGTGCACATGCTATTGCAAGATTAAAAGCAGCACTGAAAACCCAGTCATGTCTGACTGTTCAACAGTTATATATACATCTAATGATATATCTTTGACATACAGTTTTGTTTCAAGAATGGCCTCCTTTTTTTCCTAGCTTGGGGAGAACTTTTCATGTTTTCTTTATTGAGAAATGATTTTGAATAAATTATCAGTTATTGTGTAAGAACCCACATGCCAGTGAAAATTTTAATGTTTGTTTTAATTATACCAATGATTCTTTTAATTTCTCGACATCAATATTGTACTAAAAAATTCTGGCTTTTCCAGACCTTTCCCTAAATGTTACAGTAAAACAGTTTGCATCAGTTACTGCCATTTGTACCATTTTATGCAAGTCTTCATTATGTCTGTTTTTTACTCTCTCCTTTTCCCCTCCAATTTTTCTTATGCAAATGAATCTCACAGAGCATGGTCATGAACTCTGGTCAGTCCAGGACCTTGAAAGAGGTATATGTACCAAAGAAAAGTGACCGCTGAAAATAACAGTTCAGAATTATTTTGAATGTCCCATAAGAGCAAGGCTTGAGCCTAAAGGTTTAGGTTGGTTATGTATCTGACTCTGCCCATTTTTAACGGTTTATTTACTTGGTTATAAGGTTATCATTACCGATAGAAAAGAGTTATTAATGCTGACTCCTTCTCAAATGCAAAGTTTCTTTTGAATTGACAGCCAGAAAACGTAGGCACAGAGTTTGTGTTAATTGGGGTGGGGCTGGGCTGAGCCTCATCCCCCATGGGCACAGCTGTGAGCAGCAGGTGAATCCCATTGGAGCTGATGAGCCATGGAGTGCCCAGGGGCACTGAGCAACCACCAAAGGGAGCAGAGGGCACACAGGTGCAGTGCATCAGCAGGAGGGGATAAAAGGCTGGGCTGAAGAACAAAAGGAGCAGGTGCTTGAGGCTCTCTGAAGTGGAATGGTGTTACTCTGTATGGGTTGAAGACTTCTGATATTGTGTGGTGATGCCCTGTGTATTGTGGTTGTTTCAGCTGCAACATATGCTGCAACAAGAAAAGCCGTATGTTTTAATATTTTTGTTTAAATTTGCTCAGGCTGTAATTGATTTTTCATAGTGAAAAATTTAAATACATTCCCAAATGTTTTAGGTCAATCAAAAATTAGTTTAGGGAAGTCTCAGAGAGGGGTCTGCAGTAAATGTGGGAATTGGGTGACACAATGGTGAGAAGATGTAATGGTGAAAGGAAACAGAAACCAGCAATATACACTGTTCAGTCTGGAATCACTACTGCTTTCTAAACCCAGAATGAACTGGTTGTGCTTTGGGATTCTTCATCCCTTCTCATGATCTCATCATCCCACATTACTTAGTCAGTTGATAAGTTGTTTCCTTGAATTTTACACTAGATTTTGTTTAAAGTACATTGTTATATTTGTTGTCTCAGGCATCAAAAGTTTGTGTCTCTGTTTCTGTACTACATATGTGTGAACAAAACTCTGTTTGATGGATCATGCTCGATGCCTGTGCTTGGTTGTCCAAGCAGTGTCTGATTTTGAATTGGCAATCTTATCATGAAGAAACATGTCTTCTGCAGTTCAGAGCCAAGTAGCTTATCTCACCTCTGAGACTGCATATCAACCTGAAGGTCTGAGATGAAATGACTTCAGTACGATCAGATCAATTTGCTGTGAGAAGCCCACATCACAATACGAGCCCACATAACTCAGCTGGCTTTGGCAGCTTGCTCAAGAGAGAGCTGGGCCTACATGTGCAGGAGCACTGAATTATTTCTCCTCTCTGGAGATGGAGAGGCAGAAAAGATCCCTTCAGGTCAGGGTTGAGGACTCATGAGGAAGTCAGCAATGAGACAGCTAAATTTTACCTCAGTATGCTGGGCATTCAACACTTTCCAAGGCTACGACAGCAAAGGTCAAGAGGCTAATCTTCTCAAAAGCAGATGAACACAGAAATTAATGTGACACATCTAAATGTCGCACGTGCCTTCCTAATTATCCTACCTAGTAAGTATTTTCTTCTAAATTCAAGTCCTTTCCTTTCTTGAGAAATAGTAGCATTTATTGTCTGATTATAGTAAGATGTTGAAGAGCTCAAGAGTTTTGTCTTGCTTTTCCTTTTTAGACACAAATATATTGCCCTTCATAGACTTATTTCATGTTAAAAACATGCTTGACTATTTTTCACATTTAGCATGCATGTAGTAACACAATATATTGTTTTGCTTTATTGCTGACAGTCAAGTTTTACTTTGCTTTCTGTAGCAATAAAAAGTAGCTTTAGCAGTACATCTGTCAAAATATTTACCTCCTAGGCCACCAAATTTAATGTCAGTATCTGCTTAGTATTTTGATTTCTGTTATCAATGCCAGAGGAAAGCAGATGACAGTGAGACCATGTATCATGCAGCTCCAAAGTTACAATAAAATATGAGTTTTGATTTGGTGTCGATCCTTAAATGTGTGCAAATACTAAAGCAGATTGACAGTCATCTTAATGCTTGAAGGATTGATGTATCTAAGTTACTAATGTAACTAAATCTAAATTTCTATAGGATAAACATTGGTGTTAGTGCAGCACTTTTCAGTGATTCATTTTAGTTTGGATCAGTTTGAAAGGTATTGATGATGGTCAGGGGGATTGAGTTTGTTTGGTTTTTAACCCCAGGTTGTGCTCTCAGACCATTAATAGGTACATAAAAGGGCCCTTAAAATTGTGAGCAATTATCACTGAATTATTCAAGCTCTGCAAAGAGAGGGACTTGATGGTTACAGAGAGCTATACTTTTTTTCTGTCTCACTTCTTTTTCCATCTAAGCCTTAAGAGGCTAGTGAAGAGGAGCTTTTCTGGTAACTTAATTAAACCTCATCTTTTAGTACCATCATCTCTGTCTCCTGCTGGCAAAAATAGGGTAGCTACCCTTTGAACTTGGGCATACTTGGTATTTTTCTGCACCTTTAAATTGAATTAAGAGATGGAGTAGGTCTATGTGGGATGAGGAAGAATGATAAAAAAAAGAAATCACAGATTTTTCAAATGCTAGAAATATTACATGAAGGAAGCTTTAGAAATGAGAGATTGTTAAAATTATTTTGCTAAGCCCCCCTTCCCCTTTTACCCCTGCTTTTGTTATCAGCTTGGAGGCAGGGAATATCTGTTCTCCTTTCACTTACCCACATTCTCTCTGACACCTTTCACTTACCCACATACATTGTGTTCCCCATGGAGTTTTTCATCTTGTTGTAAAAATGACACTTTCAGGGATATGACTGTAGAGGCTGAAATGTTGATTACCTAGCATTAATCATTTCTGGAAATACCAGTCTCTAAAAATGCTAGTCCTCTGGGGTGCATATAAAATGCATGGAGAGGAGCAGACTGATGGTGTGTGTGGGACAGTACATATTTACTCTTGGCCATTTTGGCATTGATTTATCCTTTTGTGGTCGCATTTTAAAAATATTGTTGACTTCCCATCCTAGTTAATTAATTGAAGAAGTCATCCTCTTTTGGTGTTGCTCTCCACTGGTTTCATTAATATGTAATGAAATTTCCCTTTGTGCCTTTATTGTCGATGTTCAAGAGCATATCTGCAGGAAAGGGTTTATACCATCAGTCTGGAATCCCACTTCCCTCTCAGCTGCTTTTCTCCATATTGATGGCATACAGGATAAACAGAACAAGTTAATTTGTAATCTTAGATAGAAAATGATAGCTGCACTGTTTCTGTCATTGAGCACTCTGCCAGTTTAAACAGCTGATTAGTCAGCTTCTGTGGAATCGATCTGAATCAGTTCCACCTGCGTGCACCCACCAGGAGCCACTTTATTGTAAATCAATCATTCTGAAAACATCTCACAAAGGGGCCAGTCCTCACTAACAAACCATCAATTTAAGCTGTCTGTCTGGAGAACTCTAGAAATTAGAAGTGCAACATTTATTCTAAAATTATGGGGAAGTTGTTTGTGTTTTATGTTGTTGTGGGTTTTCTTTTTTCTGTTTTAAATGGTAGCCTGAAATATTTGGTGCTGGTGGTGGTGTTCTTACCTTTTTTACCTTTATTTTACTCCTATGAATTGGGTCACTTTTCAGACATCCCAAAAGTGTGGGTACTTTCTCATCGGAAGGAACAATAGGTTTGGAATTTTAACAACAATGGATGGAATGGATGGCCTTTATTACTAGAAGGCAACATTAACAGTAACTCAGAGACTTTATATCCTGCCCTTGTGCCCCTTGGGTGTTAAGATCGATCCCCAGAGTCAGAGAAGTTCTCCTTATTCTTTGACATGATGAATTGCTAAATTTTGCCTGTGCAGAGAGTGGGTCTTCCAGCTGGCAGTGGTTGGAGAATCTGCCCCAGGGGAAAGATACAGATATATGACTTGGTCTCCAAACCCTTCCTTTAAGACACTTCATACTATCCTAAATAAAAGAGAGTGGAGAAGGTATATTCCACCTTTTTTTTTTTTTATTGGCCTGTCTAGGCATTTCACTTATGTCAACAAAAAAGCTGCGAGAATCATGTTTTCCGGTTGTGTAGAATCTCCAGAGTCTTATTCAGCTTGAGAAAAAAGTATGGCAGCACTTAGTTTGCAAGGTGTGGAGCAAAATACTGCATGTGATGTTACCCTGTGTAATTACACGCTGCCACCTGACTGCATTGTCAACGCTGTATCTGATTACAAGGTAATTGCTTAGTTACTAGTTTGGATGCAAAGCCTTTCAGAGACTTGTGTATTAAACAAGTGTCCCACTCTTGGAGATGCAGTCAAAATAGAAGTTCAGTGAGGCTCATGTACAGAAAGTAATTTTTCACTTGGGTTACACTGGGCCTGATCTATCTCTGCTTAACCCCAGCTGAAATCCTCTCATCTATCATCCCATTTATCATAGGATACACTGGTGAGATGTCTCTTATCAAATAGTGTAGGTATTCACAGCAAGTTCAGAGCTTCAGTTTTTCTCCTTTTGCAGGGAGAAATGTTGAAGACTAAAATGTGGATGGTTAAGGACTCAATTGGCCACTTCCAAAGCAGTGACTGCTTTTCTGACATGCATGGTAAGAGCCCAGGTGCAGAGAGGTGAACATCAGAGGATGACCACCACAATCCAACCTTTCTTCTGCAGAAAGTTGAGTTTTGAGATGGGTAAGGGAAGAGGACATTGAGAAGCAGATCCCTCATGGCGGGACGGGCATTTTTATCAAGCTTTTTATTTGATGACTGCTCTTTCTAGAATGTTTAAACTCAAAGATGAGGAAAAGTGCAAACATGGTTACTTTGAGATTATTTCATTTTATTATCACAGGATGCTGATTTAACACAAACTACAGTTGCATGCCCTGTGTTGCTTTTTCAGGGCCTGGTTTTTGGCGGCAGGGGGGCTGCAGAGGTGGCTCCTGTGGGAAGCTGCTGGAAGCTTCCACCATGTCCAGCAGAGCCAATCCCTGCTGGCTCTGAAGCTGGGCCAGTTAGAGAGGCTGGTAAGGCCTCTGTGATAACATATTTGAGGAGAAAATAAAAACAAAGGGCACACAGCTTTCTCCTAGCCAGAGACGATGAGGAGCTGAGAACATGTGAGGGAAACAACATGGAGACTCCAAGGTCAGGGGGAAGGAGGGGCAGGAAGTGCTTCAGAGCCGAGGTTCCACTGCAGCCCCTGTGCAGACCATGGTGAAGCAGCTGTGTCTGTTCAGCCTGTGGGGATCCGCAGGGATGCAGAGATCCACCCACAGCCCCTGGAGAGGTGCCTATGCCAGAGCAGGTGGGTGGCTGGAGGAGGCTGTGAGGCAGTGGGGACCCAGTGGAGAGAAGGCCCTGCTTCCAGGCTGGAGTAGCCTGTCCTTGGAGGACTGCGCCCTGTGGAAAGTGAGAGATCCACGTTGCAGCAGTTTTGGGAGGACTGTCTGCCTGTGGGGGGCATTCCCATTGCAGCACGTGTGGTAGGGCTGCTGCTCATGAGATTGGAACAACACAGGAGAAGTTCACTGAGAGCTGTCTCCCATGGGAGGGACCCCATGGCCTCACAGGGGAAGGATTCCTCTCCTGGAGCAGCAGAAGAAAATCTTGGTGATGAACTGACCAACACCCCCATGCCCTGTCTCCCTGTGCTGTCGGTGGGAAGGAGGGATTGGAGCTGGGGGAAGTTGGGTTGGTATCTTTAAGGTCTTATTTTACTTCTCATTAGCCTCCTCTGATTTTATCAACAGTATTTTTAATTTGAGCCTGTTTTGCCCTTGGAGTGTTTTTTTTCCTGGCCCTTAACTCATGTACCTTTTGTTTAATTTTTCTCTCCTCTGCCCAGCTGTGGCAGGGGAAGGTGAGCAAGTGACTTTCATGGGTGCTTGGTGTTTGGCCAGTGTCAAACCATGACATGCCCATATTAAACTGATACGAAATAGTAATAATGGTACCAAATAGTACCAAAATAATAGTACCAAATCCCTCAGCTGAAAATAAAATGAAAATGGCAACTTCTGTGTAGCTGGAAAAATATTTTAATAGGCAGAGATATCAAATCATTAGGTTATTGAGAGAGGTGGTTGTTGTCTGTAAGCACCTGGCTCATAGTAGCTGCTTCTGAAAATCTGAACTGCAAGATCTGTCTAGAGGCTCTATCTGACCCTCCTGGATGTCTTGCTGGCTGTGTTCCAGTGCCTCTAAGGATGAAATGGGACAACTCAATACAGAGTAGTATGCAGCGCTATCTATATTCCCTTCCCTGTCAAGTTGTTGATGCATTATGGACTTTTTTTCATACTTTTGATTAGGAAACGTGTAAGGAGGTGACTAGCAAAGACAGAATAGTGTGTGTGATAGGGAAGTGTGGTTTTATTGAGCATAACAAGTTGTATTTTTGCTGGAACCTTGTATCCCTCTGTGGCTGTACATGCTGGCAGTCTGCAAGACTACAGTTCTCTCCCGAGATGTCGGAGCACCCTGGTGTGAGAAGTTGACTTCCCTCATGCAAAAGAGAGCTGTGGGCACATCCACCATTGCAGCAGATTCCAGAGTACGGAAGAGCTACATTAACCAAGATTAAAAAACCTCGGAAGTGCTAGGAGTTATATTGCAGCTACAGCAAAATTATCAACATGATGTCAACTTGTGCACAAGGGATTAAAGGGCATGAAAAATGGAAACAGATCCATCTGTTCTGGCCAAAAGGAGCCAGGGTAGAAAATCACAAGTTTCTTACTGTATTTAGTACACCGGTACTAATTTTATTTCAGACCCAGTTGAGCTACAATAATAAAAGTATTTAAATGTATTTATATCAGTCAGGTAAGCAGATCAGATTTTGGATACATGTGTGAGATGAGCACATCCTGATCTGTTACTTTTGAGTAAGTCATTTATTACTCCATTGACTTAAACTGAATTTCTGTGGACTTCCTGTAACTGAGATCATATTCAGTAAAGAAAAGTGAAGCAAAACTCAGCTTGGTGTGAATGCTGATTTAAATTACTCTACTTGATCATTTATTGTAGGCACACAGTTTGTGGTCACTGGGGTGGGGCTGAGCCTCATCCCCAGTTGGCTGCAGCTGTGAGGGGCAGGTGAGCAGCACTGACAGCAATGAGCCATGGAGTGCCCAGGGGCACTGACCAGCCACCAAAGGGAACAGAGGGCACTGGATTTTTGGATGAGGTGGGCTCCTTGCTGAATAAATACCAAAGAAACAGAACTATTGTGGGGAACTTTGTATTTTTGTTGTTTACTGTTGTTATAGCATTGTTAGCTAAATCCAGAGGTGTGTGTGAAGAGGAACAAGGCTCTGCTTAGGCAGCCAGTCCAACACAGAGCTCTGCAAGAGGCTACTCAATTAATTACAAAATATATCGGTCTCCCTAGCAAGAGTAACAAGACTGATCAATCCTTCTCAGCAATGAAAAATCAGACAGTCTAAAACGTTAGTGTGGCAACAATGTATAGTTTGGGACCTAAGAAGTGCAACGACAATAGCAGTAAAAATCCCCATTTATGGGGCACTTTATCAAATAAATGTCTCAGGGCACCACACAGTAAAAACATAAGAAAATGAAATCAAACAGAACTGTGGGCTTGATTGAAGGGAAGTAATTGATCATTTTTTCCTAAAAGCATAATGAGAAAAACCAAAACTTTCATCTCTTGAGGTCTAACATAAAAGTTCAAAGCCTGTTTCAGATGTGCAGTGCTAACATTCTGAAGATGATTTTTTCCTTGCTGATTCCAGATTTTTTCTGGCAGGGCATGGAATAGGGTGCCTAAAATACTAGATTGAAACTCATTTAGAGTGTGCTTACCACCTTCTAGTACAAAAGTTTATTCAAGGATTATAGAAAAATGACTTAAATTTGAAGAAAAGTACAAGAGATTAGTGGATATAATCTCTGATCCTTGGGATATTATCTCCCCTTTTTTGGTATGCCAACATCTTTGTTTCAGATTCATGCAGGTGCCTTTTCTATGTGACTGCACCGAGTGACAGACCAGGTCCTTTCTCAAGTTCCTTTCTGTTGATACTGGAACTCCCATCCTGCATCCAGCTGCATGATGCAATTATGTCTGTAAATGCTTTTTTCTACCCTCTCAAAGTGCCAGAGTAGGCACTCCTCTTGGCAGATAGTTGAGGTGAAGATGCTTAAATATAGAAAATGTTATCACTGATGATTTGTTCTGCTGCCCACCCTCACTTCTATGCTCAGTGTGATATCTATGTCAACTCTCACGTCCAATGAATAGCGATATGGTCAACAAAGCTTTTCATCAGTACTTTTGCTGATGTTCCCCACTCATTGATGTTTCTCCCATGTTTTCTTGAACAATCTGTTACTTCCAGTCGTCTTTACTTGTATGAACCCAGACACTGAGTAGAGAAGTTCCAGGCAAACAAAGAAGTCTGAAAAGTCTTCACCATTGAGGAGCTTCACTAAACTGACCTGCCCAAACTGCATTGCCTCTTTTGTGTGAATTCTGTCTGAGCAGCACCGTTCAATGCTAGAAACTATTAAGCAGATTTAGAAAACAGACAACTATCCAGGCAAACAGTGCTTATGCCAGCTGAGAGTCCAGAAAAGGAAGCTGCTCGTCTGCACAAGGAGTACATTCTTTTGTGAAGCAAGACAAAGCAAACATACATATTTTTAGAAAAGCCTAAAAATAGGTTTGAGTTCTCCAAACTTGACAATAAATTTCACTTTTGTGTATATTAGAGGCACTTGCAAAAGGGCAAATCTCTATTACTAGAGGTAATGAATAAACATGCTTTCTTTTCCTTATCCAGACAATTTAATCTCAAATCTATTAATATTTTTTCCTTGAAACATGTTGTAAAATACACATTTTGTAAATGCTTGTATGTTTGGACAAGTTTTTAATACCCTTCTGTAAAAATAGCGGTTGAATTTTATCTAGTTTGGCATCAATGGAAAACCAGAAAGAAACACATCCCTGAATGTGTTTTGAACAGGAGTTGCAAACATTCATTGAATTATTAAACATTCATTAGCATTTGTTAAATACTCTTGCTGGAATATTAGTCCCTATCAAGAGGTACTGTGCTGTGTGAGTGCAATTTTATCTCTAGATAGATTATAGATAATACAATAGCTTTTCATCACTTTTCTCATCCAAATAGGTTAATACAAGCAAACTTCTATTAACTTCCGTAACCTGTTTAGGGAAATTGCTTTTCAGATCTCTGGGCCCACGCTGTAATTCTGCTTCATTGTAGAAGTTTCAGAGAGGCTTGTTCAGACTAACTGGTAGGGAGTGTTCAGGACAGTGGTGCAGCAGGTGTAGTGAGTCAGGGTGCTCTCAGGTTTTGCTGGGGCAGGATGATCCTGGAGGAGCAGATCCTGGTCCACCTGGATCTCTCCTTTAGCTCAGCAATGCCAGATCCAGGACACTGATAAGCAACAATCCATTTTCATAGGCATAAGGTATCAACTATTGTAGAGATGATAACTTGCTTTATTTTTCTAATTTGTGCCAGAAAAAAAAAGTTTTCCTAAGGAAAAGAAATAATAAGTTTCAGTTTAGCAAGGTTTGGCCTGGAGTAGAAGCCCTACTCTAAACTTTGTCCTACTTTGTATTATTTTCTTATATGGCTACAATTACTCTACCTTGTGGCTCCCAGGTTATAACCTTGTGGGACCAAAAAGGAAAAAAGACCATTTATACCCCATTGGGTTTGATGAAGTTGTAACGACCTGCAGTGTTCCTTTTTGAATTGCATCCATGTGCTGCTGTGGAGGTCATAATACTGATCTGATTGGTTGGAGAAAATAACAAAAATTTTCTCTCCAGAAACAAACAAACAAAATTAAAAAAAAAAGGATATTTCATATTTATTAGTTACATTTTCAGAGCTCTTTTTATCTTGGGCTTGAAATAAACCATGCCTGCATGCAATGTCCTTTCTACTAATGAATAACTTAAATATAAAAGTGTCCAAGCACTTTCTGCCCCAAAAGAAACTGTCATGTGTTACAGTTTCAGCAATCTACATTTTGATAATTCTCTGCCTTGAAAGATAGAGGTCCTTTAATGACTGATTTTAATTTAAAAAGCCCCTTCTACTTATAACTTTATTAATGTTCTTTTTAAGTACACCTTTTTTTGCAGTATAAGGTCTTTTTAATGACAATGAAACATATATACAATGTTTATGATCTGATTTAATGCTATTTTTAAATGAGAAAGTTATTAAAACATGAATCATGTTGCAGCTAATAAAAAATGAGAGGAATCACAGGAGCAAAGGCCCAGGCAGAAAGCTGTGGCTCTTTAATGTAGAAATATTAATTGTGAGATGCTATTAAATGGATCAGAGAGACTGAGCTTTTGCTTCTTTACCAAGGCCTATGAGCAGATATGAGATTCAACTTCAATGCACACAGCACAGTAACTCTACATTTGCATTTGAGTCTTGCATGAAAACTATCTCAGAGTGCTTCAAGGAACTGAGTAAAACAAATTCACTGTGAGACAATGAATGAGTTGCCAACGAGGAAATTGCTATTTGCAGGTGATAAAGCCTTTGAAGAGAGGCCTTCTAAGCCATGGGTGCTGTGATACATGGCCCAGCTGAGAGAGCAGCCAAACCTAGTCTGGGGTTTGAAAGCTGTGGGGACAGGCTCTGGGGCACATGGCTGAAACAAGGAGGAGACAGGAATGGAAAGCTGAGGTGGCCAGAAGTACTTTGAACTCTCTCATAATTTCAGTATCTTTGGTTTATACAAGAAGGTGTCACCATATAGACAATATGCACCAGTAGAGGCAAACCAATAAGGGGGAAGGAGGGGTGTGAACCGAGAGGGAAAAGGCTTTTTTTTTATTTTTTCACTCTAGGTCCATCAAAACCTGGCAGTCTGCAGTGATGGAAAAGATGCATAATATGATAAAGCTTGGTAACCAGCATGTGTGATTGAACAAACCAATGAAGAGATAATATTTGAAAGCTTTACAGCTTGGAAAGCTGTTAGCAAGCTGGTGTCCCCTTCATCATTTTTAATTTTACTTTTACTGCCCTTCATTTGCTTTGACGGCTTGATGTTGCCATGGTGCAGTTGAAATTCTCATAAAAGTGCTGTTACCCTTTCAAGATGGCTATTTTTTCCTAGGCTTTATACCACATTTTATAGTTATGTCAGAAGGTGTGCTTGGTTTATGAATTCTCCAAGCTCTGAGACTGCTCTAAAAACTCTAGGCTGCAGTTCAGGCTTGCCTTTTAATTTCTGATATTTAACAACCACTACATGAGTGTATTATTTCCCCACATAATTAAAAAATCCATTTTAAATGTATCCTTTTGTTAATATGGGTAAAAAAACCCTTCTGCTTTTCCTTCACCTTTTTGATCTGTATTTTCTTTAACAATAACAATAGAAAGCATTTTTTTTTCTGACTAAAGCAATACTATCTCCTAGTTTTTAAATGATTTACCTGATGTAGGCAAATAATTCTAAAAGCTCTTTCTGCTCCTTGTGAAATGCCATACCCAGTGTTCATAGAGATATTCTCACACTTTCAGTGGAATTTGATTCATGTCAGATGTGAATTGGTCCCATGATGCTTCTGCAATCGCAATTAATTTCCCCTTCACTTGCTCTGTGGCAATTCAAGTAAAAGATCTACAGAGAGAAACTCTTGTCAATGGTGTTGTGAGTTAAACTTTTTGCAAGATGGTTTTTAAAATGAGCATACACATATTGATAAACCTGTTAGTCATTAAGAACTGTCCTACATGACCCCTACTCAGTGTGAGCAACAGAGCAACTTCACAGCTGGGTTGGAACTTTGGGGTGGGAGAGGACAGAAAGAGCCAGAAGGAACTTTCCTTGACTTTACACTAAAGTCCATAAAAATTGTTCAAGAAAGATATGCCTGCTAAGGGCAGCTTGTGAGAGTCATTCATTAATTACCATTTCTGTTGTTTTTTGAAGAAAAAGAGACTTTAACAGGTACTCTGTAGCTGCCTTTCACAGCAATACTGCTGCTAAGGGAAGGAAGTCAGGAAGGAAGGTTTCAGATGCCACTCTCTTGAATTGTTATTTATTGCCTTCAGTTGAATTAGAAGCAAAATGACAGCAAATCCAGAAGCTCTGATTTTGCTGTCTCTTCCAACAAGGCCTCCTGTAGGGTGCTGGGAAAGAGATGAAGAAATGTCATTAAAGGCAGCAGAAACTAATACAGAGATGAATAAAAGTTGCACCCAGACACAACTTTATAAAAAACAGAATTTTTGCTGAAACCTAGTTTGGTTGAATTTCTGGAACTAACAGAAAATTAAATGAGCAAATAGTGTTTAAATGTCAAATAAGAGTCAACAGGCAAACAGAATAAAGCACAAGACTGGCTTACTACAGGTAGTATCAGATACACCAGCTCCTAGAAGTACCTTGCTGAAACATTGGTGTTGAGGACCAAAATTTGGATTTGATTTGATGACTCTTTAGGAAAAACTTAAATAAAATCTCAGGTGTTTACACCTCAGGAGACCTACACTGTACTTTGTGCAATCCAGCTTTGACAGGAAAAGCCAGTATCAAAGCATTTCACAGCTTTGCTTTTCTTTACTTCTGCTTACTTTTTTTTACAGCATAGAGTGCTGTCCAGTGCTGTCATGTTTGAGTACTGTATTTTTGCATAGCACAAGGACTGTTTCCTCACACTGGACTGACTTACATTCTTTAAGTAATAGAAGAACTTGGAGGGTTTTTCTGGATTTATTATGCACACTAGCAGTTTCCTCAAAATTTGAATGATAGCATTTAAAACTTGGAATTTGAAAGGAAGCTTGTCTTTTGAAAACAGAACATTAGAAAACTCCATCTAGGTATGTCAATCATCCAGGTATAGATTTGATAAGGTCATTTCAATAAGAAACATATATTTGCTCTTGCATATGCTTGTAATTTGGTGAGAAGTGAAAAGGAGGTGGGAAACAAATGTTTGGGACTTAAAGGTATTATTACAGCATGAAGTGGCTTTTTTTCTCCTAAGTTAATAGGTTTGTTTCTGTCACTCTTGCCAGAGTCCTGTGCAGTTCTATATTGTTATTTTATTTTAGCTGAATGACACTTTAAATGTCATTGTGATCATGATGTGTCCTTAAAACTGTATCATTTGTTCTGATCTCTTGTTAAATACTTTCCCCCTTAATTGCCTTTTCATTCAACCACAAGACTTATAATGGCAACCACAGCACAGCTGAAAAACAATTCATTGTACCAGTCACAGACTCTCATAATGGAGCACCTTAATAAGAGCAAGTTCTGTACTTCTTGAAGGCACAAGATAAATTAGGTTCATAGTCCATTATTTGAACAAGGGTATCTGACTTATGGCAATTCTATCTGAAAGAGTATTGTAGAATTGTATTTTATCTTTAAGAAATGTGTTTTCTAAAAGTAAGATATTTGCTCCTGTTGCAGTAAAGGATTTAAACAGAAGAATTTCTCTCTAATGTTTGTTGAATCATACTAGAATGATGAGGTAGAACAGAGCCATACATCAAAGAACCATTAAAAACTGAGCATTGTATTTTATTTTGGGAGGGAAGGCTGGGCACAGAATGCCGAATGGTTTTGCCAAGAGCAGCTCCCTCTCCCTTATTTACCAAGCTGTATATACCATGGAGGAGGTGACAGCACCCTTAAACTTTTTCTACTGCTGAAATTTACGGACGTGCACATTTCCTTTTTCTCCTGTGGAGAACAGCACGCTGGCAGAGCTGGGGACTGCATTTCTCTCACTCTGTAGAACTGCTAGAATATAAAGAAAAGCAAGACACTTGTTCAGTAGATTTTTCTGTAGATGCCCTATCAGTTTGTCCTCTTTGTCAAGCATAGAGAATGGGTGAAAAGAAAACTTTGTCTTTCTTCCAAAGCCTTTTTTTTTTTTGGCTTTGGCTTTTCCTTGCTATGTGGTAACAGCTAACAAGTACCACAGATAGTATTTTCTGTGGTGTCCATTTTCTAATGAGGAGTCTTCTAATTTAGGCATTGAAACTAAGATAATAAGAATTCATTTTTTGTGTGCCTGTTAGGCATCATCAGACAACCACTGATGTTGGCATGACCTGGAAGGGCTTCAGATTTACGGTTTAACATCTGAGAAATGATATACTGAACTGAAACTTCCTTTACAACATCCTCTGGTTTTGGCTTAAATAGTGCGATCGGATTCAATTTTCTCAGGCAAACATGCATTTCTAATTTTTACCACAACCAAGAGGTCAGCCAATTCTTTATTAATATTTCTTGATCCATGGCTAAACACAGAGAAGGTTTGAGGAAATAAGTTACTCTTTGTATAAAACTTAAGGCATAAATGGAAAGCAGATTTACTGTGATTTCTGATCCCATCTTACCAGCACCTTCATTCAGCTCCCTCAGTTTCCTTGGGTGGCATGTTGAACTCCTATTCCTGGAGGAGGGATATTTCACATGGAACAAATATATGAGGTTTCTGGTTGAAAAAAAGTGTTTATTTTAAGTATGTAACTGACCATTCTTGCTGTGTTATCTACTACAGTTCTGTTTGCAGTGTTACTTTCTGAATACTGAGCCAACGACCAATGCTCCAAGCACTCAGTCTCCCTGGTCCTAGAGTGGAAGGCTTTCTGTGGACTGACTGCACAGCCATTGAGCTAAAGTGGAGACAGGAACAAATCCAAGGTGAGTCAGTTTGCCATGGCTGCAATGGGTCTGCAACAAATAGGGTTTCATGACTGGTGACAAGAGTTAAGTGTGGCCATGCAGTTTCTCCCTGTCATGGATACAGATTACCTTCCTAACAGGTGGAGATAATGGACTGCTTGAGTCCTCCTGCTAAAGTAGCTTTGATTTAGAGTAGGGGCTATGTGGTGTTGCAGGCGTTTATAGTGATTATTGGAAATTCTGCAATAGAAATTAAGTCTGTCAAAACAGGAAGGTCAAGAAAAGCCTTACAGCTGCTACTTCCAGCTGTTAAGGGTCCATAGCTGTTGGGTACCATTTTCCTCTTTTTCTCTTTTCTAAATACTGGGCCAAATGCTGTGCTGTTGTCACACCTGCTACATTGTGCTCTCTTTCCTTTGATTTGTAGACAGAATTCTGGCCTAAGAATCCCTAAGTGAAATTAGGAGCATGTGTAGGTACTGTTGTCAAAAGACATCTGATATTTAAAAATTTAGTTTGTGAAGCCATTTTGGGAACATACTTCCTGAGTTGTGAGCACTCCTAAATATGCCAGAGTAGACAATTTCCAAAATGCAAGAAATCTCCATAAGAAATCTCCATAAAGATTGCTGCCTAATGTCCAGCTCTCTGAGATATCCCAGTAGGAGTATGACTTTTATTAGACTTTCATGAAAATTTACTTATGATGATAGAGAGTCTTTCCTTGATGTTCAAATATTAACACACCTGCTTACAAATCTGAGTGTTTACTGTTACCTTTCAAGTAACCCCTTTCTCAGAAGGGATTAAGAGGCCCAGTGTTTTAACACAATTTCATATTGACAATTAAATGGATCTATGACATGATAGACATGACATAACTTCTGCAACTGAATATTTTACAATAGTAAACACAAAAAAATACCCAGTGTTGTGATTGGAATAGAGTTGATATCATTTCTGGGAAAAAAAATTTCTCTGGAGAAAAAAGTAATTTGTGTCAGTTTTCCTTCAAAAACTTTTTTTAAAAAAGCATTCTTTTTGCCATGTTAATGATATATACCTTATCTTATGCTTTCATAGCATCCGGTTGACCTCAATTTTTAATCAAAATTTTTTACTTCTCTGAATTCCGGGACAGTAATTTTATTCTTGGCTTTTTCTCTTCAGTCAATACTGCATTTTGAGGTGTCTGTGCCTGTTTTTATATCCAAAGCTTCTGAAGATTGGAGTTTGGGGATCCAGGGAGTGTTTCTTGTGGAGATTTTTTCTTGGAAGAAATTTATCATGAATAGCTGGGTGGATTCTGGTGCAGCTGAAGTGTCGGATACCAAGGCAAATGACATTGCTTAAAAATGATGGCCATGAAATGCAAGTACATTGCAAATCACTCAGCTGCAGAGTCTTGGAATAAAAGCACTACAGGGCTGATGTATGGACTGATGTTGCCATTTAATGTGGTTTCCCAGCAAACCTTTCATAAAATTCATGACTGTAGCTGACCTCTGTTACTGTGTTCCTCTTAGGGAAAAAAAAAAAGGCTATAACCCAACTCTCTACAGCAGTGCACTGAAAAGTGATGTGTGATGTGAAGCAAGGTGAGGGGAATCATGTTCACTTCACCACAGACACTAAAGGTGAGCCTGTAGTCAAGCAGTTGATTAAATGTCACAGCATATTCGACAGTCTTGCAGGCTGACAAGGTTCTGTTCTGACCAGCTTCAAGCTGAGAGCCTCATTCACATTTTCCACCAGCCTCAATCACATTTTCTACCTGCTTTACTCCATTGCCTGTGCTGCTTTAAAAATGTTGCCTCTTCAAAGGCAGAATCAGGCATCAGCTGCCAGCAGGTAACACAGAGCTTCTTTATGTTACAGTTACCACAAAATACTAGACAAGACACTGTTTATAATCTTTTGCTCCTGTATTAGCTATAGTTATTTGGTTTTTGCTTTATGCATGGCTGTGAGTGCTGATTTTCCTCAAAATCAGCAATTCTGGCCTGTCCTAGAGAGTCTTGGCTTCTCATGTAAAAATTGGAGTACTGTTTTTTGCTTCCACTATAGTTTACAGTTAAGGGACAGCTGCTGATGTATGTTAACTTGCCACAGCGACTGAAAGTATATGAATGCCCCAGCAGGTTGAATTTGGGGTAAAAGGTCTGTTTGGTTGACATGGTCATGTCTGAGCCACCTCCAGAGAGAGCAGAAAGTAGAGGTGGAGGAAAGTGTAATGAAAATGTGAAAAGAGATAAAGAGTATCTGTTTAGAAGGATGATGAGGGATCATTTGTTTTCTTCCTAGCTCTGTGAAAAATGGTGAATTAAAATCCACCGCTCCTTACAACTTCCTTGTCTTTCAACTTCCCACTCCTTCAAATACCTCTTCAAACTGTGAGAGCTGAGATGGTGTAGTCTTTAATATGTGAGATTGATTCCATATTTTAGGAAATGAAAAATGAACTGTTACTGTAAGTGTGCACTTCTGTCACTACTACCAGCTAAAGCCCACAGGTAAAATTAATAAGCAAATGTAGGCACAATGCTTTTGGCTGCGTGTGAATCTCTGCCTTTTTTTGGTGAAAACTATTTGTGAATGCAAATTGAGGGCGCTCAAATGTGTGTCCAGATCACCTGTGTGATTGTGATACCCCACCTACCAGCAGAGCCCACCACACTCAATGTGCTCATCTGGGAGTGCTGTGTTAGTCATTAGAGGTCTGGGGCACAGCTGGGGCAATTTCTCTCTTGTTCCCACCTCCACTCGTCTCTTCCTGTGTGTTTGTGTGTATGTGGGTCTGCACGTAAATGGGGGAGGTACAGCTGGAAGGAGAGGCAAGAAAATGTTCTGTGATGATGAGTTAGTGATGCAGGGTTTGCCTCTTGGACAATGAGCCCAAAGTTTGTTTTAAATTAGCTATCAAAACTGCAAAACTATCCTCCCAGCAGGGTTTTGATTGCGTGTGGTGGCAGCTGCAAGTCAGAGCTTCCACAATTCCACCCAACTTCCCGCCCAAACCAGCTCTATGTATAGTAATACAGTGCAGTAGTGTAAAAAAATTTACAATATAATTAATTTTTTTTATTCTGGTTCTCTCCAGACTATATAGTCCCTGCCTGTTATTTTATTTACTCCATAGCTATTCTTGTTTTGCTGTTATTTCCTTTAGATTGTAGCTCTAAGGTCAGTCTAAGGACAAGATGTTTCTTCCAGAGATGAGTTGTGAACAGTAACAAGTAAGCTGTGTAATGCTTCTTTCTTCTGTGTCACTCTGAAAACCTAGCTTGGGAAAAAAAAATAGCCTCCTTCAACTCAGGATTTAGATCCTAAATTCAGATTTTGAGGTTGACATCACTCCTTTGATGCCTCCAAGTGAATTACAACAGAGTAGTTACGAGGTGATCCAAAGCCATGCCTATGGAAGTTGTAGTTCTCCAGGCTGAGATTGATTTTTGTAGACATTAAGATGTAGAGGACAGGATTCGTTGTTTTGTTTTAGTTTTGTTGTTTTGTTTTTTTTTTCCTGTTTCACTTGATAATTTTTTCAACAATTCCTTGCCATTTTTCTCTCTATTTTTAAAATACTGTTTTGATTCAAAAACAATGTTACATATCTTGCATCCTACTGGAATCATCTGTATGTTGCTAGGACATTAATACAAGTGTAAGAGGAAAGACCACCTTGCTCCATGAGGGCAGAGGATTTTAACATCCAGACAGAACAATTGATTAATAGAAATGGAAAGAGTAGATGTAGTATCACACTCTGCTCCTCTATCTCTTTCTTCTTCTGGACAGTATAAATGTGCTGGTGGTACTAAATGCCTTCATTCGTAAGTGAGTACAATAAAGATTAGTCTTTAATTATTTCTGGCATATGTCCTTTACATTCAAAGCCTGTAAATCGCAATGGGCAAAGGGTAATATGTCTTAACAGGTTACACCTCCCGAAGGATTTGTTGATTGACATCAAAATTGTTTCCCCTCCCTCTCTTCTGACTGACAGAATGACAGGTGTGAAGTGATGGCAGTGTGCTGTAATAATGTGTCAAAAGACCTTAAATCAAGACTAATGTGGCTTCAACGATAAGCTCCCAAACGTTTGTATGGCAGAAAATGGAACTGTAGGGCAGATTCATCTTGGGACTATTATATCTTTGCACTTTCTAAAAGTGCTTTTTCGTTAGGGTCCTTGGCTGATTACAGGGCAGAGGTTTGAGGAGTATTTCTTTTTACAAAGCCACCATAGGGAGAAAAGCATTTCTAAGCTTACTGCTATGACAAATTTACATCCCGTGGGGTTTTTCCCCTGCAATTTTAGTATATACGTAATCTAGAACCTGAAATAAATAAAAAAAAAATACTTGTTGCAGCAGCTACTGGTGGTCACTCCTTTGGACAAAATGCAACATTTATTGCTTGAGGAAACATTAGAAAGGCAGTGAGCATAAATAATGGAGAATATATAGAGACACTCTCTCATTTAAGCCACCTCTGATGTGCAGTTTGTGCAGAATTTTCTGACCAAGAGGGAAACTGGAAATGCTCTGCTGCTGCTCCAACTTCCTGCTTTTGTATTTTTTCCTGCTGAAACATTATGAAAAAATCAGAATAGAAGGAAAGCCAACTGAGGCAAAAATGAAGTAAATAAACTTAAATAATGTAATAAATCAAATTAAAATCATAGACAGTCTCTCAATTTTAAAACTGTAGGTCAATTTAAGAAAAAAATTAACACCAAAAATTGCTGACTGACAGCAAAGTAATGGTCATGGCAGGTTTGGAGAAATGTGCTCTACCCCTCTGTCTGAGCACAACTGGGCGCTGTTTCTGACAGAGGGGAGTCTATGCACAGAAAGAGAAGAGAACCGATTTCAACTTTTACACAGTAACATGAGTGCAATTGGTGTTTGGGAGGGGAAGGAAAGGGTCTGTGGTCATGGACATAAATTAACACAAAAATTATGAATTAAACACCAGAAAAATGCAAAATTAAGACTTCATTAAAATTATTGCTTAAATAAGCTGGCTTGAAAGTAAGAGTATTAATAAACATTCGAATTTCTTCAGAAAAAGCCAAACCACAATTTCCTTCTCCTTATCCCAAAGCAAGGCCTGATGACTGAGCTGCCATTTAATATTTACGGAACAAGAAATAAACGTTGCCTGAAATTTGTTCCCTTGATGAAGACGGCAGCAGCACCCGAGCAGTGTCAATCTCTCTGCAGTCTCCTGTCTACAGCTTCAAGATAAATAATTAAAAAAGAAAAACAAAACCAACGCAACAAAACACTGGATAATCACTGCAGTTTTCAGTGCATTATATTTAGGTGTACACAGTTTCTTTGTGCATCTGTAAACTTCCCCAGCCCATGAGGAATTTCAGTTTCATGGAAGCATTCTCCTAGCCCATAATCTAGAAGCAAAATCTGATTCACAGAACTGATTTTCAAGTTAGGCTGTTTCAAAATGCCTACAATCAGTAAATAACAAGGCCACCAGCACACGAAACAAAGCACACAAATATTCAGTCAGTAATTTACACTATAGACCCATTCAATGGCAGTACACTGCTAATGGCTGCTAGAAAGTCTCCTTTTCACCATCCAAACAGGTCAAAATGTGGAGTTTGGGAAAATTTTCCTTTCCCATTGATTTCCCTTTCTTTATTTGTCTTTTTAACTAAGTATTCTAAGCATCTTTGTGGAATGGCAATAATAACTGAGAAAAATAAATCTGTTACAAAAAATCTGCCTTGCTTTCTACCCAAAGAAGATTTTTTTCCCTTTTTTTTTTCTTAGAGGTGAAGCTGAGAGCTGGTTATTTTGTTTGATTGTCTATTTTAATACATAAAGCACTGTGAAAACATACAGTGAAGTCTAAACCCTCCATCCAAGCAGCCATTATAGGAAATGTTTCTGTTGGAAAAGATGGTAACATATGAAAATATTCCTAAATCTCATTTTTCCTCTGAAGCAGTACTTAACCCTCAGGCAATAAATTTCACTGAACTCACTGAAGTGAGAAATGGACCTTTTTAATAAGGCTTTTAACTACACATCTTAATGAAACTTAAACAAATGGTGTCCCTGCCACTATGTTGGCTGCATGTGTGTTTATGTATACTATGTAAGAAGCATACATATTTTTCATATTTAGAGATTTACTGTTCTATGGTAATTTTCAAACAGCACTGGAAAATAAACAGACAATTCTTTCTTTTTAATAACTGCAGTTTGCCAGCTTTCTTCTTTACCTGAGTAATGACCACCAGGAGGGGCTTCACAGCAGCTTGTTTTGTTCCTAGATCCAGAAAAATATGTGCATTTGCCTACAAGGACAGTGTGCATTTTAAGGTACATTTTTCTTTATTTGACTCATCTGTTTCTTTCTTTCTTTAAAGACAAATCACATCTCTGACCTGTGACACTGGCTAACATGTGCTGTGGGCTGTGCAAAGGGAAATTTCCTACATCCAGGCATTCACTTTGCATAAGTTAAGGCTCTGCATGCTACTCTGGTTCCCACTCCTTTCTAATTTTAGTGAATTTTGTGCTTTATAAAACAGGCCGTTGCAAATGTGAATAAATCTGTATGTCAAACCCACCCTCTTCCCCACAAATACAAATCTGAATAGGAATGTCAGGACCCGTGCACATGCCTAGTTTCTGTATGAGGCATTCCGCCTATCTGGAGAAGTGATTTGACTTCTCAGTATTGCATTAGACCACTGTTATTAACGACAGAGGTGTCATTTTGATGTGATCTGTGAGGCAGTAGAAGCTTTGAAGTTGAAAGATAGAACAGACATGGATAAATTGTGCTCGGAGTGTGCTGCTATTGCGCCATTATTGCTGGCAATTATTTCCCCAATGACACATCTGATAGAAAGTCATCCGCCTCGCTATGGAAAGCAACCACAGCTCGCTGGAGCACGTGGTAGATCTGTCGATTTCAGAGTGTGAGAAGAAGCTCATTAGCTTTGGCCTGATCACTCTGCACCCACCATGAGCTCTTTTGTATCATTTCCCCCCCATCCTCATGTTTTCAGTTGGTTTCCTTTCCTGATCTAGCACTTGTGCTTTTCTGTTTTAATGTTTGGCCATTTGCTCTGTCTTCTCCACTCCACTTGCTCCAACACATCTTTTCTTAATGATGTGCCAAATATACTTTCTGCTTCTCTTACCCTCTTCCTTAACAATTTTGAATAATGTTTATTTCTTTGTTGGTCTCATAAATTAGGGGGTTCAGAACTTTCTTTTAATCTGCAGAGCATGTGAAAGCTAACTGCTCCAAATAAACAATAGCAGATTCCATGTAATTATATTTCAGGTTAACTTTAAACATGGAGTAAATGTTTGCTTCTTCAGCTATGCACCATGGGCTGGGTCTAAGGAACAGAGGCATGGAAAATTATATGTATCATAGGTTTTGGAGATTCTTCCTATTTCTAAACGGAAAAATAACTTTGTTATAACAAAAGCTCATGTTCTATGTTACTATTATTTCCCTGGATAGGTGAGCTGTAAAAGAAGGTGGCCTTAAGCCATCCCCCTTACCAAAATGTCTTTCATTGCAGTATATCAGAGCTGTTCTTCCATAAAGGCATGACAGAATACATGGCATAGATTCATTCCACTTAAACTGAAGTGTCTTGGTTACCCAGTTACATTAGTCTGCCTTCATAGACAATCAAGACTCACAATTGCCTTCAAAAGGCATTTTATGTTAAAGAGCTGCTGTTTGCTGGAAGGAACATGGTGCATGTGCTTACTGAGCATGCTAAAGGTATCATGAAATAAATATTCTCTGTGAGACCTGGACACAGCTATAGGTCACTGTCCAACAACATGGGCTTTACCAGGGTTCTGCTACTGTGTCTTGGGGATTTAAATCTTCAAAGTCTTACAGACAGTATTATTTTTGCTCTAAATTAATGTTCTCAATCTAATCCTGATAATTATGTCTTCACAGCATAGCCAAGAGACAGGTGATTAAACTGACTAGAGAGTCTCTGTCCCACTCAGAAGAGGCCTCCAGGTCAGAGGTGTATTAATGAGAGAACGGCTGGAGGATGATGAGCTGATCCTGCAGCCTCCAACAGCACTGAATGGACTACAAGGACTCTGTAGAAAATAACTCCCAGCTAATAACTGTACAAATCATCCTGCAGAGCCAGCTGTTACCAGGACTGCAAGCATTCCTGTTGTTTGTTTTTGGAGGAGGCCCTGTGTGCTTGTGTCAAAGCCCAGACCATGTACAAATTCCCCAGTGGTCACTGTGAAGAACACCATGATATTTTAAACATACAGTAATCAAATTTACATCAGTTTCTTCCAGGACTCATATCCTGTGCCAGCAGAAGTGGAAGAGATACTGTTTTGTACAGAGCTTCTCTGATCAGTATTCTTGATGTGTATCCTAGTGATAGGAAGTAGCAATAATCATAATAATATTAAAACTCCCATATACTACGAAGCTAAGTGTTAAAGGGGATAAAGCTAAGCATGGGTAGCCAGCTGGGTAGTACCAGCTACTATTTTCAGTAGTAAGCATGTTATGCATGTTGGGCATGTCATACACTGACTGACACTTTGATTCTGAAAGGGATTTCCAGGCCTATCTTGGGTATTTTTAGCAAAAGTGGATGAAAAACATAATGTAAAACAAGAATAGATTTTCCTATTGTTTATAGAGACAGTTTTGATTTCCTAGGAGTAAGCAGAGGGCATGAGGGTAATAATTGACTTGAAGAAAGAATGTGAATTAGAAAGGGCAATAATCCTTGGAGCTTGCCCTGCTGCTGGAAAGCAGTGGGTTTCCTTCTGGCCAGAGCAAAGTTTTCAGTGAGATTGGACACATCAAAGCAGGTTACAAAGACCAGACTGCTGGTTTCCCTAAAAAACACCCTGCAGATGTTTGAGCACACATTAACAGAACTCTTTCTTAAAAGTCCAGCTACAACAAATTGTATCAAATAACTACAAGCAGTTTCATTGCTTGGTGCCCTGATCTTCCCTGCAAATTATTTGGGCAGAGTCCAAGTATGAGAAATACCTGCAAAACCTAGTAATGTATCCTTGCAGAAACTGATCCAACACTAGAAAGAGGAATTCCAATACAACTGGTAAATGTAAAAGGGATTTCTTTGTCATACTTGCCATCCATACAAATGGGTGGGTTACCCAACTACCCAAACTTTATCTGTCCATACCCCCTCAGTAAAACTCTCCAGCTCAATTGCCACATGTAATAGTCTACTCCCATAATCATCTCTTATTTTTCTCCTTCCAGGTTTCCATGTCAGTGCATAAGTTTTTAAATAATTTGATAATTTTCATAACCTGCTTTGACTTGATTCTCTAACCTGTATTTTAAGAAGCAGTTCATCAGTGTGGGTGACTCCATGGTAGCCTCACCTGAAAACTTTCCAGGTTTCCTAAATTCCACTGTCTTGCCCATGTTTATTATTATAACTTCATAGCAACTATGTCCATATGCAGAATGATGAAAGAGTGGGTTTTTTTTCATTATCTGACTAGAATATTGCTGAAGAAGCAATGAAGCTTGTGTATTAAGAAAAGACAGAACAGGGATATCCGAGCATGTACAGTGGGGGAATAAGAAATGAATTTTACAGCATCCTTCAGAAATTTTATCATAAGGAAAACTTGTCTTTGAAACCTTCTCTTCCTGAGTGGGAAAATAATATATATGTGAAAATCATGGGTTTTCTTGGCTTCTGGTATCACCAGAGTTTTTATTTCCAGACAAGTTTTGCATTCAAGCTATTCACCTGGAGTGAAGGGCTACCTAATTGAGTCTGCACATATGGATTATGCATCCTACATGAAAGTCTTTGATCCATGAGAAAACATTTGTTGATCTGTTTTGCACTGTATCTTGCAATGAATGCTTTTGCATATATGTATTGTATTGCATTTATGTATATGTGTATATATATATTGTATTTATGTATCTGATGTCTAAAAAAAGAATTTACTGGATAACACTTGAGTGAATAAACTGAAAAATTAACAGATATGTTTAAAGTTTCTCGAGAGTCAGTGGTTTCAAATGCAATAAAATATTTTACAAGTTGTTACTGTGGCTTGATTTCCAAGTCGCTGGGGAGAGCCTAAGAAGACAAGGATGTTGGAAAGAGGAGTTTCTTCTTCCAAGCAGGAAAGGAAAGTGGAAATTGAATAAAGTTGTAATAAAATTAAGAAGTGCTTTGGAGTGTTCATCCCTCTCCAGCATCTCCATTGGGATACTTTGAACTCACTCTCCCACTGACTGGTTTTATTTTTGACAGAATATGTCTGGTTACTGGAGACTTGTGTCTCATTGGTGAAAAAAAATGGGAAAGTAAAACCTGGCAAACTAGACCCAGAGCTAGGTGAAAATTTTAGCATAATGAATGTTTTTTAAAAAAGTATATTAATAAATCTTGTTTTAAGAGCTAGAGCATGGGGGAAGGGGAGTGCTTTTTGGAGAGGTCAGTCAAGTACATACAGCCAGGAATCAAGCTCAGGGTCTTTGAGTGCCCTTACTTAGAAATAGGTCTGAATGTCTTCTGTCTTTGAAGTAAGAGAAAATTTACAGTCTTTTTGAAAATAGAATTTTTCCCCTAGAGGCATCTGGTGGCAAAGGGCAGACTTGTGGTAAGTAAGGGAGGACTGAAAAGAGACTAATTTTTTTTTTTTTTTTTTTTTTTTTTGTGAGTGTTTTTTTTCTTTGTTTTAGATTGTTGGTTTTTTGGGTTGGTTTTTTTTTTTTTTTGGTGGGGGGAGCTTTTTTGGGAGATTAATTATGTCAGCCTTAATGACAAGGGTATTTTTTAGCAGAATGCCAGCCACATGCACACGATCCTACATATTCCAATAGGAGACTCTTTTTTCTTAAACCAAAAACCATACAGTTGCATATAGGATGATACCTAATTCCCTGAAATGGAAACATAGTCCAAAACTTGCAGATAATTTTTAAATGTAATCATCATGAGAAAGTAGAAAATCTTGTGCTGTTTAGCAAAATTATCAATCCATCTTAACTTGATCTATCAGAGCTAAAGGTGATATGAAATGGTCTGCTCAACCATGAAAAGTGGTTAAATTATACCAACTTTCTCTGTATTTGTGTGCTATTTGTTGTATTAGCTGGTATTAGTGTGCCATTTGTTGTGCAGAATTACTCATTTATAGTGCCCACAGCATCCTCCATTGCAGCTGATATTAATTACTGTTAGCCAGGAGCGTGATTCTGGAGTGTAAGCAAGAGAGAAAGTCTGTGGGGTTAGACTTCAGTCAATGTATTAACAGCATTGGTTTCATGAATGCTGTAATATTTATGACTTGGTGATACAAGTTGCAAACTTTTCTAGAAGAGAAAAAAAAAACCACAGCAATATCTCCTTCTTTTAGAACACAAATACATAAATTTTAATCTGAGAAAAATACAAAATGAAACCATGTACAAGTTATGTACAAACCCTTTTTACAGGACGATATATTTTTCACTGGATATTACATATGACAAAGTCAGGTAGATCATTTCTGAGCACCAGCATTTGTTCTCTCTCACCAACCCATGATGGTAAAAGTAAAGTGATGAAGTCATACTCCTTTTTCTTGATGAACTTTTAAGATGCTAGCTGGTTCTCAGTGTACCCCTCACCATCTCCACTTCCAAAATATAACTAATGTAGACATGTGAAACAATCAGAAGATATTGTATATATGTATTTGCATGTGTGTGTTTTTTCCAAAGGAAGAAAGTGGTTTCATCAGTTTTGAACTCTACAGAAATGAGAAAGTTAAAGTAATATATTTTTTTCCTTTTTTTTTCTTTTTTTTTTCTTTTTTTCTTACCAGAGGTTAGAGTATTTGCATTGGCTAAGCATGTGTGTCCCAAGCTATGGGACCATGGCAGAAGCAGAAATTTTTTAACTGCTTGACATAACTTCTGCTGACATTCTTATTTGGTTCCTACTAGTTATCATCCAGTCAACAAAATGCTCATATGCCACAATTTTTTGTTCTGAAAAATCTATGGGTTTTATTACACTTATTCAACTGCCTATATGCTGTGCTCTGGGTTGTTTGCTTTTTTTACTTTATAGAGATGTCCTCTAAAATGCATTGACTGAAGCAGTAAGAAACCTTGTCTCAACATCATAAAGGTTCTAATTAGATGCAGCATTACTGTTTAGCTTCCTAAGTTAGATATTGCTCTAAATTAGAACCAAAGTAAGAAAAGAAATACCTTATATTTTATATTTTCTTCATTTTCCCTACCCCTTCTCCTTTTGGCAGCCACCAGCACCACACCACCGTGCAGAGCAGGTAGCTCAGAGCAGCAGTGCTCACTGCTGGCTCCAGTGGAATTCACCTGGTGTACAGAATGCTGCTCAGAGCTGCCCAGCCTCAGCGTGGCTGCACGCTCTGGAGCAGAGAGGACCTGTGCAGAATAGGTGCATCACTGACAGAAATACAGCTCTGATAAAAGCTGGCACTGACTTACCCACACTAAAGGCCCACACACCATCCTGGGCAGTGACTGCAGCACAAGAGCCACTACATTCCTTTCGTTATTTCAGATGGGGCTGGAACCCACACCCACTGCTATTGCTCAGCATGAAAATACTATGAATGGAATATTAGGAGACCTGGTGTGCATATATAATGACTTTAAAAATATTTACTTTAAGCCTGTGATTATTCAAGAACCTTTAGAATTAAAAAAAAAAATAAAATTAAAAAGGTGCTTGTTTGCATGTTGGGGATTTCGGTGGTTCAGATGCCACAGAAAGGAGAAAAACAGAAGTCTTATAAAGAGTTCTCCTTTCCTCTGAATTTTTTAATGCACTTGCCATTGACTTTGACAGATATTCCCAGGCTAATCCACTGCAACACTGGGAACAGATTTGTGTTTTCACTTTGTCCCGTTCATCGCCTTTCACACTCTTGGTTGTTTTGTTTAATCACATTCAAAACTAGAAATGAAAGGTGAGACACACACTTCTTTTGGTGCTGAAGAAATTCACAATGATAACAGCTGTAAAAACAAGACACACACACACACACATTGACCTCAATATGTGTTCATTTCAAATACATTGGGATCCAGGAGCCCTTAGCAATCCACTTCTTAAAACCATTTAAGCACCTGCTCTGTGTTTCCGTTTGTGCCCATGTGAGTCAGCTAGTCCAGGGCAGTTGTTAACAATTTTATGGATTGACCAGTGAGTGGCCAAGCAGTGAAAACACAAATCATTGGCCATTTGTAAATTATTGCTCTTTTTTTGTCATATATGTTTATTCACCAGTTTATGCAACCAATTATTGCAGTAGTTGTTAGCTGTGGTTTAGACACACACAGCCCCAGCAAAACCTGAATGAGAACACACTATTTTACTTTCTTCTTCTCCTTCTACTACATGAAGAATTCAAGAAATGCAAAATCTTCCTTTGCAGGCCAAAAACAGCCAACCTCATCCACCACCACCCAGTAATGTATAATAAAAGTCTAAATATTTTTTCAGTGTCTCCTGTGCCTTGCCTTGCAAACTACATTTGTCCTGTCCTGCCTTTGGCTGAGGCCATTTAGTTCTTTTCACATCCAGTTGACCATGCCTGGCCCAGATCAAAGGGTTTGTACTTTCTGTCCCATGTATTCCCTACTGTTGGGCATTGATGCTGATTTGAAAGACAAGGTGTTAAAATGTCAGTGACAGTTTTAGAATGCTTTTAAAATGTACAAGGAAATGTTTTTATCTTGTTTTTCCCTATTAACAAATACATCATATACTTATTATTTTAGAAGGAACTACGCAATCACATCAAGGTGTTAAAATTTGCATTTAGACTATGAATATCTTTACTTTATACCTCAGCTTTTGCTGTGCTTGGCACTTGCCACCAAATCTATCAGAGGACAGTTTTATCCTTTCCTCATGGTGCTCAGGGGCTTCAGGGGCCAAATTAAACCAATAGGCATGAAACAGAGAGCCAGCACACTTTCTGGCAGTGTGGGAGCAGAGAACTGCAGGGTGTGAGGAGGGCCAGGCGCACAGCCCAGCTGCAGCAGTGAGAGTTTATCCTCTGCAGCATAATCTCCGTGCATCTCTCATAATAAAACTAACCAGGATGGCTGGCTTCTGGTCAAACCAGGTGGCGATAGCAGGAAAAAATTCTTCTATATGCCACCCTGCAAGTCATATTTTCTTCTTTTCTGTGCCTTTCTTCACGCCAGCTCATGGAAAATAAAAATGATGACACCTTCTTGTGATGACTCTATCAAATACCTGCACACCCCTGTACATGTGTGTGTGTCTGTACCCACATACATATCTGTGTGCATGTGTGTGCCCTCATAGATAGCTATGTGTGTGTGCATGTGTGGACATGCATATACGCAAACACGCACACACAGACACACTATTTATCCAACACATGAGTTACCAGAAAGCATTCTATAGCCTGTGTCAGTAGTGCATGCAATTAATGCAAAAAAAAAAAACCAAAAAAAAAAACCAGTCCCAGAAAACAAACAAACATAAAAAAACCACAAAAAACCTGGAAATCCTCCAAACCCTTTTTTTTTTTTAAATCTTTGCCTTCTGAGACAGGGGTAAAAGTTATTGAAAAAGACCAAGAACTTATTTCTGTATCAGTCATCATGTGGTCTGTCAGCTGTCCCTTTCCCAGCATTTTTCCCAGCTTTGATATAACTTCAAATATCCATTTATTGGTGCTGGCCTTATTATAGTGGTTAATGGCTGAATATCAAAGATTCCAACTCCTTTTCTATCTGTTCCTCCATCTAATTTCCAGACATCCGTCCTGCATCTCTGATTATCAAAAATAGGAGTAAGAAAATATCACTGATTCTAGCCTTTCTGCAAATGGGAAATGTAGACCCATAACTCCACCTGTTTCTCTCTGTCTTGTTTGCTCTCTGTGGGTGTTGTTTAATCAACCATTGCATATGGAGCTCTCTGTGCTAGAAAGCCCATGAATGTGTTCAGTCTTGTCCTTTATTTATAAACAATAGCATGGCATTTTGGGGTGTGACTGTTAAATTGGACAGACACACACAAACCTCAGCAATGTAGGGGTGCTGTATTTGACTCATTAGTATGTTTTACCCAGTGAATGTTCACTTCTGAAGGAAGGACACTCAGAAGTGGCACTGTATATGATAAGGTGTAAGACATAATGTTCTATGCCCCTAGAGTAAACACCAGCCTTCTCAGGAAAAACAAAATTCATATGTATTTGGTGAGGTTGAACACAAATTTCTACAATTCTCCTGTACTCAAGACCAGCTTTTTTCATTCTGGTTGTAATATGAATGCAGTTCATAAATGAAAAAGGAGCACTGACTTCAAAGAAAAGGCTTAACATGACCCAATGCAGAGACTGGATGTAAATTATAACGTGTCACTAGCTGAAGCAGCATATGTTGGAAGAACTCACTGGAATTATCTTCTCTTTTGGGGACTGTGAAATGCATTAAACATGCATCTAAGTAATAATGAAAAACTGCTTGTATTGTTTTGTTACTCTGTAGGAGAGTGAAATATTTTAAACAATCCAATTTTACAGATACTGTATTAACAATTCTCATTATTGTCTTTAAATAGCTATTCTACAAAATGTAACAACAAAATAGTCACAGTCCAAGAAGTCACTCCAGAATAAAGTCTATTAGGTGTTAGTATGGTTATACTTGTACTGCAGCCAGTGGACAAACATTAAAGCTGAGATAGTTTGGCTTAATGTTGGATTACATAGTGGACATCATTGTTTTCACAATAAATTCATCATTTGCTTTGTATTTGTTTGATTCACTGATATTTCTCTAATGATAAAAATACCACGGTATGTTTAATTGTGGTGTTTAACAATTCTGCAAAATTACAAAGCCTAAAGTTAACTTGCACGATGAAAATCTGCTTTTCCTGATGACTGGTTTTGTGGTTTTGGTTTTTGTTTCCCTACTATCACAGCCTTTCCTTTTTTTTTTTTTTTTTTTATTTCCACACAATTGTGTCAGATGTTGCTTATTTGAGATAGAGAGAGTAACTAAATCATTTAGAACATAAATGTTTGGGTGGGTGGATACTGCAGCACAGATATGAAACATCACATTTTTGTCTGATGGCTATAAAGCTTGTTGGCAACTTTGTGAAACTGCTGACACAAAAGGCACCCATCAAAGGCCTTTTGCATGTTATCATAATAAATACATTCATCACTTTTATTATTTTTATTTGGTTTTTACTGTACTTTTGTGTGTGGTGTCCCAGCAAAGTAAAAATAAATAAAAGGAGAAAAAAACTAAGAAAAACTACTGCTAAAATAAGATGTTGCTTATTGTAGGAATTAACTGAGGACAGCATGTTGTGAGATTGTAGAGCTGGAGCTAAACCAGTTTTTATCCCAGACTGAATTAACCAAAAGGAGATTCAGTGTGCCCTTTACCAGGGTATGAGCTTTTGCTAAAGTACAAGGCTCTGGAGCTAAATCTCTGTACATATCAGGAAGAATTTATTCCATCTCAGACCAATGAAAGGCCATCAGCACTTCTGAAGTAAGGAAGTAACAAAATGTGGTAGATTAGGTGGTTTATAACTGATGCTTCCATGCACTATTTTATGCACTCTGGATTAAATCACTGTAGTAATGGCAAAAGAAGAAGATTTGCCAAGCTTGCCTTCCTGAAATTAGCCCCTGCTGATGGCTGATGGGAAGTGAAGTGCAATTGCCAGGTTTGCCATTCCTAGCAAGTGCCCTGCAAGCCCCTGGCCCTGGCTGGGGGTGACATTCCCTGTGCCTGTGTCCCACCGTGCTCCCCTGGTGCCACCGTCAGAGGGGCAGGGCACAGCCCGGGGCCACTGCACCTCCACACAGCCAAGGTGATCTGCTCATGTTCATAAAACAAAGAATATTTCTGAAGAATGTTACATGTACAAAAATATGACTTTCAACTCTGAAAATAAATAAGTTCAATTTATTAAGAGCTGGTGTCAATGCTGAACAAAATACACATCTTCTGATAAAGAAACATTTTGGTGAAGTGTAGGGTTTTTTTCTTGGTTTTTTTTTTTTTTTTTTTTTTTGATTTACTAAAATACAAGTTGGGCCTTTTTTCTTTTTTGTAAATATATCATTTGTCTCTCTTAATTACATATCCTTATAACTGTGACCATCATTCTCCTTTAAGCCAAAGACTGAGGGTTTGTTGGGTTTTTTTAATTCTTAGGAGTCTGGCCACATATGCCATTTTTTAAAGGGAAAATACTTAACAATGAAAAAAAAAAAAGAAAAATATATTTTTTTCTAATAAATAAAAATAATTTAAAATGCTAGAGGCTATACATGAACTAGTTTTGATTATGTTCATTTATAAATGAAATAGTTTCCAAAATACGTGGAAGCAATATTAAAGGCAGACAAACAAAGATCTGTCTACTTTATTTTCCCATTAAGCGTGCCCTTCTTAACTTCTCCATCAGTGGTTCAGCAAGTAAGAGGAATAAATGTCACATCACCATTCATGAAGTTTGTCAGGCTTTATAAAAATAGTTCTGGCTTCGAAGGAGTCAACATTCATCTTCAACTTCTCGTATTGGTGGTATCAAGCTGCTTGTCGATTTGTATTGATTGATCTGATTGGCCATGTGAGTGCTCATGGGCTTGATTTGAATGTTTCTGGGATAGGCATTATCCGGCTCATCTGTAAACCATTTCTTTTCTGCTAAGGAGCAAAAAGGGGTAGAGACAGAATAAGGAGGGAAAAATGAAAGTGTTAATTAGTGAAGCACACATCCACAGAAACATAAAAAAAAAAAAAAAAAAGAAAAAGGGAGCAGTCAGTAAAGTTTATAGAAAACAGAGATCAATAGAAGGTGACTATGACCAATTACTAGCAGTACAGTGCATTAGATTAATACCTCTGAAAATACAGTCATGAAAGGAGGATGACACTTGCAGATTTGATAATAGAAGCTAAAGAAAACTGCCAATATGCTAGTTTGCTTGTTGGATGTAAGAGAGCTCTTTTCTTGTGCCCATGCTCAGGTGATTCATTTATTGAAAAAAAAAAAAAAATACAAATCAAAGTCTAAACTAAGAAGCCAAGGAGAGCAGCTGGGATAAGGGTAATACAGAAAAGAGCATGTGAGTCTATGCACAGAGGAGCACCTAAAGAGTCAGAGACTTCTCTGAACCATTCCAGCCTTGGGGTGGTGGCTACAGCTGACCCAGAAAATCCTGCAGGAGAACATAAAGAACTTTCTGCAGTTGGTGCTAGAATAAATAGGAGTTGCATTCCTGCTGCCAGACAGCAGCTTTGCTGCACAGGGTGGGCATTAAATCCCTACTCTGAAACAAGGTGCTGGGGCTCTGCTGAACTCTGGAGGTTAAAATGGGCTGGGGAACACAGCAGACACTGCAGGTGACGGTGGCAGGGACTCCAGCTAATCCTGAATGGATCAGCCCGGATAGGTGACTGCAAGGCAAAGGAAGTGAGGACTTAAAGGAAAATTAGAGAGGAAGCTCTTTCTTTTCTGTCCTTGAGCAATGCCTGTTTCCATGAGCACAGGAGGAATTTTTATGGTGCAGCTTTAAGGTGGGCTGGGAGCAATGTGGGAGGATGCTGAGAGGCTGCAGCACTGCAGCCCTTTCCCAGCTGTTCAGCACTGTAACCCCTCTGTTGCACTGCTCCATTGCAGCTATGGAAAAAAGCTTCTTAAAATTCACAAAAGAAAACAAAATAATTCTTAAACCCTTTAGAGAGCATTTTCTGCTGTAATTTCTCAATGACAGGTATGTAACCTTACAAGAAAACTTTATTCCAAGAGTTGGGAACTCCTGATCTAGAGAGTGGCTGATGGCCATTAGGTGCACTTGTGCCTTGACAAGCATTTGTGAACAGAGTTCTGTCTCCATTCTTGTCCTCCTTCCACAGGTTCCAGAGGTGGGTGGGCAGAGCAGTGGACACTTATGGTTCTGGGCATTTCATTATTACATGGGAGGTTCAAAGTGTGTTGTACCAGAGCTGCTACTCTTACATGTATGCGCTACTTCTCACTCCAATGGGGAATCCAAAATGCTGCAGAAGCTTTAGTGCCTCACTTACATAACAGAAACTGCTACTTTTCTAACCACTGAAATGCTGCAGTGTCTGGAATCAGAACAGGAGTGGAAAGAATGCTCATTTTTTAATAAATAAATTATTTAAAATTAGCAAGCAAAATTCACCTTAGAAACCCAAGGACTGAGCACAAAAGCTCAGGAGGTAAAGGAGAGGAAATAAATTGAAAGGCTGAGAAAAACAGTGGAAAAATACCTGGACATAACTGCACAAAAATAAACAAAGACCTTTGAAGTTTCAAGTCTCTCAAGAAGTAGCTTAATCTCCAGAATTACTGGACTTTTCAGTTACTTTCATGAATAACAAATTAAACCACTTCCACTTTATATAGATTTTTTAGAATTTACAAACCAAATCCCCTTCCACATTAAAACCTATTTTTACACATTTTTAAAAAATTAAATCAAACCCAGGAATTATATTACTTAATGGCTTATTACTGAAGGGAAATGGAACTACTGCATTGTTTTTCTCGTAATTTTCTAAAATGCTTTTCACTTGTGTTTAAAAATATCCTACTAATTTGTGACCAGACTAAATAATGCCCTGCCCCCTTAAAGGTGCCTGAGTCTGTACGCTGTTCAATCTCCCATCTCCCTCTCTCTCACCTATTATAATTAAGTTCCCTTTGATTTGAACAGATTGGACGATAGGAATTCATAATGTTACATCCTGCACACTGAAGCTAACTGATTAAGTGCTTTAAATTATTCTTCCTGACAGAATGATAAAGTTACAATCTGTTCAGAGATGATCTACAGCTTGCCAGACTCCTACCGTTTCTTTCTACATTCATTTATCTTTTTGTCAAGCAGTTAAAAAAAAAAAAAAAAGCCTCAATTCCATAGATCTTTTAAAGTAATCAGAACATCTGAATTATTAATGAGACTTTAAGGGAACGATTCCTGATGGGGGCCGGTTTAAGAAAGGTTGTAGGAAAAAGAAGTCTGGGAATGTGTACACATCAAAATAATTTCAGCTCCATTTAAAAAACCATTTAGTTCAAGTGTGACACATGAACCATTATGCATTTGTGGAAACCAATTTTATGTGATCTACGATTAAACTAACCTTTCAGAGAGGTGTAAAGTGTGATGGTTATCATGTTTTAAAAGCCTTGTGAGATCACATAAACAATTTCAAACTAACAGTTTTCTAATGGTTTGTGTTTAAAATGATTTTGAGGCAAGTTAAGCACCGTGAACTTTCATTGCTACCTTGTTTTTTTAACACATGGTGCAAAAACTTTCCTTACAAACAGAACTTGGTGCAAGTTAATTCATTGTTGTACCAAGTAAGGGGAGGCTTGTGTGAGTGCTAGGAATCAGAACTGTGTTGTGTTTCTCAGCAGCCAGTGTAAAGCACTTCAAAATGCCCTGCTTTTCCTAAAATTATCCAAATAAGCTATTTATTTTTGTGTTAAATTTAAAATAGAACTCTTATATAGGGAACTGTTCTTTAAAAAGACACCACCCAGTCTCTTTTTGCCTTTACCTGGCAAGTAATACATACAGAACATTAATAATAAATGCAGAAGCTAGTAGATTCTAATGTCTTTTGCTGTTTAGATTTCTTTTTGCCAGTGCTGAAACCCTGACCCAAGCATTATCATTTCCAGCATGCAATGCTTAGATCCAGCTTTATACCTTTCCTGTTCCTCTCTGCTGTCATAATTATCTTTGACCACATAATGATGAATCTCCTGTGCAAATTCATCGGCCTCTCTACTTAACTTTGAAATGTGAGCTTAACACCCCTGATCTTTACTCTTGGACACTATGATATTCTGCTCCCAGTCATTAAATGTTCTTCTTGAAGCCCCTACACACTTTTCAGTCTTTTATGCTAAGCTTAAAGCCTGATTTTGGTATGTGTTCCAGAGTCTAAATACAGATTTTTATCTTTAATATTTACTTTTTCATTTACATCAGCTCAGGAACCCCCTTTTTAAAGTCTTTATATATTGCTATATTCACCAAGTATTTTTAAGCTCTCTGTCACATTGAGTCTGTTTCTCTCCCTTTTGTAATATGCATATTGATCCTTACCAGAAATGTTTCTACATTATAGTGACAACAGGCATAGTTTTGTACCTTATTTTTTTAAGAGCTGCTAAAAAAGTCCCTGATCTTCCTACGCTATTTGACAGGCTTCTTTTTGACAGCATCACCTGAGAGAAATTGGAACAGCTCAGTAACTGAATGTATCAGATGGCAGAAAACACTTACTCTCCTCTCAGACATCTATGTTTGTAATGGCCTATCACCATCAGTGCATCCATGAGGGTTCAAAAGGCTAAATGCTCACATTACAAATAAATAAAAATTAATGTTTTTGTGGAACACTCTTCCCCTCAGCATTAAAAAAAGGATATTAAAAACCAAAGTAAAAAGCTCAAAATACAGTTTTCCTCAACTTGTATAGGATTGCAGCAATTCTCTCCAAGAGATTCATTGTATTGGTGCTTTAAAATTTCTATCATTAATTTTGGACTGAGTAGCAACTTAGAGCAAATGTCACTGTGAAACACCCTCTCTTCTAAGCAGAGGCAAAGAAAATACTACCCAAACACAACACAAAGGTTTTACTATATTTGTATTCTCACCATAATCCCAGGTTACCGTTCAACTGTTTAAAACATGCATTTTTTTGTCTTCAGTGACACTTGCAGTTTCAAATTAGTTTACATGTATGTGTTTGTGTGTCTCCTCCCTGCATGTAACCATTTTGTTTATAACTAAGCTGAAAATTCTTCCATGTAATTTGTTCCTGCATGAGAAAGAAAATTATTGAAAGTTTCTCCACCCACCTATTCAGAAATTCTTTGTTTAGCAGATGAATATTTTACATGTAGCAGGCAGTAAGAAATTTGCAGGGAAAGAGAGAATAAACTATTTTTTCTATGAAGAACTTTACTTTCCTCCAGGGCAACTAAAGTTTTGTGACAAAGATAATGTTCTGGACTCGTTCTTGATTTTTTTATTTTTTAAACTATCAAAATTCTTAGTTTTGACAATGGGAATTTCACTGGAAAATGCCTGACTCTCTCTGTTCAGGTCAACAGGAACCCATGCCAAGATCCTGCAGGTTTGCTAGACATGGTTTTGTGTCAATGCTAGAATTTGGTTTCCAACACTGAAACCATGCTGGGACTGATATAAATGGCAGGAACTTAATTTAAAATCCTAAAATGTCACTTCCTGACATTGGTGATAATTCTTCACTTTCAAAAACTAACCATTCTACTATGGTTCTCTGACTTGGGCTAGAACAGGAGATTTCCTCTTACTTTTCAATATAAACACCAAAATAAAGTTGATTTAAGTATTTCTCTACTTATAATGATCAACCTCCATTAGTATATCCATATCAGAAAACCTTCATCACTATAATAAAGTATTTGATCAATCTGACTATAGTCAGCAGTGGAAATTATACACAATACTACTAAAAGTCAAAAGTTTTAGAATTCTAACTTCAGGATAGAGGACAGAGGTGGAGTAGACTCCAATGTAATTTGAAGAATTTAGATTTTATTTAGATTTATATTAGATAATCCTCTTCTGCTGCTCACAAAGTAGTCAAGTTACTTCTCTAATGTACACTGTTTATGTCTTTTCTATTTGAGCTGCACTGTTATACAAATACTATTTTTTTTGGATAAAGATCATTATGTAGCATGTGACAAGTGGCTTCATATTAACACCCTTCTTTCTCTGCTAAATGGAAAACAGATAAAACATTAATGGAAAAGCATTTTGGTGTCAAAGCCATTAACATTCTTCCAACATGTGTAACTGCTCTCAACTATCTTCAATCAATTCTGCCAACATAAAAAGATGCTCATGTACATACATGGGGAATAGGAGAGTAGGGAGGGGAAAGTAGGAAAGAAATTGGAATGAGGAATGGGAAATTAAAGTAATGTCTGCACCACGATAGGCATCTTCATTGAGCAGGAACCTGGGTGTTTACAAAAGGACACGTGCAATTAGAAAGGCAAGCAGATGAGAGGAGAAAAAAACAAAACAGGGTTGAGAAACAGCAGCAGCAGCAGCAGCCAGTTTTACTTCTGGTTTGGTGGGAAAAAAAAGGCAAAAGAAAACCAACAAAACAATCAACCAAACAAACAAACCAATAACTGAATAAGGTTTGTAACTATTTTTTTTAATTTCACAAGTTTTCACAAGGACAAAGTTATAGAGGGAAACCCACAGCAGTTGCTAGGTCATGCAGAACCATTAATTTTCATACCTTGGCCCATTCTATTCATCCTTGTTGCACTTTAGAAAAAGAAGTAAGCTATGTAAGTTTTACAATGCTTTTAAACTGTCATATTTCTGGTTGAGCACTTTAACTGGCACATCCTTGTAGCAATAAATATTCTGAGGGCAAAACACGATAACTTTCTTTGCAAAAAGGAACACGTGAATTTTTCTTTATGATGAAGAGCAACTGTAATAGTCTCGTTTGTAGGGGAGCAACCATAATTTGCAATGCATTTCACTGATTGGACTTACAGCTGCGTTTGAATGCACACTCACACATATAGACTGTATTCCAATCATTATGCTCAGCACTGCACAGTGGTATTCTCTGTAGCCCACTTACACGGTTCCAGGTTTTGTCAGTAAAAGTGCTTGGCTTTATTGTCAATTCACACAGCAAGCAAATCTTCAAAATTATCATGCGTGGGGAAGGGGAAGGTAGAAGACAAAACTAACCATAAAAGCACCTTGATTGGGTTGGCAGTTACAATGCTAATCATTCCAAATCTAAATATTTTTCTGTCTGCATGCTTTCTCGCTGGATAGCCAGGGAAGAGGGTATGTGTTTCTGCCCTGCCTACCCTCGGAAACCCTCCATAAACCTAGAGATAGCTGTATATTTCAAAATATACATTGGCTTCTGAAGTTTAAACCAAGAAAAAAAAAGTAAAAGCAAGCCTGAACTATCATTCCTATGGCTGTCTAGGGCAGGTTCCTTGCCACTACTTTATTTAGCTCCCTGCCACAACTTTTTTTGGCTACATGTGTCATTGGTGACAATTTGCAAGAACTGAATTCTGGCAAGTGCACGGAACACGACGCCTCAGCACTGTGAGTGTTTCCAACCCAGCCCTCTTGTTCTCCTCATTAACAGTCTGGGGCACAGCACCTTTTCTCCCCAAATGGGAGAGACTTAAAGGCACTCAGTTGTCTTCCCTGTATTCCTGCATACTGGCATGCACCTGCTGAGAAAAACAGGTAGAACACGCAGCAAGATTTCTGGAGGTTCTTCACATATTAGGACCCTTGTTGGAAGATTTATATGAACACTAACTTGGAAAAGTTAAACTACCATCTGGGGAAGGGAACAAAGTCCCTTGAGATCTGATATGCAAGCATAGAAAAATGCTTGCTCTTTTCTGAACATTATTTATTCTGTACATAAGGTGACTAATTCACCTTTTAAAGACGTAAAAGTCCCAAGAAGGCAGTTTTTAATGACTTACATCCAATATTTATGATACATATGGCTTTTTATCCCAAATGTCAAAAGTGAAAGAAAATATACCTATTCATGTGGCAATATAAATAGACAGAATAATAATTTAATATGCAATTAGACTCTTTCTAAACTTAAATTAAACCATTGGAGTTGTAAAACTTCATGCCCTGACAATTTCAGCGTTAAAGGGAAAATATACCATCTCCAAAAGCCTAGTATTTTAGAGAAAGTTCTTGAACAAGCAGAAAAGTCCCTGATATTGCTTTGGTATAAAGCAGATGTCTAGCAATAATCTATACAAGGAGTGTAAGCCCTATATAACATAAGCTTTGAGAGTGAAAAATCAGCAGGAATTTTTTTTTTGCATGGTTTTTGTTTTGCTTTTTTTTTTTTCAATAGGAGAGTTTTATAAGCTTCAAATAAATGTATGAGCTTTTGTAAATATAAGTATTAAAAAAACCTACTGCAACATACATCAACACTTCTGCACTAAATGACTTTCTTTGTGTAACTCTGACATCAAGAGCAAGTGTTCATGTTAAATATACTCTATTTTCGGATATGTAGAGTAACTGCAGTGAGTTATTTATGTTTTCAGTGTGCCTATGGGTTTGGAATTCTTTTTTTATTCTCCCCTAGCATCATAAATAACTTTTGGTCCGTCTGCTTTGTTGCTGTTGTGCTTAAGGGTTTTATGGTGGTGAAATAAAAATGACAATCACATGCACACTGTCATACATATGCAAAATATGTGTACAAAAAAGGGAGAACTCCATGGGAAAACAGGGAACATTACTGCTGGAAACATTAACCGGGGAGAATGGGTGGTGAATGCAAGTTTCACACACAGTGGGAGCAGATACACATATCAAAGTCTATCCTCCTGCACATACTTCTGTTTGTCCCGGGAATCTCTGCTCTTGGTGCGGTTCGGTCGGTTGGCTGTCGAAGGGATGGAGTGAACTGATGAGCTCTTCTTGCTGGAAGAGTAGGAGGAATGGGAGGAATGAGAAAGGCTGGCTCGGGACTGGCCAGCGTTGTGGTCAAATTGCATCAAACAGAAGATCAAGTCCGTCGGCACAAGCTCGAATTCATACGGTGGGTTTGTGATAACATAACTGGAAGGAACGGAAGATAGAAAAAAAGAAAGTAAAAGAAAACAGGTTTAGATTTATACTAAAAAATTTCTTCTAGAGTTGTTAGCTCAGGAACACTTAGTCCAATTTTTGCATTTCTATTTGTACCTAGTTTTAGCTCACATAATTCCCGCTATGGTTTAGGACCTTTTTAAGTCAGCTGTCACTTTTTTTATATTTTCTTTCAGACAGACAAAATGCCTGAGAATGATGTTCTTCAAGTGAGTCACATAATGATTTTTCAGAGAAACCACCATACAAATCATGGTCCTTTTCGGACTGCACCATAATGCAATGACTCTAGCGAATATATTTATATACTGACAAAAAACCAGTACCATACCCACCACAAACAGTATTTAAAAGAATGGCTGAAAGGCAGAGAGAGGAGGATTTCCCATGCAGCTTATTTAAATACATATCACATTTAAATACATATTTACATAGTTATTAAATATTTAAATATAGCCAACAGAACAAGGGATATAATTATTGGTGTGGATTGTGACTGTAGTTAAAACAAGTTACGGAAAATACATCAATAACTTTATAGGAAGGTTAATTTTGTTAATTCACTCCACATGTACATTCATGGCCTCAAAGAGCATTTATAAAGAGAAATCTGCACATCCAAGAATCCAGTTTATTGCTTAGTATAAATCCCAGGCCTGAAATAAAAACTTGCTCAATTTCAAGAATCCCCACCTTCACCTAATGGCCTTTCAGGGTATGAAGGACTTATAAGAGCAGCTGCTAAGTTTTTCATGCATGTGAAAAACAGACTTGAGCGAGGCAATCGGCATTTTCTGTCCAAGCAAGAAATGAGTAAAAACTGAACGTGAAGCTCATGACTTCTTTTCAAATTAATTCAATGCTCATAAGAAATCTGCTTAGCTGCTTCAGGGACAGAAGTCCCTTATTACGCCAACAAATAATCCCAAAGATAGTAACTACAGTGTAAATCTAAACTGCAACTCAATTTTTCTACCCAATTTATTCAAATTCTTATAGAAGAAGCCGCTTTGGTGGGCTGCAGGGCTGTTTATTGCCATGTTCACCCAATAATGATGTTTTCTGTAGAGCATGAAACAGTAACAGATGGTAGATTTGTGATACTTCTGGTATGGGTCTGTGTGTGTATTTCTAGGAAGCAGTTAATTAAGACACATTTCAAGCAAGCTGCTAAACGGCCTTCAGTTTGCAAAGATGGAAATGTGTCTGCTCTATTTAAAGCACTAAGGTCAGGCTTGGTGCTACTGAAGTAAAAATGTAGTCTACCAAGAGAAGGGTTTCCATTTACTGGAAGAAGTTATGCTTAGACACAGATGGTACTGATGGGAAGCCCACAGGAGTATTATTTGGGCATTCAGAAAAAAGACTAGCTACTGTAATTTAAATTATTATCCCACAACTTAGAGTTGATTCATATAAGGGAACTGAAGTCCTTTCCTTGCAGGCAAACAGTGGATCATCATAGAGCAAACAAGCTAAAGATGCACTCTGAATATTTAATTAAAAATTTTTGAATAAAATCAGCTGACAACTTACACTGTGATATCCAGCTTATGATTTAAAGTCAGATAGAATCATGGTGAAATCTTTAAAGAGGATTGTGGAAAAGTTATACAAAAATGGAGCAAGCTCTTTTTCTATATTTATTACAGGCACTGGGCTTTTCCTTGCTGAGAAGACTGCAGAGCAGTGAAGCAGAGATGTTCTAAAAGACCAGACTCACCGTTTAGTGCATTGGCTGGGAGTACTTAGATGTGCATCCCTTAATCGATAAATTCCAAAGCAAAGCATATTGTATGTTTTCAGTGCTTTACAAAACAGATCTCCATAACAACCTCCGTCCTAGAGGAAAGAGAGGAGATTAAAAAAAAAAAGAGAAAAGCACATTTTTTTCCTTTCTTTACTCCGTCAGGGAACAGGTCATGCAGTATGAACTTATAAAAAAGGGGCAATGTATAGACAGTCTGTTGTTTGTCTCAAATGAGAGCCCAAGGAAATGAATAATCTAAATGTTTTATTTCAAATGAGTAAATTTGAAAAGTGTAAAGTGATGATTGTTATTTTGGAGAGCCTTAGTCCATAAAATAATGTCAAATTAGAAAGAGTGAGTCATTTGCTTTAAGCTGGAAATCTAAATTTTTGTACCAGACAATGCATATTCTACAAATTACATTAACTGTGGTATTAAAATTGTTAGTATCTTTGACCCTTTCTTGGCAGCAGTCATACTGTCATCCAGACAAAAAAAAAAAAATGAGGAGCACAACAGAAATTAGAATTCAATGGGTTTAAAAGGATAATAAATTATCTGCTGCTGTAAAATTATGACTAAATGTATGACTAGCAAAAAATAAGTTTAGATTTGCTCATTTCTATATCCAAAATAGTGATTCTTAAATAATCATGAGTGTCAATGCATTCTGCCTTCCCAGATGTAGTGCAATTGAGGCTCTGGTGAAACAGCATTCAAAAGATTGGTGTTGCTTAGTTTGTTTGTGGAAGTGTTAAGCTGCATGCCAAAGAGTATTTGATGTGCTGCTAGTCTCAGCTGCAACTAGACTGCTACATCAACTGAAAGGCTGTAGGCTTCTATCTGTGCACTCCTGCCCTAATCCCTAAACAGGGATTCCCCGTCATTTCTGTGAAGGTCATTCTGCTCTTTTTGGACAGAGCTGGTCAACACAGGGTTAATTTAAGAAACATCAAATCCTACATCATCATCAAAGCAGAGTGGGTGCTTTGGGATTACCTCAAGATTACATAATGTGGTCCAGAAAACATTTCTAGATATTTTATTTTTATATAATGCACTATTTTTAAAAGACCGTTTAATTATCTGGTTTGGGATTTTTATTTTTTTTTTGCTTGTTTTTTGACTTCACCTTTAGAACAGTGCAGTCAAATTATCAGAAGATTATGATTTCATAGGAATTTTAGTTCATCCAACACCAGCAGAAACCAAACCTTACAAACCTTTGTTTTCAAGCTAATAAGCAGATTTCAAGAACTGGAAGCTCTGTGAAAACACTGAATAAGCTTATCAGCACCCAAAAAAGGTATATCTATACCTATTGAATGAAATTGGAATTCATTATTGCTATAATGGTTATATCATCCATATCAGCTCATCCATCTCTTTAGCTGACAATGAGGAAGAGCCACAGGATTTTCTGTATGAAATACGCAGGCAGGGATCCTGGGCAGTCATACAGCTTCTTAAAAAGGTAAAGAACAAACCTGGCCCTCTGTGCTATAAATTTTTAAACAATCCAAAAGCTCTATTAGATTCAATAATAGAAATTATATGCTTATTGAGATGGATTTTTCACTCAGTCTGAGAGAAAGCTAACAGAGCACAGACCAGCCTTGGTCCTGCATTTCCCTCATGATCTTACCCCTAGGTCTGCAAATGGCCCATCATACAAAGCCAACTGAGCAACTCGACACCTGTCCCTGTTTGCAAGTGTCTGGGGCGTGCTGTAACCTCCTCTCAATGCATTTTCCTCAGCAATCAGTGCTTCCAGCTCTGGTGTGGCTCCTCCTGTTACCAATGTCCGTATCAGTGTGAGGATATTGTCATTGAAGTATGTCTGCAGAGATAAAAGAAAGCTCTTTAAGCAAACACCATTAAAGTCACAACTGAAGACATCCAAATTACAACTTTTCTGGGTTTCTGCTGTTTAAAGTTCTTGGCTGTCTCTTCAAATAATTTTATATAGAAAGTGAAAAGACAGCAGCCTCCAATTACTCTATTTTCTTCTTTCCCATTAGGCTCCTATACTAGATCCTTCCTTTTAAACACCAATTCAGGCTGATTTTTATTAAAGTACAAAAATTTGAATGATTTATGTTTCCTATAATTGGTGTTAGTAGTGATGCAATGACTGCTTTCCTTCTCATCGCCCTCATGTCTAATAATGGGCTTTAGGACATGTAATTGTAAAATTCAGACCACATTTAGAGCTTACACAGGCTAGATTGCCTTTTTACTCTTGTCACCAATTCGTTGGGGAGCTGCCTTTGTGCTGCAAATGTCATTACTTATTACTGTGGCTGGACTCTAGCAGTCTAACCGATGTATTGTACTAAACATCTTATTACGAGACTTGACAGTGTTCAGACATAAGCATATATCAATTAAACATCTTGAGTTCATTCCAGATAAATGTATGATGAGTTTGGGATCCTGGTGGTCCTTTTAAAAAACTCTAGGGTATAGGGTAAGTGTGGTTTATTAGGGAAGATTTACTCCACACTGACATTTTGCCAGCATCTGTAGCATTGCTGGTCTGTCAGGCAAACAATGGGTATTTAAAATATTAATTTAAATCCAGATGAATGACTTTCAAGTTCACTTAAAAGTATACTGGTATAGTTCAGACATACTCAGTTAAACATCTGCAATGTATTGTACTGGGCAAAAAAAAATGTTGAACAAAAAAAAAAGGAAAGACTGTCACTTATAATGTCACCAATGTCTGAGTTTTCAGAAGCTTTGAAAGTGCAAGGAACATAAAAGGAAAAAATGAGCTCACTGTAGAGTACACAGGATTGACATTACTAGATTTCTGGATTTTGTTGAATTTAGGACTTATAACAAATGCCTGTAATCCAACCAAGTAAAAATGAATAGTGAATTCTCCAACAGTGCTTGTTGTCTAAAGATAAGACTTTTAAAATAATACTTTTCAATGAAATTCACTGCTCTAGCCATATAATGTAACTGCATTTAATACATGGGTAAACTGAGGTAGAGGTTGAAATATTTTATCCTGAGATCAAAAAGCAGAACTGGCTTCCTATCCATGTTGCTTTGATATTCTTTCTTTGTATAACGAAATTTCAGTTTCATTGTTTGCTGGAGATGACACATAAAACAGAAGAAAATGAGTTCTACGCAGCAATGTTTTTCAATTTACATTGAAGTTTCCTAACTTCAAGCTTCTCTGCTTATTTACATAGGCATATATGCCATTCACCTGTTGACTAAATTAAAATGAGAGGAACATATTCTTACTGTTATACATGCCCTAAAGCAAATACTTGCATCTCATCAACTCCAATTATTTAAGTTAACCTGTGTAAGGCACTACATATCTTAGCTACAAAGCATATTGTAAGGAGTAGTCTGACACAGGCAGAGGTTCATGAAGATTCAGCCAGTCTAAATCAACAGCTGATCTCAAATCAGCCCTTACACATGTGGATGCACTGGGTAACAATTCAAGTGTAATACTGAAACCTCTCTTAACTTATGGAAAGATCAATGTGACCCCTTGCAGGAATGTAATCTGGAGCGATTACATGATGTTTAATAGGAATTGCCACTGTGAGAGAGAGAAGACATTCAGGCATGATTACTTCTTTCTTGATGTCCCAGAGATGAAATCAGAGTCACCCTCTTTGGCAACTGTGCTATACATACTCTAAGGCAAAGCTAAGACCCTTATTAGCAAAGGAAGCAGCATTTATTGTGGAACAATAGCTTAATTTGGGTTTCACACCATGACTGATGTGGATGGCACCATTCAATCAGATGGATGAATGCAGCCAAAAGATATTTCTTGGGTTTGTTTTATTTTTTAAGGGTTTTTTTTGTTTGTTTGTTTTTTGTTTTGTTTTGTTTGTTGTTGTTGTTTGGTTGGGGGGTTTTTTTTGTTGGTTTTTTTTTTTTTTTTTTTTTTTTTTTTTTTTTTTTTTGCAATCATTGGGAGAAAATATTCCAAGTTTCAGGACAAACTGCTGCAGCATTGCATCTGATCAGAAAATGTCCAACCATAAGCAAGAAAAGATGGGTGAATAGGAAGCTGTAACTTCTCACCCTCACTAAACAGGGTTGCTTCCTTCTGTACTAAAGTATTTAGCACTCCTCAAGAAAAAGCTGTCTGCCCATGCTGTTGATTGCCACAAAAATCAGACTCCTCATTACATCTTGCCAGTTTGGAACTAGGGGAACACTGAAAAGCTGAACTAGCTGATATCCATTTCCTCTGGAATAATAATACACTGAAATTAATTTGAGTGTGATCTTCTACTTGCTCTGTGGGAGGGTACATGGCCTGAATATGCCAGTACTTATAAGAAACTGATCTACAGAATGTCTTTGGAAAGGTGCTGTTGTACTTAAAGTAACAAGGCACTTTCCAGTGATGGCAAAGAATCCCTTTTGTTGAGTGTAAAATCAAAACTGAAGAAATACTTGTTTGCTATCGTCGTTAACCAAACCCCACACTGGACATGTGTGTGACACCATTTTAATCAGCATCTGGAATGAGAGCATGAAATAGGTGTATTCTAAACACAGAAAAAAAGAAATGCATCATACACACTGAAACTGGGTAAATAGCAAGGAAATTGTGACACAGATATCTGAGCTAGCAGTGCCACCTAGCCTTTGCTTCAGAATTGTAGTGCAGCTCTTTCAAATGTTTCAAGGATGCTTTCCTATTTGTTCAATCATTTTTAAAGTATAATTACCAGAGTGCTTATGTTTTGCAGTTAATGCTGTCATGTCTTTTAAACTAATTGGTCTTCTACAGAAAATTTAACTGAAAATTAGCACATCTTTTAATAATATTGCTTTAACTTTAATAGCACTTTGCCTTTCATTTATAATTACACTAAAATTCTCATTTTTCAAGTTATGTCTGCCTTTTTTGTGTTTGCTAGTGGGTTTTAAAATGAATTTCTTTTAAGAAGACTCCTCCTCCTCCTCCTCCACCACATGTGGTTTTTAACCTCACTTTCAAACAAATACTTTAAGTTGCTTTTCTCATTGAGTTGGAGGAATAATATACATCCAAACCTGAGGAACGACTAAGCTAACATCAGTAATTCAAACCAATAACAAAAGGGTCTTTGAGACAGAATAAACATCAGACAATAAATAACAGCATTTCAGCATTTGAAAATCTATTAATTCTGAAACTATTGTCCAAACTTTAAAGAAGTTTGGGACACTTTAAGTTACAAGATGCTGTTTACTAATTCTCTGAACAGAATTGCATGGAAAATAGTCTTGTGTTCATAACAAAGATTAGAATAGTTTCTTTTCTATATAAATAAGACTGTGAGGATCCATTAGGGAGAATTCTTGAGTATGGGACATAATGAAAAGTTATTTTTAAATGTTTTAATGATTTTCTTCCATTCTGTACTTCTGTTTATATGAAGAAAATGTAGGATTTGGTAATACAGAAAACAATCAACACCTGCAGTTCTGGCACACGGAAAGGGATTCCAGGGTAGTGAATGTTAAGTGGTATCACCTGTCTCCAGCAGCACCTGGGTCTGGCGCAGTGCAGGTGTGGGAGGGACCCCAGCCTGCCACCACTGCTGCACTGCTTCAGTGCCAAAAGCAGGAATGGGGAAGCTTTGGCTCTCAGGACAACTGCTCAAACCTTTGAAGGTTCTGTGTGCTGAAAACTGGTTTCCTTGCATGTACAGGATTTTATGGAATAACTATCTCAACAAGACCCAGAAATAAGCCCTTCTGCTCAAATATTTGCTCCTCTATCCTATGTCACATAACTTTTCTATAGCTGAAGATAACATTTTTAAAAACCAGTTACATAACCTAAAAGATGCTTCCAATCCCACACTTTTTAGTTACATTTCACTTAGTGAAAGGCATGCTCTGCTTTCCAGAAGTGGTGTTGCCTTGAGACTGACAGACAATGTGTATTATTTCCCTGGGTTTGCATATGCAACGACAAAATAAATATTAATATATCAGGCATTTAAGTACCTGATGGCACTAGATGTCTCTTCAAAGACATAGCAATGATTAGCTGGAGCATTTTAACAATGGCCTCTGCCAGAGTTAAAACATGAACCAAGCCCAGAGCCTTCCCACAGAGCACAGTAAAGCTCTTGAAGCAAACCTGGTGAGATCACTGCTCCCAACTCATCAACAACACAGAGCAGGTTCTGAGCTGGTTATTGTCCTCTGAGCAATGGTGTTTGAGCTACTGCACTGTGAATCCTGGCCTTGTGGGAAATATTGCCCTTGCTGCAAAGCCAAACTGGGATGACCAGTACATGGCACTTTGAAAACTAAACTACATTAAGCCTTTTACCTTTGAAAGAAGGAAATAACAGAAAATTTCAAACTTAAAATATCTAGTACTGTCATCTTATAGGAAATAATGCTAAACCAGCAGAATGTAAAGATCTCCAGCAGTCAGACTTGAATTAGAAAGTTACCACATTTTCTAATCTGAGACTCATGAGTTGGGTTAAATTACTTCAATATTACAAAACTATAAAAAAATTTATAATTTAATACTGATGAATACTGTAGAACTATTATTATTATTATTATTATTATTATTATTACTGTCCAATAATGAAATACTTAGGTAAATTATTCTGAATATATTTTGTAGCTTTTTTCCTACACGTACATCTATATGCATGTTTCAAATGACCCACAGATCAGAAATAATACTGTATGCATGGCTATTATTTGACTTTTGTTTTACTACAAAACCCCACTACTGTGGGAAGCGATTGATTCTTAAAGGAGCAGTTCATGAAAATTTGCATTGTACACTATATAAGCAATTTTCATTACACAGATATCAACAGAGATCATAAAATGGAATTTTTCTATCAAAAATAAGCAGTAAAACCCACTGAATCACTAAGTAGATAGAATAATGAACTATATACTTGTCTCCAAGTGAGCTGGTAAAAGGCAGCAGAGCACACATTATATACTTCTTACAGAATTCCTGTGCAATTAATAGGATGAAAGCATGCCTACAGATCTCACAATTTAGCTAGGATTTGGGGTTCAGTTTCCCATACTGGAAAGTATGAAGTCAGACACATGAAATAGAAGCTGTTTGCTAAAACCAAGTGTACTTCAGGAAAAAAAGATAATAAAGGTAAGAAATAACATAGTGAAAACAGATTAGTTTGTGTGAGAAACACTCTTTTCCCTGGAGAAGAAGTAAAAGGATAACACACCTTCCCCATGAGAATATGGATAGTAAAGGGAAAGCATCTCACACATTTTACACTTTCTGAGTGGTCAAGAAGAATTGTTCTTTTCCAACTCCTTGCTGGGCCTTTGAGGAATAAAGAGAAAATAACACTGCCACTGATCAGAAAACTGGTTAAAGAAAAGACAGGATAGTGAACAATTCTAACTGACTGAATCCTTGCCTTTCTTCTTGATTAGTATTTTTTTGAGAATTTTCTACTCTTGTTATCACATTTCTCGGGCTTCAGGCTGCACTGTCCCTGACACATAATATCACCACTTAGACATGAAAATGTTCAGAAAAAGGACTTTTATAGAATGGAACTGCAAAAACAGAGGGCATGTTGTCCAAAACTAAGAGTTAATAAAAGCTAGCAATAACTAAAAACACTAGAATTTCTGAACAGGCATGCTGTACCTATTTTTCATTGCATCACTATTATTTACTTGAGACACCTTTGCACAAGGAAGCAATACTGTCCACAGTATCTCACTCTTTCTGTGGCAACCAGAAGGATTAACCCTACTTGTTCTTGATTCTGAAGTGCCCTACTGAGCAATACATTCAGAGACATTGACTTAGATAATAATGGGAGTAGATAAACAGCTCTAAGTAAACATTTGGAACCTTCATGTTAAATTATGCCCATTTATAATGTGACTATATAAATTATATAATAACTATATAATAATGTATATAATAAAATTTTATCTGTGTAGACTCATTTATGTGTGGATCGAACATACGGAAAATATAGCAGGGAAAACTGCAAAATACAGATACCTAAATATGAAATACAAATAAAATAATAAATCATAAAGATCACTACACATTTTTCTTAAAAGCAAAAAAGTTTCATTCTGAATTCAGGTGAAGGTCAGACTTGGCTCCTTTAGAGAAATGCATCTGCTCATATATGGTGTTAGTTGGTGTCTACAACAGATCTTTCCCAGCCCTATGAACTTTATTCCATGGGGAGCTCAGAAAGCCCATGCTCAGATTTTAAAAAGACTACGTCCTTGCTATATCTAGCAGAGTTTAGGGTCCCTCTGGATGAAGTGTAGCTCGCACAGAGCAAGGCTGGTCTGGAAGCTTGGCCAATATGAGGAGGATGAAAAGGAGCATGACCCAGGGGCTTGCTTCAGAACTGTGCTATGGCTGCAAACAAAAGCCCCAATGTAGACATAACCAAGGGCCACCATCTGTAGTTTCTGGCATGCACTGAAGTTTTGATTAATAAGGAAATTCTTATGAAAAAGAGAGGATAACCTCTCTTCACACAAATAGAGTTCATGAGATGTGTACAATGGCTTTTGTGGAGTTCTACCAGTGTCCCCCAGCACTCATACTCAGAGCATTGCTCATGGCTACAGGAAATTAAAAGCTCAAAACACAGTTGATGCTGTCTGACAAGAATGGTGAGCACAGGGACTGACACACTGAATTTGAGTCTGGATTTTAGGCAGAAGGGACAATTGTTTTTTGAAAGGATGATTCTTAAAACCTGACATGAGACTGTTTCCTTACAAAATTGTGGACTTGTGGAAGTCCTAGATATCTCAGTTAGAGTGTCCAACTAAGAAAATAACCTAGCTTAGGCTACAAAATTCTCTTGACACTAAGAAAAAAGCATCTTCTGCCTATTTTTGGAAAAGACTCTACACCTCCACTCTCTTTCACAGCAAGTCTGATGGAAGGGAATGAAAAAGATTTGTTTGCTTACTGCGCTCATGAGGGAGTCCAGCACGCTGACAGCAAATGCAGTTCCACAAGCAAAAGGCTGAGTGAGATACAGTTCTGTGTCGGGATCATCATCATCATCTTGGTCCAAGAACTGAACATTTGAATCATTTACTGAAAATAACAATAATAATATTAAGAGTGGAAACGAAAGATGTTTCTGGGTCACCAGCATGTGACCTAACACATCACACAGCCAAAGAAAAAGAAACGGCATATGTCTGGAAACACAGACTTGTGTCTTTGACGTCACTGAAAACGAAATCAAGATGGATGTGAAAATGTGCATTTAAAAATCTGTTGCTCATTATCTTGCTTGTAAGAGGTGACACTCTTGTTCTTGACATGTTCCTATCCCTTTCCTGGAAAGCAGCTTCGTGGCACCAGTTGCCTGCGCTCAAAATGAGATATATGATAAACTTGTATATTGAGACAATCTTGGTATATTGGCTGAGGCTGTATGCATGTAGAGTTAATGTGAAATTCTATCACAAGATACAAAGTTAGAACCCTGTTGTAAAATAGAGGCTGTCAAAAAAATTCTGATATAGCCCACAGGCATCTGTTAGATGTGCTGCTGTGATTCTTGCTGGAGTGGTGTTAATGCACTTAGGGCTCAAAAGAGGATAAACTGTCCCTTTAACATGCATCTATCTGAATGAATGAGCAGTTATTCTCTTGCAGCACTGTCTTTTGTTCAAATATTTGTCTCTATAACTTCACTTTCTCAGCCACAAATTCTACATTAGCCAGTGTGAAAAAGAGTCTAAATCAGGCTGTTTCAGAGAAAAGCCCAAATAAAGTAGTATTTGTCATTTTGACTTTCTCTGGCATTTCATTGTCACAGTTAAGCCCTCTGCCTCCAACTCATTCCAACTAAAAAGAGTTGTTTCCTTGAGATCAGTGTATCAAGTGGATTGTATTTCATGAAATATTTCATTTCCATATTAGTCTCCCTCAGGCATGAACGCACAGACTGCTTAGCTATGCCATTGAAATACCCTTCAGCTTACTAAATGACAAATTAATTTCAGTTCCCATGCAAGAAAGGGAAATGAAAAAGTTTTTGAGCATTTGAAACTGCACACACTGATGATATCCCTATTCCCCATGTGAACACGTCTCCTGAGCCAACCCAGCAAACTTTGAAAATAACATGAGAACTGCTGTTAACTTGATCAGATTTCAGCTCTAGTCTTCTAAAGCCAGAAATGATTCCGCCTACTATTCTGATCTTTCTTCTCATACAGTTTCAATTCTTCCCATATAGTTTTCTTGTACATCCACTCCTTTTCCAAACTCTCTATACTACTGTGCTTGCTATGTTTAACTTACAAAACATGAATTACTGCAGATAAAGCCTCATAATAGCTGTCTAAATGAGATGAGGGGAGAATTTAAAACTCTTGTCTTTGCACCTCCTGATGTAATTGTTAAAACATAACACCTTAGTACTGTAATAGGAGAAATGGTCTGCCCTGGTAATCAGAAGACTTTCATCCAAGAAAACACCAGGATCCACAATACTTCTTTTTCTAGTACAGTACCTATCAATTTAGGTAGATTTTTAAGCAATATAGTGTCTGAAAGCCTTTGTACTTTTTGAAAAATGTACTTTTTGAACAGCTTGCATCTCAGTTTAATTTGCTAGTTGAGAGTAGGCACCATTGACAGTAGCACTCTTTTTCCACTTCCATCGGGCAGACTAACACCTGACACTGTGCTAGCCATGCGTGGGGTCAGTTCCTGAGCCACTAAAAATCTATCATGAGTTCTGCAGGTTTGTGTTTATCCTCAGCATCTTTATCTTCCTGGTGCAAGTTAGCACACTGGGATTTGTGGGCCAGGAGAGCTGGGTGCCAACGGGTGGTGCTGTGCCATAGGGAAAAGCTCATCAAACGCTGCTCCAAAGGCTGGTGAGAGCACTCTGTGTTGAGAGGGAACCACGCAGGAGCCTGGCTGCTCCTCTACAGCTTCAAAACCTGAGCTTCTGAGAAAAAGCCTTACTCTAAAAAATAAACAAAAAAAAAAAAAATAGCTTGAGGGAAATTATGATGCTTGGGGTTTTTTCTGGTATCTTTTACTTCTTCTTGGACTTCCTGTGAAAAGCTGCTAAGGCATGTCCACCAAATTGACAACGGGCTGAAGTAACAAAAAAAAAGAGAAAGAAGAGAAAAGAAGAAAGAAATTGGTGTAGGAGAGTGAGGGCCAGGGAGGTGGGGACTTAGGCCAAAAAAAATGAATTGGTGAGGAGGTGCTATGAAAACAGCCGGCAGGTCAGACGAGTGTGATCAAAGGTTTACTGATGCTGCGTGAAAAAAAATCATTAAGAAGACCAGAACAAGACAGTCAATTTCAACCAGAACCACAAATAAAACACATTCAAAGCAGTGCCATGAGGGTAGCCCCTCTGATACAGCCAGATAAATAAAGGAAAAGCTGATGACAGTAAGAACAACAACAGAAAATAACACAGTGATGTGAAGGAAAAAGGCACTTCTTACCCAGTTCAGTTATCATTAGAATGTGGGTTCCACTGTTTTTTTCCTGACTGATTGAAACCAAAGGCAGAAGTTTGCCAGGCTTAGCTAGTAAGTAAAGTATTTAGGGGGGAAAGAAAGTACAGAAAGAGAATAAAGTAAGGGAAAAAGACAGGTAAGGCTCTAAAAAATAAAACTGAAAAAGAAAACAGAAGGACAAAGGACCACAAATCAAGTTTGTATTTGCCATGAAAGAAACAGAACAGCTTCTGCACTTCACATCACACCGCTTGACAACATGAATACCCACAGCTAGAGTGGAAATCAGAGTCTAGTTACCTACCATCATCATATTCTCAGGAGTGAAATATCTCATACTATTAAACAGAGTTTGGTTACACATGATTAAACAGTTTTGGACCATGAAGAAATAAACAAATGGCCTCTTACAATTGATTAAATACACAGGAAATATCTGCTTACACTTACTCTGGCCTTTTTTCCTTTTCTAATCTTAGCCCAAAGACCCTTGCTTGTTTGTTACACTATGCAAAAATCATCTTGTCTGATAGAATATTTATTTAAGAAAATGGAGAAAACCCAAAGGAGGGAAATTTATTTCAGTTATTCAAATAAAGTGAATCAACTGTTCCTAAACTTTCTTTTGAGAGAGTAATTTAAAACACTTATCAAAAGAGAAAATGTAACAGTATGGGTAATTTTTCTGTATCTACATAACAAGGAAAGTGAGAAAAAGACATAGGAATGTACATTTGAAGGATATATTTTAGCTTTTCTTACCTAGCTCTGTTATAATAGGGATGTTGGCTCCTGTTGTAATGGAGGGTTGACGTAAAAGGCCATGGACTGGACTATTGTCTGGAGATGTCCTATCCATCCCTGGAGGTGTAAAGCCTAAAAGGAAGGAAAAAAAATGAAAAGAAGAGGGAAAAACAGAGAATGTTTACAGAGTACAAACTACACGCAAAAAAAAAAAAAAAAAAAAAAAACAAAAACAAAAACAAAAAAACAAAAAAAAAAAAACAAAAAAAAACAAAAAACCACCACCAAAAAACAAACTTTTCCAAAGCAAAAACCTTTGCTTAAACAGCAATTAAGATTTTAAAGAGTACTGTTTGTAAATGGTAATACAACCATGAGGAAAAAACTGCTTCCATTAGCCAGTTTTAGGTTTGAGCAGTAGTCAAGATTTAAAATTATCCAACTGTTTTCCAAGAGCACTACCACCCACACATAGTAGGGTCTTTGTAATTTTCATGTGTACCATCTATAATATGCATTTCTATGAGGACTACAATTGTAGGAATACTGGGATGGAAGGGTCCAGTCTACAAGACAAAAAGATAGGATGAAAGGAAAGAGACATAGGTTTTCAAATGTTATGTGAGAGGATTGCTTGAAAAGAACTGGAAAGAGTGACAATTTGAAGGAAATAAAGGTGGAAGAAGAAACACGTTGGAAGGCAGTCACAGAAAAAAAAAATTGGGAGACCAGCAACATTCACCTTTAAAAAAGACTGTTTTCAGCCAGATTGCCTACTGTTTGAAATGGAGTTCTTGACATTGAGTGTTTTTATATTTTTTTTTTTTTCCTTCAAACAAAAAATACCCAAGCAAAACCTTTTGGAGTTTGATTGTAAGTACTGAAAAATGGGTAGTTATACAAAAGCTCATGCAATAGCAGGCCTGGAAATTCACCACTGAGACTGACTAGTGCATTCCATCCCCCTTTTCCAGTAAAGCTATAGAAAACATGTGAATGCTCATTTAATGTCATTGCAGAAGTGATGGTAAAGCTAGAAAGTGACTTTATGGTTTCATAGACCAATAGACCAATATCAAGGCAGCATTTTTACATAAATATTTGTCTGCTAGGAATAAAATTGAGCCAAGTTTACTTCAAACACACTTAAAAAAAAAAAAAAAAGACATTCCATTTTTTTTTCTTTCAATATTATTTCCAAGTTCTTTGACTTCACACCTGACATCCAGGTGACAGACCTTTGGTCCTTTGTCACTAGTGCTGAATTCTCCATACACTTATTCTTAACTTATTCACAGCTAAATTAATTCCTGACTTAAATTCACTATCTTCTTGCAGGTGTGAAAATTGTTTCACTCCGTTAAATTCATGGATACATTCACCTGGTACTGAATTCAGAGAATGATTATATGATACCTTGCCTTCTACTTGGGGACCAATTTACAGACCAGGAAATCTCTAAACTAAATTGTAGTTGTTAGCATCTCGTACTGGTTTATATTGTCTTAAGGACTTACAGTTCTCTTCCAGTGATAATTACATCACTCTTAAACTGCCCCTAAACTACAAGGACCACTAGATCTGGGCTTCTTGATTTAATGGGATTTAATATTCTCCTTCCATTCATCTATCTCTATGTTTTGTCTGTATCGCACTGAGAATATACAGGTAATAAAACTAGAATCACTGGGAAGAGACTTCCCTAGCTCTGCAGAAGGTACTGGTAAGAATTACTTCTATCACAAGAAAACTAGATGCAACATTGTGATTGTACAGACAGGATAGCTTAAAAAGAGAGTGAAAAGTCTGTGAAGAAATTCCTCAGGAGAAAAGAAGTGGATATGATATATTCAACGGGCTTGTAAGACAAAAACATTGCCATAGGGAAACCTAAGTCAGTAGAGAAATTCTATATAATATCATCAGTGGATAGAAAATCTTTATAAAGCAGATTTCTTAGAGGCAATCAGAAATGTTAACAGTCAGTCGTGTCACACCACCTGTGGTGCTGAACTCACAAAGACCAGCTTGGTGACAGGGAGTTGTGGTCCCAGCCAGTTTCAGTTTGCAGATATTTCCTTGCATCTGGCACTATGACTGAGAGCTTTTTTGGCCCTTTGAATGTTTATCTCTTCGTGGCAGAGCCTGAGATTCCTCAGGCTCACCAGTCTGACAGATGTCTTTCAGTCACCACCGTGTAAGTTACAGGTAACACTGACTCTCTCACAACAGCAGAAAAACTGAAGTGGAACTCCAAGGGGAGGAAATGCTATCTGAGGACAGGTGGGTGTTAGTGTGACACCTCCTTCTGCAGCAGGATCCAGTGTCTTGCATTGTATTATGGAATGCATTCGTTTAGGAGATGCAAGATACAGCCTTTGTCACATTAGAAAAAGCTCAGGTAGCTGCAGATTCCCTGTGCAGTTAAGGTGGCAGGCCCAGTTGGGTCCCCCACTGAATTACAAGTCAAAATGGCAACATGATGACTTTTCATGCTCACTTATATAAAAATAAACAAAACTAATATTGTTCTCATGCACTCCAGGGATTATACTGCTGGGAGTATCCCTGGAGGCTCTGCTTCTCCCTTTTTTCCTGAAGCCTCTTACCCACATCTCAGGACACACTTCCTAAACCACCTCCTAGTGAATCAGGCCCTTCAGGTGGTAGGAGCACAGCAGTATTTCCCTGCCAGTTAAAAGCAAATAGAAGTAAGCTAGTGAATGTAACTCAGCCAAATGTGCAGGTTCTTCTTGCCTCCCCTTCACTGCAACGTGCACATACACAGACACGCACACTCTCCATCAGAGGCCATTTGTAGCCACCTCTCTAACCCTTAGAATATTTGTCTTCCTGGGATGGCGTCAGAAGATTGAAGTAAATGTGGCATTTTTGTTAGACACAGACTGTCAGAAGCTCTGTAATTGCACACTGCACACATAGTGCATTCAGTCTGAAATGCAGGAAGCATGTTAAAGGGATTGTGTTTTCTCCTTGAATGAAAAATAGACTCATGCCTTAATATTTTTCATCCTACTGTCTTGAAAGATGTGAGAAGTATCTGATAATTTAATTTTCTTGCTCGTACTTAATTCAGACACTTCTAGAAATATAAGAATTGTGGAATGTTTTCAGGAAGAGGAAATATTTGGGGGTTTTGTGTGCTATCAAACACCCTCAAGACACATTCCTGCTCCCAAGTCACAAACTAATTTCCATACACAGGCTGTCTATTTTTTTCCTCCAGAAGAGAAAACAAACAAAAAAAAAAGTGCAGGAAACTAACCTGCTTTATCAGAACTTTCATTTAAAGGCATGAAAAACTACAAGTGACAGCTGTGCAGATTCAGTGAATGTGACACTTTTGAATTTCCTCAACTTGACAAGTAAACACCTTAAATCGGTAATGCTATATGCATAATACATGACCTGTATTTTGACATCCATCATCAAATGCTGACTTGAGAAAATACAGGTTTGTACGTCAAGGAATAGCACCCATAAAGCAGGGAGAAATTCAGGTCACAGGGTATTAGGAAAACTCTATTTCATTACAGAAGCTGAAACAAGCTAGGGCATCAGATTTAAGATCCATTTTCAGCTGTGAAAAGATTCAATTCCTCTGCACAGAGCATTCATTTAGAAATGACATGCTTTCCTCACAGCCTCTTTTCATTTTCCTTTTCATATTCCATTTTCTCCTTCAGTCCCCAAACCTTGTTCCATTAATGCTCATAAAAATCGTAAAACAGGGCTGATAGTTGTGATCTCACAAACACAGCATCTCCTTGTTCTGCTAACAACTGGGGGAGCTCTGGCTACAATTGCTTAATGGGAGCAACCTCTGCAGCAAAACTCACATGTCTGTGCAAGTCTGAGCACAGCGCCTGTGGAAGGAAATGCAGTGACAGTGAGGAGACTTCTGGAGAAGGGAATTCTCTTTGCTAACAATTAGGAGGTAAAGCGAAATCATATCAGTTCCAGCAGTCACTGCAGCTGGTACTAAACTGCTGTACTGGGAGAGTGGTTCACTGGCTTTACCTCAGGCCATGAGCTTTTTTCCCACTGTGGAACTTAGTTGTCAGTCACAGTCAACCCACCACCACTGGCTATAGTGATAATCACTACAACATAGAGTTACAGAATCATTTAGGTCTGAAGTGTCCTTCAAAATCATCAAGTCCAACCACTAACCCAGCACTACCAATTCACCACTAAAGCATGTCACTAAATGTCACATCTAAATGTCTCCTAAATATCTCCAGGGATGGTGACTCCAACACTTCCGTGGGCAGCCAGGGAATGTTGTTCCAATGCTTGACAACGCTTACAGTGAAGAAATTTTCACTAATACCCAATCTAAACCTCTCTTGGCATATCTTGAGGCCATTTCCTTTTGTCCTTTCGCTTGTAACCAGGCAGAAGAGACCAGCTCCCAGCTCACTACGACCTCCCTCCAGGTAGCTGGAGACAGCAATGTCTCCCTTACCAAACTGAGGAAGCTTCAGTAGGAGGCAGCCCACCCCTATCTGAAACAAGATAAACAAGATACTGCCAAGCAGTGGATTAAGAATATCACAGCTCTGAGAGGAACACAGGTTTTGAGCTCCTGACATGCTCCAAAGCAGCCAGGCCTGGCAGTCAGCAGTCACTGCCTCTCTCCTGGCGGCAGCATCCCTCCCTGACAGGACAGGCAGGGACTCACATGTCCCTCCTCAGCTACCTGCTCTGAAGGAGTTTGAGCCTCCTGCAGTTCTCTGCAGAAAGTTGATGGTTCAACGTCTTGATTTTGAGCAAAGAGCATTTCCCAGCTCCCTCTAAGATACTACTGCTCACAGAAGTAGGCAAAAACTAATCAATTACATCAGAAGCAAAAATCTAATCTTAAAGATGTTCTCACCTTTGTGGAAAGAGAGCACAGGGGAAATTTCCTCGGTAATAGCAGGCAAGCTCTTTTTACCAGGAGATGCTCCCCTGCTCTGAGCTCAGCATGGCCAGGTGGCTATGAAACCTCTCTGTCCCTTACAAAATTGCACCAACAAAGGCATGAGCAGCACTGGGCTCGTGAGCTCTGTGTCTCTTGAGCCAGCTGACCCGTGGTCCTCCCGGGGAGGCACTAACTGTGTCTCAGCAGTAACATGCAGGAATTCTGAGACCTACAGTGGCACTGCAGTGAAGTTCAGAATTAAAGAATGCTGGGATGGCTAAACATGCATTTTTTCCACTGAAAGAACCACCAATTTTGCTCTGCTTATGTGTGAACAACTGGCCTGATGGCCAAATGATCTCCTGATTGTGCTGGCCATAAACCATTAATTTTTGTTTCTTTGCAGGTCACTTAACTGAGTAACGTCCCACAAAATGCAGGAAAGTTTGCTCTTCATAGAAGTAAATATATTCTTAGAGTTTGCTGAGGGGACCAATAAAGGTTCACTGGGATTTTAATGTGGAGGGAAATTTGTCTTGTTGATGTGCGCTGCTTCTGTTCCACTGACTCCACCATGACCCAGATGGGCATATTCACAAAAATGGATTTTTATGCTACATTTATAAGTTATCCTCCGTTCTTAAGGACCATAATGGATCCTTTATGATTCTTTTCCCCTTTTTCTCTGCCCCTTTCTTCTTTTTCTCCCTTCCTTTTCAAAGATACACATTTTACTAAACTGGAACTCTGTGCAGGCAGAAGGCACTATCCCAAATTGAAAATCCACTTGACAGACCTAAATGTTGTGGCCTTGTTATTAAAGAACCTCGTAAATTGATAGCACCCTTTAAATAACGCTATTTTCGGGAAAGATGTCATGGCATTTACTGGGTGATATATGCACTAAAGTCCACAAATATAATTTAAAAAGCACATGTACATCCAGCTACCTCTGGTTCACCTAAAGAATATGAGACAATAATAATATTTGGAGCAAATATGAATAACACATAAGTGGTGAACTGCCAAACACGCCCTCGACAGGTTATCATGCAGAAATATGGGACAAGTATTTTCATTAAGCAGAGGCAGCCAAAAAGAAATAATTCTCAGAAAGGACCTCACAGTTGTATCCCTTTGCTACTGTTTGCTGACAATGTCATTAATATTCCTGTGAATTCAATTGAATGATAGACTATACCTGTTATTCTCCAAAGTACAGCCCTTGGGTATACCTGGAAAGTTCAGCAGCAGTCATGCAGCTAAAGAGCTGCTGACATTCATGGGAATCTGTTACAGCCATTCAATTTAGAAACAATTCTAGCTTCAGTGTCCCATGGGCTCTGAGACAGAGAGCTGTAGTTTGGCCTGAGAACCTGGAAATCCTAAATTCTGGCTTCAGTTCTGAGTTTTACTGTGATTTGTGCTGAATATCCAATAATCTCTTGGAGATTATCGCTAAAGGTCTGGAAAAGGAGAGGAATGTGGGAGGCCAGATGTGACTACACAAGCTCCCAGCTCTCTCAGAGAGAGAGAGCATCTTCAGAGACACTCCAGGCCCAAACATAGGCCAAGGTGAATCTACAGAAAGTGGAGGCTGAAGAAGGACACCTTTCTCACCTTTAGCAACCCTCCAATGCTTTGGGAATGAAACAACACTGGAGCTTTGAACTCTGAGAGACAATGTCACACAGAACCAGCTGCCACTTTCTGCCAAGAAAGTGTTCTTCTCTAATGTCGCTGTGCTCACTTTCTGCTGAATTACAGAAACCTACAGTGAAAATATCCAAATCAAAGCTCTAATGGAAGCACAGGGCAGTGGGTTCAATGCTAGTTTCCGCTCCCCAAAGTGTGAGATCCATTCCTGGATGAGTTAGTGGCCCCCTGTGCTCAAAGTGTAAATGATTTATAGGCCTGCAGGTTCTTGGGCTGCTCTAACAAGGTAGGATTAAGCTGTAAAAACAAAGATCAAGAGAAGAATTGGAGTTTCATCATCTTGAGGTCTAGCATTGAATCACACCACATTGATTCCATTTCAATTGTGAACAGCATAATATATTAGAAAAGTGTAATATTTTAAACCTAGGGCAGAATTATGTATAACTTAGAGGGGTCTGTTAACAGGTACTTATATAAATCTCTTCCCAGTTTCAGTGCCATTTTGAGTTTCACTGTCATACACACCCAAGAAACAAAGTCCACCTGAAACTGCCTAGGTTTTTTTGTGGTTGGCTTTGTAGGAATCTTTTTCCCTTCACAAAATCTTATGTGGTAATTACCCAAACCCTAACTCTGCCAAGGTTCGCCACAAGCTTACACAACCCAAAACTACCAAAACAAATGGGCTTTCTTTACTAATACTTTGCAGAGCACAGCCTTAATGTTCACTTCTCCCTATTTTTCTCACTTTAAGCAAGATTATACGTACTTGCTAGCCATACTTCCCTCTAATCTGCCTGAATGGAAACTCTATTTCTCTATGCAGTAAACAACATTAAATTTGCCCTTTTTAGCTACTTTTTTATAATTTTTATTTTTTAATTGTTTCTTCTCCTCATTTACTATTCAATAGTTTTCTACACTAGGTGCTTCTAGGGCACAAAGTTAGTAGCATCTAACTGTAGCACAGGTTTGCAGCTAAAATGATTTAGTATATAACAATGCCAAACTCCTTTCAGTTTAATCATTAGTCAACTCTGCATATTTAGACCTCAGGCAAAAATAAATACGCTGAATAAAAATTATCAAATAAATTAAGCTGCATTACCTATTTTAGAGAGACAGGTATTCAATAACTAGAAACAAAATGGAAAACTCACCACTAAAAATGATATATTGGCATGTAAGACAAGACTCTACACTAAGTCATTATATCAAAAAAGTGAATTTTTCCTTAGTGTAAAAGGAAGAGCAAAGACAGATATCATAGCAAGTAATCAATTCAAATATTTGAAAAATAAAAGTAACAGTGTTGTCCAACATCTGATTGGCAACTACTGAAACATAAATTAAACAAATTTCCCAATGCTGCTTATGGGAAAATTATGTAGATTAGAATTTGATTAGGTTTATATCATGAGACTCAATTTGGACTTTTAATCTATTAAGCTCCAATAAATGAGGCATCTGAATAGCTCCCCTGAGCAGCAACAGTAATAACGACAGCAGTCATTTTTTGGAATATGTATTCTGAAAATTTCTTTAGCAGACGAGTCCACATCTTTAAGTACAATTACTTTGTAACTTCTACAAAAAATTCAGGTGTTTGCAGTGAGGAAATGGATACGTACAAAATGCTTAAACAGACATTTTATGATAATCAACATCTGTCACTCTGTTCTAGCAATATTGATTTTCCATCAACTTGGACTTACTTACGGCCGACTTCATGGTCTGTGTGGGCTAAATAGTGCCAGCAGACTTGCAAATTACTCAAGCTGGAACTGAGCTGGAAACCTATGGTAAAACATCATTAATTTCTCTACAGGCTGTGTCAAAACTAAAATCCCACATTCAAGGCTGTCTTGGGGATCAAAGATTGAACTGTGAAGGCTATAGCCCCATTTTATCAAAGAAATCTGAACTGAATTCCCAGAGCTGAGCTTTGACACAGGTTGGACTCAGATCAAGACCACCTCTAATTTTTCTGGCAGGTATGCTTCACAGGCCCTCCTGCATATTTCCTGCAGTCTAATTTATTTGCAAGTATACAAAAGCTCCTCTTCTACATTGCTCTATATTGTAAAATGCAACTTCTCAAAGCCTGCTGACTAGAGAGCCCATTGTGCACATGTCCTGTCCTGCCAGATCTCACCAAATCCTAGAGAAGCTTTTAGTGGACAGGTTGTTCTATGCAGATAGTCAAGTGCCAGTAGGCAGTTGATTAAAAAATATATTTTAAAAATGTCAGGGCTTTATTAAATGCTCATAGTGAAGGAACATGGATCCTGTGTTCATGTACGGATATATTCTCTTTAAAAGAGGTTTTAACATGGAATTTAATGCTGGCACTCAAGCTTTCAGCACGCCACTGCAAAGGTTTTCTGCAAGCCAAAACTTTTTACCAGTACTCCAAATTGAACATCATAAATATGGAAAAAAAATCCCAGTCATGCTCTTTGTCATTCAAATACTGCCTTTTGTAGCACACAACTTCAGAGTAGCATGTCTGTTGAAGACATCTTTGTAGATATCATGTGTGAAAATGAGTATCAGGTTGATTTTAACTATACCAGTCTATATAACGCTAACTCAACCAACTTCCCCTTGCAAAGCACAAGAAATCACAACCTTTTCTTTCTACTCCTTTTTTCTTCACCATTTAAAAAACCCAAATACAAACTGCACAGCTGTGGAATCAGGAGGAATCTGAAGTAGCTTTCTAATTGAATATTTTTGAATGCTGTACCAGTAGCAATATATTAGCTACTGATAGTACCTAAGGTTGAGTCAGTAAAACTGCCTGAAGGTCAGCAGTGATACCACTGGTGCCACTGGGTTCACCCAACCTGTAAAGTGTGGAAACCCCTGCTTCAGTCAGAATCGAGTTCAGAGAGCAGCTCATGCCTCTGATGGCCATATCCAAAGCATACAGTCAGCAGTGTAAATAAAGAGGTTATTTGCTCAAATATACCAAGAAAAAAGGAAAGGTATTCAGAAAACCAGTGAGGTAAAGTCTGCTCTTAAGAGAAAATTCCATTACTAAGTCTGCACTGTTTTGGCTCACTGTCTTTCTCCTCTTACAAACATTAATCTTAAAAAGAAAATGAATTCCTTGTCATGACAGAATGACTCATTATTTTATCAGAGTTTTTTCTAAAATCTATAAGAGTTTTCCTTACCTCTGACAGCTAAGTCTTTTTATATTTAAAGAAGTATCTACAGAAGTGTCTCTACACCACCTCCTTATTTACTTTATTTATATGGGATTCAAAACCCATTAAACTAGCAAACAAGCTGCTAAAAACAGTGATAACAGCAAAATATAATGTGGTATTCTTTAAGTAGTGAAAATTAAATGGCAATCATAAAATGTATACTACAGTATCCAGTCACAGTACAGACATCCTGAAAACTTCCAGCAGTTTTTTGTGGGGTTTTATTTGTGTTGGTTTGGTTTATTGTGGTTTTTTTGGTTTTCAGCACTGCCTACTTATTATCATCCATGAATCTAAACACTACTTTAATGTCTACAAACACTTAATACATTAACTTTCCTATTTATTATTGCTTAGTTGAGACTTAAATGGGTTGATAAAAAATAAAATGTTTTCTTCCTTGCTTTAATTTAATTAGTACCAATATCAGTGGAAATAGCTTTCCTTATAATTAGGCATTTTGAATATTTCTGAGAGATTTTAGTCTATTTATTATTGTTTGATAGGATTCTGAGAATAAATATTCAAGTTGCAATGTGCACTTTTTTTGCTAAGAAGTGGTGATTTTGGGCCAATCTAAAATATAAATCTGCAGATAAGTTGTAAAGACTGATTTGCATGTGACATGTGAGCAAGTTGCCATTAAAGAAAATCTAGACACAGTCCAAATTTTTAGAAGCACTCTGTCTATATAATTCAGTCTACATCTTCCACTGAAAATGGAAGATAGGTCCAGACAGATGAGCTTACATTGCCACTAAAGAAGCAGATATTTAGTTAGAAGTTAGAATAGTAACAATTTGCAAACTATTGAGGATTTACAACAGATATACACAGTTTCTAAAATGCACTACTGAATATGTTAAACAAAGTGGCCAAGCCCCTGTTCTGAATCTGATTTTTTTTCTTACAGCATAAACTATTTTTGAGCAAGCTCGCACTGGTGGCTAATGACTTAAGAATGTAACTGTAGAGTTGTTAGTCCTATTAATCAATTAAACAAATAAGTAACATTTTCTCAGGCCCCACACTACGCTGCCTGATTTCAGTCTCTTGTTCTTTTTTTTTAGAGGAGCTGTTTTGAAAATGCCTGCCTGTCTTTGCCCTCGCTTGGAGATGCATTGCTAAGTCACAGAACCAGCAGAGTGGCAGGAACCTTGAAACAGGAACCCCTACATGGGTGTACTGGCCTGTCTACATACTACCAGCCTGTCTATGCATTTAAGAAAAAACTCTGTCAAACCTACAGAAAATATATATACTGTAAACACTGTAGGGATACCTTCCCTCTCACTAATAACCAGTAATCATGCTCCTAAATTAGAGTATTTGACAATTGAAGTTGAACAGAAAATTTAAGCAAGCAACCAAACTTCAAGTCAGCATGAAAGGTTGGAATCTCCACTATATTTCCACAGGATATGCTTCAAAGTTCTAAGGAAAGTTTGCAAAAGATCAAATATTGCTATGACATTACAGACATTTGGTAAGATCTTAATCTTGTCCCTAAATAAGCCACTACAAAAATTCCATTAGCCATAAACTTATTTGGGTGTGTTGAATAGAAATAAATTAAAGAACTAGTTCAGAACTTTCTTCAACAAAAATTCCTACCACATCATTTACAAAATTAATAATTTACTTTTCAGCTCTAGTATGTTAAGATGTGGAAAAGCTGCAAAAATAATGTATTATTAGGAGCACAGCAGTATTGATTCTTCAACAAAGGCTGTGCCTCAAGTCAGCCTGAATATCGCATCCTGCAGATGCTGAAAGAAGTAGCAGGTTCTTGATAACCAGAAGCTAGCAATCTTTTAGAAAATGCTTATTATGGAAAGTCTGGGCTGTCTCATATTTAATCATGTCAAACTTAAATCAAGAGGTCTTTCTTGAAAACAGAATGCTAAAAATTTTATAAATTTTATCTTAAGCTGTCAAAGTTCTGCAAATCACTAGCAGGTGATAGATTCTGCTTTTCTGCTTTGGAGATCACAGGCTAGGATTTAACTGGAAAGAACAAAAATCCAGCTTTCTCCTGTATTGCTATTAGACTGGTAAAGTCTGCTAGATACTGATGCTTCGTACCTCCTTCCACAGTAAAGCAAAACCAGTGACATTGATCTCTAGAAAAACCCCATCACCTTTATGAATATAAATAACCATTTATTAAGCAAACAATACGTAGTGAAGCAAAGAGAGACACCAGAATCACGCTCATGAGGCTGCCTGCTGTGGAACATTACTCTCAAACTATCTTGTATTCCTGCAATATATTATCTATATGTTCCATTTTCTTGAAGTTATCTTCATAATCAAGATGCTATCACAAGTATCCTGGGCACTGGAACTATTTTTAATTTTCATTTAAAGAGCAATTAAAGAAAGACAATGGATACACAAGATAATAAAGTAAGTGATTAGCAGCATGCAAATGACATAGGCTTAATGATAATACCCTATTCTATTCTCCAAAGGGCCTGTTGAGAGAAACCCTTCCTACATGTGGTTGTGCAGCTAATGTGCCTCAGCCTACAATTACAACATTGCTGACACCATTAACCACTGAAACAACATCACTTCATGAAATCCTTGTTGTCTCATTAAAATGCAAAGGGTCAGGTAATTTACCAGCATTGTGTGTCTACTTTTGTTGTGGGTAATTAGCAAGCGTTACCCAGCATGGACTCCTACTGGGAAATAGTTAAACTGTGAAATATTAAAAAGAATTTTTTATATTTGATGGGAACTTGAAAGATTTAGAATTACAACAACAACATACATTGTATTCAAAGCCATGAAACACAGACCTTTTACACATTTCATGTTGTAAAATTTTTGTGGTTGGTTATCTTTGAAAATTACCTTCAAATTTTAAAAATTTTCCTCAGTATAATTGGATCTAGATGCACAACTTCTTATGCAATTAAGAACTTTTAGAAAATACACAGAGGGAGATGCAAAACACCTTACAGTTTTTTAAAGACTTACATATGGTTTCTTAAAAATAGTTTTTTTAAAAGTTAAAACACAGAGGTGGGTGCAGTACATTCTAATACTCATGTGCCCTTTTGTCTTGCTAATTGCAGCCTCATATCACCATTTAAGGGAACCTTGATAACGCTCACTATCAGCTCACATCTTGTCAGGGAGCAGAATGGTCTCTTATTCTTTAAATGGAAGTTTTGGAACATAAAACACATTCCAATAAAAGTGAACAGAAAATTATGAATTCATTAAACTACTTTGGTATCTTGTGCTATATATAATATTTATATTCCAACTACTGTAAAATATGCTTTAATATCTTTAGGCAACTCTAAGGACTTAAATATTTATAAAATGGCTAAAGATAAAGTATAGCTCTCTTATTCCTACATACAGATGATGTAAGGCATGCAATCAAAGACAATAACACTTTCAACCCATTTGTCATCTTAAAGGAGCCTTTCAACTTCAGATCCCTTGTGTGCAATCTACATAAGAGTTGTTGCCTACATAGGCAACTCCAGAGGAGTTTGCTCCTTAAAAACTACCAAGAGTGCTATACTTCACATAAAACAGGGTTTTCTGAAAATGGAGACAAAACTATAAATTTGCAGGGAAAACAGCTCCGAGTGGGGCTTCAAAATACTGCTGTATTTATCTCTGGGACATCTGGGAACAGGAAGCATTTTGATTTAATATTTCATAACATAGAGGCAATTGCTTCCTTGCCTGGTGTATAATTAATGCTCATAAAAAGAGTGCATTTTTTTATTCCTCAGCATCAGAAATGCACAAAATAGTACACCTTCATAATAGGGGGTTTGCTTTCAAGACGCTGAATAGCAAATAATAATAAATTTGAGTTACCATAAATTTACAACAGTTTTGGGATGCTTAAATAGAGTTTAAGTGTGAGATCACATATTTGATGTACTGTATTATCTACCTCCTTCATCCTGTTTTATTTTTCTCTGGCTGAAGCAGAAGATATCTTAAAGCAGAAGAGGAAGAAGCAATTGTGAAAACTTAAAGGTATTTGGGCCAGGACCTTACCAGTATTTCTCAAAACCAGAGCAAATTGTATCAAAGGAATATGTCTCTCCAGCCATTCATCCAACACATTTTTAGTTTGTTATAAGCAATAAAATTGAAAACCCTCTTTTCTTAATAATTTTTCTCTTTCCATGAAAACTTTGAGGGATGTGGGGAACTACTTTGTGTGTGCAATTCCAGCAGGCAACACTGGTGTCCAGCTGCAAGGAAAGGTACCAAAAATGTGAAGGATGCTGCATGGGATCCTTCCTGCCAAGGGTTTCATGTGAAGACAGGAAGCATAGCAAGGTCCTCACAGAGCTGGTTTCTACAGCACAGGAAAAAAGTTAAGTGAAAAGCCTCTCTCCCACACAGACTCTTTAGTTTATTTAAGTCCAAATCTTGCAAAGACCTGCACATAATCTAACTTTACACAGGTGGACAGCTTCATTGAAGTCAGAGAGATTTATTAACCTGTATAACATTGAGCACATAAGTTTTGGAACAAGCAAGGCATCAGATTATAAACTTGCCAGGGCAAAGGCCATATTTTATTCTTGTATATATCAGGACTATGACAACAAGCTCTTAATTCCATCTAGAGCTCCAGTGTGCTACCATAAAATAAATAACAGCTATCAACTGATCCATCTAGTTCAGCAGGATAAGAAATTATGTGCATGTTGCAAAAAGGTAATGCTGAGTTATTTATCACAGAGACCTGATCTTCAAAAATTGGACTATTTTTTGTGGGTAAATAGTGATATGGGACATGTCTGGCCCTTATCTCATTTTTCAGTTATTAACTTCATTAATTAGGATGGTCAGCCTTTGTTTCAAAAAGGGCTAATGAAACCAAACTACAACCACTTAAAATTCAGTTAGCTAAAAAATAATCACTCAACCAAGTAGAAAATTTTGTTAATTGGATTATTACTATTATTGCAACAACTGATGCTAACAAAAGGAACATTCAGAACCAGTGTAAAAACATCCTTAATCAGGTGCTAACTCCTACACTAAACTATCAATCCTGCAAAACAATAAACCTGATGTTAATGTAGAAAACCATTTTTGAAAATGTGACTGATAGGATTGATACTGTCTTGGAGAGTAGCTTTCAAAACATCTGTATGAATTAGGTAATTATGAGCTAGTTTAAGTATAACAAACATTCTGCAGTCTAAAAGACATTGATATACACAGACACACAGGAATCTAAGGGTTGAAAAGAATAAAGCTAATGTCATAGCTCACTTTTAAAAACTACCCCAAATCTTTCACTTTCTGCCAGCACTATTCTCTTATTTATTTTTAATATTACATTTACATTTAACATTCTACATTTACTTATAAGCTTTCTAAAGAGGTAAAGTAGCTCCTTAAATTCTGCAATTATTTAGTGCAGCTAAATAAAGTTTGATTTTCTGCATTAAAAAAGCAAGATTCTTTATTCCTACGTTTTTATTAAATATAACAAATTAAACAGAGGAAACAGTGCTGGAGTTGCCACAGAATACTGAATTCCATAAAAGCCTAAAAATTAACTTAATCTATGATTATCCAAGCCTATATTCTGAAATATTAACTTTAAACCTTATGACTATAAAATAAAGGATATGAGATTCAACATTCACTAAACCCCCTCTCCTTCAGGAATAAAACTATTGCTTTGAATTTATAAAAAATTTTCTCTAGCAGCATTGAAATACAGTTATCTCCAAGAAAGAGCAAAAACCATTTCTAACAAAGGACTTCAGACAGTATTTATCCTTTCCCCTTATTTAAGAATTTTCTCATTTTCAATCCCAATAATACGGTTGTTCTGCCTTTTGCTAACATTTCAGAAATAAAACAATCAAGGTTTATTGATTGGTAGAGGTGGAAAAGAATACATTATCTGCAATCACAATGGAAAGCAGATCTCAAATTCATTTTATTAATGAATTTCTTGCAGCAACTTGTGAGACTAAGTTCATAAAACTTTGTAATGATACAAGAATTAGTTATCAGATTGTGAAATAAGTCTAATGAAACTCTGGCTGTTCCTGTCCTTTCAATCAAAGTTTAAGACAGCTGCAACAAAAGATGACAATGAAGTTGTAAGTGATTTTTAAAGGAACTGGATCAAATGAAACTTGTACGGGGCTATTTTACCTTGTGCAATTTGTTACACTTGGAAGTCAGTGTGTAAAATTCTGAGTATGTTTACTTGATTTTATAGGATTTTCCCCAGAATAATCCTGCCATGATGTATGAAATGTATTACACAGGAGTTCATCCAATCTTCATGTTTTTCTCTTTATTCTCTCTTGTTGGAGGATCTATTATGAGAATTGTGAATGAGGGCCCTAAAAAGATCTCTCCTGTGTTGAAATAGTGTTCCTAGGGAAAATTCTCATAAGTTGAAGTCATTCAGAAAACAGCTGCAATTGTTACTTTGCTGAAATACGTCTACACTGCTGTACTGTGATCTGTCTTAGAATGTCTGTGGACAAAATGTTACTATACAGCCTCCCCTTTCTGTACTTTAGACCTGCTTGGAGCAATAAGATCACTTTTCTTTATTGTTTAGTAAGTGTTTTTTAATGAAATGTACTGCTCTGACTATATAGGACTCAAAATATGCTCTAAATCACTATCCAATAAAAGAAAATTATTGAGTTGGATATCTAAAGTTACTACCCAGAGGCTACTCCAGTACAGTATTTATAAATCTCTAAACAGTTAGGTATAATTGTCTTTCTGGGTGTTGGGAAGAAAGCCAAATAGCAGCTTTAGTTACAACTGAAGATAAATATTTTGTGTCGGGCCATGTTCTTCTGGTGGATAAAATAACAAGTAAAATCCCCACAAAGTAGGACTCTAAGAAAAAATCAAGAAGCATGAAAAACTATATAGGAACAGTCAATGGATGATACTTGAAGAAGAAAGGATGGAAATGCCAACAAAATGAAGGAAAGGAAAATTACTGGAGGTCTCCCAGCTTAACGGCCAAGGCAGAACCCATCACACATCCAGTCCTCCTGGGTGCTTTGGAAAAACGTTATGACTGAGGAGCACATGGTATGACTATGGATCTAAAATTCTCTGGTCTGCTCTCCAAAATAATTCTTGATGAAATAATCTTCATTTCTGTTTGAGGGAACAGAATGAGAAACAGAAAGGACAATAAAAAACAATCTCCAGTACCTGTGGGTGACCTCATTCTCCAACATAAATACACACCTCTTTACAGATCTTTCTAGGAAGACAATCAGTGAAGATCTCTAAGAGGTGATCAAGACAAGCACAGGGCTTCCTTGACAAAAACAAGGTTGAGTTTATAAATAATTTTGTGAAGAGGTGAGCCAAGTTCTCACTTTACAGCATTTTGTGCTTCAAAATCTGAGATATCTTAATGAAACAATAGTGTGCTGCAGCTTCAGTGGGACACACTTTGGCCTTTCTGGCCTTGGAATCCAGGTTCTACGTCTCCCAAAGGCAATGAACTGCCGGGATGATTTCCAAAGCTCATTTTCAGGGCATTAGAGTCTGCAGCCCTAACCTCTAGCAAGCCTACAGAGCTGCTCAGTCACCTTTGAAACGATCAATGCAGACAGCCCTGAGAACACTTTCAACGTGACAACTTCCAACAGCACAGGTTTAATTTCAAAGAGCTTCTTTTCTTTTTGAGTAGAAGTACATACTTTATGTAAAGGAGACCAAAAAATCCTTTCAAAACTGTTAGTAAGCTTTTCTTCCTAAGGAAAACAGGTTGTTTGCACAAGCAGTTCTGTGTAGCCATGCATCTGGTCGTATGTTGCCAGACAGCTGATGATGAACATAGATTTGACAACTTAGATAGTTTACTGCCATCCCCTCTGGATATGCTAGGTCATTTGTAGCTCTGGTCCAGATTATTATTTTTTTCCTGTGTCTTGGAACTTTGAGTTGGATTTTTCTTCTGTGGATGGTCGAGGCAGAGCTCTGTGCTTAGATGAGATGCGATTCTGGCAGGATCAGTTACGACCCAAGATGGGCAAGCCAGAGGACAAAAATGTTGCTGCACTACTTACAGAAGGTCCAGATAATTGATAATTACTGTCAACCAGTAAGAAAACCTGGGGATATTATTACACCATAAGGAAATACCATCAAATCTTCACTTCTGTATGAGAATGGCTGTGTGTATTTTAAGTTCATCTTGCACTAGTAGTCAGAAAATCCTTTGTTGATGCAAACCAGATTAATTCAGAGCTGATTTTTCAGCACTTAATCCATTGGGAATTGCTAGCCCTATTGTTACAGAAATTTCCCTTTCAGCAAATATGCAGTCATGTGTCCACCCACCTGCTCCTTCTGCAAGATCCTTCCTCTCAGATTGCACCTGGGTTCTGTTTCAAAGCTACATCTCTGGCTGGAAAGGGCATGTTTGGATGGATACATTTTTATATGCCTAGGACTGAGAGTGACTTTGGTGTTAAAGCAGGTGATGAGGATGAAGCTCTAAGAAAAATGGAATGAAATCCCAAAATGTGTGGATTCTCTTCCTGCTACCAACTTAAAGCAAAGGAGTTATAGACATAGGCCTGTACTTCAAACTTGCCAACAATTATGGCTTATCTGATGGTTAAATAAATTCGCATCCTGGTTTTATGGCATCCTTCTTGTACTGGTGTCACCTTTTGCCTAAAGCTGAAATGAAACAATCACAGATACACACTAGAAAGATCCTTGTATATTCAATAACTTATCAATTAAACGACTGTATTTTTTTTCAGAAATGTAAGCATGAAATTATATATCAGGTTTTCATATGAGATTCCATCACTTACTGACTACATAATTATACATATGAAATACTATTTATTCACCCAGAATAGCAAATACTGCTAAATCCCTCACCAAAAATCTTGCAGCTCACCCCATACATTTCTTAGACTGCTCACATATTTTATTTCTTCTCTTTTCAACACCCTGTCACAGGGCAACTGACCTTCCGCCACACCTCCATATTTTCTATTGTCAGTGTTTCTGATGATCAGTAACAGAAGTAACATGAAAGAATAACACATCATCCAAGCATGGTGTTGATGAGAATGTCTAAATTCAAAATCATGCACTAAGATCTAGAAAAACTCAGGCAAGCAATACAAAATATAAAATGACAACTTGCTCTATAAATAAAGGTACTTAATTGCCAGCAAGAATCTGTGAGTTTGTTCTAATATGCTGCTTCTTGACCAGCAAAAGTTGAATCACCTACTTTATGTAAATGTCATGATAGTTGTGTCCACCGTATGTTAAAGCTGCGTTTCAGAGACAAAAATGTCACGTTGCATATAATTTCCAGTAAAGTTTGTACTATTGACTGATTCTAACTGCTTCTGACAGTCTAATCATTTTATTCAAGGTCTTTCAACAAAATTTACAGTACTGAAAGGAGCAGAACCAAGTCAGGAGTTGTAGATTTCATAAACAGAGAATTTACTGTGAAGATAATTGTTTTCTGAAGCAACTGGGCTTGCAAGAACCCCTCCTCATTCAGTGCTTCCAATTAAAATAGGCTGCTGGTTACCTGACTTATGTTATGCCCTGTTTCCCCGGAACAGCTATGGAAAGAGTCACCTTTAATTTTTTAACATGCAGTCCGGTATTTACCTGAAGAAATGTCAAAAATTTCTAAAACGGTGCTCACCTATTGTTCTTCTGCTTCTCTGCATCAGCAACATTTAAAAGGGCTAAAGGGATTTGGACTGTGGCCAGCAAACACTTCCTGACCTATTGCTGCAGCAGCAACCTGGGTATTAGAGAGTCACAGAACAATTCAGTCTGGAAAGGACATTGGAGGGTCTCTGGTCTTATTTCCTGCTCTAAGCAGGGTCAACCATGAGGTCAGATCAGCTTCTTTGAGCTTTGTGCAGTCAGGTCTTGAATACCTCCAAGGATAGAGAGTAAAAAATGACAAGTGTTCATGTGGTGCACAAGACTGGATATTGACAGGTTTCTCTATCCTCACTGAGGGATGGTGTGACCCTGTGTACTCCCAGAGGTAAAATAAAACAGTCAAGTGCTGGAAATGTCTCTAACTTCTAAGCAAAGATGGAAAATTCTCTCAGACTGTTTGTGCTCAAGAAGAGATTCTTGATTATTTTAATTATGTGTGTGACAGGAGACTGAGAGAGATTTGACAAATAGCCATTAGCCTGGTAGTGGAAGTACAGATTTAGTTTTGAGACACAGAATTTCAGATCCCAGGGCTAAACCAGCAAAAGAAGGAACCTCTATGCATGTCTTCCACTTCTGCAATGAGTTTCCTAATCATGACTACAAGCTATCAGACTGTGAGCAAGTTGGCCTCAAAATTTTGTGAAGAAAGAACTCTAAAATATTTGGGGTTTTGTTATTTCCAGACCACAGATTTGAAACTTTCAACATTCATGGGATTGAAAACAATCAGTTTCTTCCTTTTCTTCGCTAAATCTACTTCTTATCCAGAAAACTGTCCAATTTGACTTTGAAAAGTTCAAACTTTTAGCTTTCAGGAACAATTTAATTCCAGTATTGAATTCCACTATTTTATTGCTGATTCTAACAAAGAATTTTCTATGTTCAAGTTTCTATATTCAAGAAGTTCCACTGCATCCTCTGATTTTTGGCATATAATTCCTATTTCCTGATTAGAGTTTAAAGAGGAAAATCTGAACTTAATCTTAGTTCTCACAGTCCTTGAGGGAAACCTATCTCTAGATCAGGCTCTCGGGGAAACTGCAGACCAAAGCACAATCCTTTCCACCTACATTTACAGCAGAACTAGATCCAGAGGGAATATTTACTGCTGCACTTAATAGGTTTATCAAAGGTAGGACTTCAGCTGCATAAGCTGCAAGACCCTTCAGGGATGGGAAGATGATTGTTTTACACTGATGGTCTTTGCCAGGGTGCTTATGACTGCTTTGCAGCTGCTTTGCACAGGCACAGATGGTGTAAAATAGCCTTTGGCAACCTATGAATCAGTCCCCTTCTCTCTGGAAAGACTGAAAGATTTTGTTCAATGTTCTTAAATGGGATGAGTGCATGTCAAACCATGGGAAGAAATCAGCTTTGAGTTAATTCTCTGTGGCTTCTTGAGCAAGAAGTGCCAAAGCTGCAAAGAAAATTAAAAGTTCTTGTTGTTTTTATTTTACTTTTTGGGTTGTGTTACTAAAACTTGCATTTTCTCTGTAGTTTCAATGTGTTTTACATAAAAATAAATTTTGTTAGACAGAATTCAGGTATTCCAAAGACTAACTGCAAGTTATCACCAGTTATATAACAGCAACTCACCCTGAAAAGGAAGCCACAGTGAGAAAACGACGTTTTTATACATTATCTAGGAAAATTTCAAAATGAGAAAAAATGCCAGTTTCATGTTCATTCATTTTTCTTTTGAAAGATGTGCTCTGTGATGTAGCAGAGAAACTACGTGACTGTCCCTTTAAAAGCCATCATACCAATCAGCAGGTTTAACTGTCAAGCAAGCTGATGTAGGGCTCTTTGAATTACTGAGTGAGGGATATTCTTCCTGCCAGGTCCTGTCCCCTGTAGGCACTGCAGAGAAGTATTATAGGGCAGTCCTTACCTTGGGAATTAGCCTGCAAGACCCCAATGCTGTCATCAAACTGCATAGATTTGATGTTGAGTGACGCCAAGATGCATTCCTTGTCCTGCAGCGAAGCATCATCAATATTATTCTGATTGGCTGACAGGATAACGCACATGTCGCAGAGGTTGATGTTGACAGCCCTTAAATCAGCCCGACTTAATGGCGTACCCTTCGGCACAGCGAGGAGAAAAGGGGGGTGCACGAGAGGGGAAAAAAAAAAGAAAAACAAATTAAAGATTGAGAAGGAGCTTTGGGAAATTATTTAACAAGTATCTTTTTTATGCTCTGACATTAAGCTGGTCTAACTATGTGCCAGGGAATAGGAGATGTGTGCTAATCTAAAGGGTAGTTGGTGCTGATGGCAGCATTTTAGGTTCAGTCTCAATACTCAGTCAAGCTATTACTAACAAACAAGAAACAGGAATAATGCCAGCATTCTACATCTCATCGGTGACTTGAAATTGTCTTGATTTAAGCTGCTATCATGTGGCAACCTCTGGCTCTCTGAATATAACAAGGGGGGTGTTTTAAATGTCTATTTATCTACTACCAAGCCACAATGGTCTTGGGCAAAAGAACAGCAATTTAAACAGGAAAGCATTACGTGTCCTGCACATTTGAAATGCAATCAGGACAAAGCTATTTTTTTCTACCTAAAGCAATACACAGAAAAGGTTAATCCTTTTCAAAGCACGCTTTTGGTGCTTCTAGAAGGAAAACACACTGAGCTTCAAAGCTGTGTGATTAAACCCTTTGAAACAGAAGCAGGACTTTATCCTAATGGGCACAGCTTGTGCAACGTTCCCTGTTCCACAATCCTCAATCAGAGAACGGAATCATTAAAATGAAATGCTGTGGTAGCCTGTGGATTTTTTTCATAGTTAACAAAGCTGAGATATGACACTTAACATGATATTTTTTGTTTAAAATACACTTGCCTTTCACATTCAACAGTCCACAACTGTAGTTACAGAATATTAAGTCTACATCACAGGGGCTGCAAGGTCCAGGAAATATATTCCCTTTTTTTAAATGGAAACTGGATTCTACTCTGCTGCCTCACATGGATTTGTACCCAAAGACCCTGATGATGAGGACACATAACTGTCCCAGTGTCATGCAGTGATTTTCATAAAATCAAGTCAAGACCCTGGTCTTCCATCTCCTGATCATTCATGGTGAATACCTCCTGAACTCCTCTGAGAGTACTCAATGCAAAAGTGAATTTAAAATGCACACATGAAGGAAGAGCTCAATTCTTATTCAGTGTTTGCCAGTTTAATTATTCCATGTAATTTTCAATAATTTGAGGCATGAAGCCTTGTGAAAAGTATGTATCAAACAGATATGATTTCATTATAAACTGCTCCAAAGTTAGAATATGATTATTCCAGCCACCTTAATCCTGCCCTTTGTGCCTGTACTGTGCACCAAGTGAAGCAGGGTTCCTGTGGGGAAAAATAATATGCAATCATGTAATTAATTAGAGGCTCACTCCTAATGATTTTATGCAAAGGGACAGAATTAAGGCTGCCTGAGGATATTTAAAATTGGCATTTGCCTACTTTTTAAGAGTTTATTCAGCAGCTTAAAGGCATCTCTTAATACAGACTTTAAATTCCACTTTTTTTTTTTTTTTAACTAGAACAAACGTTTTCATATTCAGCTGTAACCACATCTCCATCAGATATCAACAGCAAGTTTTACCTTGTGAACCAAAGCACAGGGAAATATGAAAGTGGCCTCCTTTTAACAGGTTCCTACAAGTATAATCTCAGACCCTTAAGTACATTTTAAAATTAGTAAAATTACATCAGATATTTTAACTTTATATCACCATTTTGAACCAGATAGGCTGGAAAAAAAAATGGAAGTAACAGGAATGAAGTCTGTGTGGTCTTCAGCACTCTTGATTACTATGTCAGATACAATTCCTTTATAAATTCCTGTATTTTTAAAGTTGCATCAACTAACTATTTAAGCAGTTCAAGTCAAAATTAATCTAAAGCTATTCTGAATTTTGGTGTAAACTGGGGAAAGTAAAGCTGGTGTATATTTATTTTATGCCTCTTCAGAATTCAGAATCAAAACTTAGCAAAAACATATTGTAATAATGGATAAACCTTATATACTGGAAACAGTGGTGGGATTCTATTCTACTTGATAGTTCAACAGTATTATCAATTTAATTCTGATTCTCTAGTTTTTAGCCTTCACAGTGACTGGAATTAAAAGGAATTGGCAGAAAGAGGAGGATATTAACTGACCAAATCTGATATTGACACCATTTTTGTGACAGCAGAGAATCTTGTGACACCATCTGTTGGATCAGGTTACAGAAAAATGCCAAGGGCTAACACTAAAACTGCATTTACAGTAACAAAGACCTACAGTCTGAATTAATCAAAAAGCAAAGACAGTCCTTTCATTCTATAGCTATTTTCCCAATTATTCAGTTAAAGTTACATTCATCATTGATTTGTTTATTTTTAACTGCTGAAATGAAATTACTGAAACTAGTAAACTTACAATTTTTCGTTCTTAAAAAATATCTAAACTAACTTTGCTATGTAACATGCTGAGCATTTTCTTTCACTTATACCATGGGCTCCCACATGTCATTTATAGCTGTGGTCACCTAAGATCACCAGCTTGGGGGACTTTATTTGTTAGTCCTGGAGCTCTTGATTCTATATTGTGGTCATATGAGTGAATCATAATGATACATAGGAGAAAAGGGGCTTTTGTAGTTTTAGTGACTGTGCCTACCAAGATCAATAGGAGCTTTTCATTGATTTAAAAAGGGTCAGGGTTTTGCTGTACTTTCATACAGGACTCTGAACTGAAATGCCAGGGCAGTGTTCCTTAAAAAGCAGGCCAGTCCACAGGAAGTCTTTATGAATACATATAAATATTATGTTGACAGAGTAACAATAATTTTTCAAAGGTTTTGTGGGTATAAAACCATAAATAATATCATAAAGAACTACTGTCATTCTGTCAGGGAAATCACAACATCAGAACCAGCTCCATGCAGGGCGCTACAGTGAATGGTCAATACATAACACAGCTAATACATCTGATAGCAGCTGAAATTCATCCGATGAGGATGATGAGGCACCAAACACTGCAGCAAATAACATCTAATAAGGTCTCACAGGGCTCCGTTTTCATAGACACAGTAAAGGGAAAATCTAAGTCCTCAGGCCTATAAGTAGACAAAAGTAAAAAAGCCTAAGATCAAAGTCAATACGAATCTATCCAGCTGGTGTCCTAAATAACAAAGTATCAATAATATGGCTTTTGAACTTACAGGCAAGATTGAAACCTTGGGGAAGTTATGCAGTGTCTCCCATTCCCTTCTCAGGTATTCAAGTGAACCCACAAACACAATGTGCTTGAGTTCATGGTAGTGAAAGTTGCTGGCTCGTAATGGCATCACTAAATTTCTTAATCCAATCAAAGCAGATTTAACATCCCCAAATATGCAAACGACTACATGCCCACTTAAAACTGTCATCGCTGCTTCACTTCGAGTCTAAAAACAAACAAACAAAACAAAACAAAAAGACAAGGGAAAAATGAAACAAAGGGAATCTTAAATCATATATTGAGTTTAAAACCAGGAAAAATACAACTGTCAATATTGTTCATGCACAAAGAAATAGTTTGATACAGCTATTCATTTTACCCTTATTTATATTTCATTAAATGTGCTCAGCAGAAAAAAAAAAAAAACAACTGTTCTTGTTTACAAGTCCTCTGGCATATGGGAAGATATAGTATTGGACCAAATTCTGGTGCTGTGCAAGTTTCTATACATGTGGATTGTGACTCTGGCTACACAGTACTGTAGGTTTAGCTAAGGATAACAGAAAAGAGATGCAAAGTCATGCCCTGGTTGACAAATCACTGGATGGGGTTTTTCAATGCCAATTTGGAAAGGAAGATGTTGAGTGTCCAGTGCTCCTAGTAGGGCTTTGTGATATTACTCAGATCTTGTGAGTTGACCATAATCTCTTAGAGTCAAAGCTCTTATTTAAGGAGAAGCTGCTGCTTCTCTGAGAAGCAATCCATGAATGCCCTACACTGCTCTGCTTTCCAGTGGATGCCCACTATATGCCACAGAGCTTCTCTCAAAATACAAGGACAAGTTTGTGACTAGTACTAAACTTTCAGGCCAATTGGACTTACTGAGGAAAAGGTCTCACGGAGAATATTCAAACAATATTTCAGAATTATTGGAATATTGGAATAGTGTCCAGAATTCTGGAATAGTGTCCAGAATTATCTTCTTGTCTCAGTGAAAGAATAACTTTTTGCACTAATTTCAGCATTGTTTAGTACAGTTGAGCAGGCAACTCAAACACCAAGATGATTAAATGAAGCCACATGGAAAAAATTACCTTAATTTCTGAAGCCAGTCTTGGCATTGTAGTGCTCCATCACGTAGTTGGAGAACCACTGTTACCATATTGCCAAGAAATTGTACACTCTTTACCATTACACAGAAGTTTTGCCAATGAACAAAACTAAACCAGTGGCAATACGCAAAATTTTCCTCTCACTTATCCACAGTATAAGTCATTTTTCTAAACTACAGAAGCATGGTGGTGTGCAATTAAGATTGGAATATGCAGCAGTTATGCTCATTATGTCAGAAGAATGGGAACTCTGATTAGAAGTTTTCTCATCAGTTAAAAAATGCATGAGCTTTCAGTTTCTCCAGAGAAATTACACTGATTTTCATACAGCTTGACCAAGAGAGTTGTCTTGGCCCTTCAAACAGCAGAAGACAGGATTGAATCCTCCAGTGAAGCATCTAAGTTGTCCCATGCCTCTGCCCATGCATCTGGAATACTCAGACTTTACAGGACAGAGACCTAGTCTTGAAAGCAGGTATGTAAAAAATGTCACTCCATAAATCTGTATGCAGCCACGTATGGCAAAAATCCCTTCTAACTACCTGATACTGCTGGAATGTCACAGAGCCAAAACAGATCCTGGGCAGAAAAATTAATTCTTTTTTGACTGGGACATCATCAAGTATCAATTAGAAGACAACCTGGGAAATCTCATCATCTTCAAATTATGCACTAATTTGTTCTTGTGCGGTCTCTAAGGACAGCATTAAATTTGCATAGATATGAATGTAGACATAAATTGTGGACTGTGAGTTTGAAAAGGTGTAGGGAAGCATTTTTCTGGCAGTGTATTGGTGATGATGCATGAAGCAGAAAGAACCGGGGCAAACTTGCAGATTCAGGCTGGTAGTGGAAAAAAATAACATGGCATAACCTAGAGATGGTGACTGAGTCACTCCCCAGCACCATTTGTGAGGGAACACTTTTCAAAGCAGGGCAACATGCAGTTTGCCAGCTAAAATGTGTACCACAAAGGAAGATTTTTATCTCTATTTTATCTCTAAAATGTTGTACAGCAGGGCTACCCCTTCTTGCTTGCTGATTACAAATAAATGATGCTATTTAAAGCTGTTCAGGAAAACCCCATCTCAAGCTCCATCTCCAAAATTTAGAATTTACTTGCTTGGCTATTTAAACACTGATATTGCAATTCCAGGCAATGTCAGAGTTATTACAGAAACCCCTGAGGAGAACTAGAGACAAGCTTTTAACCCCTGATTGCTAGAATAACTGGGGCTGTCACCATCGTTGGCTACACCATGCCACAGTGCAGGAAAATCTAAGAGAGCAGGCTCGGGAAAAGCTTTATGAAGTGCGACAAAGTGAAGATCCACCAGGGAGTTCATTTCAAATATAATCAGTTTTGCGTGTGAGATCTGGGGTTAGTTACTTGCTACTCTTAGGTATAAGTACATGAACACAAGTGGCATAAACTTTCAAAATAGACTGTGATAGGCCTCCTAATTATTTTTAATGACTTGAGTCAGTTTGATGGTTTTCCCAGTTAAAGGAATGAAACAAACATAGACAGGGCTCACTGCAACATGCTAGAGTCAGAGTAGGAGCATTACTTGCTCTGGCCTATTTGGGCATCTTGAAACATTGGGAATTGAGAGAGGAGTTCTAAGAGAGCAAAATTAATAAAAATAAATTAACAATAATTAATAAAACATCAATAAACAAGAGATAAGTCAAAACATCAATTGTCTGTGTTAGAATCATTACTCTCTTGTGTAAAGAGAAAAGTGGGGTATTTAAGAATTCAAGTATTTCTAATCTTAATTCTCTATAAAGATGTAAAACAAATACATAAATTTCAATTTATGAAAAAGAAATTCCCTATACTGGATGACTTTTTATTGTTGCACTGGGCACAAAGATTTATGCAATCAAAATTCTTTAACCAAAATCCTAGCTTTGGTTTCATCACTCTTGCTCCTGATTTCAACACACTGGATTTTGTGACAGAGATGAACTTATTTATCCATTAGACATCAGTTATATGGTTTAAATAACCTCTTTTCAAACACAACTCCTCATCAATACCTACCAAAATGACCTTTTCGATGTCTTTGGCTGGACACCAATGAAACATCCCTGTAGAGTCGTATTTTTTCACGTTGGCATCCATATTGTCAATCTGCTCATTGCCAGGAATTAACAAGGGGTCATGCCTGGGGAAAAACAAGTTGAGGACAGCATAAATGGAAAATACTATGAATTATGGATGGAAAGATATCCCAAGAGCTATGTACAAAGAGGGACAAAAGTAAAAAAATTAAATGTATTTACACTTTAACATGGTTTCAATAAGGACATTTTTAAACAAAAGCGGCATACCAAAACAAAAAATTAAATTTTAAATGTTGGGTGCAGTTTCAATGACTTTCTATCCTCTTTTATGCCAATAACAACTTAATTTTAAATACGGTTTTCTGACACCATCACATCCGTCCAAGATTTTTTCTTTCCAGTCCCACCCCTCTGAAATAAATATCAAAGTTCCTATAGGCATCTGCAGTGAAGTAGAAGGGATAGGAACAGAGCCCCATGCTGACTGACTGGCATAAGTATGGAAAGCCAATTACTTGCTTTTACCACATACAACTTCTGACGTGATGCTCTTCACAGTAAAAGCTTTAACAGGCTGCACTTTAAATATTTTAGCAATTTGCCCAATCATATTTTGCTTTCCCAAACTGAAGCCTTTTAAAGATTTAACAGTATGTCATTTTAGAGCAGACTGACTAACAAATGCCCACATCTGGAATACATGATTTTAATACCAAACAACAATGTCCATTTTCTCTGACAACTCTACCTGTGATAACCTTCTAAGTGTTTCTGCTGGAATATTTTAAAGCACAAGGCTTCTCAAAGGAGAAGCAAATAAAAGATATTTTTATGAACTTGCTCTCCAGCTATATAGCTACATCTAAGCACAGACACAGAGTCCTTTAATTTATATGCTAAAATCAAACATTAAATTAAGTACTAAGTGACTCCAACACTCACATGCTGGTGAAGACCCCTAAGTGACTGCATTATGCAATAGCACTAGCAGAATCATATTCACAAGGTACAGGGTAAACTGACCCTAAAATCTTATATTTAGCATGATTCAATAGTGCTTTGTCTGGAAAGCTACAGTCTTTACCTCAGGTTTTTGTCATGAATGCTTGAAATATCTTGATATAGAACTGTAACTTTTCAAAGAAGTATTTGCAATGCAAGAATATGCTAATTGCTCTGAGACAGGTATCCAAATTTTAAAGCAGTTTGCCCTTTGAAGCCTGTTAAAGAAATGCCCATACGCTCTGAGCTCTTAAAACAGGAAAGTTTCCTGCTTTTAAATCATTTGAACCAGCACACTGCGGCGACATCCTCTCTTCTGCCTGGACTGCTAAAGCAGACTGTGAACATGGTGTGTGATATAGGTTAATTTACCTTCAACATGGTATGCTAAGTTACCATGCAACCAACGCTTGCTTCCTGTGAAAAGTACAATCTCAAATTCAGTCAGGGTGATCAATTACTGTGATTTCATAGCCATTGATTACAGATCCATTGAAATCAGCGGAAAATTCTCATGTATTTCACTCAGGGTCAACTCCAAAGAAAGTGGTTCAAAAAAAGTTGAGAAATTATTAATACAATGTTCCATTTAAACCAGAATCTTCTGATGCTTTAAGACAATCAACGCCCCACATGGCAAAGACACAGACTAATCTGGAAAGAAGAAACAGTATGTTCTCAAAGTTTTTTAATTCTCTCAGTAGAATACAGTTCAGTGATTTCACTGTAACCCACTAGCAGCAGGGAAGCCCTACTGGACTACCTGGAGTCTCTGTTCCTGCTCCAAGATGAATAATAACAGGCCTTGCATAGTGTGTGCCCTCTTTTGTAGGAAGCAGAGATGAAAAAGCTGTATCAAAGGCCTTTGTTGTGGGGGCTTGGTTGTTGTTCTGTTGGCTTTTTTAAAATTTCTATAAAAACATATAGACTCTGCATTCTCTTGCATCCATCAGCAAGATGCAGCCATGGTAGTTTTGTCTGAGAGCTGAGATGCCACTCACTGGGCATTCCCCATCTGCTCAGAGTTGCAGGTGGTACAATAAGATCTGCAGCCCTGCACACGCTTCAATTTAAAGGCTGCACTAATGTTCAGACTACATTTAGTGGTGCTCTGTCCCAGCTATTTTTTCTAATGGAATGTGTTATCTATTTGCTTCAAAATAAGAAAGTTTGCCAAAATATTAGGAATCTTCAGGAGCTTCCATTGAGGAATGATTTTCTTTCTGTTGTTTCAGGGTTAGGTTTTTTACCCCAGTACTTCCACAGAACATTTCTTCATAAGTTTTCTAGAGGAGCACTGAAAAGTTCACTTTACAAAAGCAAAGTTCACCAGTAAAATCACATCTTTTCCTTTCAGAAATCAAGAACATTTAAGAAGGAACTTTCCTTTCCCCCCTATCCTTCATCAGAGGAACTGTAATAAATCAATTTTTAAACAATGCCATATTCTAGTTTTGTAGTCAGTGCTTCCTTTCTGCTCTGAGATTTAAAATTAAATAGATTATCTGAGGCTTTAACACAAGTGACTATTTAGCAATACTCTAATCCCAGACATAAAAATGATTCACAGAAATGATACAAATTGAAAGGAATGTTATAACAAAGCAGGTGGTATCAGATATCTGACATCCAATTACGGTCAACTGCCTTGAGGTTTGAGGCAGTTTTTAGTGTGAGTGCTTAGAGCCCAGCACAGTTCTTTAGGGCTTTGCATCCTAACAGGGAACATTCAAAGTACCTTCTTCCAAAGGTTTATTAGAATATTTTAGGCATAAACATAAATTGCTTTCAGAGAAAACCAGAGCATGTGAATCATCAGATGTAATCCCCTGTTGAATTTTTAGGCAACAAATTGTGATTTTTTAAAAAAACCCTTTGGATTTTTAGTTTTTGGGGTTTTTTTTATCAATACATGCATTTATTGGCAGCATCATAGACAGTTTAGACTCTGCTTTATTGCTTGGAGTATAGCAAGTGGGAACCTTAAAGGAAGCAAAAAGGATGGGACACGCAACATGAAAACATGCTAAGAGATAGTATTTTCTACTTTTACTCCAGGATAATGGATTATTGCCTGAGAAGGACTCTGTGATATGACTAGCCACATTTTGTTTCACAATATGTGGGGTTATCCATGTAAGTGGACTTAGTAATTTTAAATCTTTTGGGCTAAGATATTTTTTAAATTTCTCTTTATTCAATGTTGTTTCATTCTCACTAAAGTGATCCCTGAAGCTGTCTGTGGACCTTGGAAACTCGTTGCTACTTAGGTCCAACTTTGTCCTCAGATGTTACTGAGTGTATCAGAAGATACGACTTATGTATTTAAAAACTGAATTGATCAGAACAGTTATAAAATAGTATTACTACTTTGGACATATACACCCTCATTAATCTGATAATCCAAACCTCTTTTGCAAATACTAAAATTAATTAAGATAGACACACAGAGAGGCCAAAGCTGTCAAATCTGCCTAAGGCATTTGGACACCCTCTTCCCATTAAAATTTATATTACACAAAGCATTACAGTTGTTGCCCTTACAGCCAAATAATGGACTGAATATTTCTAGACCCTCTCTGCCTCCTGATCCTTGAAGATGGCCTTGTCAAGCTGTGCTTGAGTCACATAGGCAGGTTACTGCAGAAATGCTTATATTCACACTGCACTCATTATGTTCTCCAGGGCTGCAAAGTCCTCTGATTCAAGAATTCAAATCATATGAAGAAAAGCACTTTCTGTCCATTAAACCCCTAGTACTTGTTTTAATTGAGATGTTGGTTTTTATGACTTGCAATGACCAAAGCATTTGGTCCTTCTGGCTGGGAAAAGACATGTATAGCCTATATGGAAGGAACAGAAGTTAAATTTCCCTCATCCATAACCCCAGTTTAAAAATAGCTTCTCTGGTTCTTATAGCAGACATTACATACGCATGACTTAAAATGAAGAGCAAAATGCCATCTTTTCAAGGTTTTGAAGAGCCTATAATGCCACTCATGTGCAATTAAACTTGAAAACGACGCTAAATGCCAAGCTACAGCTGCAAACCCAAAAAGCCTGCCTGGAAGACAACAGCCTAAAGCAAAACCATAAATCCCACTTACAGCAAACCTACTGCAAGGAAGTCAACATTACATTTCAAAGAGTATTGCTTCCCTAGCACACAGTTATAACCACTGCAAAATCTGAGGTTTTGAGTCTGAAACTTTTGGGTAACTCACTGGGGATGGACAGAACTGAAAAGACTATTCAGGACTAAAGGGCTGCCTCAGTAAATGGCTATTGTTAAACATACCCTTGTATTATGTCACCCTTGTCTTATGCTATTATACACGTGCAATTGAGAACTAGAGCAACATGCCCTCCCTGGTCTGCAGTGGAACTACCCTGAGTGCTGAGCACTGGGAACAAGAATGCTGTGTGACCAGCAGGGAGAACCCTGGCGTTGCCTGAAAATAAACTCTAATCTCTTAGTCTTTACGCATTATTAAGACAATGCCTTGGCTAGTTTTTGTTCTGTCCTCCAATAAAATTCTCTTATATAAAGTCAATGCGAACCACACCTGATAAAAACACTAATCCTCTTTAACCTGTGTCTGTTTAAGTCTGCAACTCTGCCTTTCTCAGGTAGACATATCTGGATTTTGCGCACAAAAAGATATTCAGCAGTCTCCTGCACAAGATTCAGGGTCTTTAGAGACACCCTGCCTGTGGTTCAGGAATTTTGAGTTTTCCTACCTGACTTAGGGGTTTGTGGTTATGTCTTAGCAAGTATAGGCACACAGATGCTTAATTTTAGGAGGAAGGAGTGGGTTTGCTGAAGGTAAGAGAGGAATTGAAGACACGCTAAAGAACATCTCACGCCTTCAAAATTTCTCCTACAACTACCCTAACAAATTGTGGCAATTAACATGCTGTTAGTGTTAGATGTGTGCAGCCAGTGCAGGTGCTAATAATTGAAAAAGCATTTAGAGCTTTTACACCCTGGCTGAATATTTCATGATGTGCTGCATGTTTCACTATTTACTCAGTGGGCCTGTGTCACTTCAATCTTCTCTGACTGCTTTGACTGGTGCTATAAAGCTCAACCAAGACAGAGTGACGGCTTGTCACAGGAAAACTCCAGTGACTCCAGCAGCTTGCTGGGACTAGCTATGAAGGTTGTCACGACATTCTGATGGAATTCAGCAAATGTTTTGTGACTAATACACCCAACATTTGTCGGCTACCATTAGCCATTCCCTGTGACCCTGCAGTCTGTGTGGATGGCATTAAGTGGTAATGAGAATTTGTTGCCTCTGTGTGTTACACTAATGACACTCTCTCACTGATCTTTCCTTTCACAGGTTAATCAAAAACGAAATTTGTAAGGATTCAGTGCCCAGATGCACCAGGCTTTAGAGAAGAAAACCCAGTGTGACAAGAGAAAGAAAACCTTCATTTTACTGTTAAATGCTTTCATAGTCATATTCAGAAGCTATCATCACATTTTTACAATCTCATGCTGTCTTTTTTCCCAAAATCTAGGAAGAAGACTATATCTAATACAGTTTGTACCTATTGCCTTGTCCAGTTTATGGGCCAAACTACAGTGTTAATTGTCCTTTCTTCCCTCTTGCTCTAACCAGATGTTGCTGGTTTTACTATTCTCAGAAGCTTTACTGAAGATTTTCCATTAATTTATCAAGACTACTAAGAACAATGATATAAAGCTGCTTAGTATAAGAACTTTGTTATTTAAATTATCTCGATACCTAAGGACACAATCAAAATATGCTTCTGAAGTATGAAGCTTCTCACATAAAAAAAGAACAAAATTGTTAACTTCCAGACTTTTCCATAAGCAATTTAATGAGGGGGAGACAAGGCACACAGTCAATGTGTCTTTTGTTTTTAAGATTTCCCATTTAGATCCACTGAAGCTGCAGAACTAGTAATCTTTGAGGGGTAGGAGAATGTACCTGAAAAAATAATTTCTCATTTGTAAAAACTAAACCCACAGTTAATTGGCATCATAAATTATAGGAGTGTTTTTGTCACATAAATGAAGAGTGTGACATTATGTTGAAAGCACTGTTGCCAGTCAATGTTTACAAGAATACTTTTTTTTTTCTTTAAACCTAGTTTATAGCTAAAGAGCTTTTTATTTCTATTCCTTTGATCTGAATGCAGCTCCTGTTACCCTGAACTTTATAAAAATTGTATTTTTCTTCAGCAGGATAATTCTCCTTTCCTTTCCTGCTCTCTCATCCCAAAAAGACTTGTCCAAGACTTTGAGTAACTTCAAAAAAAAAAAAAATCGGATGTTGTTTTTATTACCATGGCTTATAACACAACTACTGTATTGGGTTTGCATGGCCTGGTTTTGGTAGCCAGGGTGCTACAAGGGTGGCTTCTGTAAGAAACTGCTAGAAATTTCCTCCACTGGCCAAGGCTGGGCCAATTAGAAATGATGGTAACACCTCTGTTATAACAGATTTAAGGACAAGGAACGAAAAGGTCCTGGTAGGACCTGTGACCCTGTGAAGGAGCCCTGCTGGAGCAGCCTGTCCTTGAAGGACTGCAATCAGTGGAAGAGTGACCCAGATTTCAGCAGTTTGCAGAGAACTGCTGCCCATGGAATGGACCCACATTGGAGAAGTGCACAGAGAACTCTCCCATGGCATGGACCCCACACTGAAGCCAGGGAAGGATCCTCTCCCTAAGCAATGGGAGAAACGACATGTGATCGCTGACCAGAAACCCCACTCCTCATCCCCCTGCACCTCTGGGGGGAGGATGTAGAGCTGGAAAGGAGGAAGAAGTGGGGGGAAGATGTTTTGAGGTCTGTTTATACTTGTCATTATCCTGCTCTGATTTTGTTAGCAATAAATTAAATTAATACCTCTAATGTGAGTCTGTTTTTTGAGTAATCTCTGTCATTATCTCATAAACCATGACCCATTTGTTCTATTTTATCTCCCCTTCCAGCTGTGGAGGGCAGTGAGAGAGCAGCTTTTGAGGGTGTCTGACATCAGCCAGCACCAACCCACTACAGTCTTCTTGAAACCTGGGTACCATACTTCTGATCAAGAAGCCAGCCCTTCAACAAAGAAATGGAAAGGAGACAAATTAAACAGGAAACCAAACCTACCAGTTCCTGGTCTACCAATAGGATTGAGAATCAGGAGGCTAAAAGATACTACTGCCAAATTTAAATATTTTGATTCTATAATATTGTTAAAAATTGGTGTAAGGAAACATGGCAATCACTGAATTACTCCTGTTGCTCCCTAGTGAACTTGTAAAACTGAACCAAGAAGTGAATTATGCTATTATATACCTGCTGGGTTGCAGCTTGTTAATCATTGCATATTAGCACTGCACATAGTCTGGATATAAATTTGAGTACAAAATTGAAACTTCCAAGGCTGAGGGACATAAATATATACCATTATTATGGCTCATCCATGGGTTTTCACTTTTTCAAACCTTACCTTCATGTCTGGTTTAAGGGAGTCATGGAAAATTATCAGAGTCAACTCATTTTACCATTTATGGCTTGAGAAATGCTTCTCTGGATCTGCCATCACTTTTTCTTTTTTTGTTCCTATGAGAAAGCTCACAGCTTCATTTCATGGAAGCGCAGCACTAAAATGGCAGAGGCAATGCATATTCATGCTGAGTGGCACTAGCAAAAATGTGTATGTACATTTAAGTGTATGTGGCTTAGTGGGTGGATGAGGAGATAAATTTGCACAGCCATTTTTCATATACTTAAAATATTATACACAACTTCAGGAAAAAAGACAGGAGGTTTCCTCCTCAACTTCAGATAAATAATCTCATTAGGCTTCTGGAAACGTATGCCAAAGAGCTCACTTGTTTTTCTGTGTCATTTAGCTGGGTCTTGACAGTTTCTGAGCAAGTTTTATTGTTTGGTTGGGAATTATTTTAGATCCTCAATCAGAAAAAATCCTCAGGCTTACGAAATTCTCCTTGGCAACACACTGAAAACCTAGTGTCCTCTGATGCCTCTGATTCTTATGTGATCAGGGACACTAATGATAATGACCCTTTGCTGAGTATGCTACTTGTCTAGAGGCCTATGTCAACTACACCACTACATCCAGAGTGGACAGGGACAAACTATTTGTTTGCTCTTCAGGCCCCTTGGGCCCTGTCATATGCTATTTGTTCTTGCATTAAGAGGTAGTTTAACTCGGCTGGGCTGACATTTCCTTCAAGTCAGTGTATTCCACTCAGGCAGTAGCAGCTACCAAAGCAATAAGTACAGACTTGAGGTTCAGCAACAATCATTTAAGTGGCTTTTTTGATTCATATCCAGGGCTTTTCACATTTTTACTGGTCATTCTGAATCCAAAATGACACATTTTTTTAAAAACTAGCTTTGCTATTTGACATTCAGGCAACATGGCCTCCTCATAGTTAACGTGGCTGCTCATCAATAACACACATCAGAACCTGCAACTGAGATGATGAACAAGGACTGATACTGCTGCATGATACCAGAGGCATTGATCAGTTCTACTTTTCTTCTCCACCTCATGAAGGATACATGATATGTGACTACTCTCCCAGTCACAGCCTGCCTTCCTTTTCCTTCCATTGCCTATTTAAATTTTACTTTTTACTGCAATAGCATGTCCTTGTGTTCACATCTTAACTTATATTTTTTCCTGTTGGAGTTCCAGTTATTTTTAAAAAGTATCCATGTTCTTGTACCTTTAATGGGACAAACTTTTGCTGATGTAAAAGGGGTAAAAACAGTCATGACAATGCTGAGTATTTTTTCTGGTTAATTTGGATTTGTAGGTATTGTTGGAATTTGAAAGATTTGTTTCTGAATCATTAGACTCTTCTAGTATTGCATCAGTGTGATTCTGCCCATGCCATTTGATGTGATGCAGCATTCAGTTAGAACAGTGACTTCCTAAATATGAGTCTAGACCATCTATGATGCACACAAAGAGCATTTGTATATCAATTGTCTATTTATATCAGTTAGTAATATGTTGTAATTTAGAGTCATTAAAAAGGTGCCATTAAAAAGGATTCCAATCTATCTATCCATTTCATATTTGGTAATGCAGATTTCTACTTATGTGTTAGTAAATCTCAAAAACTCCCACTCTCTCACCAGGTCAGGCCACTTGTCACGAGGTCCCAGGGAATCCCTGTGATACCATTTCCATCCTCTGTTCTAATCAAGCAATACAAGAAGCCAAAGTTTTGTCTGATAGCATAATACCCTCCACCACTGGGGGAACCTAAAACCTATGCAGCATTTTCAACATTATCTTAACTTTAGGGCTGCTCAGAATGATTTAAAAGTCACAATTTGGATTTCAATTTATTAATGAATTTTTCACATATTTGTTGTTTTCACACTCCAGACTTCTTGTGTTCCAGGCTCCTTCTAGATCCTCTGGATCTCAAACCACAACTGAGAAAAAGTTTGCAAAATAGCCAGCTATTTCTGGGCAGGTGAGACAGGGGAAAAACTGACTTGAAAAAGGAGTTTTTAAAGCAAATTTACAAAAAAACTTCTAAAGATAAATATCAGCTACAGACATGACAGTGCTTTAGCTGATTTACCTCTTGGGTACTTCTAGCTGACATGCACTAAAGATTTCTGGGCAGGAAAGCAAGTACCTGTCACTTTCTGTAATTTACAAGGATAAGAAATAGCAGATTATACAGTCCACCTTTGTTCCAGAGAGGAGAAAAGAGTTTGACCATTACAAACAAATCTTAACAGAGCTGATTCAATCCACTTTGTCTTTTCTAGCACCTTGGACCAAAGTTAAGTCAGTGTAGATAAAGAGCAAAAGGAAGAGACGGTTGGGTCTGGGGAGAAGCTGAGGGTGCCAACACTGGGCTGGAGAATAAATTTAGCAGCAACAGAGATGAGGAAGAAAACAATGTCTGGATTTGGAAGCCTGGCAAGTTCTCCACTCGCTGCTCAACCTGTGTTTAGCAATTCTGATGTGCTACTGAGCAGACAGCTCAGGCTCAGGACGACTACTCTCCCTCAGTCCCTCTTCAGCAGGCAATGAAAGCAGGCTGTACTTTGAAAATCTTCCCCCATCATGCAAACTGACACAGGCATGCTTTTCAAAAACCCACAGCCAATCTGTTGATCATTACTTATTTACAAAGGCCTTCGGGCAGAAAGTCCTGTAAAAACCATACTTGATACGGTATACACTAGCTTTTTCTGCTTGTGGAAAAAAGTACCCCTAAGGCTACCTCAAACCATCACTTTCTATTGCACATAAAATGTACCGTGTAACACTAAAGTATTTAATATATATGGTATAATATATCTACAGGAAAGGCATTTGTGTAGAAGTATGTTACCCTGTATTTGGTAATTTGATGTTTTGCTGAAGGCTATGACTTGAAAAAGCCTGCACCTAGTACAGAGGACCTGTCATCTCAGTACCCAAGAGCCAATAGAATAAAGAAGTACCCTTAAGCAGCAAAACTTTGACACAGCTTTGAAGCATATGAAAACAGTATAACTCCCCAGAATTATTATTACTCAAGATCAAAGAAATGAGGCATACTTTACATAGCAAACAGGGACAGTGTGTTCAGTTCCTTCTCTCTCTCTCTCCCTTTCTCTTTCTTTTTACTTCTACTTCCCCAAAATTAGAATCTGGGAGAAGGTGAGGGGGGGAATCTCCACATGTTTAAAATTTAAGCAGTTAAAACAATTAGCACCAGATAAGAGGACTGACCAAAGGTAAGTAAATTGAAAACTATGCTAGCATGACAACTGGCACTATAAAAATGAGAAGTTTGCCAGTATGCTCATTTTATTCTTCCTCATAAACTGTAAACAAGCATGTAAATCAGTGTCATATGGGCAAGGCTGAGCTAACAGGAAGGCAGAGAACTTTTAATGACACATTCTACAGAAATAGATGGTCAATAGGGGAAAAAAAAGCCACAGCTGGGTGCATTTTCCCTCTGTGAATCAATCTCACTTTTGGTTCTGTAGTCTAAACAGAGATGAAGACGATTTGTGGAAGTTATGTCCTTGAATATGCCCTATATTGCAGAAACAATAAACAAATATGGATGCTTCTGTAACTACCCAAAGAAAATTCCAGTCTAGTGACTGAAATACAAAGAGAAATATCACCTACCTGTATCCAGAATCATTACAGGAACAAAATCATTGTCAACAAAAATGATAAGAGATTTTATTTATGGAAAGAACTATATATTTGTATCAATTTTTTTTTCACTTAACCTCTGTTAGCAGACACAGTTATACACACATAAATCTCAAATTCCACGAATGTGTCTGTTTATATATGCAAATAAGCTTACATTTTCTGTGTATGTGTACATATATATACACAGAGGGGAAAATCTCTGCTATAGTATTTATGGATACAATTATGGACTGAGGGTCTATCCTGGGTTCACAGGATATGCAAAAACAGAGCAGGAACAGCCTTGTCGGAAACTATCTACTATGGGATCTAATTTTGACTGAGTTGAGCAGGTAAAAGGAAAAGCACAGTGAGATAGAATGCAAATCACATAATATTTTAAGAGATTACAATTTCTTGTTGCAGTTCTAGTTTTAACAAATGTCCTAGAGGTATTTTATCCTATAAAAGGAAACTACATAGTTATACAAAAGAGTGCTAGCGTAAAATAATGTACACATAGCAAGAGGGGAAAATATCACTAACAAGATGCTGTTTTCATCACCCACTTTTAGAGCATATACTACCCTCTTAAAAATCCCTGTATTTCATAATTAATGTGCTTTTAGCTTGACTAAAACTGCGTTAGTTTTGAACTTTGCTTTGGCAAGTACATATATTATTAGACTTTTTCATCAGTCTAAATCAATTAACAGAAATTTGATTTCAATCGACAGGATAAAAGGAAGGTAATATTCAGGTTCATTTTTGATTGTGATGATACATCTCACATATGGCCTTAAGTACAGAAAACAGTACTCAGAGGGAATCCAACAAAAAGAGAATTGCCTGAGGCAAACTAACCACATGAGTTCCCCTGATTGGTTAGTGCTATCATTAGTGCCACTGCTGTTTAAGAACTACACATGGACAGGACAGGGTGACAGCTAAGACTTTAAAGCCTATGTATTTTTCAAACAGCTTTTCAAACTGTTTTTCATGACAGAATTTTTTTTCAGCTCTGTCATTAACTGCTGACAAGCTGACAGAATAAATACTTCAGCCTTTCAGAAACCATCTAACAATCTTTTTTTTTCACCCCCTCCCCTTATTTTTGATGTGGGGGGAGGAGAGGAGGAAGGAAGAAAGAAAGGAGATGAAGATATGAGTTTCTTACAGTCTTACCTCATCAGTTTGGGTGAGGAGTTGGGTGAATTTCGCATGCCTCCATTTCGCTGCTTTTTTTTGGGTGATAGTGTCGACGGCTGCTCATCTTCAACTGGAAATATAAGGAACTCATGAGATTAAGTACTGCTCTGAGTGCAATGTGAAATACAAGTGAAGTAGCAAAGAACACACACTCTATGTCCATTCACGCACTGATACTTCATTGCTAACATAGGCCAACAGTAATAAAAATCAAATACATGTTAGTCGAAGAGATTGGTTTGAAGGAGAAGCAGAGAAGAATACCAGGGTTTTGAACACAGGTGTTCAAATTGGTTTCATACTTCAAAAACAAAGGCGGGGGAACCACATTCGGGTTATTCTTAGAGTTATTATCAGTTAATCTGCGCTACAGAAAAATAGAATTAGTGCTCTGCTATATTCCCAGACAGATAAAGTACTATTTTCAATATCAACATAACAGCTGCCAGCCTGCTTTTGCTAATGAACTAGACACCAGTTGGTTTTCGCTCCTCACATGCCAAACAACAGAGTCTTCATGAAGAGACGTAAAATATTCAATGCCTTGATGTTCAATGATTCAGTTAGTCGGGAATGTGAATGCAGCCTGCCATTGTGCACAGATCTCCAGCACAAGTCAGACCTCATCGCTCTACTCTCCTCCCAAAACGGAGCTTTAACAGGAGTGAACAGAATGAGGTTGAATGGAAGTGGGGAGACAATACCTGTATAACAGAGAATGCATGTGTTATGCAATCTTTTAATGAGCATGAGGTGCATTTTCAAGGACAGATTGATTTCCAGATAGAAAACCACTTCGAGTTTTGTCAGTCATAAACTACTCTTGGATAACTTATGTCACAATATGTATTGCTTAAAGAAGTGCAGCTTCCTAAGAACTCATCTATAAGAATTAACCACCATCTTTCCAGTTTTGAGATTGTAACTGCACTTGATAATCTGTATGTAGCTTTTACATGTACTATCAAAGGGAATAAACTCATGCCTGCTTTCTCAGGTTCATACTAATGTGACTTTATTCTGGTACAAAGTAGAAAAAAATAAACTTTTTCCCATCCTACTGTTAACTGAAAAATTAATTTGAAGATACTATAACTGATGCCTAGGAAGCTTTAACTTTAAAGCTAAAAGGAAAGACATCAGTAGTAGTAATAGTAGCTGCTATATTTAAAGAGCTCAGTACACATTAGCAGTGCACAAGCAGAGGTTGAGAAAAAAATACTATTTGCAATAAGATACATAAGAAAAACAACAAAAGTGGGATATATGTCACCTGCACCAGACTTATCTGTGAAGAAATTAAACAATAGTCTTTTGCTATAACTCTCTTCTGACACTACTTTATTACAGACTGCATTCCAGCCTACCACCTCTGTCTGTTTGCCCAAGCCTGCTATGGAACTTCATTTTGCCTTGGTCAAGACCAAAGGGCTGAGCCCTGACAAGACAGATTTTGCTTTTAGATGACCTGGCATCATCTAGAACAAGGAAGTCACAACCAAAGAAACTCTGCAAAGAGAAAAATCAAACCCAAAGCGACCAAACAAAGCTAATCCTAAAATAAATGTGCCAAAGAGTGGTGTAAAAGATAATACTTAGATCAGAACAATGACTGTCTAATAATGATTTATTCACTAAGTTTCCTCTCTTCTTAGGCAGCATCCCTAAAGACAAAGGAATTTTCTTCTCATTTGACTTTTCTTTCTTTTTCCAAATCAAAGTCCTATAGTATAAATGCTTATTGATGGTTAGTTAAATGCCTCTCAGTCAAATTTGGCTGAGAAATAAATAAGCCCACAGAAAATTCTCAAAAATACACAAATTGAAATTTTCTTTCTGTGACAGTTTGCACATATTAAACTAGATCGCTTCAGTATTTAGCTACATGCACCATGAAGTGAACATGCACAGAATTGGTTTTTTGGTAATATCTTTGCAGCTCTGATTGCAAAAAAGCACAAGTCTTTGTGATTTTTAGAACACCCTCTTCAAATCCTTCTCTTGAAAATGGCCTAGCCTTGTTTTAAACTTCTTTACCAAAAAGTTATTTGCATGCTATTCCGCACAGACAACAGCTTTCAAGATATCCACTGTGCTCTCTTGTTCTTTATTGGATATAAATATTCAGTTCCACTACTTAAAAGATCAAATGAACAAGAATCATGCAAAATGTTCCTTCCAGAAAACAACAAATGATCTGTTTTACTGTCTTGGGAGTAAAAGTTCTAAATTTCCCTCAAATTAATCTGTTACCATGGGGTTACAGAATGTTTGTCCAGAGATGCAGTATGGCACCACAAGTGTGCTGTTATACAATTTTAGCAGTTCAAGGGAGATACACATCCATCAGGACCATAGGCAAAAATCTTACAGTAACACAAGTCAACTGTAGATAATATTATAACCAGAAATATTTCTCTGCTGAAGAGAAAACAATATTAAAAAATAATATTCTTTCAGGTTTTCAGCTAGCTAATAAGACTCCTTCCTGATCCTTTCAAATTCTGTAAGTTAATACAATAAGGATGCTTTTGTACTATATGGTCCAACATTTTTGTTCTGCAGTGCTGCCAGGTGATGCTAACCTGCTGCCCAATTAAAATCAAAGTCTTACTTTGTAACCATCCAAAATAACAACTTTTAGAAGTACATTTCTAGCAGTCTGCACTTGTTATTGGTACTACATCTGCAATAAATACGCTTCCTTTTTGGATGTGTGCTTGTCATATTCAAATCATGTTACTGTCACCAGTTGCCTGCAAAGCCCCAGGTTGGCAAGGCTGACTGGTTAATTCCTGTTAGCAAAGCCTTCTGAGGGGTCTCAGTTTGTTGCTTAACCAAGAAAGGCATTTATTCTCATTGTAGCAATGGAAGTAGATCTATATTCATCATACGACAGGAAATCAAGTTTTATTTTTCATTGAAATCTCTGCACAGAGTTTACAGGGCATCTGCAGTTTAGCAACACGGCTCCATAGGAATGAGGGAAGGGAACACATGAAGTTGAAATATGTGAATAGTATCTAATGGACGCTATTACCTATGGCTTGGCTCCCAAAAATGTTGCAGTGATAATTCACAAGTGGTTTCTTAGTAGTAAGTAGGATATAAAATATATTTAATTATTATCCTTCAGATACTCCTATCAATTTCCTGCCTATTTAAAGAAGTGGATCTCACAAAATTTTTAGTAAGGTTATTAAATATTTTAGTTTCATGGTTTCTGTGTCTGCATTAATTTAAAAGGGAGTCTTAAATTCACTTGTTCTTATGAAAGACAAACATATTTGCATAGTGGGGCTGTGATATATGACAAATAAATTCTGATATTGTATGTTTATTTTTTGTTAACGAGTCCCCATTTTTTATGTCTTTATACTACAGGATTTTTATTAACTACAGCCATATTATGTTACAGAGACTTTTTCTACCGCTTTAATGAAAATTGGAAGTTCAAGAATTGGACACAGAGTTTTATAGATTTGGAACTCTGAGTTCTAATAACATTCAAGAGCTTGTTTGCACATCCCTAAGTATAACACTTATTGTACTGCTGTAACAACCCAGAGCTCGCTTGTCTAATAACAGTTTTGCAGTTCAGGAAGACTCAATGCTAAAAAAAAATGTCAGGCGAGTCTAATGAGGCTTCAGACGCTCAGTTTTATGCTGGAGTTTAATTTAAAGTTACACTGATGTTTTCACATGTTTGCTTATTCTTGAGTAAAGAGTGTTCATTATTTCAATGACATAACCTCCAGACAATGTTCCACGAATTGGTTTAAGATGTGCTGGTAATTTTAACAGTCTTAATATGAATTGAACATTTGTAGCCACATATCACTTGACTTTTATCCTCGTTTCATTTTTAAAGCAAAAACAAAGAGTAAGTCTTCCAAAACAGGGGACAAGTTCATAACTTTTTTCTTTGTTATTTTCTAGCTATTTTTAAAACAACACTGTCTCGTTCACTGCCTCTCCCAGGTCACTAGCTGCACTAATTTACAGATGCCTTTTTAGACACCAAAAAGAGTTGAAATTTGAAATAACATTGATGTTACTGAACATCACATGAACTGGGATACCTGGTAAGTTCATTCTGCCTAGCATGTAAATGCTCCAAAGCAATTAAATCCTTTGAAAGGTAAAGCACAAACCACCCAGAAACATTAGTTGACTAGCTATCTCGATTAACTTATTAATCACCACATCTGGAGAAACCCACATCTGTAAGCACTTAACAGAGCATTAGTAATGTCATAGTCACATTGAAGACAGACTGCAAAACCATGCACAAGCCATTCTGTATTGCCTTATGCATCCAACTACTGGGCTACCTACGGAGATCTTGGTTCAACCCAGGCTTTTGGGAATGGTAGCGGTATTTTACAGGCAAGCTGAGTGCCCTTTGCAATCTACAGTAGGTAGATTTTCCTTGTTCAACAGAACTCAGTAAGTTAAGGTGCAGCAGCGAGGGGTTGTTGGGTAGGAGGAGGCTCCCTTTACGGTTATTAACAAGTGGAACAGGTTCCGGGATTCCTTCAGTGGACTTGGCATCAATCAATGCATTAGTAGTTGCATTCTTGAACTGATATGAACCTTTTGGGTAACTTGGTCTAGCTGCATTCTTTACTTCTAAATAATAAAAAAAAATTTAAATTAATTTCTTTGTAATAAAAAAACATTTAAAACTACAGGAATGAATCAATTTTGATATTATGTGGAAATACAGACATTAAAGCTTAAGATATCAGTTCCAACAGCAGAAATTAAGGTTTATACCTGCAGCTTTCTTATGTTGTTGTTTCTTTTTTTCCTCTAAAAATGACTCTTTATAGAAGAGTACTTATAGAAAGATTATTCAACAATATTATCACCTTTAAGCAATAATCCCATCCTACGGTAAGTATGTCTGAGGTAATACTTATTTCCCCATGTTGATAAGGGCTTTGAGATTTACTATCTGTGGAAGATGTTTATTTCTTTGAAACTACTGAAAATGACAGGGGAGGTAAAGCACTCTGCTGCTATTAAAATAAATAAGGAATCATAGAAAACATAAGGTCACCACTTCAAAATTGTGCAAGCATACTTATGGAATTAAACTGATTTTAAGGAACCCACGTAAAAATTGTTGAGTATTCAACAGTGTTGAATATTGTAAATTTCAGGAGGTCATACACAGTACCTCTGAAAAGAAAGTTAAGAAATTCAATTTCCTAAATATGGATTTAGCTTAAAACTGTGACTCTTTGTCTTCCACTGATAATATATCAAGGCTACTTAAACACTACCCTATCTACTAATACCTCTAACAAATGGCACCCGCAGTAACAACCAAGAACAAAATATTTTTCTGGTAAAAACACACAATAAAGATCTTCCCCTAATGCTTGTTTCATTCTGAATGAGTATAGTATAGACAAGAAGGTACAGAACAGAGCTGCTAAGACCTTATTATTCGTTGTATAATGAAGTAAGAAGTTTAGGTAGCGAGTAGTTGGCGGACTGATAAACTTGCAGCATTATTTACTATTGAAACATATATATATGTTTCAATTGCCTTAAAGATTCTATGGAGAACACTGAGCAGAGAGTAGAGGCAAAGTATTTGAGGTCAGCATGTTTTTTGGGATCTTTGTTTAGTTTACCACCAGCTAGAAACACCATCTGGTAACAGGAAAGATAAAAAAATAGCATTCCCATGCTTGCCATTTTTCTTCAAGCACAAAATCTGTCTCTCTCATGGAAAAGGTGAGTGTATAGGAATTACAAGAGTCATTTGAAGGTACCTTTTAACAAGGTTGAACAGGTTGGTAGCAAAGCACCCATTCCAATTCAATGACCTTTTGATGGTTTGCTACTATTCTGAGGTAGATTGAAAAATTAGTGAGAAAAGAACTAAAAACTAATTTATTATACTATTCTCATTTTTACTAATAGAAGTAACATAATAATAATAATAATAATAATAATAATAATAATAATAATAATAATAATAATAATAATAATAATGCATACTCACCAGAGATCACATGTATTTTAAATCATCAGAAGAGAGCATATATCTTTGATTAGCAATAATGACAAGAAGACAAAATATTGAATACACTACATGAAAATTATCAATTCTACCTCAGAGTTACTGGGTTTTATATCAAATTTTGTACTTCTACTTTTGATATTCCTCCAAGTGAAATAATTTTCAGATGATAAAATATATCTGCAGAGAACTATCTCCCTACACGTCACTGGTCAAGCATGTATTTGAAGGCCTCAAAATGCATCAACTCAGTTCTATTTTTAAAGTGCAGATAATAGTACTGGAAATAATCTTTAAAAATCCACATCCTCTATCAAAGTATCTTCACATGAAATGGAAGAAGACCAGAATCTATTAAGCTTATCAACCCTTTAATCAAGTTATAAGAAACACCATAATCTTTTTACAGTCTCTTCTGGAGTTCAATAAGTGATGGTTTCAGATACCAGACCTGACTATTAAGCAATAACCTTCCATTGCAGTGTATGTTTTATGGCATATTCCATGCAGACAAATTCAAGCTTTCCTAAGATTTTGTGCTTGCAGTGGCACAGCATGTGTCAGAACAAAAATACTTGTCTTTTGGTATGGTTTCATATCTGGAGCTTGGCATCATATTTAACAGCACCACATGATCTTGTTCAGCAGGAAGGCGGACTGAGCTGCTTAAAACCTAAGTTACTTCCCTTTACTTCCAACAGCGTGGACAGGTACTACCACTGGGCATGGGCATAACACGTTGCCAATTTTTTTTGGTCAAATTATTCCAGATTCAAAAGTTCTAACTACCGGTTTCATCCCATGACCTCTAACCTCCTGCCTCAAGAGCTTAGATCAAAGCGGAAGAAGCCCAACAGTGGACGAGTAATGAAATTATTTGTACATAGGACAATTTTCTTTCTCCACTAGTTTATGGCCCAAGTCTTTTTACTCAGTCTTCAAAAGCAAGGATTACAGAATAATATCTGAATGACCTATCTTTGGTAGAGATAATAATCTCTTTTTCCATTCCTCCTAAAATTACACATATTTTTTTACCACAGAAGAGTGAAACTGGTTACTCTTAGTGTAAATAGTCTGAAGGTGCACACTGTGCCACACACATGGGGCTGTCAGAATACACCCTGAACTACACGGGCAAGCACAGAGCTTTTGGATGAAGCAGTTCTGCACAACCAGGTGAGAAACACAGGTCAGCTTCAGCAGATACAGACTATAGTGTGCAGAACCTAAAACACTTATGGAGCATTCCCCAGTTCAGCAAAGACAGTTGATTTTTATCAATAATTTCTTTATAATCCGATTGCACTATTATGTGGGCTGATTTCCATAAAAAACATATTTGGGAAACAAAGATTGCTGTTAATTCTATGGAACTAAATACATCCTTACATATTGTCACTGCCTCACTAGGTTTGGCAATCAAACTGTCTGGACTGGGGTAATTCTTCGTACCACTGTGCAACATCAAACTACAACCACCAAATCCACCAGGGTTCTTTACTAAGTATGGGATGAATTTAGTACCACCAGGTCCACTAAAACAGGACTATTTTACTAGTCATAGTTAGATTAATTTATTTTTATGTAGCATGACATATGACTTTCTTTCCAATGCAAACAGTCACAAGCCTGCATTGTTTATGCTGCCTAAGTTCCTTAGAACTGTTCAGTACATTTTCATGTATCCATAAGGCATTATTATTACCTAAGAATATTTTGAGAGCCATTTTGAGACCAAATTTTAAACTACTTTTTGAGAATGGCAAACAGTAAGGAACAGGATAAAAGTAGAGTAAGGGTAAGAAATTCCATTGTCTGTAGTATTTTCTAATTGCACCCTGGGTGAACACAATCTACTTTTAATAAATGCTGCGCAGAATTTGCCCAAGAAGCCTGTCAGCATTAGAGAGATAAAAAAATAATATGTATTAAATGTGATATACTAATGTAATTGTAAAGGTATTTTGAAGTTGCATATATTCCTATTCCTTACCCCCACCCTCAGGAACTCCCTTTCAAGCTCAATGAATATACACTTGCCTACAGACTGCGTTAGGGAATCATGCCTGTTTCTATTTCTATACATTTTATTTATTTTAATGAAGATAATTTGAATTGCAATCTGCAACTCCCTGAACATTTTTAAAACAACAAATGTAGTTAAACTAATGCCTGTGGCAATCTCTATTTATTCTTCGTGAGCATACACTTGCCATAACTTAAAACTGGGCTGAGCTTTAATTTAAATGTAACAAGGCAGAATACCAGTACAGCGCTTTCAACAAAATGGCTGAAACTGGCTTCAGCATGATTTGCCTGGAAGGGAAGATGAAAATGTGTTTTAAAGGAGAAAAAATATCCTGACCAAAACCAGACATTCTAAACAACCACCACTGATACTCAGTGCTCCTCTCCTCCCCCATCTCTATCAGCTGCTAGGCTTTCAGCACTGTTTTTCACCAGACACTAGCACAGTGTTTTCCTTCATAGTCAGCCATCAGCCAGAGCTGTCACTTGCAGATACTTCATTTTTGTTTCAGTCTAATTCATACTGCACCCCCTTAATCTCTGCAGTGAGTAATGCCATGTCACTGTGAAGATATGTCAGATCCAGCATTAGAAATACAGAGAGTGTTCCTAACAGTTAAACTATCTTGGTTTGAAGAAATATTTTATTTCTCCCCCCAGCTTAACCGATGTCTTTCTCCTGAACATCTTCCAAGCCGACCTCCAAAGGAGCAGTCACCCTTCTGCAATCTGGCTCAGCTTTCATGGGCTGAGGGGTGAAGATAAGCTGCAGCCCTGTATTTCTAAAAGCAAATAATCAATATGTTGATTGAGCTTTTGGCTACCAGAGTTCTTTTGATGGGAGTGACAACGAGCATGACTTGCCTCATTCAATGACAAGCCTGTTTAGACTTTTTTCTACCTACTTTGTGAATCAGGCAACTGAAAATACCCACAGCAATTCCTCCAAACTGTCAGCTATTGCTGTGATTCCACCCAGCACCCCCTGTACAAGACAACAGATTAACCATTAGGCTAGATATGTTGAAAATATACAGCTTCAACCTTTCCTCAGCTAGCTCAGAGCGATGTATAGATGATTATTTCAACCGTCAGCTGCCGCATAGACTTAAACCCCTGCACAATAACTCCTGGATTCATCTGCCCCTTGTCAAACTTGCACAGCTTTACTTTGAGCATACATAGTGTGGCAGTTTCACTGCGGATCTAGAATAATCCAGACGGCTGCTGTCTCTTTGTTAACAGGAAGCTAAACTGATGAGTTTGTAATGCATTTCTTATCAAAGGTACTTTCAAAAAAGGAAATGTGCCAAATCAGTTGGGGTTGGAATTTAGCATAGTATTGAAATATGATTTAATCAAAACATTTGTTATTTGTTAGGGGGAAAAAAAACCCACCCCACATTATTCATCCTCTAAAAATCATTTCATGCCAGTGAACTATTTATTTAACAAATTTACTTGATTTTTTTTTTTTTGGTGGTAACAGATGTAATGAAATCGTTGACTAGAAACTACAATATAATGGTGCTTGATGAGATACAAGAATGTTAATTTTAGAAGCTACGGAGCAGTGTTTGCTAGGTGTCTGAAATGGTAATCCAAATGAAACAGGATTGCTGCTTTTGTTTCTATGTGCATTACATACTCAGGGAAATGCATTTCATTCTGGTTTTTTAATACAAAAAGATACGCTGTGTATCTACACACTAACACCATTAGAAAATCAGGTGAAGCTGGCTTTTGGTTGCAGTGTCTGCCACTTAAAGCGGATAAAACATCAAGATCCAAGAATGTCAAGAATACATCATCAGAACATTTTGCAAATACTGAATGGTGTTACATGAGACATTCTCTTTGAAATTGCAGATGAAGAAACATTTCTCTTTTTTTTTTTTTCCCCTCTTTTTGTCCCAGGCTTGTACTTTTTGGCTAAAGGCAAAAAAATTTCAAAACAAATGCATTGTGTCGACCACTTCTTTCTTTTTTTCCTTTTTCTTTCTATTAGTATCCAATACCTAAATTTTGTATTAATAATACGTGGTCTTTCAGTCTTAATTATTTTCCCACATTAAGAACTGAAACTCAGCTACAGATATATTTCTCATCTTTGCTTTTCCTTGAATACTGAAAAAAAGACAGTTACCAGCAAATGTGGAATCTTGCCATGCTGGATCCTGTTATTAATTTAAGATGGCTGCTCTGATACTCAGTGAAATCAATACAGACTTTAAATTCCTGATCTTTTAGAGCAACTTGTATATAGGATGAAAAATAGACTACAAAGCAATTTGGAAATCCAGAAAACCAATAACTTGAATATTTTGGTGAAAAAGGTCTGGCATATGGATTTACATCATTTGTGCTAGTTTTTAAGAGTAATTTCCTAAGGTTACCACAGAAATATGGTATTTTTTTCTTTGCTCCTCCAGTTTAATTCAATAACACAACTAATATGAATGCTGGATTAATTATTATCACTTCTCTGTTACTATGACTTCAGCAAGCAAAGTGGTTTAAGGCTTTCCAAACTGTGGTTAATCCAAAGTCCAGTAAAGTCAGAAAAAACATTTACCCAGACTTCAGTGGACTTTAGATCAGGAGCTGTTCGTAACTCATGTATATGCTGTCATAAATTAGAAGCAAGCCTTTCCCATATATACAGCACTTTACACACAATGGCGTGTGCAATTTTGAGAAGAAAGGCTTCTGATTTCATGGATCTGATTTCTCATTCCAATACAGAGGTATACAGACAATAGGACAATATTTGTACATAACAAACATCTTCTCTTTTCCCTGCCAAGTCTGCACAGTAGAAAAAAAGCTACTTCAATCCCTAATCAAATGCTAATTTATACTTAGACTAAGTCATAGGTCCATTGAACCTTGAACATATTTTCTAAATCAAATTTTAGTATTCTCTCATACATTTTTCTTGATTTTTAGTCTTCATTCTCCACTGCCTTTTCAAATTATGATTCACTCTGTAATTGTTTATTCAAGTCATTAAACTGTTATTGGAAAAATGTCAAGTGAAAAGTTTAAAAAAAAAAGCAAAGCATCCGTGGACTTTTTTGTCCTCCCTGTCCATTTAATTGTCCAATAGACTTCTCCACTATGCCATACCCATATAGAATACTATTTCAATAAAGTAAAGTTTGTTTTGGGAAAGAGTGAAGAAATGGAGATGTCCCTAAACTGCAGAACTTAAACCAGAACATGGTCCATTTTCAGGGGGGTCTGTTCTCCAGACAAACATCAAAGTGAAGGGAACTAACTTTGTCTTTTCAGAGTGCACTTTGGAGAATAAGGAAAGTCAAAGTGTCTCCTTGTTATGGCAAGTGTAAATATGCTGAGTTAAATTTTAAATTATATTACTTCATTATAACAAGCCCTTCTGCTCTGAACATGGAGGAGGAGCTGCAGAAAATGTTACCCCAAGTGTCAGAAAAAAGCTGTTCAGACCCTGTGCTTCCTACCAAGTCACAAGCAGCTATGAACTACGATTTTGGAGCCCCAGCTGCTGTCTTCAGCACAGCAAAGTACAAAAGGATTGCTTAAAGCCACATGGTTGGTAACATTTTAACAGACTGCCCTATTACCCCGTGGCTACAGGCAGAGAACTGGGGATTTAGTTTAACCACTGATCTTGGGTTACACAGCATTGGGTGGCTCACTTGCAGACAATTCTGTTTTAAAGGATTTTATTAGTCACAGATCTTGCTAGAATTCAAGTGACCAAGTGATGTGAAATTGTGGCTGTTAATCTATAATTTTCTCAGACCTAGTAAGACTGTGATGTTGCTACTGTTGTTTGAAAAGTACATTTTGAATATATTCCATAAAAATATACTGTATTCATATGTGATACTGTTATTACAGTGCTTGGTGGTTTGTTTTTTTTTTTTATTAGACATGAAAGTGTGCCTCTAACATTGAATAACTGTAACATCCTTTTTATTTTTGTGTTTCTATTTCCCTTCCTTTAAAAAAAAGTGTCAATTAAAGGGCACTGATTTCCTTATGAGCAGCCCTTTGACAGATCCCCAAGGTGTGACATGTAAAGCCAAAAGACACATCTTTGGGAGATACTTTAGCAAATTATAATATTCCATGCATTGTCATAGACTATCCTTGTTTCAATGCACAGCAACCCAAATTGTATTGTCCTTTGTCCTATTGCCTCAAAGAAGATTTTGACACCAACTATAAGGGACACAGAGGAAGAAGTTGTGACACTAGCAAGGGCACACTGTAGTTATGTAGTTCTGCTAAACTGTAGGAGGAATCTGTCTTGCTTTTACAAAGTTAAGGAAGTTTCCCCTAAAAGCACTCACAATCTGATCAGTCACTGCAGAAAACAGTGACGTTCTACTTGTGGACAAAAAATAAGCTACTATTAAAAAAAGAAAAATCTAAATTTGAAAGGCTACTCATCATTGTGCCTATGATCTCTTTACTATTTATACTCCCCCTGCTCCATTAAATTCAGAGAAAAATATACAATGCCTTGAAGTAGCTATGAGTAAAAGTAAGGATAGGAGTCCTTGGTGATTGCTCCACTCCTTGGGATTAGAAATCTTATATTTACAGCATAGATTGTGTTTGTCAGGCAGAGTATTTCAGTGCACAGGAAAGCGATATTTCCATGTCTTTGGAGCAGGACTCCACAAATTCCGGCTCAGCCTTGCTGCAACTGTTTCCTTCTTGTGAACATTGGAAAGTGCAGATTTCATCCTGCAGAAATCTAATTAGAATTATTACTTCTCTTTTCCATTTAGAAGTGCCAACTTATCTTAACATCTTAAAAATACATATTTCCAGTGTAATTTCAACATACATATTCTAAAGTTTTAAATTGAAATAAAATTTTATCTACCTTGTTCATTACAAAAGACAGACTAGGTCCCTGCCAATACCACGGTGAAGTAAAGATTTTCCTACACTTCTTATAAATCCAAGAGATTGTATTCTTAAATTCAAAGATTTTACATAGTTTTTTTCAATTCTTCCTCTGCTTCCCCATGAGTCGCCTCACTTTTGAAAACACACTTGAGAGGATCTGGCTGAGGTTGTTTCTATTTTTAACTAGGTGGTTATTATGCAACTGATAAATTGGGGGTTTATTCATATTTTTTACTTTGTAAAATTTGATACCATTAAACTTCTTTTGGCTTGTGTTTATCTTTGAAAAAAAGGGTGTAGAAATGTCTGTGTTTCTGAACAAAAAGAACTGAAATATTAACATTCACCTCTGGCTTTCTTATCATTCGTCTTATTCAGTTTTCACCCACATCAGTGGAAGAACTTCCATTTACTAAATTTTCATAGGATCAGGCTCAGTGATCCCCAATACTCTTTCAGACTTAGCTGTAGTATTCCTCTGGGATGGAGGTCTTCACACTCCTGTTATGTGTGTGGCCATCATATAATTTCATAGGTAAAGTATAAAATGCTGAGCCTACTTACATAGATACAGGTTCTAGAAACAAGTATGGGGAAAAAAACTGTATACCATTTAAAAGAGCCATCTGAAATATTTTTTTAATAAAATTGTTTCCTTAGCAAAGCAATACATAATGAGGCTCTTGCAGGCTCCTCAGCCACTACTGATTTCTAAGGCAGCACCACCACCTGCTGGTTACAGGGAGTTTCAAGACCCAGTGCTGTTTTCCTGTCTCCAAATCCATGCATAAATATAGTGCACTATTTCTCAGCTGTTCTTATACATAGAAATGTTGTTACCAGAGAAGATTTTTAGCAGATTTGCTGCAGTTTAACAATACTCTATTAGGTGAATTATGGCTTTCATAAAAGCAGGCAATGTTAACAAACAAATTGTTTTATGCAAAGTACTGTAAGTCACAGGGTAAACATTAAAATTAATCAAATAGATTGAACCTGCTGTATTAAAAGGCTATTGTCACACAGGCAGGTTTTATTAGATACAGATACACAGTTAAATACTCTTTATAACACTAAGAAATGAGTATTTTTTTTCCTAAGTGATCCCTACTTTAGTGTATTCCACAATGTACTTCATTCTTTTGAAGCTTTTTTCTTGCTTTTAACAAATGCATCTAAAAAAACAATACTACTTGTTAAATATATTAACATAAAAACCAACCAAGATATAAATAACAAAGGTTAAATCTACAAAACAATAGCAAAGTAGTGATAGCAAAAATGGAGACGAAATACAATCAATTGCTATGGAAATTTAGGGAAGTACAGTACATAATTTCTAGGTAAATACTGGCGCAAAAAAAAAAAAAAAAAAAAAAAAAAAAAAAAAAAAAAAAAAAAAGGAAGTAAACCAGCACAATAATAACAAAAATCTCCAAAACTCATATCTCTGCAATAAGCTCACAGCAGCCTGGCCAAAATTGATTGCTATGGGAAGCAAGAGCTGGCAATCCACCCCATATGGGCAGAAAATAAAGCATAAGCTAAGAAATCTAATGGTTACAACTAATAACAATGTTACTAACATCATAATTTTGATTTTTCATAGAAGGAATACTCAAAACAATGGATGTATACAGCAAGGATCATAAATTCAAACACAACTTGAATAGGCTTAAAATACCTGCATACAAAATAAAAAAAATTACTGTAATGAATTCTCTCAGATAATTTCTCTATTATTAAAAAAACCTACTTTACTGATGAGATTGACACTTCTGTAGCAACTAGGGTTCATCTCTTTTGAAATACTGTGAGAGGGGAATGTATGCCACCTCATTCACTTCATCTAAGACCAACTATAATGGCATGAAATTACATAGGCTAGCAACAAAGAAAAAAAGTAATACTGAATCTACCCAACTAATCTGATATTAATGTTAAAAAAAAATAACTACATATGTTTTGTCCTTTTAGGTTTTACTTTGATACTAAAGCTACAGAGAGATGCCAGCCTAGCTTAGCTCATGACATGGATCAGACACATCACAGCCCATGATGAGGAACAGCTTTAGAAAGAAAATTTCATGAAACCCAACTGCATTGTGCTTGGTACTTCTGGATTCATTAACCAAACCTTGATGAGAATATGGGCATTACCAAAGAAAGAGAAGGGAGCTCAACAGAGCACCCTCACTGTTCTCACACAGTGCAATGAATCAAGAGGAAAAAAGCAATGGAGAATTTTCGAGAGGATTGTCAAGGTGTTGAATTAGCAGGTTACCAAGTTGTGTTCTATAGAGCACTTGGTGTGCTCAGCACAAAAATCACTTAAACACTAAGAGCATAAAATTAAATACAGGTGATATCCCTTTTCAAAGTAGGTAGCATGATAAGAAAGAAGACTGCTAAAATTTAAAAAAAGTAAAGAAGATTCTGCAGGAAACCACAGAACTGCCAGGATTTCTGTTGTATTATCACACCAACTTCACAATAAACTCTATGATCACCTGGAGCTGAGGAACTCTCTCCAACAAAGAAAAAATTGATGTATAAAATTCCATAAGATTTATAAGTCAGTTACTACCCTAAAAGAAACTATATCAAACACAAATGCCACAGGATGCCAATATATTTGGAAATACTGTTGCTGCCAGATGTTTTGAGAGTCAGATACTGAAAGCATCCAGAAATCCTATGCTCAGGGGACGCTGACAGCTGTCAAGAAAGTAATCTTCCAAAATCAAATTGCTTGGAGCTCTACCTCTGAGGGTTTTATTTTGTCCTGTTTGAGGAGAAAGAAGAGGGCGCACAAAAGACTTATATGCTAAGGGCAGATTAAAACCAAATGCATATTTTGACATATTTTATGTTCCTCATGGGCAGAACTCAAGGATACTGCTGGGGAAATCTGTGAGACCCAAGGGACAATATTAGGATGTTTCCTGAGGAGTATGTGGATCTTGAGTATTGAGGCAGAATATACAAACTTGAAGATATGATTCTGGCATGCCCTCAAGCTACAATTTTAAATGCAAAACAAGAATTTTGCTACTTAGCAGCAGAAGTATCAGTAAAGCTGTTGATGAATGAGCTGCAGCATTCACAGACTCCATCAGCCAATCAAAACGACCTTTTAAGTTTGATCAGCCACTAGACATGCTAACACTAGAAATCCTGAATCCAAACACAGAGTGGGCACTTTCATGAAGCAGGAGATAGTATTCTCAGGGATTATTCAGAATAAACAGAAAGACAGAAAGTTCTCCACAGATCATGCTCTAATGAAAACTACATGTGGTAGTGGTAACAGGGGAGATCTGAAACAAAAATTTAACTAATCCTACACTTGAAAGAGGCAAATTCAGGTGTCAGTAGTTCTAAGAATGCCATAACCTTTATGATAATGGCATACTGAAGTGCAGATAGAGAACAGAATTCATACTTTATAAATTAACATGCAGGAAGATCTGGTGTCAGCGAGTTAGAAGAACATCAATCCCTGCTCTTACAGAATTTCACACTGATGTAAGATGAGTCAAGTCCAAATTATGTGATTGGATTCTTGGCTTGTCTTCCCTGGCACTGCAAATTGTTTGTTCATCTACTCCTCTTCCAAACATAACCAAGGGCTTCTGCTGAGTCATGTAACTCTCTGAAGTGTAAGATGCCTGCACATTGGACTCCTTGTATGGAAGGATCCTGTCAAATCGTGAGGATCACATTACTGACTCCAGGCTCTGCAATCTTAGCACTATGATTACCATTACAAGATCTCTGCTGAGACTGACATCTGTCCCAGCCCTACTGTCTTCTCTTTTTTCTCCTATATCTGAATGAAGAAATAAGTAAGGTATATCTTGTTACTCAGGGCAAGGAGACTCTCGAACACAAAATATCAAAACATATTTAAATAAATTCTTCATATATATTCACATGTATTTATCTATTTATTTGTTTTTCCTTGAGTAAATTTCCTGTAGAACACAAGTTTTGGTGGAAAAAAAATCCATCTTTTAAGAATTATTGAAAAAATTAGATCTTTCTAAAAAAAAAAAAAAAGAAAATTTATTGAAATTTAAACAGATTTTATTCTCTGCTGAATTTTGTTCATAAAATGAAACAAAAATTACACTTTCATGTCTCAATTTTCACAAAACATAATTTGTCAAAAATTAAAATTTAACATAAGTAGAACTTAAAATGTGCAACCTCACACAACAGGGTAAATACTTTTTTCTGTGGAACACCAAAAGCAATTATTAACATCCAAGAGTTTGCAAACTATGTTTTACTCATTGGAAAGCTTATTCATTTTGTTCAGAACCAAGTAAAAAGCATTGTTTCTTGTCAAAAATGAGACAAGATACAAGAATTGTTATGAGTCCATTATTGATGAGAAATATTAGTACGTTATCTGAATATTTGGGACACATGTCCCATATGTTGGAAAGGACAGTATGTAGTGCAAGCCAGAAAAGTACACCCTGTTCTATTCAGCAGTGCATCTCACTTTTTCTCATCCTTCTGCTGTCTCATCGTGTGAATTATTGTCATTTTCATACCCTGCAATTCTAAATAAATACTGTATCACTCCCTTGCTGCCGCCCATCTTGTGATTGACTGATCACAGAGAACCTGGCAGTCCTTGCATCTTCTGGTAGATCAGGAATTACTCTAATAGAGCTAAAGCATGAATACAAGGAAAAAAATAATCTTTGGACAAATGCCTGCTAATGAAATATGCTATCAGTTTGCACCTATGGATTCACCACATATTGCTCATGGAACAGGGATAAGCATCATCTCTACATTAGGCTCAGAACTTGCAATTGTTTTTATTCTCTTCAAGAAGAATCTTTGTCATATCAGCCAATAAAACTTTACTAGCTAGGCAAATATTTATCTTGACTTACAAATTACTGTCCATGTGTCAAGCTGCTAGTTTTACTTAATGACCAATCCCACATGGGATCATCTAAGTATGACAGAAGCAGGGCTAATCTTGGACTAAACTATGTCCATTGTTAGATGCACACCTGACAAGAGTTTGCTCAAAAACAGAGCCTCCATCTCCTGCTGCCAGTCTTCCTTCATAGCATAGGGTGATATAAAATCTCTCTCCATATTGCCAGACTTGCTGTGTCAGGGAACATACAGCACCATGGAGTGAGAGTGAAGATAATGTCAGGAACATGGGAATAGAGAAAGGAACATGCATAGTGAAAGCAAAATCTTTTATGCAAGAACGAACAAAGGAAATTGCATGACAAAGATCAAAGATGCTCTAATGAATTTTTGGTTTTTCTTCAGCAGCTTTCTAAGTAAACAAGGTCTGCATTCCAATTAAAGTTCAGAAGCAGCTGAAAACTTCAGATTATTTTAAAAATATGGCAGCAGAGATACTTCTCTGCTGATGCAGATAAACTCAAGTTACCCCTGCCCTCTCATACAGTATACCCTTTCTAAACCTCTCTAAATTAGACAGCCCTAAGGCATTTATGGTAATTTCCCCACACCTTCTTTCCCCACCCCATTTCACTCTTCTCTCGTTCTTGCTATGCATCTACATTCTTAAGCAAAGATCAGAAAATCTGAAAATTGGCCTCTGAAGGGGAATGCCTATGTCAAAACAACATTTAGACTTATATTTAGGACTTCAAAATGTAGATCTCAAAGCACTTCTCAGCACAAAATGCAATACAGTATAATAGATTGAGAACACAGTATTTTCATTTTCTGAAGGGAAGAACTATAGTCACGTAGTAAGTCAGTGGCACAGTCAAGATTGGGATCTTTGCCTTGCAGCACTTTTGTTTCCCATTTTTGCCTAGGTAAAATTTCCAGTCAAACTAAAATGCACACAGGAGTGTTTGACCAGATAACACCAGACACATCTTACACACTAATAATGCTTTCTCCACCCTTCCTTTTGAGAATTATTGTACTGTGCTAACAAGACCTGATCAGTATCAGTGAAGCATGTCTGTGTGAGATAGCACACATCATGCTTCCTAAAATCTTTGGTAATAAGTGAATCGCAGAATTACAGCATTCAATATTAAGAAAAGTATCATAAGGAAAGCTATATTAAAATATTATAAATATATTATAAAAAATGCTAAACGAAGTTGGTGAATAGTCTCAAACAGTGAAGGAATGACTGAACTTTATTATAAAGTATATTATCAACATAGTTAAAAATTTACATACTGAAATAAATGTATTTATGATTTCTTAAAAATAAATTAAAACTTTTCCTCATATGTTCTGTCCAACACCCTCCTGTCTACTATAACCCCAATCAAAGCATCAGTACAGCATGGGCACTTGTCTTGTGGCACTTCAAGAACCTCATATGGAGTTATATGACAACAATCTCCTCTTTTCATGCAGAACATAAATAATTCACGAAATTGTGTTTTCTGGCACACACAAATACCTCAGAAGGATCTAGGTACTCAGTAGAAAACACAAAGACCCAGAAAAATTGTCTTGTAAGTTGCTTCTGACATTCAGACTGGGGGCTGATCCACTCTGCTGGACCCACACTGATCTTGATAAAATCTGAAGATCTCCTCTTCTAATTCAATAGATTTTCCTAGGCTAGGAAAGAAATAAGTTGGCTGCCACTGCTTCTAGTTCTAGAAGTATGGAACTCATATTAGTGACTACTAATGTCAATGCAAACCTGAATAAAGGTACACACATATTTAATATGCTAGGGGTCCCATGGAATAATCAGATGATGGATTCACTATGTTTGATATTTTCCATATTTCTCCTGTGTTTATATCAAAATGTATCAAAATAAAAAACACTGCCATGCATAAAGCAAGGGCTTTCATTCTAGGGGATTTTATACTAAACTGCATTCCACTTTATATGTTGAAACAATATTTTGGTCTGTTATATACTTCAATGACCCCCTCCTTATATTTACTACAATACTTTCAGATTACATAAAATGTGTAAGATATAAGCCAGAGGATTTATTTTTCTCTCAATCTGAGGAGAAATATTCCAAATTGGTGAACATGTTTTTTCCTTGAATTATAAAAGGAGACAAAGAATAAGGAAAAATAAAATAAATTATAACAAAAGTATGACATGTACAGGATTTACATAGCAAATTTTTTAGTTTTGAAGTAATTGGAAAAGAACATGAATTACATATCAAAGTGTCTCTGGGATTAGCATGAGCTGATAGTTTTCTGCCGTTGTTGTTTCAGTATTAATTTGAGACCTTGCCCAATAACATCCACACAAACTAGCTAAGAGTCAAAATGGCAATCAATTTGGGGGACCTATCCTGAAAAATGGTACTAACAACTTCCCAGCATCAATGAGCTTCTCAATTCTACAGCTGTTTTAAAAAGCTTCCTCCCAAAGGCACATTTAGAAGTAAATTAAATGCAACTTTGACTTAATTAACGTTTTAAATGATAATGAATACAATGTAGATTCATAGAAGGCATTTACATTGCGTTATAAAACTGATAAAAATTTAATAACTCTTTGTTAATAAGTTATGTCTCTCCAGACCCATAAAGCCTAAGGCAGTCAATGCTGTAGTCTAGGGTCTAATCCAGGTTCCTAATGCAGGTGGTATAAGGAGGCAGGAGACTGACTTGACACTTGACATTTGCTCTAAGCCTGCTCTGGATCAAGCCACTGCTTGTTCATAAATACTTTACTTCATATAGTAAAGGTCAGAATTTGGGCTCAAGGCAGGGCTATGACAGAAATGCTCAAGCTGAAACCGAGCCAGCTCTGGCATCTGTCGCTTGAAATAGCTGGAAAGCAGCAGAGAAGGAGACCTAACTGGCCAGCATCTGTCCCACACCAAGGAGGTAACAGGAAGAATCTGCTGCCTGGTGGTAAGAAACTGTCATGGTGAGTTTCGTGACAACCAGCCACACTCAGGAACTAAAAATGCAAACATAATTTCCATGTCACCTTGCATAAGGCCCTCTGCTAAATTCACTCCACAGGATGCAGACAGCATCTTTCCTAGCTTGTACCCATAAAAGCAAGGCACTCCCCAGCCCCTTCCTGTGACCCTGGCAAGAATTGCTACTCAACATAAAGGCCTAAAGAAATTAAAAGCAGACTTTTTGATCTTTCCTTCCCCCACTATCCCAATTTTTCAAAGGTTTCAATGCTAAACTTAGCAGTGCCTCCAACCCATGATGATGTGAGAGTTCATCTCCTTGTTACACACATCACAAAGTGGGCAGAGCTTACTCTCATCAGCATAGGGGTATATGCTGCATCACAAAAATCACCTGGAACAGCGCATGCCTCATTATTTATATAATCTAGCAATGAGCCAGGTTGTCTCATTTATACCATTTTACCTTCTGAAAAAAGCTTAGTTTGGAGGGTTCTGGGGTTTTTTTTCCTACTACAACATTTCTACCTCTCAGTATTCACCTATATGCTCATACTATGCCCAAAAGAAGCTTAAATAATTTAGAAGCACTCAGATTCTATTAAAATATAGAACAATAAAGGATTCATTTTTTGTCTTAGAGCATAACTACACAGTTGAAGTCACCTATTGCAAAAGCCCTATTGTTTCCTGTCACTTTTCCCCTTTTGCAATTAGTGCTGTCTCTTCAGTGTTTGAAGAGGAAATACAGAAGTCACAGTGCACTCATATATGTGAAGAAAGTGATGGAATAGATTCTTGGAGACTCATGAGGCCATTTACCAGCCCATTCTGATCACTGTTTCACTATTACCAATACAGAGCAAAGTACAGTTGGTTCAAGGAGGGGATCACCTCCTTGAGGAGGGCTGGACATCAGGAGGGCAAGAAAGGCACACAAAGGGTTGGCTCAGTGAAACCCCTGCTCCAGCAAGCAGTTTCTTGAATGTTAGTTAAAACTGTGATTGCATTTATTGAGTCAATTCCTCCCATCTTCTTTAGTGGAAACATCTGAATGCATCTTTGTCTGGTTTTATGGGCTTTAAAACCCCACTGTCCAGCTTTCTCAACAGTGGCTCATTCTCAGAAGATGGCTTAGGAAGGTGATTCCCCTCATGCCCCAGTAACAACTGTTAAGGTGTATATGCTTGATTTCTTTTTCAGTGGTACTGGACTTGTATCTTAACTGAGTTGTCTGAAATAGTGTTCTTTCTTACAAACTGGCGACTAAAATAAACACAGGTACCCATTTTTACATTATTTTCATTATTTTGAAAGGGAAAACATAGTCTTGTAAAAGTATTTCGAAGAAACATCAGGAATACAACACTGAATGCATGGAAACCAATCTAATTGAAGTAAAAATCTGTCACCCTAAAAAGGACAATATCTGGAACTGGTTTTACATAAATTGGTATTTCACACACAGTTCCTTTCTTGGGGTTATTATTTATATTCTCTGCGCCTTTGAATTACCAAGAATTTATCTGGCACTATGTCTCATTCTAATGTTCTGTTTTCATTAATCTCACAAAAAAAAAAAATAGTTAGCCCATACAACAATTGTCCAGTACACAGAAATGGGGTCATTCCATAGAAGTAAGCTGTAAAAACCACAACAATCTGTTTATAATCATTTGTTTAGGACCTTATGCCATTCAGAAAGTCTTGAGAGCATCTGTCTTTCCCAATTTTTATTTCCAAGACCCAGTTGCCTATTTATTCCCTCAATCTCTTCTTCTTCCTCAAAACATTAAAAGCATATTATTGGATTTTTGTGCAGGACAAAGATGAGACAGTGTGACCACACAGAGGTGAGTAGGTTGTATAAAAGAGAAAGGATTTATGCAGCATATGCAAAAGTAAGATTTCCAAGCAAACAGACCCACTTCCCTCCTGTGGCCACTGCAGAAGTCTCACAGCTCAGAAAATGTGTGTAGAGGGAGAGAGCAGTGGTACTACCCCACCCTGTCATTATCAGAGCATTATAAATGCAATGTAAATATGATGATATTCATAGCTGGATGAGCATCTCATAGTCTCTAGCTAGCACAAGGTGGTACATACATCCTGTGAACAGAAATCCATTGTTTCTAAAGGGTGAACAGAAAATTCTAGCACTGAAAGTTGTCTCCTGAGAGGTCACATACCTGTCCTTCCTGCTCCTCAGCTCATGCATGGCAGCTGCTTGTCTTCTCTTGGCTACTACAGCAGGACTAGAGAAGTGATAGGCTAGAAAAGCAGAGGACACATCCTCTGTAGAAATGAGAGGATGCTCTCTCACATTTTAGGAGAAATAGAATATGCTGGCTTTTCAGCCAGTATTTCAAGAACCTGGGACTTGATAATTGTCAACCCATTTAGAAAAGCCCAAGCATATTTATACAACTGATGAGTTTTAGATACACTGACCAATATCTGTTATACATCCATCTCCCTGGATAAATCAGTGAGTTCTACATAATTTCAACTCTCAGTATAGAATTTGGCTTTTTCACTTGTAAAGACACACAGGCAGGGTCTGAAGTAACAGGTCAATGAAGAAGCTGGAACTTTTCTTGGCCTAACTTGCGAAGGTCCGTCCCATCACCAGTTATAGTTTGAGTAGTTTACCAACCTTGGTACCCAAAATGTTCACCTAACCTTGCAGAATGTGATTTTTGGTCCTTTGAGAAAGATTCAGCAGCTAACTTGTTTGTACAGAATAAAACATGGGCTGACACTAGAAGATTATATGGAATATATGGCTTTAAACTTGGTCTGGCACAGAGGTAGATACATGCTTTGCTTCTTTCAAAAGTTACACTTTTTCCAACTTTTCTTAGTATGGTCTTTCTAGGCAAGATATCTAAAAGTCTGGATTAAACCCTAAATTCAAAATGTAGCAATAACTATTATTTTCTTTTGTCTCCAAATATCCTTTATATTCACCACAGCAAAAGTCTTCCCATAAAGCTTCTCAGAACTACCAGAGCATGCCAAAGCACATTTTCTTACAAGTTCAATTAGATATGTCGGGGCCTAATATCAAGAATATCCTTGAAAATTTAGTTTCCCATGGTAGTGGGTGCAGCAACAACTTTAGGAAAGGTTTCCTTTAGGAACATGAACTTTTCATGTTCCCGAGAAGCACAGCCATATGGGGATGGAGAAACACAGAAAATAAATGGTTCAGGTTAAGATTCTGTCTGTATCAATTAATCATTTGAATGGCACCCCCCAAGACTTGGCACAGACCTAAGTAGAAACATCACACTTGCTAATAACATAATTTCAATGCATAAACCACCCCAGGTTTTTCAGTGGCTAAGTGCTGTGCTTCACTCTGACTTGAGTCTCCAATGTGAGAAGTATTTGGACCATTTGCTCATTTGCTATTCATGTAGCAATCTACCAAATACAGCTAAAGCTGTAAAAATGTAGATACAAAAAAAAAAAAAATACTTAAAATTCTCTTTCCTTACATTTAGAAAAACTATCAGTATATTTTTCCAGAAAACAGCCTATAAATTCAAAAGCTCTTTTAATGTAATTATACCTAATCATAATACCAATTTTCATTTGCTGAAAGTAGAAACAATATAATAACAAAGACACTCATTCACAGTGGAAAATACACTGCAAGTGTTACTTTCTCTGCAGATTATGCAATTAGAAGATTAAATCCTGTGTACACCACTGAATATGTAAATTGACATCTTCTACTCAACATCCGATTTTTAGAAACAGCACTAATTCTTACAAAACCTACACATTGTTTCAAGAAGCTCCATACAATGGTCTGTGATTTTATTTACCTTGGAAAAAAAGCCCGCTTTTATAATCAAAAGTTAAAAAAAAAAAAACAAAGGAAAGAAAGAAGTACATTAAGCAATTGTGGAAGCAGACCAACTCAACTGGGGCACCACGACCAAAGCAAGCCCTGTAATAGTATAATGACCTTTAATGAGTGTCTGGGGAAACAATACAGTCGTAGCATAAAAGACAAAGGGCAAAACCCATCATGGCTCCACTGACACTAATTTAAAATGATTTTCAGAACAACTAAAGAATGTAAGAGAGGTAATCTGATCCACCAATCTGACCTCACTTTGATTCTGGGGCCCTGCTGCTGCCATTTCTAATTGTCAAACACTCTACATTTCACATCTGCTCATATTTAATGAAAAGCTGACTCTCCCCACCATTCTCTGAGCTAACTAGCTCTGTCAAGATGGGCATCGTCCAACCCCCGTGCGCTGCAAAGAAAACACACTGATTTCTATTGAAGCCCTGCCAGTGCAATGTTGCGTGCATATATATATTTTAATTGGAAAAGAAAGGCTTATGCTGCTTTGCAAAGCATGTGAATTGGTATTGATTTTCGTACTTATTATTAACAGTCAAAGGTGACTCGCCTCACAAGGGGAAGACTGAGATCTCTTTTGATTTGAAGGAGTGATGAAGGGGGGAAAAGGCCCATGAAGGATAGGATGCTAAAAATCCTCAAAGCTGTCAATATCACTTATCCTTCAAAATATAACATAGCTCTAACATGTTTCCCAAAAAGCTCTGGCTTTTGTTGGAAATAATACCATTATTGTGGAGGGTTTTGGCTCAGCAGGCAACACAATCAAAAATGTTTACTTTATCTGCCTCTGTAGAGTCTTAAGTGGACTTGAAAGCCATGGTAAACCTACAAATTAGTTTTTCTTTCCTTGCCAAACAGTGCTAATGGCAGAAATTTTACCCACTTGCAGGGGACATATTAATTTACCCTAATCTGGTTGCTGTTAACACCAGTGGCCAGGGCCCAGCCACAAACTCTCTGTACCAGTCTGTACCCTACAAACTCTACTAGGCACAGTGTTACTGAGGCTGACACACTGTACAAAAAACTGTACAGGTAACCTGTAAACAAGGTTTCTTGTTTGCTTTTCTTAACAAAGTATGCTTTACTACATTTTACCCTGATAAAATTCTCATTAAAGGATAAAACTGTGTTTATCCTAGTTTTAAGTCCTGTGATTTACAACAAGACTTAAAACTAGGAACCGTCCACCTTATGGTGATACATGAGTTGCAAGCAAGTAGATTGCTAGGATGTTCAGAGTGCTTATACTCAGAGAGAGATGATTTTTGGTAAAATCTCCAAGAAATCCTATGAGAATATTTTTAATTAATACGGTCTTCAGACAAAAGAAATGTAACAATTATAGAATTTTTATATTTGTGACTGGAAAAATAGTTCGTAAGTCAAAATAGTTAAAGCAAAATCATTCACCACTTGGGCTACATACTGCAATATGGTACCAAAAGACAACCAGGTGCATAATCTAAAATCTACATTAGTCTTCATAGCAGAAGGCACTTTGGTCCAAAATGACCTGCCTTGGAAAATGGACATGCTTCCTGACCAAAACTCCAATCTATTCTCATAGCTGTAGCTGAATAAGTTTATAGCTTTCCTTTGCCATTTGGGTAGGGAAAGGAAAACAGCTCCTGTCCCAAGACATAGTTTTGCCTGTTAAGAATGACTAAAGAGGACAAGAAAATGAAACAAACAAACACACAAAAAACCATTTAACAATCTTTTTCAGTTGATGACATCACACTGATAATCCAAGCTTTGGTATCCCTACAGCTTGTCTGAATAATTAATCGCCATGCAGAATGGTTCTAGGTTCTCTGTCTTCTCCCTCTCAACTCTGATCTTTCAAAAGAGCTTTCAGGGCACATTCCAGAATGTTACTGTCCTATGGAACAGACTCTACATTTAATTTCAAAACATTTGTACCAGGGATTTGCACCAGCCTAGTTTTTCTAAAAAGGTGCTACAAAAAGAACAACTGATTTTACAAAAAGTACGAACATTTCTGTGGCTTCTGTATTAGATGGAAGATCTTGCTTTACTGAGAATGAAGAGTTACAAACAAAACTAAAGGCAAAAGTAGCAGCATAGAATAGAATTCCATCTACTATATTGTATCCTGTATATTTATTCACTGCCCATTGTATGATGCTCTAGTGCCAGTATTATTAAAGGTTCCCACTTGGCACCAGTCACAGATTTAGACAAAGGTCTGATCCTCCACCAAAGCACTTATTGCTTAATTAATGACAATTTGTATTGTATGAATTAAAGAGAAAAGATGTCACCATACTGCGCTACTAAGGTCCTGAAGGCTATTGCAAGAGGATGCTTCATAAAGAGCACATAAAGCAAAATAATGATTTACATTTTTTTGCATTAAAAATAAAAACAGAAATATAAATACAGAGCTGTGATCAAATTTGGGGTTGATTTTTCGAAAAAGCATCAGCCCAGTAAAAACTCACAGAACTACAATGCACGACACAAGACAGGGATGATACCACAGACACCACAAACATGGAACAGCATGTGTTGGTGTTAAAACTTACAGGCACGTAAACTGGTGGAGCAATCATTAACAGAGACAGAAGAAAGTGGGAAGGCTCTCTCAAGGGTGTCCATGTTACTATGTACACTGCCTGACATGCAAGAGCAGTCACGCTCAGAGCGTCCGCAATCAAAACAACATGCCAGTCTCATTCTCTTGTAGATGGACATCTTGGCTATAACCATGTGTTGGATGGGAGGAGAGGAAGAGCAGCAGGTTAATGGCAAGGTTATAGATATAACAAGGCAGCTGGAAGGTAATTTAAGGGATTTAATACAGGCCTTAGTTAATGTTAACAGTCTTGACCCAGGAAAAAAAAATGCAATGAGATTATTGATAACACTTTGGCTGTACATTAAAAGTAGGGCAAAAGATTAATTGCTCTTTATTTCTGCTCAGTCTTAGAGGGTGACCGCAGTCATGGGGAAAAATTACTGTTTACAGTCAAGTGTTCGGATCACAATAGAACACAGTAAAAGCACAGAATAATAGGAATATGCTTTTCCCTTGGCACAATTAATACCATTGGATTAAAATGAAAGCAAAAGTCACTAGTCCATTAGGTATTTTAGCCTATCCTGTTTCCTGTAAAAATCAGAGATTTCTTCATATATAAATATATGTATGTATGTATACACACACAGAAACACACATACAAATGCTTTCTTACATACACACACTCATACACACATATGCATTATACATACACACATATATATAAATATATTTATTCTTAAATGTATTATAATAATTTTTTGGTATTAAACTGTGCCAAGAACCACCTTAACTGCAATTAATTATACATTATTAAAGAGTTACAAGATATTAATAAAATTCTCCAAAAAAGTTAATTTTGCTTACATTTTATCTTCAGGAATTCAAATTAACTCTTGACAGAATACCAAAATTTGCCCATATAGGAGACAAAACTAAAAATGGTAAATATGCTCAACATTAAGTTCAGTTCACAAATAAGGCATCACCAAAAGCACACAGAGCATTGGTCCACTGAAACATGCTGAGCCAATCATTGGCATGGCTTCTGCTTTGGATTCAAAAGTCAATCAAGAACAAAATAACTGAATTTAGAATTAGGTGTTAGTTCCAAAACAAGTGCCAGGTCAGACAGAACATCTTTATCTTTCAGTCATCTGAATGTCCTTGTTATGTATTTCTAGAAATATAGAGCATCCTATTTTATAAATTCATGTATAATTACCATCCTGGAATCTTACATGTTATCAGAATCAGGCATGTTTACGTCTCAAGGAATCCAAAGGCCATTTAGATTGTTTCACATGCTGCACTGAACCAACTTTTGGTAATGGTTTAGATTGAACTGACTCAATTATACTAAAAACAAAACAACACTGACAGGCAAAAACAGAACCTTAAAAGCAAATGCAGAAAAAAGGTAATGTTTCTCTGGCCTGTATCTTCAGTTTAGGATGTCTTTTTTGCTTTATGGTAATGACATTAAATTTAAAAGAATTTTTTTTTCCAATTTCTTAATCCCACAGTCACCAGGAAAGAGGGATTGAAATCACTCAGATGGGTCAAGTCCTGTTCTAAGGCCTTGATGGCTTGCCATACAGTATACTTGTCAAGCAAGGGTAACATTATGATTGTGGAAAACAGGCATTGAGGGAGATGAATGAGTGATCTCTTCAGCAGCGACCCCATTCCTCTAAAACTTTGCTCGCATGACAGATGCCATGTTCTTTTAGCATCCTAGTAGAGTTATCTTACAGCTGTTCAGAAATTCATCATGCAGCATCAGGCTTGTTCATTGCATAGTACATCATTCCTCAGAGCTTGGCTTTTAGTAAGAAGGTTTCCACTGCAGCTTTTGATGCATACACATTCAAACTACACAGAAAATTCAAAACAGCATTTTCCCGTGTTTTCCCTCTAACTCTTCCCAACACATTCTTTAAAGTTGAAAAGTTGGACAGTAAAAGAAAAGTGAAATAGGTTACCAAAAGTGTAACAGTCTTTCCAGTATGCCTACTTTCTTATTTTTTAAGGAAATTAAAGAAAAATAAAGGGTATTTGTGCAACACACTGACAGTAGGTGAGGTTGAAAAAGCAGGCCCATTTTGCTGTAATTATAGCTGTTTTGAAGGACTTTTTCTAATCAAATGCTGTAGCAAAACACTGCTCAGAAATTCCCAACTGCTACGTCATTGGTTAGTAACAGTCCCTGGTTTTCATTTACTTCTGGCCATATCTTGTCAACAGTCAATAACAGGATAGGACAAATTTATGGAAATTAAAAAGAAATCATCCTTAAGGGCAAAGAAGGCTAGGAAAGAAAACTTTTTGTACCATTTTCATCAGAATTAAACCAATAAAGTTGGAAATTTAAGGCCTTCTCTTCAATAGGGGAAGGACATGATGGCGTTTCTCAAAAGCAATACCCTTCAGGGACTGTTTTTAACTATTATTGTCAGTTGTTCTGGAGATCATGCAGCATTTGAATATTTCACATCATTATCATGCAGGAAACAGGCCTGGACCTGGAAATATAAGCAGCAGAAAGGACTTGCCACAAGGATTTTAACAAGTATATAAGCAACTGCATATCAGAGCAATAACTTTTGGAAAGAAAACATGCTGTTACTCTTCATTCCTTTTATACAGTCAGTTACATTCACACCAAATACAATACTTATTTCAAATAAAACAAAACACGCATTATTAGTAGGGATGACTAGTGACAAGGTCAAAGACAGCACAGAAATGATTTTAAATGGTTCAGCCACACACATACCATTTTCTATAAAACTTCCATAAACATTAACAGAAAATGGGAATCATCAGAGAGACAGGGGGACCTTAAGAACAGCCTCTGTGTGTGTGTGTTAAATTTATCTGACACCTGTAGGACCTGCGTAAGAATCAACTTATTTCTATTCCTAGATGTGTTATAAATGTTGAATAGAATTGTAATTTGATACTGGTGAAAACAAAAGTTGGGAAATTAAGGAGACTACTTTCCTATTTTCAATTGTATAATAAATAGGGAAAAAAAAAAGAAAAGACAGATCCTTGTACTTTATATGATGACAATCACACAACATTTGTAAAACTAATCAGTAAAAATATCAGGGGAAGCTTTTGTGGACACTAAGTTAAGACTGCCTAAATAATTTACAAAACAAGGCACATATGAACTACTCATTAAGAGCAAAAGGAGAGCAAAGTTTCTTTCAATTGCTTAGAAAGTAAATAAATACTTGTAGAAACTTCCAGATGCAATTTTTCTCAGAAGGTAGTAGCCTTCCTTTTTATAAAAAGAAAGAATAGCTCCCCAGATGTCTACGCTTCTCACAAGACCTTACTTCTGATCTCAAAAAGTCAAAAAGTACAGTTAAAATGTGTAGATTGTCTGGATCTGAAGTGTTACTTAGAGTTCACGAACAGTAATGGGAAATATTTCCAGCTGCAAAAATAAGCAAAGGAAACTGCAGATTATTCTCTACCTAAAATGTCAAGGAACAGCTCCTTTATCTTTTTCTTTCTTTTTTTTTTTTTTTCTTTTTTTTTTTTCCCTATTCTTTAAAGAAAGCAGAACAAAGTATTCCTTCTTCTCTCCTGATTTTTCGCAAGGCCCGGGCTGTGCCCCCTGTGCTGGGGCTGCTCCTCAGCGCAGCCAGGGTGGAGCTCCGAGGACATCTAGCGGATCTCTCTCGGGCAGCAGCTGCTCAGGAGCAGGAGCGGGAGCCTTCCTGACCCCCCAACGGTACAAAAAGGTACAGAAAGGTCCCAAGACACTTCAGAATTGAAATGCACACTGTTATTTCAATTCGTCAAGTTCTCATGATCCAAAGTGTGAGTGAAAAATCATCAGCATTAAAGGCGACCAGGCTGGAGTGATCGCCTGCCAGCAATGCTGCTTAGCATCATGAGACTGACACACAGACAGGACTTCCCCCAGCACAGTTTCAGTTTCCTGAAAAATACAGCAGTACCTTAACCTGTTGGTGAGAATTTATTCACCTTAACACAACAGGAAAATCTATCTCTCCATTATTTAATTTTTACAAGTCAACGTCAAGACTAGCAAGGGAGCTTGCTCACTCTCTTGCAATTTTTGCCATCAATGACAACTGGTTACTTGTTTGCTCCAATTCACAAACTGCTGCTCTATGTCAAAACTGAAAAACAGCAGGAGATCTGAGTGGACATCTTGCCCTATTTTAGTAGATATAAGAATGACTCAAGTTTTGATGTAATAGCACATTTATAGACCAATTCATTTTAATTTTCAAATCTGATCATGACCTTTCCTTCATTACCTTACAGAAGACTCACAGCCAGTGCACTCTCAAAGCAAACTACTTTTCTAAACAAACTTAAGCTATTGGGGAAATGGAAAAAATCAAAGCAAAACTACATGACCTTTTTTTTTCTAGCTCTTTCACAGCATGAAGAACTCCTTCACTTATTTATTACAATTTAAATGAATTTCTTTAGTTCACAAAGGTCTCAACATAAGAACATATTTTAAATAAATACATTGCTTCAGATACATCCAGATTACTTCTAGTATTTTGCCTCAAAGTCAATAGGATTCACCATTTCACCTATAGAATTTATTTGTTTTACTGCTGGTTCTTATCACGCTGACCAGTTTCACAATCTGCTTTTTCCTGCTGCTACATCTTTTTGCTGCATCATTTTATTGGCTAAAAATAGATGTTTGAAGAAATTTTTGTTCTATCCTTGAATATTTTCTTCCACAACAGGATCTCAATCCTTCAGTATAGTTTGCAGGCTCCACAATAAAATAAATAGCAAATAATGATGATGCAGGCCACCATAATTTCAAGAAGGCCAGAGCCTTCTTTATCAAGAGCATAAATTATTCCTTCATTCTTTGCAAGATCCCACAGTGTGTATAGATGAGAGGGGGAAAATATCTCAATCCTGATTAAGACCTGAGGTGTTTCCACAAAATAAATTCAGAATATCTGGTAAAATGTTGAAGTTGCACGTTGAGGCCTCCTTTATTTAGAATAGCTGCAGCTACACAGTAAAGTTACAGCCTCAATCTGGCACAGCAACGCTGCACTGCAGCTGTGGGATCCCCCTTGCTCTTCGAAAGAACAAGCCCATATAATCCCAACGCTGCCCTATAACCAGTGCATTTCTTTGCAGCACTTGTACTTCTAAGAGCAAATTCTTTCCATGTCCCAAATGCTGTATTTACCATGAGTGTACACACAAAGTGGCTGATGAGAGCCTTCAAAGATCCTGCACGCTTTCAAGTGGTATGACCTGGATTGACATGAAGTGGTCCATAAAGCTCATATTCTAGATATAATAATACTGTAAAACTTTACAGCTAAGGCCCTGGAAAGTCAGTGTGTGTCTACTTATGTAAGTAGTGTCAAAACCAGCAAGCTCAGGAAAATAATCACTGCAGCTTGTTTCCTGTTGAAGGTATCTCTGGGTTTATACATTAAAAAATCACACTTTTAATTAATTGTCTGGCTTTCTCCCATAACACTTTTTTCTGTCATTGGGGAGAAAAAAGTTAGGTAAGGACAGTAAAAGTGCTGTGCTACTCTTTGTGTCAGCTGTGCAATGGAAAGGACAAAGTACTGAAAACCTAAACAGGGACCTGACAGATGAATTGTGTTTAACCCAGCAAAGAGTGCTATAGTGGCAATTACCCCAGCCTAACCAATATCCCTAAAAATTCATGAGATACCCCTAGAATAATTTCAAGGAAATACTATTGCCAAGATCTAATTTTCATTTAGGGATAAAAATAAGCTTGTAGAAAAAAAGGGCAAATAGGTGGAAGAAGGGAAAACTGCTGTATTTTCTTCGTCACCCTAATCTCCATTGGTGGGAACAATGAGAAACTTGTGGGTATGACGTCACTGCTACATGCAACATAAATAAAGAAAAGAACCAAAATACTGAACAAAAATACTCTCTGCTAGAGAAAGACAGGTTGGACCGCACTCTGGGCTACAGGGAACCCATTTTTACTCACAATAGATCACTATCAGTGTGCAGTTAAAATATAGTAGGGGCCGTGTTCCAAGGCAGCAAGAGGAAAAATAAATCAAAAGTTTGTCAATTGTCATAGATTACAAGAAATTCCTTCAAACACATCAATGTACACATGATTTGTCCCCTCTGGGGTTCAACCCCCACCGTTCACAGCAAGCACTGTCACTGGAAAAAATATATAGAGAATTAGACCATAGCTGTTGTACAAAATGAAAGAAACAGGAGGAACAGGTCATCCAGTTTAGAGATTTCATCCCAACGTAGCAGCATTTTATACAAATATATACATATATTTGGCCTCTTGCTGCAAAAACTACAGTTAAGTGGAATAGGAAAGAGATTGAAAACATTAAAAAAAATTAACATTCTGTGAATAAAATTTCCACACAAGTATTTCTTTGGACAATATGCCATCAGCATTTATGTGTTATTCAGGGAGTGGGATGGGTAAGGAGAAAGGGATGGCAAAGAAACTGCGAAAGGAAAGCAGGATTACATGAATTATCCTTGGCCTTGTAGAAATGTACTGATCTGCCCTGAATTATTAATATTAGGCCTAACGAGTTTGGACAAATGGCTATGTAGGTCAGACTCACGTTTAGACCCCAACAATACCCCAAGCTAATATTCAGAAAGTGTCTAAACTGAAGTGCAACCTCAGATGCATTATTCAAGAATGTGAATTAAGTATTATGGGAAACTGCATGAATTAGAGCCACCATAATTAAGTTTTCCATTTCTTTCACATCTAATTCACCTGAATGTGTCAATATTTTTATATACAACCTTTCCTTTCATCTTACATATTTTCCACATTTAGCTGCCTCTAATTACCATGCTACTCACTCATTAAAGCATGTATTTGTCATATAGAACTATATAGATGCATGTGCATGCAGTGTCAAAAATCAAATTGGCCTAGTGATGTATTACATGTTGACATAATAGTTGATAGTTTTCTAACCCAACAGGGAGAAAGTTTTCTCAATTTATGCTTTGCTTTGGTTAGAATTGCATTTTTAAGACCAATGATTTGCATCATTTGCACATGGATAACATATCTAAGTCTTTTCAAAAGTGATTAGTGATTTGAAAGCTAAAACATTTTATGAGAATAACATTCTGCACTAAAGACTTACCTTAAAAACAAACCCAAACACAAAAAGCAGGTCCCATAAAAGGGATTTCAAAATTGCCAACAAAACTTGAGAAACAAAAATCACTAATTACTATTGAAATTTTTCATTTCATTAATTTTTCTGACAGCTCTTTAAAAGAAAAGCAATTGCCTTATTTATAATACTTGTGAGCATGCTCCTCATTGAAAGCTCTTCTCAGCTCTTCCACAGGCTGCCCACTGTTGTGGTATCTGTGACCCCTTGTGTGTCTAAGAAACAGCAGGAGAGAGGGCAGACTGAGGAGCGGGGAGACAATGAAAGGGAAATTTAAGATGTCATTCTCACTGATCATTATTCTTCACCTGACTCAGAGGATTCCCTCCTTAGTGCTCAGTGCTCACTGCACCAGCTCTGAGAGCCACCTCCTCCTTCTGCCTCCCTAACTCCGTTTGTTCATCTGCCCAACAAACTTTCATTTATTGCACTCATATGTGTGACCATGCCATTTGTAACCCTTCCAACTGCTACTTACACAAATTGTTACTCTTGCCTCTCCAAGGCTTTGCTGCTGCTAATATCCATTGTGTTGGCTGGGTCATACCCCGTTTCCTCCCAAGTTTCAAAGTACTGAGAAGGTTACCTTTATTCTCATTACTGTATAAAAATAAAGGGCTCTTAACCTTTATAATGCGAGTTCCTGATTCCTATCTTCTATGCAATGTGTAGGTCTCATGTTAAACTGAGAGATCTTTGGGATTTATTAAATTTTTAAGCGGGACATGTTTAAAAAAGCATACACCATGTGAAGGAGGAGTACAGAAGAAAATAGAAATAAAATAGTTTTTTTTGTTTTGTTTTTTTTTTCCTGACAGAACCAGATAAAATTAAGCAGGTAACATATTTCTCTTTAACTGTTGAGTAATTTTGAAAAAAGATTTCATGAGAGTCACAGGCACCCTGAGGCATCTGTAACTGGCTTTACCAGAACTTACTCAGCAGACTCATTGGCTTTGGCAGCAGTTCAAAGGTCACATTCTCACATGGATAAACTGTTCTTGAACAATTTTTTTCCAATATGTTAGGCAATGCATACATTCCTTCCACATCAGGCATGCTTTCCATGTGCTTTGCTCTCCTTGTGGCTACTGGGAAGATAAATACCATTTTCTGTCAGTTCCAGCTGCTTTCTCCCTATCATACTATTGTTCCACACTCGTGGTGTTTTGGAGGACAGGAGTTTTTTTGAAAATCTCCAGTGAAATTTTTTTTTTCTTTTGAAAATGATCTTCAAGACTTCATCCATTTCAGGTACTCCAAAAGGCAGAGAATGTTCAGCTTAGGCTTTCTTCCATCCTCTATAACAGTGCACTGATAACTGAAGCTTTACATAAGAGAGCTTTTTTTATAGCAGACTGAAGCTATAAATAAGAGAGCTTTTCCCCTTTTAAAAGTAATGGTAAAATAGGCATGATCAAGCCCTTCTGAGATCTCTCAATTTACTTAATCAATACTTTTAAACTGAACTATGTTTGTCATGGCAGAATGCCATGGAATGCACATAAATATTTACATATTCAATGAGAAATTGATTCCTAAATAATTCTGCTATTGGTATTACAAATATGCATGGGTCAAGCACATCTTTGGTCAAAGTGTGGTTGTGATAGCTCCTGAAAAAGGTCCTTTCAAAGCATATATGGGTAAAATGCTGATTGCTACATATTTATAGAAATTCAGATGCAAAGTCTCATCTCCATTCAAACACTCATTTCTTCATTAAAAACTGTCCCAACAGTTTAAGAACCTAACTAAACTTAATATTAGCATTACAGCTAAAAGCATATATGTAAGAGATGCTAATATTTCATTTCCTCCAGACAACCCTTTCCTCCACTAAAACTGCTCATTTATTTAAAAAGAAAAAAAATTTCAATAGCGATATGATAAAATATAATTCCCTAGTTTCTTCTCTTGCACAATCTGCATGTTATGAATGAGAGAAAAACTTCACTGTTGGCTAATTCTTAACTCAGAAATTTCCACAGTTAAATTTAGCTTGACTTAGTTCTTCAGTTTTTGTTAGCATTGGTCCTTAATTTACTTTTTAACGAAGACACAGGTGTGAGTGGTGTGAAATGTAACAAAAACATATGGACTTCAGAAACTCAAATAGCACTTACTACGCTGCTGTGCATTTATTTCTTAGCCTTTCTGTACCACTGTGTAAAACATGTAAATGCATGTACAGGTATTCTTCAGGGCTGAACAGTTCATGAAAAGGAGAGGAAGGGAGGGATAGAAATATTACTTACGCCGTTTGCAGCCACATTTTTTTATCCTTTTGGGATCTGTGATGTCATCATGACAGGCCTTGCAGTAAAAATATGCCCTGGAGAGACAGAATGGAAAAACTGACACATTTCTTAATCCTTATAAATGAAATTAGTCCTATATTTCATCTTATTGCAGTGACCAATTAAAGAAACACACCAATGCTAATTTACTTTTATCTTTGCAAAGGTTTGGACATTGAAAGTAGGAAATATTTGCTGCAAGACCATTAATTTCAACAATAAGCTCCAAATCAGTATTTCCTTTAATACACTTTTATTTGAAAAGTAATTGGAAGAATGTATGATAACTATGCCACAGTGTATTAGTTTATTTGTTGTTCATCTTAGAAAAAAGAGCATCTAATGAACTGAATCACAAAAAAGGACTTTTTGTTTTCATCAGCTACCAGGGTGGTTTTTTTAAAAGACTGTCTAGCACCCTGTGCCAATTTTTCAGCTTGGACATTTGATCATTACTGTATGATCAACACTGTACGTTGATCTTAAATAGGGGTAGAAACAATGACCCTGGGAACTATTGGCTTGTCAGCCTCACCTCTGTGCCTGAAAGATCATGTAAAAATCCTCCAAGAGGCTGTGCTGAGGGACATGGAGGACAGGGAGGTCATTCAAGAGAGGGAGCACAGCTTCACCAAGGAAAATCCTGCCTGACCAACCAGTTATGATGGAATGACCACATCAGCAGATAGGGAAGTACGACAGATGTCATTTGTCCAGACTTCTGTAAAGCCTTTGACATGGTCCCCCTCAACATCCTTCTCTCCAAACTGGAGTGATGGATTCCACGGGTGGATTAGGAAGTGGTTGAATGGCCACATTCAGTGGGTAGTGATCAAGGGCTCACAGTCCCACCAGGCACTAGTTACAACTGATGTCTCTCTAGGATCTGTACTGGGACCAGTGTTATTTAATACCTTCATTAATGACACAGACAGAGGCATCAAGTGCACCCTCAGCAAATTTTCAGATGAAACCCATACATTTTGCTGACAGTATGAGAACATTAGATTGCTACAACAATTAGGAGGCCACTGAAACAAATCTACAGTCCAAAATATAAAAAAACACAAAACCAAACCAATATTTATTTACAGCCTCTGATTAAACACAGCCTTTGCCCCTGCAGCCAGGATGATTATTTCTTCTACTATTTCTTCTAGATTAATTATAGCATGGCCACTGCAAGTGGAACTATACTGGTAGTTAAGTGACCCATCATGAGAAAGATATCAGGTCTAGCATAGAGGAGATGAACCACATCAACACTTCATACTGGTTCAAATACAAATTGAAATTGCAGGGAGACCTCACTGAATGCTATTAACATTTCTAAAATCAATATAACATGAAGCTACCAATGGAATATGTAAGTCCTAAACCTAGCACACTTTATTTCTCTAAGAAACTCACAGGAAGATTACTCTTTCAGGCTGTGAAATTGCCTTAGTATTTCCAAGATGCAAAATGTAAAAGGAAAACATCTTCTCTGAGCATGTATACTTTGCTGCAGAAAGTTTCTGGTCTTCAAGATATTCACATTCCACCAAAAAGAAAATCAACTACTTCCAAGGAAATGAGAAGAAAGTGTTTTTCAAACCATGAGTAAATGTCAATGTAAGCCAGGAAGAGAAAACTGCCTCAAATTTTTAAAATTTCTCTTCAGTCCAGCTGTAAAGCCCCTTTATTAAACAAGAATCAACTACCACAAATAGTCCATCACAAAAACTTCACAACATGAACTGGATACTGGTCATTGCTAGAAATCATGTTTCTGAAGTTCACTGCAGCACAATTGTCCTAAAGGGTACCTTCAATCCCATGTCCAAAGTAAAGAACAAATACCTGAAGTTATTGCTGTAATAAAATTATTCTAGATAATTGGGATAAATTAAGTGGATTTGAAGAATGTGGATTTCTGGCACTCACACTAACATGTAAATGAACAAGGAATAATGAAGATGCAATTCAGGTAGTTTGTATTATATTTAAACAGTTAACATTGTATGTGAAGCTATTTACCTAGGCATAACTGTTTGTAGGTGTAATTGCTTCTTATGGGAAACTATTCTTCTGAAAATGCAAAAATTATTCTAACAGAAAGAGTAATTGAACATTGTAGGTTATATCTCATTGTGGGATATATAAATATGAATGACTTTAGCTTAAGGGGGTTGAAATGTCTTCATTAACAAAGCCAGAATAATTTAATTTGCATTTCAGGTATAAAACATGTTTAATTATGCTTTATTGTAAAATCATTTTTCCCTCCAAAAGATCTCAATTTTAGAACATATTTCTGAGTCTGATTGATAGCTCAAAGGGTGAAATTAACACTTTTCATAATTGGCTTTGTTAGTAGAAACACATCTGATAACCATTTGCTTTGCACAGAGCAGCCAAGAATCGTGGCAAGGGAGGCAGAGTATTTCTAAACATAGCCTTCTGCCAAAAGCCAGACTGAACTGGAAATCCTGTTTCATGTTCACTATCAAATAAAACGTGGCAGATGAATGATGTGAAAAATTTGTCTAAACGCCTTTATAACAGTTAACTTCTCCCTAATCTTAGCAGTTAAAATATTATGCCATTTCACTTAGTCTGAGAAAAAGTTCATTGCAGAGTGTAAAATGCCTTATAAAAGAAAGAAAACTAGCAGCTCAGTAAAGCAATGTGCAGACAGTTCTGCATGTTCAAGTGGAGGAAAGCAGCAGAGAGGAAAGGAACAGAATGCTGCAAGGCAGAGTCCCTGAGGCAGTGCAGGATGCACAGGCTCCAGAGATGGTGCTGGAGATGTGACAGGACAGGAGCACTGCTGCCCTGTTCTGTACATTTCACCTAGCCAAAATCTACCTCAGCTCTTCCAAGAAAAGTAGAAGTCAAGTTCTCCAATTTCACTGTTTTGGTGTTTTGACTTTCTTTATATATGCAGGGCAAGTAGGCATTGTTAGGTATTATTTCACTGTATTTAATCCTAAAAGGTTGGAAGTTAATGAAGAGTATCATTTGAATATCATTTTAAGTATAGGATTTAGTTAAAATACCAAACTCATGGAGAACAGCAGTAAAAATCTGATTGCATGACTCATAACAAAGATACAAATAATGAGGAAAAACTCAGTTGCAAATATTAATTTTTTTCTTTTTTAATTATAGAGACACTGAATATTTTTCTTTGAAAAATTATTTTATCACATTGCTCTTTTGTTCCTTCCAAGCATACTATAATCCCAACAAACAAGATTACACACATTTGGTCCTCAACACAATATGATAAAACTCCTTTTCCTTCACCCCAAATCTAGCACACCCAGGTACATTGAGCCTGTGAAGTTGGCTGCAATGGATATAATGCACTTTTGTAGTTTGATTTATTATTATGAGGCTGCGGAGTTTGCAGCTCCATTAAAGGAAAATGACAAGAACATAAATATTATTTTGCTAATGCAATTACAGAATAAACACAGCAGCTAACTCGCATCAAGAATTTGCTAAAGTCTGTGTAGATAAGAACTCCTCTAAACCAGAATCTAACAGAAGTGTCATCCTTGTCCTCCTCTCTCATAGTAATTCCTCTGAGACACAATAAGTATAGAGAAAACAAATGAAAATATTTCACATTTTCTAGGAGGACTCAAAACCCAGTCTCTTTATTTCTTTTCATATCTGCTGCAAATTTCAGTTCCTTGGTACTTAGGACAATAGTTAGGAGAACTACATGCACATAGGTGGTTCAGGAGTAACAACTCAATCCCCTCTCCGAATTTTTAAAAAGATGATAATGAAAATTAGGTGAAGAATTTACATGTAAAGAAAAAATCTGAAATTAAATATGTTTGTTTCTATTCAAAGATAAAAACATTTTAATTACCTTTTTACTTCTTTGGCATCACTTGCAATGAAGAATCCTAAGGTACCTTCTTGAATCTTGACGTGGTTTCCAGGATTGATTAATATACTGCTCAGTGAAACAAGAACAAAACCAACAAAACAGTAAGTTTATATTAATTTTAGCTGAATCTTCCAAATTAGCTTTATTTGATTCTGTTATAGGGGACCCACTATTTAGGAAAGGCCACAAGGAAATTTTAAGCCCTTCTTCCTTGATATTTCCAATCAAATAAGAGTTTCACATGCGTTTTACAAAAACTTTAGTTTGAGACAGTCAAATGCCTCTGCCTATAACCACATAATCTAAGTGCTTACATCTGTTTTCTTATCTCTTTGCTTTAATTATAGACTACACAAAGTCCTCTCAGAAATGTGAAGTGTGAAGCTGAGCATTGCTGTTTGCTTGCTGTCTCATGCAAAGTGGTGACAAATTCACAATATGGTGAAAAGGAAAAAACCTTCAGCCACTGCTCAATAACAACAAAAATATCACTTATGAAACTAAATCCTTGGATGCAAATTTTTGCCAATTTCTAGTGAAATAGAAAGTTAATGGGACCCCTATCTGGACATATAATGTTATTGTTTAAAATAATAAATACACACATACACTCAAGGGGAATGGTACAAGACAACCAGTCACGACAGCTGAAAAAACATAAAATGAATAGAAAATTTTTAAAACACTGCTATGCAGCCATGAAAGAACAAAAATAACCCAACCACCATGGCAGAAGAGCCTCAGCTAACTTTGACAAAGGAACTAGTATCAACAAGTGAGGTACTCCATGTCTATGAAATATCTTTATTTTCATAATAATTTAAATCTAGACTTTAGGAAAGGTGTTTTGCAAAGCACCAAGCTAAATGTGAATATACAGATAAATATAAATATATTCTCCAGTAATTTTTATACATGTTAAATATATCTAAGCTTTTGGCTCTCTAAAATTTAATATAGCTTTTCAGAAGTTTTCTCTTCATCTTTTATTAAAGTTCAGCTTTTCTAACTCAAAATGTAGTAGTGGTATGCATATGCAATATAGAGTAAATAAAGACTACCAGGAATTGAAACACTTGTCCATCTAGCAAAAATTGATTTTATGGAAGTACATATATACAAAAATAAAGCACAATGCTGAACAGACATACATTACTAAAATTTGAAGGTTCATGCCATTGATAGGAGGGGAAATGGATCTCATTACATCTCTTTTTTAATATGTTAAGTACTCTCTACACATTAGGAATGAATTAGTATGACAACATAATATATCTGAAAGATTAATAATGTGCACATTTTTTTGTGTAATTCCACATGCCCACAACACCCTATGACAAGAATATGCAGGCCACAAAATAAAGTGCTCATGAGTTCAGAAGTAAAAGGTTGGTCATGAAGTCATATTTCAGCCCCCTTTATGTAGACCTTATGATACAGTTCTTAATTTAATACCCACAAACTTCTTCCTTCTCACAATCTGAAACTTCACTCAAGTGGTGTTTTACTGCCATTACTTCAGGCATGGCTTCCTGTAATTTATCTCTCTTGAAAATCAGCATCATATTTTTCTCATGTGTTAGTCTGCAATGTTCATCACTACAGCATGCAAAAGATTCATAAACAATTTCTTTGACAGAAAGAATGAAGATGTTGTATTACCCCATTTTACAGAGGAGAGATTAAGTAACTATGAGATTTAGTATTTATTAATTTGGGATGCCTACAGGCCAAATTTTTCTAAGTGTTTAGCATTGCATAGCTCATATAGACTTTCTAGGAACTTTTGCTGTGAGAATGCTCAGCATTTCCAAAAGCCCAGCCTCTGATTCGGAAAATAATTAATATACTTAATCAGAGATCAGCTGCAGAAAGTTAGGTCTAAATTATCTCCTGCTCACACAGACAGCCTGTGTCAGAGGCTGGAACAGAAACCAAATCTCAAAGAAAGCATCTACCCAGATATCCTTCCCTTTCCTTCATTCACAGTTTCAAGCTTAGCAACAAATAAAAAGGAGAGGAGAACTACAGGAATTGGAAGGTATCACCACAGAAAGCAGGTTCATTTCCACAGCACACTTTGCTAATATTTGCAAAAAATGAAAAGTGATGGTATAAGGAACACCTGTATTACACACACAGATAAATGGGATGAAATAAAGTTACACAGCTAAATTAGTATCATCCACCACCAACTAGTATCATCTCTTGTCATATCTAGCATTTCTTTGTTAGCGAATTGGGCCTAATGGCTGCAGTTGCAATGAAAACTTCCACCTAATGCAGGTTTAAAATGCAATTTCACAGGTTTAAGATGGAATAAAACAGATAAAGGAAAAAAAACAAAAAGAAACAACCACATAAGAATTTCTTCATGTGAAACCAGTTACTCAGGTCAAAAATAGGCTGGCAAATTTAGCTTTCCTGCACAAGCTTTTGTCACCTGAACACACAAAGTACTTCCTAGCACTTGCAGAGTGCTGTACTGGCCATCTTAATCTCCGCCTTTCCTCCTCCCTGCCTGCTAGTACGTAGTAACCTGCCATTACACTGAGAATTTAGCTGCTAAACTAAATAATCTTCTGTAGAGGCTAATCTCATGTATTTATTATACTGCTCCTTATAAAAGAAGTAAGGTCTTGTAATTTGGGTTGGCTGTTTTTCTTAGGTACAAATGGGTACTGCTCTATCTGAAAAATAATTTTTATTTCCTTACTTGATTCTTAAGTCACATAAGTGTTATATCTTTTCAGTGTAAAAAGATGAACACATTTATTTTCATGGACCCAGGCTGGTTTTTTTTCCCCCAATACAATTCTTGGATATGGATAAACCATACCCAAGAGGAAAAAAAAATCCTACCTAAACCTCAACAACCCAAACTCCACAAACTGAAGTAACCACTAGATCTATAAATGTTCACTTCTCATAATGACACTTAAAATTTGATGAAGTAATAAACAAATGAAGCAGTTCTTTGGAGATGCATGGAACATAGTCTTAAATTGGAAGTAACTGGCTTCATTTAGGATGCAATGTATTGTGAGCATGATTTTGTATCTCAGGGTTTTCTGAGACATTAAATCAATTCACATGGGTCAGTGTACAGACTTTATTTTTGTCAGATTTTATACTTCATTCACATATACCTCCTTTCACAAATACAATGTATCTATAACTACAAAATATAGATGTGATCACAGTTAATGCTTCTGTTGGAAATGAAAATTAATTTGCCCCATCCCTGCTACTGGCTAAGAATTACAGAAAAAGCTCATAAAGCTTTGGGCTTATATACACACCAGAGCAAAATCATGAGCAATTTCTACTGAGCTGTATGGATACATTAAAAGTTGCTTATGAAACCTGCAACTCAATTATTTCTTATGACACCTGTAGTGTCCTTAACTGAAGTTATGCTTTGATAAGCACTCACTCTAATATTTACAGCAAGGGAAACGTTTTGAATTAAAACAGAATATAGGGAACAAACAACACAGAGAAAAACAAAACAGTCTTCTGAGTATTCCACGGAAAATACATCCATCAGTTATTTAGAGATGCATTTTTTTTTCAATATGAAAATATGCATATTTATCCTCATAGTTGAGAATATAAGTACATGGTAAACTAAATAGGAGTTTTAGGAGAGACAGCTTCAGCTAATGTCTCATTTATATATATACAAGGCTACAAACAAAAAGGTGAAAAACTACAAACTCAAAAGGTTTAATAGCAATACATATAGCTAATCCATATGCATTTTGTGCCACACATCAGAAAAAATATTAATGAAAATGACACTGATTTTTTCCAAATACATTTTTTTAACATAAAGTACAACTGGATTTTTTTCTCTCCTAAATCAGCTCATGAAACCAAGCAAGAAAGGCCAAGAACTTTAGAATCTTGTAAGATCTTGTTCAAAATTTGTAATTCTATAACATTTCTAGTTTAGGTTATCACACAGAGTAGTCAAGTAATAGCAAGCTTAAAACCATGTAGTCATCATTTCTTTAATGACTGCAATTCCAGAAATACATCCCTCAGGACAAAACCCTTCGTGACAGGGCTCACATGATTGCTTGCTCCTTCACACATGAATGTTTAGGACACATGGCAATTAAAGCCATGTAAATTAAACATGATTTAATGTGTTCAATGGGAATTTAATGTACTTCACCATCATAAACTTAGGAGAAGTCGGTTCCATTACTTTTTGATAATATTACAATTAGGAAGCCACCTGTGGAATAGAATATGCACTGTGGAAATCTGTGTTTTACACTTATCTGCAAAAGTCACCCTGTTTGTTATTAAAGATTCACTTGGTGACTAGATGCAGGGTCATGAACCTAAGAGCAATGAAAATGTCCCACACTGAAAATGTGGATATCACCTTTGAATTCAGTTGGACTCTTAGGAATCACAGAATGGTTTATGTTCAAAGAGATCCCCAAAAATCACCTAATTACAACTCCCATGTCATGGTAACTAGAACAGATTTCACTAGAACAGATTGTTCAAAGCCCCATCCAATTTTACACTCAACACTTAAAACACAGGAAAGAATCATTAATATTATCTACACAGCTGAAAATGTGTTCCCAGACTGACAGAAATATTAGCAGGTGAAAAACAAATGGAAATATACACAGTCTCAAAAAAAACCCCAAAACTCAAACAAGGTCACAGAAATTCTAGACAAATGTTTATGGTTTTCTTTACATTCAATGAAAATTTCAGATTGGACATGATGACTTTTTCATATGACAGGGGAGAACAGACATCTGTTCATGTTTCTCACTGTGTGTTAATTGTGCCCAACTTACTTATTGAATTATATCTTTCTGATATTTTAAGTATACATGCTACCTTCAATAAAATACAGATACATGAAAATATCAGTTCATCCATCTTTATCCATCTGAAACTACTCCAGAACACGAGTGCTGCTCAATACCATTTTTGGTAGTGCATGGATGATTGACTCCAAAAGACACCAATATTCTGACCTAGCTGAAGCATACCATATTATATCTTCCTTTAAAGCACTAAAAGTAAGCTAAGGTTTCCTTTACTAATTGTGTATCTTCTATGGTTTTTTTAACGCAAAGGTAATTGATGGAGAGCCTAATAATTGGAGACTCAAACTGTAAGACAATTTGTGAACTGACATTTGAGGTGAGACTAATTCCTCCAGCTATTTACTTTTTACTCATTTCTGCTGCTAGGTCCTGCTTTCAAATATCACACATATTTCACTCAAGTTATGTTTCTTGGTCTAAAACACTCCTACGAAGTTATGGAAAGCTGATAGCTTTTCAAAATACAAAAATTATTTAAAACATTACTTCTAATAATTTATCAGCATACAAAAGATTTCAGTAGGAGATGAAAAATGTTTCCTGTAGCTTTCGACTATTCAGCCATCTTTTAGGTGAACTCCATGGAATAAACAACCAGTCTGTGTCAGAGTCTGATCCATCACTATGCAGAATGTATTTACTGGCAGGCCACTTGCTAAGTGGCACAGCTCCACAATTTGCTTTGCGCAGCTTGAAACTGAGGAGGCTTCCACTACTGCTGAATTGTGAATGGATGGAACTTTGAACTCTTGATCTCGACACAGTAGTACAGTAGCTGACACTCAGATCTGTCATCTGCATAACTGTCAGCCTTCTCTGAGAAGAACAAAAGAGGGACCTTAATAATATGGAACAGTACGGTGAAAATCTTTAAACTGAGCTGACAAAGGCACGTGGAGATGCCTAGCAAGTACAGCACAGCAAATGTGCAAAGGGTAATGACATTTTAGCAGCACTTCATGAGGACTACAAACTGAAAGCACAGATAAGGTCAACCAATAGAGACATGGAGCAGGAGAGGCCTTTTAAGGATTTTCCTTATCCATGCCTCTGTTATGTACTAGTCATTCCTGTTTGGTCTTACTTTCAACTTTACATTTTAGACAGCACTAAAGGTGGGATTCATCTCATCTACTTTAGGATCGAATTCTAATGCATTCAAGAACTGTCTCTCTCTTCCCTTGCAATTATGGACTAAATTTGGACAACTAACAGGAGATTAGACACTTAACAATTTGATTGACAAAGTCAGGTGTGATGAAATCCATTATCAGAGACCAACTGAACAGTTCATCCCTGCATCAAGGAAACCTGTCTGATTTAGTAACCCTACTTCTTTTTGTTTGTTTGTTTGCTTTCAGCTGTATGGCTCCCTGTGTGACTGCCATCACCCTACTCTAAAGAAAGACAAATTGTTGAAATTAATGAAACACAAACACCAAAATTTTGACTAAACGTATGGCAAAAGCTGTAACAATCCTGTTTTAAATCTTGTGGTAGATGTACTGTACCATTCCCCATGCAACTCAAACAGTAGCAATATTATCTAGTAATCAGGAAGATATAATATTTTTAAGTACTATAAATACATTATCTAAAACAAAATCATGTGCTATCATTTACTATAGCTACTATACTTTTAGACAAAAACAGCTATTATTATTGATTGTTTCACACTATGCCCAGATTAAAAGTACCACTATTAGCATAATGGCCTTTTAAAACACACCACGCCATTCATCCAACTACAGAAGTAGTTGGAAATATTTCTTTTCAGGGTATGTTTTGAAGTGCAGTGTGAGTGTAAATGCACAAATTCCATAGTGGGAGTTGTGCACATACCAGTTCTCACACTAACTGTAACTCATGAATATTGCTTCTTTTTTCTGGGCTCTATCACTGACATGAATTCATAATGCTCTATACAGCAAAATCTAGTAAGACACTGAAAAGAATACAAGGCAAAAGACACAGTGCGCATTACATGCTACAGTACATTAAAGCTTAATTACTACAAGCATATAAAAGGTTGCTCCCAGGACTTAAGTTTTTTACAACAGCACCTAAGTCATGGTCTACAGGATGTGCATGAGGTATTTTATTTGGGCATACTCCAAACTAGTTCAATAGTGATGGTGAACTCAATACACTTGAAAACAATTAAATTATTCCTTCTGGTTCCAGAAGTGGTTCATTATCAGTACAATGAGGCAGAACAATAAACTTTATTCTGGGAGCAAGCAACTTCACCTGGTACAACACCTCTTCATATTGCTCATCATGCCAGCATTAACATGCCTTCACCACAAGATAAGATATACTTAAAAGCAAGAAGCAAAGTAGAGGTGCAACAGCTGCAGATCCTTGGAGATGCTAAGTGTTGCAGTAACTTCTCTGCAGTTGGATCATATCAATAATCCCAAACTGACAGGAAGCCACCTCTCTTATCACACATCTACTCAGAAACTATAGGAAGGTAAGACTAAAACTTAAATACACATAACACATACAACATACACAACAGAACAGACACAGAAAATAGAGTTTGAAGAGTACAATGAAGACGGAAATTGAAATGTCTGGACAATGACAGCAGGTCTCCAAAGACCATCACTGACAGTCAGACAGACTGCTATAAGCAATTAGGAAAAAAAAAAAAAGCTGTTGGGGGAAGAGAGATGAGGAGAGACAAGGATATGAAAGAGCATGCCTTATCTACTTCCAAACCAATAGCAGCATGATAGAATGTAGACTAGAGAGGGACTCACAGCATGGTACACCAAAGAAAATGCAAAACATGCCATCTCAAAAAAAAAAAAACTACAAAGCTGAGAAAAAAAATACATTCAGTAACATCTTAATAAATGAGTTAATAAATGTCATTAAAATGAATGTGACATATAATAAACTATCCATGGCACTTTCACTGGAACAGTACAAAAAATTAAATGAGTACTGTATTATGAGTAACTGGACTCAAAACAGGACCAGAAATGCAAAGAATCAGGTATTTGGTTGCTGTTAATGGAGAATGAGACTTCAAGAGAACATGAACTACTGTATTGTAAGATGTGTTTTGAAGGAAGAGCTGGGGAAAGAAGGACATCAATGACGGTGTGAATATGAACAACCATGGCAGCACAAGGGCTGGTAAAGACGAAATATACATCGTCATGATACAGTCAAAATGAGGACAGGAGATATTAACAGTGAAATCTGCTTTTCAAATGCAACAATCTGATACACCAATGACTCCACAAAGGGGAAAAAAAGCCTAAAAAATGAATCCTGTTATATTTTGTACTTCCTGCAAAGAAGTTAGTGCGTGAGTCACAAGAAACACTGGAGAGACAAAATGCGGTTCTCTCTCTCCTCTTTGAGATTGGGGGCTCATATATAAATATATACACAGAGATATATATACACACACATAGATAGATGAATATGTATGAATATATATGTGTGTGTATATACAGAGAAAGATAGACAAAGATGTTATCTTCCTGTGTTCTTGGCAAGGAATTAGTCCTGAAGTTAGAAGGAGTGAAGGTAGGATTGAGGTTGGAAGGAAAGGTAACGAAGAGGGCATACCGCTTTCGGCTTCTGCAAACGACAAGAAAAAAATTGCAAATCAAACACTTGGATAAGAAATCAACTGACACCAAAGCAAAAGCAAAAAAACCCTTTATTTAAACGTCTTCAAGGCTTAAAGGTTTTTCTGCTGAGAATGAGAACAAATATATGGATAGACAAAGAGAAAATTTTACAAGTGGAGTATAAATGGGGAGCAGGACGGAAGAATCCTGGTTAGGCTTTCCTTCTTGCTTAGTTATGTAGGATAAAAATACAGGGGGGAAAGGAAGGCAGAAATCTCTCTAAAAGGGATTTCAGATGAGGGGTTTGAAAATCTGAATTTTGAGCTGTTATTTTTTGCTATATATTCAACATTGGGATATTTTCAGGTTCATGTTCTCTATGTTTCCTTTGCATTTTTCTACAAAAAAAGAAAAACCTCTCCAAATAAGCTAATAACACTTTTTAAGTGATAGTATTTGGCTTGCATCAGGGAGACAAAAAATAATTTAAGTGCTTCCTGTTCTTAATCATGGGTTATAACATTCCCAGAAAGCAATTAGAGATGAAGGAATGGTGACTGATATTGTGAGCTGGAGTTACTAGAGTGCAGATTTTAGTGGCTAGTCAGAAACTCTAAATTGAATTCTGTAAAGTCAGAGATTTCTTTGATAGCTGAGAAATAATTTAAATGTTATTAAATATATAAAGGCAAAGGTTAAGAAATCTAATCATAAGGTTTTTAATGAATCTTTAAGATACCTTAATGAGAAGCAGTTGTGTAAAACGATAAACGTACTCTAGATACTCTATCCATGATATGAAAACTAATATACATTTATCATATTTATAACTATATTAATTGTACTTAGGCTTGAATATCAGCTTTTAAGCAATTGTGTAAAATCATAATTGTTATTAATTACCTACCTAAACTGACAAAACTTATCAAGGTGTGCTTTCTGTTTTGTGTAGCTTTATTAGGATTCAGGAAAAATGAAGAAAAAACCATCTGCAGGCAGGAAGCTCAACTGCCACTAACATGTACAGCAATATTAACTTGGATAGAGTTCTGATAATTTTTAATTACTATTGATTTCAAATTCCCTACAGTAAACAGAATTAGAGTATTAGATCTTAACGAAAGGGTGCCATCTACATAATGTTTTAAATTTTTAACTATATTTAACATTGTTTCTCTAAATTTTAAATTATATAAAACTTCTTCCATAACAGTTCTACAAAACATGAACGCAAAGTATAATTATAAAATAAATCAGCATGTATCTACTTTCTGTCACTCTCAAAAGACTGAAAACTTGAATATCCATATCCATATCAGTTCCCACCTTATGAAGAATTTATGGGAAGAAATTTGGATAATAGCAGAATAACATATTTCCAATGTCAGTATCAACAAACATAATTGACAAATGACAAATTTACATTGTTCAAAATGGCTTGTGCTTCTAAACTGTGTAATTCTAACTTTTATTTTAATTCTGCATCTTTTCATTTAATAAGATGCACAGAAATGCAAGTATTTTTAGGAGGTGAGAAACTGAAGTTTTGTTGCATTACCTTTGTGGTTTGACTAAAAGATCAGAAAACCACAGATAACTAGTTAACATATTTGACTTGAAGAGCACAGGAGCAAGTAGAAAAGTAATATGCTGCAGGTAGCTCTGTGACTGATCAAACAATGATTATAAAATTGCCACTGGTTAATAAAATCAGCAGATATTGCTGTGAATCAGGGTTATAAGAAAATCTGACTATCTACCGTATTTATCCTCCTCTTTCTACATACATGTTCAACAAATCCAGCTGTTAATATCTCTTTCTTAATATTGCTTCCAGCAATTTTAGGCTCTATTTTTCCCTACTATAATAATTATTGCAAGCTGTTACCTGTGTGGCTTTAAGTAAGAAATATATGATTGTATCACACTTTTTTACTTTTTCTGGGATCCTCTGCATCACCTTTTGATTAAGAACTCAATCCAACTTCCACTGAAGTTAATGCAAAGAATGATATGGAAGCCAAGAACAATCTGTTATTACTGTAAAAGACTGCAATATTAGCATTTATGTAAGTTAACAACAACTGAAGTAATGGCAATATAAAGCTGGCCAATATTTGTTAGGAGAAAAACAGAAACCAAATATTTCCTAATACTGAAGACACAAAATTTGGTAAATTGTTCAACTGCTGTTATTATTGTATTTTCCTTTTTCTAGAAAAAGATTAAATTGTTCATAGACAGAAGAATAGATTGTTTGTTTTACATTAGCCAATGCAGACTGAGGTCTTTCAATGGAAAAGTAATTTAAGAGCCCAAAGTAGCTAAATACAGCATAAAAAATCTGATAGTAAAAAAAAGGATTTCTTAATCAGCGTAATGTGATCAAAAATTATATGCAATAGTACATACACCACTTCACATTTCATTTTATAATATATGGAAGAATCCAGTAAAATCAACTATAGGGCATGGAAATGCTCATAAATGGTTGCAACACTGCTTTTTCCATATCAAATTTCTAACACAGGTTTTATAGATTTTTTTTTAATTAAGAAAAACTATCAAAGTTAATGCTAAGTATTAAACTTTCAAAACCACAGAAAATGTAGAATGAGTTCAATTGATAGAATTGGTTCTCCTGTGAGAAGGAGAATTTGTCCCCAAAAGTGCCCTTTGGCCACAAAAAGGTAATTAGTGGCCAAAAAGAAGATGAACTACTATGTATCACTTCAGGTCTACTACAGCAATACAAAATGAAATTGCAAAAGAGGAGAATCAAATTCCTCTCAGAGTTAGTATTGCCATATGTTTTTAGATGACCCTCCACATGTTTCAGGGAACATTTATAATGTTTTCGTTACATAAAAATGAATATTGTTTAAAACATTAATGGACAAGGTGATGGAAGATTGACTCCAATGTTCAATCATGTTTCTATGAACCTTTGCACAAAAACAAAAATGCAAGAAACACTTCCCATCTGTGAATCTGTACTAAGAATAATGATTTTTTTTTTCTTTTTGGTTAATGAAAATAGCCAGCCAATTGGTAATTTCAAGGCTAAATTAATCTTTTCCAGTTTCATTATGTTAGTCATGTAAATTTTGTCAGAACAGATATTTAAATTTTATTTAAATATTATGTTTACCCTATATTTGTTTATCCTGTAACATATCTAAATTGGTTCCCTCAAACTAATTTAAATGAAATTTGTATTGTGATAATACACATAGCTATAATGAATTTTGATATCACATCTGTTTTCCATTTTTCTGTTTTCAGTAGTGTATGTTGGATGTCTGATTAAAAATGATATGCTATAAACACAAAAATTGTAAGCTTTTCCGTAAGTAAAATCACTCCTGAGATGAGACACATGTACTACTGCACTTTTTACTAAACATTCTGACTTGGGTTACTTTTAGGGAGGAAGAGGGCAGAAATAAGTCCCTTTCAGGCCTATGCGAAATGCTGCAATGCGATGGCATGCTAATTACATTCTGAAATGTTTCAAGGAGTAGCTATGCTCATTCTGGAAAACAAAGCAGGCCAAATTCCTGGCAGTGCATTGGAGCACTGCCCGGGCCGGTGCCGTGGGCCGTACCTGCTCTCGCGCTTCTCCGACTTGTACTCGATGGCTATCATCAAGAGCTTCAGCTTGGCAAACACCAGCCTGCAGGGAGACAAGAGCCAGCAGTCAGTGCCTGTGCACAACCAACACCACACACGGGCAGGTGGCTGCTCCCGCTGCTTGAGTATCGCTGCAGAGATACGCTGGCCTCGTTAGGAACATTTTGGGGTGGAGAGTGCTAGGCCTGGAACCTGGGTGAAGGTTAGTCTTACATTAAACATTAGAAGGCTCTGCACTAGTAGGAGACAGACTGGTGAGTTCATCTTCAATAACATCATTCACACCTGGTCCAGATATATCCAAGGGCATAGAATATCAGGAACTACATTCACATATTCAAAATATATTGTTGGAAGAGGTTCACACAGTACACACACGTGGAGCTATAAACAGAACTTGCAGAGTGATATTAACTTCTATTTCCATCTAATTCTTCAACCTAGTGTTGACGTCAGAAGATGGAAATTCTTCAGCAATATTGAGTGTCCCATCCTCACTGTCTCTGCACACTCTTTGTTATCCAGACTGCATGGCAGCCTATTCACAAAAGAATCACATTCCTAGATTTGCATTTATGACAAATAACCTGAGGAAGCAGAACATTTCATTCAATTTCAGACTTTTAAAATGTCGTCGCCTGCATGAATTTTAAAAGTTACACTACAAGACCTGTTCTCCAAGTCTGTATATTTCACAGGTGGCTGAATACACTAAGACTACACTGATTCAATTTCCTCTTCACAAACCAATGCAATGGACATTTTGCTGTCCTTGTCCTTCGGCTCTTCTGGAAACTGAGCAGTCAATTCTTACATTAATGAGAATACCTATGCACTAAACTCATTAATTAAAGTGCTTGAGGAGACCTCCAAAATTTAGATATCTTTCTAAATCTCAACAAGCACCCTTTCTTTCTTGATTATTTTATCTCCATTCTACCAGCACAGATAAATGAATGTCAGCTTTGTGTCAAACACAGTCTCAGTTATATCTTCCTACAAACTCATATAGAAACTTGACACAGTTAAAAATGGTTTGGTGTGGAGATTTAATTTTCATTACTGTAGCTAGTGTTAACAGCACAGACTACTATTCATTCTGAATATGATACACTTTTCTGCTTGTTGTGAGATTTCCGGTTTCAGTAAATCACAAATTTTTGTGCCTACAGTAAAAAACTTTTTCCCTCAGTAAACTCAAGAGAGTTTGGCTGACACAGTAGAAGGATGGATTGAGAACCCCTTAACTTTACCAGGAAACTGAAGACTGGGCTCTGTCATAGCTACATCCTAAACAATTTATAAATGGATAATATTAGTCTAACAGTTGTCTCCCCCTCATTCTTATGCCATGTTTTTGCTCCTGTTAAAATTGGGAAAGGTGGGAAAGTTAAGAGGAGTAGAAGCATCCTCATCCTCCTTTACATAAGAGATTGTATTTTACTTCTCCATTTCCTCCTCTAGGAATGGAGCAAAGAGGAAATATGAGTGTGCAAAACTAACTTGATTACATAGACAGAGTACTTATCATACAAACCTTTTGCATACAAATCTCTCATTCACAGACTCATTCTAGGCTAAGCATTTTTCAGTGTCCAGAAACAAAGCTTGCACTATGGTTATGTACTATGTGCTTCTTTCTCATAACTGAACAGACATATCTTTTCTCTCATATATTTTACTTGTTGCAAATGGTTTGCAACCACTTCTATGGAGCTCTGAGTGCCACAGTGCTTATATGACTCCATGACATCTGTTTAAATTAATGAATAGTTTCCTTGGAACAGAACAAAAGCCAAGATGGTCATGCTGACCACCACTACTCAAAGAATGGGAATCATTAGAAAAATAACAGGATAGTATTTGTGAGCAAATTACTCAATTTAAAAAGATTGTTTATGAGTTTGTTCAAGACAAAAAACATTTATGCTTTAATTTACAATCACTTAATTACAAATCTCTCCTGTAACCAGGCATTACCACGTTTCAGATTCTTCAGTGTGATTGCTTTAATGTTTATTTTATTAGACACTATCTGATGCAGCAACATTAGGACTTAGAGTCCTCACATTAGAGTGAAAAGGTCTCATGCAAAAAACTTAGATTTCTGTTACAAGAAGGTAAATATTTCTGCATATTAAATGTATTTCTACTTACTCACAAACTGCAGGGAAGGACAAACCCACAAAGGCACTAGACAGATATTCTGTATACATTTCATTTGCAACTCCTTCCAGGTAGTATTTCTGCCACGTATCCTCCTCAATCTAAAACCAAAGAAACAGAGGCAGAGTTCTGAGTCAAAACCACAGCTTTCTTTGAAACTTACAAGCAACTGCTTAAACATGAATCAGATTTTAACACATAAGTCAGTACACTGTTACTGCAATTAACATGGCTTATTTGCAAGGGATTTGCTAGAATGCTGAAAAAACCCCTCAAAACAGAGTCCCTGTAGTCAGTAAATCAATGCAAAAATAATACACTGAAATCTTTTCAAGCACACTGAGCATGTTGTGAAATAAAGTTGTAGAGAGCGTGAGGAAAAAGTTTCCAAATTTTATCTTTTTAAAAATAGTAGAATCACAAAATGTTAAGGGTTGGAAAGGACCTTAAAGATCACCTTCCTGCCATGGGGAGGGACAGCTCTCACTAGACCAGGTTGCTTAAGGCCTTATCCAACCTGGCCTCGAACGCTGCCCAAGCTGGGGCATCCACAAACTCCCTGGGCAACCTATTCCAGTGTTTAACTACTCTCACAGTGAAGAATTTCTTCCAAATATCTAGCCTAAATTTCTCTCTAAGTTTTTACCTACTACTCCTTGTCCTATCACTACTGTTCATAACAATGAATCCCCCTCTGGCTTCTCTGCAGATCCCTTCAGATACTGGAAGGTTTCTACAAGATCTCCACACAACCCTCTCTTCTCCAGGCTGAACAGCTTCTACCCCTGGCGAGGTATAGGATATCAGGAGATGTTTCTCCACCAGAGAGTGGTTGGGCACTGGAACAGCTCCCCAGGACAGAGGTCACAGTACCAGCCTGACAGAGCTCAAGCAGTGTTTGGACAATGTTCTCAGACATATGGTGTGACTCGGGGTGTCCTGAAAAAGGTCAGGAGTCAGACTCAAAGATCCTTGTCAGTCCCTTCAAACTCAAGATATTCTGTGATTCTATGATTCTCCTGGACCAAAAAATGTAAGGTTTTCAAATTTCAGCATACCCGGAATATTCTGGCAGGACTTAATATAGTATTTTAGATAAGTTTGTATTTTTATTCCACGGGCTGGTTATTAATTTAGGATTCATCAATCTTTCTCTCATGTTGAACTAGCCAAAAGGCACTCTTTCAAACTCTTTCCAAAAAAATGCTCTAAAGAACAGGAGGACGGAAACTTGTTAAGAAACCTGGTGAAATATAAGTTACAATGATTTTTTCCTCCTTTTTTTTTTCTTTTGTTTGGGGTGTTTTTGTAGGGTATGGGGTTTTTTTATTTGCTTGGGTTTTGCCTTTTTTGTTTGATTTGTTTGTTTTGGTTTTTTGGTTGGTTTTTTGTTGTTGTTGTTTTATTCTCTCCTCCTGTTGACAGGCTGCCAAGTAATCAGTTACTTTAGTTCTGGAGATGTAAACCACTGAAAGAATAAATTGCAATATGGAGATGTTCCAAATCATATACAGCCTGACAAGTGGGCTGCAAACAATCAGGAGAAATTTCTTCCACAGAAATTGTTCCACCATTCAGAGGCCATGTGGGATGGTAAAAGGAATTTGCATTGTGTTATTCCCCACCACACACAGAGAAGCCATATCACATTTTTTTATGACCCTTTTATTTATAGGAAGCTTGCAAATGTTGCTGATCAGCAACTCTATATACAGAAGAGAGATAAAGTCCAGGCTTGGTAAAAAACTAAGACTAATGATAGCAAGGGCATGTTTGTAACTTTTGGTCTATTTTGTGGCTTTTTCTTACATTGACACCACCTGGGGTTGGAAAAAAATATACAAATACATTACATATCTCCCTTTTGACTTTCCTTCCTTGCTTTCTTTTCTTTAGGCAGATGGTTTTGATTTAGAGGAAGGAACTCCAGATCAGTCTATAGTTAAATACTCACCCTTAGTCAAGGACCAAGAAGGGACTGGAAAAAACCAAACATTCCCAAAGCAATGACCAACCTCCATTGATGCCAGTTAGTGTTACATTAAACTTCATTAAGTGATTGGAGTATTTAAGATATGATCTGTTAGAATACCACAAAATGTTGATTACAGAATTAAAAGAGTTGCTAATATTTGGGATGCTATAAAATATTATTATAAGATGATTGCAACAGTTGACTAAAGATGATCTTTCTGTTTTATCTCCACCTGAACCACGACATTTTCCCAGTGATTTCAAAGAGACAGATGGTCATCTGCCTGGCATTTTTTTGTGAGGAAAAATACTTTGGGAGTCATTATGCACTTCACTACTTTAAGCCTTTGTGATGATATTTTAAAGTTTAGGTGACTGATGGAACCTATCCAGAATGGGCCATACTACCAAAACAACTTCAGCCTGAATCTTTCTGATTCCTCTCTAGTACTGCAATATTATTATCTCTCCCTGACTAAGTTGCACTGCAATTCTGTCTCCTGATAGTCACAAAACAAATTAGCCACTGCTTCAATTAGCCATTTCTTCAATACGAAGAATAGTTGGAAAATTACATAGTGCAATCCAAGAGAAGAAATGTAATTTTCATCTGAATCTTTTTTTAAGTCACGATACTCTTCTGCTCTCCTCTATGTTATATATAGATACAATATTGTTACCAGCAAATATATTTACATAAAATAATTCCTAGTAAGACATGGTGACAGAGATATGAAAAAGTGATGTAGCTCTTGCAAGCACAGCCATTAGTATTGTCAGAAGAAAATGAAAACCTTTAATACACCCAGCAGTGTAATTATCAGGAGCTCTGTAGCTCCAAAAGAACTCTTGCTCCTAGCATTTGCTCTTCAGTGTAATGATGGGTACATGAAAGACTGAGTGTATCTGAACCTGCTCATGCTATAAAATCTCTTCTGCCAAGATCTAAGCATCACTATCAAGACAGAGAACAAATGCTAGAGTTGCATTGTGACCTAGGATTATTCATTGCTATTTGCAAGGCAAAGGATGGTGGATATCCAGCTCCTTTATAGCACAGTGAAAGGAGATGTAAAGTCTGCTCCTTAGCATTGAATAAGATCAGCTCTTCACCACCATGGAAAGAGCACAAAATGGGACAAAGTCTTCGAGGATGTTTAAAGTTACAATTCTCTATCTCAAACAATATGGATGAGATTGAAAAGGAAGTACCCACAGAACCATAGAATGGTTTGGGTTGGAAGGGACCTTAAAGACCATTTCACTCCACCTGCCCCACTGTAGTCAGGGACCCCTTCCACTAGAGCAGGTTGTGCAGAGCCCCATCCAACTGGCCTTGGACACTCACAGGTGTGAGGCAACCACAACTTCTCTGGGCAACCTGTTCCAGTGCCTCACCACCCTCACAGGAAACAATTTCATCCTAATTCCTAATCCAATCCTGCCCTGTGCCAGGTTAAAGCCATAATCCCTTGTCTAAACTCAATATGGCCTTGAATATTCTTGAATGGGAGTTGAAAAGGATGTGTACAGTGAAAGCAATATAGCTAAAATATTTCCTCCCATTCACCCATAATGCCCTTCCAGCCCACCCAAACTGCTTGAATCTATGTCTAGTTTTGTTATGCCTTTGCATATGGATATCTAAATCTGACAGAGAAGTAACTGGCTGAAAGCAGTTCTTATGGTCATATCATAGAGTTAAGCTTCATAGATTTACAGTCTTATAATTGCATTTTCTTAATTATTATAAATTATCAACTACTTCTTTACTCAATTCCATTGTCCATTGAAATCAAAGCTAATAAATATCCTTTGTACTATGAACACTTTACAATCTCAGTCAACTACTTCCACAGCTTTCTGTATGCACTGATGATTTTTAAAATTCGTATTAAAAGACTATATTTTATAAAACATCAAATATACTGATTGAGATTAGTTCTAATTTCAAATGAGATTTATGCACTTTTCCCCATCAATACTAATGTAGAATTTTGTAGTGGGTCAAGGCAGAGAGAGTATGCTTGAAATAGAATGACATGTTACTCTTTTTAGATTCTGGCCTTGTTGGATTTGAAATGAAAGGCATACAGGCTCTACATCCAATAGTTTCAAATATACAAAACAGGACAAGATTTCTATCAAATCATGAGTCAAAGGATAGACAGGTGTTGATCTGTTCAAATGATTGACTGAAAATGCAGTCCCATGGTAGACTTTAGCCCAAGACAAATACACTCTTATCACAAGGACTGATGCTATGTATACACAGCAAAGACTTTTAAACTAAAATAGATTTTAATTCCTAGAATCAATGATTTAAAAACACTACAGTTAGGAAGATCTTTACATGCTCTCTGAAGATAAATGTATTTGGTAATGGGCTACATTTAATATTTGATCTAGGTCCTTGTGAGTAGGATCATGCAATCAGTTTATTATGCAACTTCCTGAAGAACCTCACAATAAATTGAAACATTGCATTTCCTTCTCACTCCCCCTTTTAAAGCCCTCCCACATGTCAAGGAATTCACTGTTCATTCTCCAGTTCTACACTTAGAAATATTCCAAGGCTGCCTAGGTGGTCAAAAATAAAGAGCAAACAAGTTGGTGTGTTCCATCAGTGTAAGTAAGCATCCCAATGATATGAATCTGTGATCTGTGTGGTTTTATTATCTCTCTCTTTCAGCCTGGACAAGAAAGGAATGTCAAGTGGGCATTGCATTTGTGTAGATGTGAGCAAAAGCTGCTGAAAGAGCCCACAAAAAACTCCTGCCCTCAAAATAGTTTAGAGGATAATAGAGACTGCTCTAGATAATTCTGACATTTGGAGTGAGGTGCATGGGCTGCCTTACCTATAGAGCAAAGACAAAACTAATTTGGCTGTGGACTTGTGTTACACTCGAGTACCACATTCCACATTTTATTCATTTACACAACAATACTAACTTGGCTTTTAGGTTGTACATTGGCCTGTAGGATTGGCCTGTACAAAATTTAATCACTTCTGCCTATTACTCCATGTATCTGGTTTTTGCAATGTTTTTCATATAGACAGACTTCTGGTATGCACTTGATAATTCAAACAATACAGAACTTGCAGTACAGTATTTCCATCTTTTTCTCAGACTGTGCAAGTTAATAAAGAGTCCAAATTCCTTTTTTAATACAACAGTAACAGTCTATGTTATAAGAAGACTGGATTATTAAAATACAGTTTACAGGTGTAATGTTTTGCGGGGTTTTTTCCCCTTATCACATAGTTTGGTGCAATCTGTCTTTAAGTGTTTACAGAATATTAATCTTTTTGAGCTGACTTCCTTTTTGTTCAGTTTGGTGCCAAAAAGAATATAAGGGATTCCATATGATATTATATTGCTAAAACCAAAAGGAAAATATTAGGAACAAATATAATATTTTGAGGTTTCTTAGTTTGTTTTACTTCTAACACTGAGCAGACTGTTTACACAAATAATTTTGCTGTAAAGTAACCCATAATGAGTTAAATGTGTGCAATGTCACCATCAATCATGTTCATTTGTGTTTGACTGACCAAACATTTATGGCACATTAAATCACATTCTAATCACGCTATAGAGGTGGAACAAACCCACATTTCAAGCTTTCATTAAAAAATACAGAAGTTTCCATACATTTTCCTGGCAATCTCCTGACTGGTGAGAGACTCCACTAATAATGTTTACCTAAGGAATTTATGAAGGTCTGACAGTACTTAAATTGAATGTTCTTAATGAAAAGGGGTGAAAGTTATTTTAGGGAATGGACATATTTCTCTTCAGTAGAGTCCTCTTCAGCATTCCTAATCAATGTAGCTGCTCTCCTACAATGCACTGATGATTCACAGCCACTATTTAGTAAGTTTTCTTTTTCAAGTGTTTAGAGTGAGACAGACATGAGAAAGATCATTCTTTCAGCTAAATAAATGAACCTTTTGTTATCAGCAACAAGGTTAAAGTCACATAAAGAAATGTGTCTCAATTCTTGCACTTTTATACGGCTTCAGATTTTGAATTAATCAGAGATCTTCGGAAGCGAAGATGCGCATTTTACTTGCCTAGAAAATTCACTCTTAATTATATGGCAAATATATTTTTAACCAGTATTAACAGAGTATTGCAATCTTAATGTGCTCTCTTATGGCATTTTTTCCTCCAAGTGACATGTGAAGGTGACACTTGAAGTCTCAAAATTTAAGGAATGTCTGCACACTACTCTGTTTAAAACTATATAATCAGACACAAGAGCAAAATTGACAATGACAGCTTCCCCCAAATCAAATTTATTGCTATGTTTATGCTTATTCTGTATACAGAGAAATACTTAAATGTACTTTGAGTAACGCCTTGCAAAGCTGAGCCTTCAGCTTAGAAGTGTTCATCAATGAGATCTAATCTGTAACTGTACTGGAACGACTGTAAAAATGTATTATAAAATAATCAAACATAGCTGGCTAAGATAATAGCACAAGTGGTTATATAACTTCTGGAAACATGATACCTGTACATATCCAGGTTTTGACTTCTTTAAATGTTTTTAGATAAAAATCCAGGCCATAAAAGTGTGTATTTCTAGTACAGTTATTAAAATAAAGACTATATATATATATGTATATATATATGTATATGTATATGTATATAATATATTAAAATTAATTAAGACTGAGGCTTCTGAGGATACCAATATATTTGGATCTCCTTAGGAGAAAACTAACCCCTCCTGATTTTGGAAAGACAGAAGGTGAGCAAACTTTTCATATGAACTCTGCTGCAGAGCCCGAGTTCATGCAAGAGGCTGCCTCAGTAATTTGCATACATTAGTGAGACTGTCACAAATGTTTGACACTCCTGAGAGTCTTGGGTTACCAGAGCAGACAGGAGTGAGAGAGACCAAACTGACTGGCAAGGAGAATGATGCTTAAAGTTTTCTTCTAGGATACAGATAGAAAGGATTGATATCAAATTGGAAATATGTTGTAGAGTCACAGACAGATTCCAGGCTTGCTGAAGTAAAACAACTTTTTTGTTTGCTTGTTTCTTTCAGTTGGGTTTTTTAAGAATGTAAATAGAGATGAAGATATTCTAACTGCAGGCAGTAAAGTGCAGAGCCCAGACCTGCTTCCATATTGAAAACTGGTCTTTTTTAATTAAATGTAATAGTATGAAATATTTTTTCATGGGAGCCTGCTGTCTTCTAAGGATACCTTCATAATAATGTCAGGACTTTATAAGAAGCCCATAAAGATTCACTGTCATGCACCAACATATGCGCCTCTAAGAGAGCAGTCCTGGCTCTCTCATCTGAGGACATGAGGGTATTTTCATTTTTGGCTTACTTGCACAATGGAGTGGACCATGGCCTTCCTTTCACTCCAGTGTTTCCCATCCCACTAAGAACACTCATCAGACTGGAAACTGCCCACCCTTATGTTTGGAATCATTGTCCCTGAAATGCACCAGGAAGGATGCAATGATTGCTGCAATTGAGGCCTTGGTCCAGTGAACCAGTACAGCTGCACAGAAGTCTAACTGGGTTATAATTTTGCAATCTAAATCCAAAAGAGCTCTTAGACTGAGGAGGAACAAACACATGAATGATGTTGTGGGAAGTTAGGGCCTCAGTTCTAACACATGTTCCTTATTTACTCACAGTCAGAGGTCCAGTAGTCTTTTGATGTCAAAGACAAAAATGACCAGTCCCTTTTTCTTGGCAATTTTTTGCCACATGGCACTTAGATAAATTGTATTTTTGTTTTAGCAGCAGCAACTTTTCTAATAGACAAACATGTGGTTTGGCTAAAATCAAGCAAAAACACAAAATGCCAAAAATATCTCCCTGGAAATGTATGATGATTTGGAAAATACTTTAAAGGCCAGACACTTGCTGAATAAAAATTTTAAAAAAACCTCACAAGTCGATAGAACCTAGTTTATTGCCTAGTTTTCAGCAAAAATTTGCATGGAACTGTGTGCTGGTTGTTTTGGTGTTACAAAATCTGTTATTGTCTTTCTATCTGTTTCACATTTGAGTCATGTTCTCTACTCCAGTCTCTGACAAGCTGAACTGCAGACTAATATGTTCTAATGAGAAAGGCATTACCTTTATGAAGGACCTCATAGAGAAGAGGTTGGCTAACATTGTGGAAAGGCCCGGTGCCAGGCAGCTCTGGGCTATGAAACCCAGCTTCAGCTCAGCAAGACAGATTGCATCATCCCCTTCTTTCCAGTTCCAGCTTGGGATATTTAGTAGATGGGCCTGGAAAACAAACAAACAAAATATCCCGCAGGTGAAGAACCAGAAACAGAAGACAGTTCTGAATCATTTTCTCTGGTAATGCCTTGATTTTTTCTGAGTAGGCACTTCAAGTGTTTCATAGCTTAATTCTGTGCTGAGAAATGTTCCACTCTTACCCACTACGATAAAATGCTACACTACTGAAGACATGCCGGCTGTGGCACTCTGTCAGGTCCATGCTCACACCTGAACAATGTTGTAAATGCTTTCCTTCCCTTCTGCATGTTCCTTTTACAACACTTTGAGCTACCATCTGACTGATGAGGAACACACATAATACACAGGAAGCTAATACAACTCAGATTTCAACTTATGTGAAGCTGCAACCTTTAAAGGATACTAGAATTTTAAAATGCATACAACATCATCTGTCTTTTCTATTTCATTTCTCCCACCTTGAAGAACAGTACTTGTGAAAAACCAACCCCTTTCTGACAGTGAAAAACCAACCCTTTTTTCTAAGAATGTTATTTATAAGGACAGAATGAAAAAAATAACTCAGCAAGACATATCTGCAGTATTGAAACTGATAACTTAGATAAAGACAAATATTGTTCAGTTCCTGGCATAATTGTTGGATTTTCTCTGACATGAGAAACATAGACACCTGGTGTCTATGTTTGTGTAGACACCAGGAAGCACAGAGTTTTTCCTCCTTGTTCCCCTTCCTAAGTTAATTCCACAGCTCAGCACTTTGATAAAAGCTATTCTTGAAGACATAACCATCAGAATAGCAAACAAACTGCAGTATTTAAAAAAAACCCTTCCCCTCTGTGGCTGTTTAAAGCAGAGAAACTCCTTGCTTTTATTCTGTAAAAAGACAGGCTTCTTCCATAACATGCAGGAAGAGCACATAACAAGCAACAGTAATTGCTCTTGTTCTAGCAACAGGCTACAGGTTTAAGGAGCTGTTATCAAACCTTCTTAGTGCCAGATTTATTGTGTATTTCATCAAATGAAGGTTTACCCAGTCATGCTTTTTCTCAAACACTGGGCAGTGATTGATTCTTTCAGAGCTAATAAAAGAAGCAGGCCACACATGAGCACTGTGTTACCTGATATATCCTTCCTAGCCCTGTTAGTCAGCAGTTTATGGACTTCCTCATCTCAGGATTGAATAAATTGACTTCATTGTGTTTAAGGGTCACAAATTTACCGTAAAATTTTTTTTCAAATTTCTTTCCCAAGTGGATTTATCATCTTGAACTTCACAACATTCTTAGTACTAAATCTCATAACTGGGCTATGTTTTATATTGAAAACCACAAATTTATCTATTTTGTACCTACTGCTTGGCAATTTCACGTCTACATGGTCATGCTGGAATAAAAAAATGACAATAACCTCCAGTAAGACAATAAGAGCAGAACTTAGAGAACTGAGGTGGTGAAAAGTCATCTGGAATCAGTATCAACCATGGACACTAGCTTTGAGAATTAGATCCTAGGCAACTCATAAATGTCAAGATTTTGATAAAGTTCCTTGCATATACAAATAAAACTAAAATACCTTGTAACTGGATTACATGACAAGGTTTATTAAGATGTTTTACTTGTGAAAGAAAATGCTTGCTGTTACTGGGACTAGAAAAATTATGTATGAGTGAATACAATACAGCAAAAAAACTCTGAGAAGAAACACTGGCCATCATATTACCTTATTGTGGTACTGCAACATCTGAGTGATAATTCTTATCTTCGGATGATAATTCTTTATGGAAATAACTCTAAAAAGAAAAGGAAGAACCAATTAAAATAACTTTTAACTGATTGGTTATTTAGATAATGCATCCAAATACCTCTATTTTACTGCATTGTCAAGTCCCACAATTAAAACTGTACCCCCTTATTCATCTGCCTGTAAAGCAAACTGATTGATGTTAGACCTTTGAAATATCTACACATAGTCAAACTGAGGTTAAAAATTAGTGGCTAGTACTGGAGAGCAATAAGCCTCTAGAAATATTCAGTTGAATGGTTTGTCCTTATGGAGTTTGCAGAAAAAGAGACTTGTTTTAGCAGCACTATTCAGATACTCATCCTATTAGGAAAATAATGTACTTGGAACTGTTACATCCTTCTCATCCTCAGGGATTATCTTTGTGCCTTTGAATCAACATACTTGATCAAGTTCCCAATGATAAATGCCTGAAAAAATTAATTTCTACCCCATCACATATTATTTCTTTGTAGCTGGTAGATATTCATCATATCTAAATACCTTGAATAATGATTTTGTGTTACACATGCCAATTTATTAATTTTGATGGATTAATCTAAAGACCAATATAAAACTGATAACTGAATGCAGAATCTATAAAACATGGGGCTACTTGCATAATCTGCACATTTTCTGCAATCTAAATTACTTAATGAATCCAAGATATACTCAACTGTGTATAGATTTTAAGTGGCTTGAAAGAAAATTGTTTGAGAAATGCATGGATTGATATTGTACTATGAAAAAAGTACTGAGCAAAATTAAAGAGATGAACAACCAAAAACAAAAAAAAAAAAAGTCCTGCATTTAAAACCTAAAGGTAGAAAAAGAAGATAAAGCAATGAAAAAAAAAAATCTGACTTATTATGGAATCATCAGTTTCATAAGACTGAATGTCATAAGTGTTTTGTAGAATGCATCTTGTAAACTACTGGTCTGGCTCGTGCTTTTAGCATATCAAAGCTAGAACAGGAAAAGTAAAATATTGCATTCTTTTAACAAGTCTTTCTTCTAATTTTCCATTTCTTGCTGAATTGTTTAAGCATTCAATTTTTTAAAATTAAATTGTGACAAAACACAAGAGAATTCCACTCTCACATTAAAAGTTTTGCATTTTATTACATTAAATGTATTAAATCTACTAAGAATGAATCAACTTGTGACTAGAATATTTTAATGTATTTATGCAATCAATGTAAAAAAAAAATTTCTTGCATTGCAACTCAAACCATGTTTGCAAAATGAAACTAGGTGTATTTTTTGTGTCTTTCAGACAGTTACATCTCTTGCACACAGGAGTAGTTTACCAGAAGAGCAACTTTAGTAGCATTTTTTTATTTCTCCCTTTCCCTTCAATACACAGCATGCAAACATCTGACAAGCCAGTAAAATCTAGAGAACAATACTAGAGAACTTTTAATCAATCACTGACTGAGATTTTAATTTTAAAAAGGAGACTGGTCTCATTAAAACTAGGGTTGTATGAACAAAACAAAAAATGGAATGGCTTAGGTTTGTTGTAACTCTAGCTGCCATTTACTGACTGACTGTTTCATCTCCTCCCTTCATAGACTACAAGGAGGAAAGCAGGAGGAGATCTGGGGGTCCCTAACGCTGTAAATGCCTTGTCAATCAAAACAAGCAATGTTTGGTCTTCAGTGTAAAAAAAGCAGGATGTGGACAGGAGAAACTGCCTTGTATCTTTGCTATCCCCTGAGCAGTGCACTACCTGCAGGAGCAGCAGGAATGAAGCACTGAAGGTGCTTCTGCCCCATCGTTGGCACAGCCCCTGCAGTGCATGCACTCATGCATGCATTGTTGCTACAATCTGACTGCATTCCCTTCCTCTCTGCGTTCTGCTAGGAGTACTCAAACCCTAGCTCCTGCAAAATTAATAAGCGCATCAAAGCCTCTGTTCCAAGTGGCTCTTCTGACACACAAAATAGACAGATGAAACAGCGGAGGTAGGAATTTAAGGTATTTTCACCTCTGGATTTTGGTGAGGAACTTTTATTTTGTCCTCAAGAAAAAAATCCTACAGTGTTCTTTGAGTGCAACATATCAGATATAAAATTAGCTAATCAGAGTTAAGGACCAAAAAGCTATTAAAAACTGCAGAGTTTACCTCATAATATTGGAGGCATCTTCAGCATCTGGGTCAGCGCAGTATTTATTGGCAAGGATTAGGCACGCATCTGCTGACTCTATCTGAGACACCAAAGAAAAAGGAAACACATAAAGCAACATCTCTTTCCAGCTCTTCCTTTCTCATAAACTATCATGGAATCCAGCACTGGCTGCATGAGTGTGAGTGCTAATATTGCTAATCAAAAATGTTTCTAGGCTAATAGGAGTTCATGACAGTGATCACGACCATTCTTGTGCACACAGAGAATTTCTTGAAACTTGCTTATGGTGATCAGAGCAGGTCAGCAGTTCCACTGACAACTCTTACTCTGTATCAGCTGAGACACAAAGGTGCTAATGTTAATCTTTTGTAACCAGATACTGGAATTTAGACTTTTAAATCCATCAGAAGTTCCTGTTGCATCAGTACAGTGCTCCCACAAGTCCTGCAGCTTTGTTTGGGAACTGAAGTACGTTCCTGTTCAAGACAGGAAGAGGTGGCAGAACTGATTTAGAATCTGAGCACTGGATTTAGAAAGCAAGAGGAGGCCAACTGATCTATCCACAGCTCTAGATTCACACAAACCTGAGCTTTACAGAACTCAAAGTAGATGACAAAAGTATTTACCAGTGTATACAACCAAATACCAACACAAAGAAGGGTGGAATACAGAACACAAAATAAGAACACATGATTTTATGATCATAATTAGGACATGCTCTGATGAACTGAAACAGTGTGCATTAGCCTAAAAAAATCTTTGGCAATTTCTGCAGTCAAAATGGACAAAAGACACGATTAGTATTCCAGAAAGTGTAAATTACATAGTACTAATAAAATATTCTTGACTTAAGTAGCCAGCTGCATTCCATTGGGAAAAAAAAAAAAAAAAAGAAATGAAAAAGTTAATGATGTGTCTGACAACCTGATTTTTCTTTAATTTTTGTTTTTTTAAAGCTTCATGCTTTAAGAGAATGAAATAATTTACAATTTAGAAATTCTAGAAAATAAATATCTAAATAAGTAAAACTATCTAACTTTATCTACCAAAAATCTCAGCTTGCATTTTTCTTTCTGGATTCTAGACAACAGAAAAAGTGTTTGGAGGGTGAAAAAATATTTTTCAATTGTTCTGAGAAGTTAAGACAACAGCACTTTAAGCAATTACTGTAAGACAATATCTTGCTATATCAAATATTAATGTAAAATACACTTTTTAATGAAACATCAATGAAAAACTCATAAAGTGTTCAATGGAATGGCAGACAATGTATCTTAAGTCACTGTTGCTGTAGCTTTGAAGATCTAAAGATATGGGGGAAAAAAGGTTTACCAGTATAGCTACTTAACATAATAGAAATGGAAAAACATTCTTTTGGGGTTACATGAAGAAGGGCTTTAGTGTCTGTTTTTTTTCCCAAATAATTCAAGGAGTACTTAGAAAAAGGTCAATTAGCAGAACAGAACAACAGAGCTGTTACCTTCACTCTCGCCAGGTCATGGGGATTAAGGACTGAACCCTGATAAAATTCCACCTGAGTGAAGTGTCGTTTAAAAAGAGCTTCCAGCTCAAGGTTAGGGGAGATACTGCAGTGGAAAGAAGAAGAAAAGACAAGAGCAAATGAGAGGTCAATTTCCATAACTGCTCCATTTCCTGCATTTACAAACCCACCTATTTATTTATTTTAGATATTTAGACTTCTGCTGATGCTTTTCTGTGGCATGGAAAGAGTGTGCCTTACTTAAAAGACAAACACTAAATTGCTTTCACTGCCTTACTTGTCTCTGCAGTGCTCTTGGCCCACCTTGTGCTACTCCCCATGTTCACTGTGTGTACATTTCCAAGGGACATGAATCCAGAAGTATGGGTGCAAGCATTTGTAAACACCCTCTACCAGCATTCTACCCAGAAATTATATAGTACCACAATCATCCTCTGCATGTCCCTACCATTCCCACAACAGCTGACTGTGTTGAATAGAACAACTCAAAGCAAGATCTCTAAAAATCAGAAAAAGATACCAGACAGGGACCCTGAGGCCTCTATGAGCTACAATTAAAACAAACATAATGATGCCATGACTTTGTCTCATTTTATTTTGCCAGAAACAAAAAGAAAAATTAAATTGATTACAGTCAATTGCATAACGTGACACCAATCTTGTAAATATTTTTTCTAGTGCCAATCATTAAAACATAAGGAATTTAATAGCTACAGGCACAAACAAGCAGCAAGGTGCTAAACTCATTTCTTGTGAATGTGCAGTTTCCTGATTCCTATCAGCACACATTTTCACTGTGGAAAACTTGATCCCTGATTTCCTCTCACAGTCACTTGTTGTTGCATGGAGAGGAAGTAAAATAAAATAAGGTAGTTACTTGAGGATGTCATCTCTAGCTCAAATTGAAAGGACTAGATGAAAAATTGTGGACCTACTGCTGATGCTTAGTTTTCAGCTTTCACTGTTAAATCATCACAAATTATATCCTTAACTTTTTAATCATTTTCTTTGACAACAAGTGCAGAATGCATTGCTGAATCCAAAAATATAACATTTATAAGTTGCAACTCTTCTAAACAGACACCATTACAGAACAGAAAAGATACTGTCTCCTATCATGTGGCTTTTTCAAGCAGTTCCTCCCAGGCATGGCTATTTGGCATTGTAATAGTTATTAAATTATCATTGACTTACACATCACGTAGAGCATGAAAGAAACATCAACCTCATTAAGACACCTTTCCAAATTCCACATAAGAAAGAGGCAAGATACTATGTGTGTGTTGGTATGTGTATATTAATGGAATAAAGAGCAGTACTGATTATCACCACAATAAGAATTCAATTTCTATTGTCAATTCATGTGTAGAGTATCTGTTATATTAAAACTGAATCTGCACCTACATTTTTCATTCTATAAATACTCTGGACTTTAAAATAAGCACTTTCCTATAGAGATCCAGGGTGAAAAGGTGTTTTCAGATACCATAAGTTTGTACAACATACAGTGTTTTTCATTAGTTTTACTGATATAACTATCAGTATTTTGGCAGTTTCCCTAGGAATATTTACCACTAAAACAATCTTGGATGTATTTATTTCCATTTCAATATTTTTTATTTTATAACCTGATCCCCACTTCAAATATACATTTAGCTATGTAGCTGAAAGACAATACAACTGGGTCTGAAGTCTGTCTGCTTGAAACAAATATGTTTAGTACAGGGTTATGGAAAATGCATGGAAAAAAACCTTTTCTCAAGACATATTTTTAATAAACATAAATGCAAATATTAATTTTATGGTTATTTGGTACTCTAAATATTCTCTGTCTTCCCAGAAGATACAGCTTAACCTAATGAGTTTTAGTAAGAGATGATAAGACCAACATTGAAAGATTACTCACTTATGCAGAAAGACGATTTCTACATTGACATCATCCCTATCCTTGTGCAGGAAGTCCTTCAGGAAGTTCGACACACTTTCAAGTGTTATGTGACCACAGACAACTATGTGCCTGTTACAGAAAAATCAGAGTTAATTTTGCAAAGAAGGTAAAACAAGCAAGCAAGCAGAAATGGAAATGATAACTTATTGAGAAAAAAGAGCATTAGTCTCTTCTTGGTGTTTCTCTAGATCCTATTCCACGAAGTCAGAGAAGAAAAATACAAATTACAAAAGGTTTTTGCAACTGCAAATACATCCATGTACACACTATCACCTGTAAAGCCATTTGCCCAGGTTGTATAACACATTTAACAATAAGTAGGATCAGTTATATGTATGTTTATGCACTGTATTAACCAGTCCCTTTCAAAGTCATATTTCCTCATTTTACACATCTTAATATTTTTAACTCCTCTAATCAGATTTACTCTTTAAATTTTTGGGTTATGACAGCCAGTCTCCCTAAAATGATTCAATATTTTTCTATAGTTGAAGCAAACTTGTATGCCAAGGAAGGTAATGCAAAGCTTTCCAATTACAGGCCACAAGTGGCAAGAAATCTTTTTCCTACCATAAATCCTAGAGGGGGAGTACTTTACAACATAAAGTCATTGTTTACTATTATCACTTTTTTGGCAAAGCAGAGTGTGTTAAACCTTTATTTTGAAATATGATAACTCCTTTTACATGAGTACTTAGACACCCCTAGGACTCAAATGTGATTTTAGAAATAACAACAACCTAAAATTTCAATTGTTTCATTTGAATTAACAGGCAAGAAATACAAGTTTACAAGAGAGTCTGGCCATGCTAGTTTGTATTTAACATAGGACTCGATACATGAATGTTTATTGCTAAACTTGCTATTCATAGTTTCTGCTTTGCCTTTTTTTTTTTTTTCTTTTAAACATAAGTTTTAGGCGCAGTAAATGTCATTGGACTGCAAACACAAAAATCACAAAAACACAAGTGAAAGCTTTTCTGTTTTATGAGATGGTAAGCACAGTATCAGAAAACAAGACACAAAATAAATCAGGTCAGCCTTTCTCCTCTGGCCAAGGGGTGCTCTGGAGGTTCCTCTGGGAGCTTTGCAGCACGCTGGGTACAGGGGAGCACCATGAACTGCCCCCACCAGCAGGACTCTGCCCCTGCTTCCCTGCTGCTCACCTGCCTGAGCTGCCAGAGGTGTGCAGGGGCAACTTAGTGCATTGTTACACATAAAGCAGCAATGGAAAACCTCAGGAAGCTTCAGATTCTGAAGAGATATTTAAAACCTTAGTAGTTTACTTGATGTGAACTCTGAACAGACTGTTTGGTACGCTACATTGCACTAACATACAGGCAAGTTCTTTCTGTCTGGTGGTATTCCAGACTTTTCCTGACTATAAACCCATATAGCATCAAAAACTCACCAAGTCCCAGGGAAATTATAAACAGCATCTAAAAATAATAATTTGTATTCCTTATACTGTCTGTGCATGTTTTCCAAGACGACTGATTTTGAACTATGGGTATTATTTTCTTCAAATGTCTCCATCTATTACTAATTAAGAAATTGAACTTTCCATCTGGATAGCTTATAGCTTTTGATAGCAGAAATAATTCCTGATTGTAGGGGAGGTTCTTTGTACAGATCCAGTGCTTTTAGCTTTAGCTGGGTCTCTTACTGAATGCTCTCCAGATACACTGCATTCCCATGGAGAAAATTTATTACCTCCCTGGCTGATTTCACTTCATGTGGGTACTTCTCTGTCATTCTTTTTTTTTAATTAGAGTCCACATTTTAAAAGTATGGCTGTGCAACCCAAAATATTGTATAGCAGAAGAAATTATCAATCAGAGTATCAGAAGATTACAAGGTAATTCATGCCCTCAGATACCTCCAGAGGGTATTTGCTACAAAAAGCTCCTGCTACAAGCAGGTGCATTTGGTACAATCCTGTTATGACGCTCCCTGAGTAGGGACTCACAGCAATCTGCTCCAGGGAAAATAAAAAAATTTGGCTGCCAAAAACTCTTGCATTTGGGTATCAGGACTAATTGTTTTTGGAGTGTTAAAAGGCATCTGCACTGTGGTTTCCTTTTATACTCTGATTTGGAGCTGGACACAATCTATTCTTCTCTTCTTTGCTATTCTTATACAGTGCATGGCAATGTCCTAAACAGTGACTGCAACAAAACCTCCTGGATTTCAAAGAATATTTTCTGACAAGATACTTGCATTAATTTTTGCTTGAAAACTCCCACCAAAAAAAATGCTCCTTTAACATAAGTCATATTTTTGCTTAGAAGTAAAATAAATTGAAAACAGATTTCCTACTTGCCCATAGAGAGTTATTAGGTGTATTATTTAAGAAAACTTGAAGAGTTTATATTGGAACTTATAATGTTTCAATCTGTCCTGTACATGATTTGAAGATTTATAACTTCCTCTGTTTGTTTTAGTAACCATTGTATTCACTTTTCAATTTTTTTAAACACTCATTTTTTTCATGCACTGAGAAAGTAAAGCCAACATAGTGGATGTCTTTTGTTTTCTGCAAAAGAGTTGGTTAGTAGAAAGACACACAATTAAGTTCATTTGGTCAAGAGAAATATCTAACTTCTGCATTAAGCTTTTCTTTCTGAAAAACCTCAGTACATTATTATTATTTCTTTTTTTTACTCTTTAAAAATAAAATCTATAAATTCCCTTGCCATACTGAAAAACATTATTTAAGAATTTAGACATTTTTATTAGTGATAGGTATTTGGGAGGACTAAGATTTTTTTAAGTAGGCGTTGTCATTGGTACACATATCAGATATGAAACTGGTTTAATATACCAGTGGGAATCCATACTGTATGATTGTGAGGCTGCAAAATAAACCTTTTACAAAGAATCAAAAGCTTATCAGGAGCCATATTCTATCAACAAAGATAGGCTAATTCATCGTCTCCATATATATTTAGCATTCTCAAAATGAATTTGATAAATATGAAAAAATATGAAAATATTTCAAATATGAAGAACTGGCACAGATGTACACAGTTGATTTGAACTGTGATTCTACATAATTGGAATTCTCTATGATAACTAATTTTTCCCACCCTAGTATTGACATAATGATCAATTTACTAAAAATCCTCCAGCTTCTTATAAGGTAAACAAATATGGAGACAGAAAATACAAAGCTACTATGGAGACAAACTGTTTCAGTAAGGAACACAATAAAATGAGCAAAAGTTAAAACATCTAGATTTTTGGCATGAGATAATTGAGAACATACACTTAAACCATGTAAATAGCACTGTAAATGAAAACAGATCCACTCTGAATGGGATTCTTAAAAAAGGATCTTTGCATGGCTCTTCCTTCACAGGACACAATACAAAATGCAAATCTTTAGCCTGTTTATTTTGCAAAAAACATCCATTTTATTGGAATAAGTATAAAGAACCTGAAAAGACTTACTCCAACTAGTCTATTTTAATAAATCAACAATAACAAATACAAAATTCTTTTCAGTATTCAGTTGAATACTTGGTGTTCACTTGTCAAGTAACTAAAGGAAGTGGGGTGCATATTGCTCTAGATGCCTCTATAAAATAATGATATTTATATCAAATACATATGCTCAGATCTTTTCATGGTATTTCTGCTTAGCATTCTGCTCCTTCCTTCATTTACTGACCATCTAAACTCTTTATATACCAACAACAGGCTGCTCTGTTTGAAGCAGGCAGCAGCTTGTAAAGTACAACAGGTTTTGCTCAAAGAAATGATGGATGTCAGTCACGTTTTCTTGCTAAAAAAAAAAGTCAAAAAACGTCAACAGAGACTGTATATGTGGTCTGCTTGTTTATCTATCAGTGATATGCACTCTTAAACATACCGGTTTACAGTACATTTCTAGATGGTTGTGCTTTTCATGATTTACCAAACATTACTCAGGATTCTGATAATTCACCTCAAAACTTCGTGTGTGTTTTTGTGTCTTTCTCTTATTTCAACATAAACTGCCCTCTCAGATTAACTCTGTTAGAGTAGTAAGTGCTCTGCAGCCACAATCTGAAGTGCTTCCCTTTCTTTTTCACAGAAGATTTGAGCCCAAACACGATGGTCCTCTAATAATATCTTACGAAGCCAACGTGTACAGTAGAAAAATCATTAAAGTGTAAGCTAATTTCTCAATCTGATTCTCCCATCAGGCTCTATAAATCTCCTAGTTTAAAGGAGACAGAGTATATTAAAGGATATAGCAAACTGACTGTCAAGCAAGTTTATCATTTTTTTCTCCTGCAACTGTCCAAAAGTGGATTTTTATTATTCTCTTTATTCCTGAAGGACTAAAAATCAAAAAAGTGTTGTAGTTACCAGGAAGTGTTGCAGAAACTAAAATATGTGTGAACATTAAAAGTGCACAAGCATATGGCCATACTGTCAGAGGAGATGTAATTGAAGTATGTGAAAACATATCTCAAGTACCTTTAATTTCTGTAAATTGGACATGATAGCTTCAACTGTCAGCTATTTAGGAACCAGAGTGTGTTTGTGCTGCTGATGTGCTTAATTCTGACATGAAATATCTTTTCTTTCCACCAGGTTCCGTGCCTTTGGATTCTCCCTTAATTCATGAATAAAGAAAAAGGGATCAGGTAATACCAGGAAGCCCTCAGAAAGCTCCATTCAGTATGTGGTGCACAGTATGTGGATCGCTGGAACCCTACTGGATCCTACAGCAGATTAACACAAACAGGAAATTGTTCATGTCAGGCATTTGAAATTTCATCTGATGCAAATATTAAGTCACTTTGTGACCAATACAAGAGTGCATTTCAGCTCCTTTAATCCAGGATAAATAGCACACTTCTTCGTTTAAACTACACATTAGAGCTTTCATCCAAGTCTGTTTGCAATGGCATGCTATCCTGCATGACTCACTCTGGCCTGCTTTGTTTAAACTTTGCTCAGCTACAGCTAGATGAACTTATCTTGCATTTTTATGATCATGACCTAAGGAATTTTGCAATGTTTTTCTATAAACCAATTTAAAAGTTAATATTCTTTCTCTGATGCACACTTCCAAATCAGCCATAATAAAGTGAAAGTACAGTGATTTGTTTCTTATAGGGTCTGGATTAGTGGGGACTTCCACTACAGCTTAAAATGAATATTCATTCTTTCATTCAGTCTGAATGGCAATATTATTTAGAAAAATTATTTATGAAAAATTTTATTTATGAAAAATACCACAACATTTATGCACAACACATGTCTATCACCAGAAGACAAAAGTGAGCAGTTTACTATAATCAGAAGGATAAAACTACTGAAGAGCATGCACAGGGAGCCCGTACTGGAAAGCTTACAGTTAAATGCAGGGGCAATCTACACCTCCAGCATTAGCATCTCACTTGCAAACAGACCTTAACTGACTGTCCCAATCCCTCCAAACCCTGGATTTCATTTTTGTAACATTTTGTGGGGCAGATACCACACACACAAGCCATCCTGTTTTTACTTATGAATTCAACCGAAAGTAGTTTCTAATAAATACATTGTTTTCTCCCATTATTACTCATTTTCAAATCACCTTACATGTTTTTTAAGTGCTCAATGAGTCAAAAAATAATTAAATCCTTTGTAAGCAATGCAGGAGGTTAGGAAAGGATCTTCATACTTTTGAGCATTTCATCCATGAACCGAGCCAGTGCATTTCTTTCCACAAAAATAATCCCAAAATGTCACAAGCAATTTTCTGCAACAGAACCTGATTGAAAGCAAGAAGTCTCTAAAACTTGCTGAACAATTCATCACTTCTGCCATCTCACATTACACAGCCTGGAATGCCATATACTTTACAGTTTGTAGAATATGGTAGATCAGCAGATGTATAAACCAGATTCAGTCTTTCTTGGGTCAAAATTTGAACAGCATCTACTGCTATTTGGTGCCAAACCCAAGAGGGTTTTTCAAAGTTTACTCAGAGAAAAGGAACTTTTAAAACTTCAACTTGAAACATAAAGAAGCGCTGTTATTGTAGGAGTGGAATGTGGTATGAGACCTCAAATATACATTTTAAATTCAAAATGTTCTTATATGTCAATTCCCACATTTCCCTTCTTACTTTCAAAAGAATGGATATAGTTGAATATGCACACAAAATTGAAAAAATGAAGTTTTGCCTATTTCTTCTATCTGTCAGTCTATTTAACACTCATCAGATTTTCTTTATCACTAAGTGAAATTTCATTTAAAAAAGTGGGATTAGAAGAATGGCTAGCAGATGGGAAATAGAGACACCCTTGGGATCATAATGTAATCCATGTCACATTCTCTTATTACATTCTCATCCCACTGAAAAAATAATATCTTACATATTGCATCAAATTATTTAATATAAGAATTTAATGTCACTTTCTTTGGAGCTATGCCTCTCATTACTGCAGCAAATGGACCTTTTCTTTGGTTAAGCCTAAACTTTTCTTTTTTCTAATTTGTAATGAAATTCAAATGTCTAATGAGTTCAATATGACCTGTCAACTTGAATTATCTGTTTTTCTTTCTGTTTACCATATCTATCTGTCTACAGTTTTTATTTTCCTCTGTGAAGTTTAGTTATTGAATCCCATGTTTCCTTCTGGAAGGAATTTCTAACAGATGATTATTCCTGTTGATATGTTGATGATTTGGTAATTTATGGCTTGTAAATTTAAGAAATCTGTAGAAATCTCTGGGAAACAGAGCAGACCATGAGAGAAGAGAAACAGGAGGTTCTAATACCTTTTACAGTAAAGGACTGTGATTCCATTAAAACGCATTTTTAATCTTACACATTAACTACAACAATGCCTCTGGATAACTTATTTTTACATCTTTTAAATCTGTAATGAAGTCTAGCATGAACCCGTACGATGGTGGCAAAGCCAGCAGTTTATACAAACACATGCAGGGCCCGGAATGGGCCAGGCTGGAAGGGAGCACAGCGGCTGCTCCGGCCCGAGATCCGTGCTCAGCCGGCTCCGGGCTCGCTCTGCCACACCCGCCCAGGCAAAGCTGCCTTCTGCCCCCACAAAGACTCTGCATCGGATTTGATAGCAGGATTGCATAAAAAAGACAAAATAATTTAGTCCATGGAATTAGAAGTCATCAATTCAATGTAAAGTCTGAAAAAATCAGGAAGTTATCCAGGCTGAGTTCATCAGTTTACAAATGTTCTTTCCATATGCTTTCTAAAGCTTTGTGCATGCTGATTTATAATAAATTAATATCTTCAACTGGAAAATATTTCACAGAGTTAAAATTCAGTCTGATTGAATGCACACACAAATACAGAAATAGAACAAGAACAATCTTGATTGAAAAGTAAATTAGTAAATACAAAATAAATTTTGTATAGATATATTGGTATAGGTATTTTGGTATAAATGCAACAGTAAGCACTGCTGTTCATTTAAAAGCTGAAGGTGAAACTTCAATGAAAGACTATGAAGACATTCCTGTTTCTTAGAAGTCTCTTTACAATAATATTATAAAGCAGAAATTATAACTCAATTTAAAATCTAAAAAATTCCCTTTGGACTTTCACAACTAAATGAACCTATTATCTCGTAAGTTTAACCAGTGATAACAGTCTACAAACTACTTTTATTTCTAAAGTTTCTATGTATGGGTCTCATCTAAAACAAAAATAAGGTTCTTTATTATGCAAAATGAATCCTGTATAGTTTATGATCCTCTGGGGACTTCATTGGCTGAAAAGCAAAATGAAATGTAAGCTCAAATTTGATGTTTGTTATTTCTCTTCTTTAGTTAGTGAAGTTTGTATCAATAATTTTTATGCCTACGTTCTAGCTCCTTTATAGTTAGAATTCCATGGCAAGGCTCTCCGTAGTATTAAAGTCACTTGGTGTAAAACTCAAAACAACATACATAATCATACACTGGTTTTAATTTCTGACCTAAATGTTTAATAATCATGTTATTACACACTGAGTTTAGGAGGCAACATGTTGTGCTGTTTCCTGGCACAGCTGCTAGCTGGGGTTAAACCATGACAATATATAAACAAATATATAGTTGTAACAAAGCACGACAATAAACACATATAGAGATGTAACAAAGCAGAGTCCATGTACTGGGATCATAATGTATTTTGTACAGAGTTAAAAAGTACACACATTTTCTGTTTCAAGGGCTGAAACTATATCTTTCACCAAAATTCAGCTGTTTTCATACTGGAAATGTATTTAATCTGGAAACTTTCTGACATTAGAAAAAGAACAACTGTAGTTTCTCATTACTTTTGCTGCCAGAATCTATGCTTGGTTGCTCAACTAAAGACCTTATACTGCTAATTACTACCACATGCCCATATCCCAAGCAAAGGAAAACTTACTGGTTCTGACAATCCATTCTCTCAACACTGAATTCCAAATGAAAACTTCAATTTTGGCCAAACATAACATTTCATCAATCTTGTTCTACTGACTGCAAAAGCAACATCAAACAAGGGGTCCTAATGGCTTTTTACTGTGCAGTTCTCAAGCTTAGATTCTCTGATGAAAGACCCACATGAGCAAAGGACATCTTTAAACTACTTAGTAATTAATAATTGAACCAGAAAACAATGCAAAAAGTAAATTGAACAGTTTTTATGCTGATGACAGAGATGAGTTTCAAGCAATAAATTATATGAGCAGTAGAGATCAGCAGAGAAATCACTGACAGAGTGAGATAAAAACAAACAGTGCATACAAAGAAAGACCAAAAAAAAAAAAAAAAAAGTGAAAAAATAAAATTAAGCACGCCCCAAAGCTAGCAGAAGCCTGTAATCTGAAGCTGAGCTTTTCAGGATGTGGGGTTCTGACTGAAGATCAGGTCCAAATTTAGAGACATCTGAGCAATGCTGGGTACTAGTGACAATGTAGAAGGGGAGGAACAAACCCTGTGTGCAAAACAGGTTTTTAACCAGATTGCCCTCTGCTTTAACTCTTTTAGAGCTCTGAAAACAGAGAGATACGTTCTAAGTTTGAAAAACTTCTTTTGAGAAAACAAGTATGAATATAAATATGAAACTGTTCTGGCCTCTGTGACAAATAAATATTTTGGGAAATTAACAATACTACTCATTCCCAGAAATAAATCAAGGCATTTAGTTTGTCTAGGTAAGTGATGAAAGTTTCCAGCATCAGTGTTCACAGTTTACCTAAGACATTTGAGGGTATCTCAATAAATGCACATATTGAAGTTTCCTATCTAATTGCTTGAGTATTATTGAACAAAAAATAGTATAGTTACATTTACTTTTAAAACTTTGATTTATCTAAACAGTGATACAAAAAAGTGCTCTAGAATTAGCTCTCTGGGACATTTACAGTCTTTGTGCTATACAGAGAGGAGCAACAAACCCATAATCCACTTCAACAATACGTTGCATGGGTGATGATTTGAAAGGAACAAAGTAAAAAATATCTTCCTTAAAGTAGGAAGGACAATTCATTAAATAAATTTCTTGCAGTACTTTATCATATGAAAAGGACTCTCTGTATGACTAGGCTTTTGGGGCAAATATACTCTACCAGTGGATGTCACAATGGTACGTAATGAAATGAAGGATGGCGATCTCTATATGGCCAAGGACAGCTAGCTCAGTAAAGGCTTTATCTCAGCATGTCCCGGAGCTGGGAATGCCAGAAAGAGCTAGCTTTAACTTGGTCAAAAAAACAAGCAGGCTTTCAATAGAAATGTAATGAGGTAATGTGGTCCAATAAAATTTAACCTTTGCCACCAGGTAAAAATAGTAGGTTTGGGTTTTTTACCATACTGTTTTGATATTAAGGTTACTGCCTGCTCTTCTTCAGATATGCTTAATGTGATACAGGGAAGAGAATTGCTTTAAAATCCCTGGTCACAGATTCTAAACTGAGAGTTTGCAATACCCATGGAAGGTCAGAAAAAGTTGTATGAGATCTGAATCTGCTGGTTGAACATGGAGAAACAAGGCTCTTAGACTTCTTACATAGTCAGTCCAACCAAAAAAACTGGTAAATATTATCTCCTATTTTGCATCCAGTAAAACAAAGTTTTCTTAAGAACTGAGTTGTCTGAAGATCATGCCAATTATCATGGTCACTTAGTTAAGAGACAAACCTCACGATATTCTGATGCCCAAAATGGTGGAGTGACAATTCACCCTTGCTGCAGAAGTGAACTGCATGTGTAACTGCAGTACTTTTTACAAGGTGTGTCAGTGTACTCTGAGTGGAATCCAGGCTCTCTTGAAGAAGGGACAAAATGTTGTGACTTGTACCATAGCACAGCCCAGGTCTCTAATTACAGTGTGATAACTCTCCAGCGGTAACATCTGATGTCAAAGAACACAGCCTCGCAAGCTGTGAGTCAGCTGTTACCACCTTCAGGGGCTCTTTAGAGTCCCACAGCCACACCTGGTCTTTTTGGACTTACTTTCTGCCTCGGGTTGAGTTAAAAGTTCCGCCGTATTTCTTCCGATTAAGGATGAGAGCAGCAATTTCTGGCACGTAGCGAGCAAACATTGCCTACATGCATGAAACAAAAACACAAAAAAAAAAAAAGAAAATGGCATGCAGAGAGTGTTCTACTGCAGCAGAGGCAGCAGAGCCTCTTGGGATACTTACTTTCTTCCACTAACCGCACTATAGGAACCACCATATTTCTTGCGGTTTCCTATTAACTCTATGATTTCAGGGACGTAGCTGGCAAACATGGCCTAAGAAGAAGATAGGAGACAGAAGAAAAGACTAAAAAGAGAGGCCAAAGAAAGGGGGATGATGAATATTTTCAGAAGATATATATTTTTAAGATCTGAAAATGCAAAAGAAGTAGATCTATGCAGTTGTTTAAAAATAAAATTTAAAAAAAAAAGAAAAATTTCTTATCAAACAAAACAAGAAGGCTCAATGTAAAAGTTGATATTGGAGAAGGTACACACCTTATAAATAAAGAAAATGGTCAAAAGAGGAAAAATGGACATGTAAAACAAAACAAGAACAAAATTACTTCAAACTTGTATCTAGTCACAAAAACCAGTTTTGTCTATTTGTTCCTGAAGAGGGGAGGGGGAAAAAACCTATCCAAGCCCCACTGTAAAAAATACCAAAGCCAAGTATTATCATTACTGTCACATTTCTGTTTTAAAATACAGACTTTTCCCCCCATTCTAAGAATTTAAAAGAAGAAAAAAAAAAAAGATTAAATCAGGGGTCATGTCCCCATCAAGAAACAAAAAAATCACCCCCCCCGCCCCCCAAAAAAACTTTTCCAAAAGTTCTGGGGTTTAGAAGGATTGGAATAACATGTGATAGAAAAAAGGTTTTGAGGAGAAAATAAAAATTATTCTGCCATGTTTTGTCCAACAAACAGCTTCCTTGTGGCTGGATACTTCGAAGAGCTACTGCCATTTGACATGATCTTAGTCTTCACATGTCAATAAACAGAGATGAGAATGCATATATGTAATCCTCATACATATCTGTGTGTGTCCAATATATGGCATTCATAACCTTGGTTATATACACAGCACCTCTGTGAGATGCATGTATATGTGAAACCAATGGACGAGGGTGAGGTAACAATATACAGATGTGTGCATGGGCACAACAGACATTACAAGTCACCCACATAGCATTCACCTTGTGCAGGGTAAATACTAAAATAAACTTGGCTAGTTTAGAGAACATTGCAACAGGTGTAATAATATTACTAGCACTGACAAGTAATGGAAAAGTTGGCAAGACAGACAGTAACTTGGGCGCTATTCACATACAGGACAAAGAACATGAGAAATTGGTGTTATAAAAGGATAAGCTCACAATTAACGTGATAAATTGTGAGCTAAAACTGTACTACATGACATGAAAGGATGTTTGAAATTAAAGGGAGTGTGGTTTGCCATCATCTGGATCAGGCAAGCTGCTCTTTAAGGCAGTCCAAAGCCACAGTGTTTGTTGGAATTCTGGGAAGGAACACAGAAGGGTGGGTAGGACCTCTGAAACCGCAAAGTGCCTTTAAATATCAATAGCAACCTCCAGAAATGCTCTACAGCCAGTCACTAACAAGTAGAGGACTACAAATAACATTCTATGTTGAAATATTAAGGCACTTCATATATTCACATGCATTAATCATTTAAATGGATTTGAAAAATTCTAATTCCGGACTAATTCTGGACTAATTTGACAAGCTCTACCAAAATATTTATCTACAGGAAAAAATGCATATTAAACATAATTTAATGTTTTATAATTAATTTTTGTTTAATAATCCAGATATTATTGTTCCCTTAATTACAACATTGAGATATAGAGGATCAAGTTTTAAGGTAACTGGAGTACTAAGAAGAACATAAAGAAGAATTTTTACCAATCCCCCAAGGATGAAGAAGACCATGAAAAGGCGACCAAGGGTTGTTTTTGCATAAACATCTCCATAGCCAACGGTGGACATTGTAACCATCAGCAAATAAACACATTCCCAGTATGTTAGCGGTTGATTATTTTGGAAATTTTCCCATGGATCCCCTGAGTTCTCCACCTACAATGTACAAGAAAACATATAATGAATTATATTAATTATAACTGACTCTAATTAACCTCAAATTAACTCTACCCATATATGCACGTGCCTTTGTGTGTATATAGATATATATTTGGCATATAATACAAACTCTGAATGCTTTCCTGTGATTTATTTTCATCAAATACAGAACCTGACCCTGTGCCAAATAGAGCACTGCAGTTCTTGTGCCAGTATATACAGCCTTGCTACTCAGATCATTTATGGGAAGTATCTTTTCCAGGCACCACTAAATAATGTAACTTACTCATGTAGTTTGGTAAGTCCATTTATAAAAATGTGTTCAGAATATTTTCAGAGTAAATCTTAATTTTTATGCAATTACACTCCTCAATGTTTTGTTTTAAAAGATTATGTTTCCATTGAAGGCATTACTGGCACCTTAAGTGGAATGCTACTACTTTTTCAAATAGCCAGTCACCATAAAGATAAAATTATAGATTTGTCAGTGGGAAAGGAGTGTGCCATCTAAAATTTGCTCCATAGTAAGAAGTTGAAGTTTGAGTATTCCTACAGTGGAATAGAAAAGCTTTTGTTGAAAGCGAAGGAAAAATCCTAGAAAACAGCATTCCCTTGCTCTAGATGTAGTATTTAAGGGGTGTTGTGCTGTTTGGTAAAAACTAGGAAAAAAAGGTATTTTTTTTAGACCAAAACGCTACATTTGCTCAGACGAGTGTAAAAATACGACTCTACGTGAATGAGAAATAGACCATAAATTAAAACACTCAAAACCTCTGTGCATCTTCACAAGGGCGACCATGAGACGACTGACCCCGCAAGAAGAGGAGGAGCTGGAACGCGCTCCTGCCCGGCGGGATGCAGCTTTGGTGCGCCGCCAGCAGGGGGAGCCGCTCCGGCCGAGCGCCGCTCGCTCGGGCCTTCCCGGGCGGACAGCGCCCCCTGCTGCCGGCCCGCGCCGCTGCCGGGGCACGGCCGGACTGAGCCCCAGCCCCAGCCCCAGCGCCAGCCGCAGCCACAGCCCCAGCCACAGCCCCGGCCCACCTCCTCGGGGACACGGGCGGGGCTCAGCGCGGGCAGCTGGCATGCCCTTATCGCGGGGAGCCGGCACGGCTCCTTATTGCGGGGAGCTGGCATGCCCGTATTGCGGGGAGCTGGCATGGCTCCTTATTGCGGGGAGCTGGCATGCCCTTATCGCGGGGAGCTGGCATGCCCTTATCGCGGGGAGCTGGCACGGCTCCTTATTGCGGGGAGCTGGCATGCCCGTATTGCGGGGAGCTGGCACGGCTCCTTATTGCGGGGAGCTGGCATGCCCGTATTGCGGGGAGCTGGCACGGCTCCTTATTGCGGGGAGCTGGCATGCCCTTATCGCGGGGAGCTGGCACGGCTCCTTATTGCGGGGAGCTGGCATGCCCTTATCGCGGGGAGCTGGCATGCCCTTATCGCGGGGAGCTGGCATGGCTCTTTATCGCGGGGAGCTGGCACGGCTCCTTATTGCGGGGAGCTGGCACGGCTCTTTATCGCGGGGAGCTGGCAAGGCTCTTTATCGCGGGGAGCTGGCATGCCCTTATTGCGGGGAGCTGGCACGGCTCCTTATCGCGGGGAGCTGGCACGGCTCCTTATTGCGGGGAGCTGGCACGGCTCCTTATTGCGGGGAGCTGGAGTTCCTCCTTATTGCACTCTACCGACGGGTACGGCGCTACCCAGAGCAGCACTAAAGCAGCTCGGAGCCCGCGGTCCGGCAGAAAAAGTTAACCAAGTGTTTGCAAATGCACTCACCAAATGTATGAACCCAGCTGCTGTCAGCCACGTGCTGATAAATATAGAGCACAGATTCACTAGCTTGATGGAATTACTGGAAATAAACAGAGCAAATAGGAGCTTAGACTAGAATTTGTCACATATTTTTTAGAGGTACCTGTATACAACTGCAAACTTTAGACTCAAGAACCTGATGATTATTTCCCAAAAGGAAGATTCCCTAAAAAACTTATTCAAAAGTTTATGTATAATATATGTTATTTTTCCTTTGGAGAGTTCATATTTTCATCATTTAGATAGCTTGAAAAGAAAGTCCCAATGAATGGGAGCAGAAAGCCAAACAGAAACCTTAGCTACATCAGTAGTCAAAAACAAACTACTAGAAATAAATAATGCTTTTTCACAGATAATCTGGTTGCCTCTCAGTTGCACTCACCTCTTCATTTTTCACTGCTATACACTCTGAATTATTCACATGTAAATACATAAAAAATACATGAGAAAATTGATTCTTAAATTAAAGAGCTAAGGTATTTCACAATTCCTGTGTAAAGTCCTAAGTATTTTCATATTATTCTGCTTATTCCTATGGAACTCTTTAGGGAAAATTCACATGAAAGTAGAGTATTTCATATTTCACACTCACAGTTTTCTCTAAAAAAAGAAAAAAGTGTAATTTAAACCCACCAAAAACATATGCAAATGCTTTTTAGTCACATTGAGTAGTATTTTCCCTATTCTAACCAGAAGGGATTTTGAAACAAAGACCTCGCTCAGTTTTGCAGGAAAACACCATACTCTAAAATCTTCTGGAGGAAATACAAATAAAACCTGCTCTCTCTCTTACAAAAATCACTGTCCTAAGAAGGATATTCAACAGTAACATCAGGAACTGCTGTCCATGTATGACTGTGTTTAAACAATCTTACCTATTCTTGCTTTTGTAAATATTTATAAGAAGGTAATGCCTCAGAAAAGACCCCACAATTATCCTTAAAGCAATACATTAAAAACTATAAAAATTGAAAACAAAATCGCTATCATTGTTAGCAGTAGTAATTTTTTGGTAGAATTAATGATTCTGTTTATAACACTTTAAGGACAATAAAAATGCATCCTTTTCTGAACAAAATAACCAGTACAATTAGCTGGTACAGGTCCTTAAAAGATATTTTAAAAGTTACAGTTAGTAGACACATGGGAGTACAAGAAATAGAATATGACTGGTTAATATGACAGACGAAAAGAATACTGTATTCAAAAATAAAATAGCATATCAGCAGTCTTGTCATTAGTGTTCACCAACATCAACATACTCCCTATTTCTCTCTTTCTTAAACCATGGTTGATTAAGCTCCCTATTTTCTTAGTGGTAACATTCATTTATAGCACAGGACCCTAACCAATGAGTTCCCAGATTAAACAAAATCATAGGAGTGATGCTGATGCAAAGCTCCATTATCAAAGGCTGACTATCATCCTTCATCTGAGCTTAGAACACAAGATGTTCCTGATAAAAAGTTATGTGTCTGTTGGTCTCTTCATATCACTGTAACACCCATTAATAGTAACTATTTACATGACTTCTTTGGTACATTTTATTTTTGAAGATTTATTAAACACTGTGCCTTGTCTGTCCTCTATGAAATACTCCCCGTGTTTCTGCCAGAGTCTAAATATAGATGAAGGATTAGTCATAAACATTTTCTCCCTCTTTAAGCTCTTTCCAACATCTGTGCAAAATCCCTTACTGTGAGCCCTGCTTAAGCCCCTGAAGATTTTTTTGAAAAATATTAGAAAAGAATACAGTTTTCCACTGAAAACTCTGAAAACTGTAGAATTCAATTCCATAAAACATGGGAACAAAAAGTCTTGAGTGAAATACATTTAATTTCAAATTAGGGAAACTAACGGGTCCTTGGCAGAGTACAGTCTCTTAAAGCGCCACTGTAAAATTTTGCTTTGTCTGACAGGATCTTTTCAAATATACTCAGCTTTTTTTCAGATATTCTAATAATCACCTAACACTTTACTAGTCTCCTTGCAGTCCCTGGTTTTGCATTGTGCACCTTCTTTCACTGGATCCAGCTTTTGGAACGGCCTTTCTGCTCACTGTGTAAATAATACACATTCCTTTAATCCTCATATCTCAGTCAATAATTCCAGGAGTAATTTTCATTTAGAGGTTACGGTAATTTTTTTTCTTACTGGAGAAAAGAGAAAAGGAGGAGAAAATTTCCCTGCAATTGCACTAAATATTAAAACCATAGTATTGCCCAGTATACTCTATCAATTATTTCATCTTCGCATTTTTTTTTTTATTAGTGCCAAATGCACTGAAATGCCTAGGTCAAATTAGTTCCATACATTTTCATATAAATACATATCACCTCAAACAGAGAAGTCTTCTCTTTTGCTGAATTTTTAAATAATAAAAAGTACTTTTTTCTCCCTACTTTATTTTCAGAGCTAGTAATGATATACTGAATTTTCTATCCCAATTCAACAATTCAAGGTCTGTCATTGACTCTTGGTCTTTATGTTCACAAAATTCATAAAATGTCAAAAAATTCACTAAAACCTTAGAAGTGGACTGCAAAAAATGCTAAAATATTTTAATTCTAGAAGATTATTTTTTGCCATCCCTGAGCAAAATAATGTTGCATTGGCAGGCCAAAAGCATATAACACTCTATGAGTCTTTAAAGTAATAATAAAGGTCTAAGGCCACAGTATGTAATTGAAATCATTGATTGAATTTAGGGAAGTAAATTTTATTTAACTAATACTAGATTTGTTTAAACTACTAGTTTAACTGCTCTAACTTGTACAAATTTTTTAAAGATTGTCCATCAATCACAAGGGCTCAGCACACTTTATTTTTTTAGGAAGCAAAATAATTCAGAACCAGAAGTTCTCAATTTAAGAGTATTGTGGTACTGTAAATAGAAAATGTGTGCAGCATGTGAACCGCAGTTACGATGGTACCTTCAGAATACACTGAAAATTTCTCATTAAAGGTAGCAGTAATAAATGAATTTTCTAGGTTGCTGCTTTCTAAAAGCTAAACTCATAGAAATCATTAAAAGAAACCTCAAGCACTTACACAATCAAATTTATGTCAGTTGTAACTAGAAACTCTTCTAAAACAAATTGCATTCTGTTAATTTGTTTTAATTTGACACATCCATTAAAAAAAATAAATGTTTTGTGAACATTATTCAGGTCATTTCAGGTTAATAAGTATGGCAACAAAGAGAGCAGACATGACTTTCTGTTGCATTACCAGGAACAGGGAGAGACATAAAAAACTGTTTTGAGGCAGTGACAATTTTTCAGTTAAATAAATGATGTTAGTGTGAACTGCTAAAAATGAATTACCTGACTAAACTGAAACACTCATATAAGAAAGTTTTACTTTACCGGCTTTCACTAATCAACATTTGAGGTTTATAGATATTTTGGAAGTTGTATAAATAATCACAGAGATAATGACATCTAATATAAGAGTAAATTCTGCCCCAGAGAAAGGCTATTTCAGTGAACAGGTCAATCTTAAATAAACCAGCTCCAAGTACCTTGAAAGTGATTAATGCACATTTATGGATCTGGAATTTCACCAAATCCCCCAATACTGAAGGGGCTATTAGCTTTTATCCAAAATCTCTGAGTTTATGGGGCTTCTCTAATGACTGCCATTTCTTATGGCAGAGTTGTTCCGCATATTAAATCTTATTCTCCATTCCCATACTGAGAATTCTGAGCTATGGGACCTCACCTTACATTCTTTGATGTCTTTGTTTGACCAGAATTGGCTTCCTTCCAGTAACTAAAGACAGATAGTATGAGAATTTTACAGCACAGAGAATAGTTTCAAGGTTGGTTTAGGGTTGAAGAAATAGCTGTTTACTGTGAACCTCTACAAATTTCAGTACCTATTTTCCTATTGCTACAAATTATCACAGCAAGGAATGGATTTACCTGCATATAAAGCCCTCACAGATCTATAGCAACCACTGCAGAGAGGGGAAGTTTTCAAAATGGAATTGATTTTACAGTAATTATTGGAAGCTGTGGTCAATACTTCCCCTGCAGCCTTTTAGAGAATGATGAAAAACAATGTGTCTTCAACTGCAAGGCATGGGAAGGTTTCTCCTCATTTCCTTCAAAATGATCTTTTGTCCAAAACTGTGCTTTTCCTGCACAACATTGATGTATTAATAGGCCAAAGGTAAGCCAGAAGGTTAATTGAAAAATTTTAATTATTATATGGAAGAAATACTAAGGACAATGAACACAATATAAAGATAGCTCAGTGTAAATTTAATGATTTTTGATGTGAAAAAAGATGCTCAGTTCAAAAAAACTGGAAGAGCCACAATGAGAATTTCTCAAAATACTTTTTAACTGCATATTTTTTAATGAATTTTGATTTCAGGTTTTTCAAGACAGCAGAACACAGACTGACTATATGAAAAGAAGCAATGTTTAATCAGTACACAGCGATGTAAATAATTCTGCTTTTAATTTATCAACACATAACCTTGCTCGGTATTTCAAACATAACAATGCATCAGTTAAAATGATGACATAGCAAAAGATGCTGTCACTGACAAATCATTCATCAGCAGAAAAAGGCTTAAAAAATAGATAACAAGTGCAGGGGTTTTTCCAGAAAAGAAAATCATATGTTACTAGGGCCCCAAATCAAAGCTATTTACATTCTGTCACCAATTAACTAAATCAGCATCCAAGAAAAAGTCTTACCTTGTTTTAAGTATATTCAGAAACTGCAAGATTTCTGAAAACTGTATCAGTCTAAGGGCTCTTAAAAATCTTAAACCTGCAGTAAAAGAAAACAAAGTTATAGTAAAGAATAATTCAAGTTGTAACAGCATATCACAATGACAGTGATCAATTAAATCAAAACAGGTAACATACAAAATGTCAAATACCTTTAAAATGCTCTTCCATATTTAATTGTTCAAGGATCCTTAACAGGTTTTTTCAATTTTTTTTTTAAGTTTATTTCCCTAATAACAGGTTTATCCTACCAGAAAGTGTTAATTTTTGTAGGAAGTAATGGAAGGAGACACACAGGCTGAAAGCTGAGGGGGAAAAACCTCACTGAGGTTTCTGTTGGCAGCTGCAGTGCACATGTCCTTCTCTTTCAGGCTGTCAAAGACACAGGCAGGTCTGATTTTGCTTAGTGAAAAATAACAGATCATGGGCAAGAGATCTGATAACCTGGATAAAGTAGACTGTATATGCCTGATTAAATTTGGTAAATCTTAATGACGTAAAATCTTTTATAGTGATAATGCTCCCTATCTCCACTCTCGTTTCAAAAACCTCATGCAGGAAAACAGAGAAATCACACTTTTTCTCTTGAAAATGGCAAATTTACTACAATTCTTTCCATCAGTCTATAACTACGGGAATACATTACATACCACTATTTTTCAAAAAGCATTTTTACAAATAAATAGCCTTTTTTTGCTGAAATCAGATTGCGTGCATAGCAATTCCCAGACAACTAAAAAGTCAGTAAGACAAAGAGTGTGTGTGCAAGAGAAACTAATCGAGAAGATTAAGGGCTTAAATTATTAAAATAGTCTTATGCTGATAGTAAATGATTTGGCTGCAGATCTTTGGCATATGAATGAAAGTACACTCTGTACTGTACATATGCAGAGCTTAGAAAATTAAAGTAAAGCATGAAGGATAATTTCTATTAGAGAGTACAGCCAGGAGTTACATAAAAGTTGTGTAATGTGATATTGCAACTGTAACAAGAAGGTCCAGAGCAGCTTCTTCTCATAGATTCTCTTTATTGACATCTGTTTTACCCAACTCCAGTGCAGGAATCCACTTTTTATTTCTAGAAACTTAAGGAAATACTGATCCTGGCAAACATATAAACCTGGTCACAGCTTTCATCACTTCACTGGAATAAGAGGTTCCCCTCAAGCAGAAAGGTGCATGTGGCGAGATGTGTTTATATCAAGAAGTTTTTCCTGCAGTATTATTGGACAGTTGTTAAATAAAATATTTGCTCTTATATTTTGCCTTATTAAAACTCCTAAGTAGTGTTAAAGTACATTCCTGTCTATTATATGGATATAAAGTTTCTTTTTAATTACTGACTGTGGGTAACTCTGAAAATTAATCACAGCTTGCTAAATGGATTCAGGGACCTAAATGAAAAGCAATAAAATGAAGCTTAACAATGCTAAATGTCAGATCCATTTGCAATTAGAGAATGATAACTTTGGATCACATTGCTGAAACTGTGAGAGACACATCCCTCTGCTCCACTTCCAGGAGTTCCCACAGTTGTTACTCCAATCCAAAGGATGTGGTTAGACAGGGAAGGGGAGGATCCTTACTAGCAACCATAAACCTTCCAGCTCTTTTTCATTCAGCTGCTTTCCTCACTCTGCTCCCTATAAACTTTTATGAAACATGGCTGGAGTGAAAAACACCCTGCCTCTGAAATGTTTATCACTGCATCTGAAGCTAATGGTAAGATCATTGCTATGTTTCACAAAGAAACCTGAGAAACATCTAAGCTAGCAATAAAAGCTCTATCTCCAAATCCTTGTAAGGCTTAAGTTATATTTTAATAGTTGAGTCATCATATGATAGATGAAAAATACTATGGATTCAATGTGTTTTTTGTGGAATAAGAAAATCATTATAGGTGAAGTCCTGCATTTGCTGCAGCCCACACAATTATTAAAAATTTCCTTCAAGAACAGAATTAGGAAAAGCAAGAACAAATCACTAGAGTGTTTGCTTGGACATTTAAACTACAAAATATGGCTGGCTTTCAATTATAAAAGCCAAAGCAATTAATACATGGCAAATTAATTCTTTCCAGTATACTGAAATTTCCTTGGCATGAACAGATTTCCTATTATATTCCTACATGTATTTCATTTTATGTGATTTTCACAGAATCATACAATAGTTTGGATAGGGACGAATTTTCAAGGTCATTTTGCCCAACCAACCCTGCAATGAGCACCTAGATCAGGTTTTGCAAAGCCCTGTCTGGGGCTTTGAATTGACCTTGAATTTTTCCAGGGTTGGGGCATCTATCACCTCTCTGGGCAACCTGTTCCACTGTTTCACCATGCTCATGGTAAAAAAAATTCCTTATCTGTATTCTAAACAGCCCTCTGTTATATTGAAACCATTACCCTTTCTTCTATTGCAGCAGGTTCTGCTAAAAAGTCTGCGCCCTTCAGGCGCTGAAAGGCCACAATAAGCTCTCCCCAAATCCCTCTTTCCTCCAGGCTGAACAACTCCAACTCTCAGCCCTTCCTCACAGAGAGGTCTTGCATCCCCTTTTTTGTGCTGAGTGCCCCAGAGCTGGACACAGAGCTGCAGGTGGGGATCCCAAGAATGGAGAAGAGGATAGAATTTCCCCCCTTGCCCTGCTGCCCATGCTGCTTTGGATGCAGCCTAGCACACAATTGGCTTTCTGGGCTGCAAACTCCCATTGCTGGCTCATGTCCAGCTCCTCATCTCTAGGTACCCCCAGTCCTCTGCAGGGGCTGCCTCCAACCCTTTCCTCACCCAGCCTGTGCTGGCACTGGGGGCGGCCCAAAGGCAGGTGCAGGACCCTGTACTTGGCTTTGCTGAGCCTGAGGAAATGCCCACAGACACACTTCTCACACTTGGCCTGGTCCTGGATGGCATCCCGTCCCCTCAGGCACCCCAAGCGCACCACTCAGCTTGGTGCTTCCTGCACACCTGCTGAGGGGGCACTCACACCCACTGCCTCACAACTGAGACCATGCCACCTCTCTCAGGGCTATCCCCTCACCGAGAACAGAAACAGTCGATATTTGTTTGTGTGTCAAAAATAGAAAGCAAAATTCACTCATAGGAGCCGCAACAAAAATTTCCCCTTCCCCAAAGCTGTTTCAGCTACACATACAAATGCATACAGCTCTCTTTCCTAAGCAAAGTTTGTGTTTTGTACAATTGGAGAAGAATTTCTTTTCTTATGAAATACCTACAAAACTGTTTTACATTTAAATGATTTCACCAAGAGTTGAGATATGGTAAGTTTCTTATGAATTACAGTGAATTCCATTCTAATTTTGCACATTCCATAACCCTGTCTGCTAAAGTTAATTGTAAACTGCAAAACAGAATGCTCAGGAAATGCTTCCTACTTTCTCTCCATCATGTAACTTAACTTTTTCTTGGCAAGGAGTTATACATTCAAATTTTCTTATGGGATCTGATCAGAATAGGATTTAATCTGCTATACAACAAATTATACAAAAAAGTAAGTACCAAAATATTTAATTTACCCCAAATATCTCTCTAATAAAAGAAAAAATACACAGATAAAATAAAAGAAGGACCTCTTGAGTTTCTCAGTCTTCTGCTTCTAAATGGATGACTAAAATATGCTTAGGATTTGGAGTTCATTTCAGCTGCAATATCCAGAACAAAGATAAGATATTCATAGATATCAAGACCAGAAAAAACTTCTATGATTATAAACAATATGAACAGACAAAAACCAATATGAGACAAAGTTTTTTAGTCAATAGCTTTTGCCTCTAGTACAATAATTTGAGTTGTAGGTATAATGATTCAAATAAACCTTCAATGAACACTTCAACTCTTCCACAGGATTATTTTTACTGCAAAAATATTTGTTTAGCTACTGTGTTGCCTGTGCAGCAAACAGACTGTTTTCAAATTACACTGAAAATATAAAATATGTGAAAATATATGAAATATAAAATATTTCATATCATGGTATTCCACCTAAAATCTGTAAAAAATTGTCACTAGGAGAAGTTGCATATTGTCAAAAACCCCTGAAATCAGTTTTAAAGAAATCAATTATCTGTTCAATAGGAAGAATATGCCATGCTGAACTACCAGACTACATCTAGAATATAGCAGGAGTACTTTTTTTCTGACCCTTTACTAAGGACCCAGCAAAATGGATGGATTCTTTAGAACAGAGTAGTGATCCTGACACGGCCAACAGACTATGTGCCAGTAGCAACACAATTACAGTAGAAAATTATTTTTATCTATAAAGCTTACAGCAAGGAGTATTATTTACAGCTTTATTTGACTTTAAAAGCAATAGGGTATTTTCCTGTCTGTCAGACAGTTTGGCACTCTCTCTGCTGAACTGATGCTTTCCACTGGACTAATATCCAGAAGCAACCAGGATTAGCTATAGGTTGCAAACCCCAATCCACCCCCCTCCCCCCCACCAAAATAAAAAAAAGGAAATTTCCCATTTTAAATCTTTAAAGCGAAAAGCAAGGAAATCATGACAACTATACGTATATGATTGAAATGAGATTCTCATAAATAGAAAGAGGAATTGGGATATTTCTGCGTTCGACATGAGAGGTCACTCGACAAGAACAACACCAAGCATTACATTGTTTCTCACCAATGAAATATGTAATCCCCATCTTACTGCCTTAGGCTGCTTATTTTTTTCTCTAAGAGACAACAATATGTCCAAAATATTGGTGTAAGGTTTCAATACACAGAGATTCTGTTTGCCACTTTTATTACTGACAAACCATTCACCCATTCATCAGAACAACATCTTCATCAAAGCTATCAATGGCTACTTCCACCCTAGATTTCATTAAGATCACACAGTTTACTGAAGTCAGAAAAAAACCCAGAATCCATATTTAGGAACCTTTTTTGAGACACAGAATGGAGGGATAATTTTTAGGATGCAAAATAATCCCATTTTGAACATCTTCATAGAATACAGCAGAATTTTCTGAGATCTTACTTCCTGTAGATAGACTTGAAAATGAAAGCTCAAACTGAAAAAAAAGAAGAAATAGAATGGGAGGAAAAGAATCTGTCACTCCTTGAAACCAACCCAGACAAAATATTTTTATACATTTCCCCACCTCTGTTATGCAACAGTACAAGAGGAGGGAATAGCCTGCAGTATGAAAAAAATCAATGCTCTATGACCAGGATAGTAAAACTATAATCAAGTTTAGAATAAATCTTTCTGTTGTACATTCCTTCAACTTGATATTACACCTTTTAAATGACAGCAGCTTCAAACAAAATTTCTTGATCACACCAACACTGCAGAATATTACATTCCATCCTTCAATAAAGACTGGATTATTTGATTCTAGGTGAACAATGAACCCCTTTGCTGGGGAGAGAGAAGTATATTGCATAAGTTTGAGAAAAAATTCTTCCTATAAAGCAACTGAAATACTGCAGCTTTTTCTTTTTAAGTTAAAATATAAAACAGAATATCTTTTTTAGAAATACAGTAATATTAGCACCAGAGACAGCATAACAGTTCTGAAGAAAAAGTTCAGAGTTGGACCTTACCCCAGTATGAGCCGACCCTATAACAAGACACCAAGGAGTTTCGCAAAGTGCGCTGCTCTTCCTTTTCAGGGATATTATGTCCAGGTTTGACACGATATCCATTTTTGAACAATTCTCCATGAGATTTTTTACGCCTTCTAGTACTTTTGTACGTTTCTGTACGCGTGCCCCCAGAAGGGTTGTGGTACACTAAAATCTTGCTGGGAATCATGACTGTATCTTCAGCTCCAGAAGCACTGCAGCGAAGTACTGTGATGCAGTCTTCAGTCACAGCACTCACTAACAGCAAAGATGGTCACAGATTTATACCCTTTCTTTTGCTAATTCAGTGTCAACACGGAGAGACAGCTCAGAGTCCTTTCTTTAACAGAACTTCTCTTTGGGAGCAGATTTGTTTAACTGGACACAAGATAAAGTTCCCCTTTACCGGTTGTTATCAAAAGATAATGCAGTATAATCTAGTTCATTTCCGTTAGCTTGAAACAAACGGAGTGAATTCAAATACAAAACTCAGCTTGACAAAACAGGCTATCACAAACTGGATAGGCAAACAAATCACAGAAGCAAGCAGGCAGCGCAGATGCTCCTCTGATCCGAGATGTATTAGAGCTTAAAAGCCATCTTCTATCCGGATATTACCACATAAGCTTCTTTCAGATACATCAAAGAACCACACCCATTGATTCAAAACCCACAAACATGATGCTGTTCACTTGGAATGAACAAGTACTCCAGCAAAGAATATAGCTCTTATAATATATGTACATAAAGGGAATTATTTACTGTGTATTAGTTTCTTTGGCAAGCTCACATGTCTGTTTTCCAGTTAAAGTTGGTATGCAGAAGGCAGAGGTAACATAATCAGTCAACTCTTACAGGATTTATCTCAGATGAAATTAAAAAACCTCAAATAAACACAACAACCCTTCCTCCAATCCCAGTTAATGACAACTATCTTACTGAAGGAAAAAGAATTCAAAGCAATTTAGCCATCAAGCATGAGCGCAAAGAATAGAGTCCACAGCTCTCTCAAGCTGACTTGCTCTATGAATATTCACAAAACTGGAGTTTTGTTCAGTCAACTACCACTCTACAAATCAAAAGTAATCATCCTCTTCCATTTCATATGATAGATTTTCTTCATGATTTTTCCTGCTTTGAGCATAATACACAAACTTCATTGTGTAAAGCTATCTTCATTTTGAGGAATATGCTTATTGTTTCTTTTTTCTTTTCCTTTTTTTCCCCTTGTTTTTGGCCTCAGAAGACCCACAAATATAGCAATGCCATCTGGAGTACAATGCAAAGCAGACACAAAAATAGGCTGCACCATGTGCTTATATGAAATACACAGGATTTCAAAGCATTTTGGAAATGTTATTAAGGGGTGGACTGCCAAATATAAAGGGGATTGTAGTACACAGAAATTTCAAATTATAAGGAACATGCAGATAGTGAAGCAAACTACTTCAGTGAGTCCTTTACATTGTAACCTTTAACACTAAGTTCTTACAAACAACCTGGTTATGTTCCCACTGGTCACAACAGTCAGGTTCCACTGAGTCTGTAGGGATGGGGTTTATGTCTGCATGTGACAAACATCCAAGATTTATCTGTGAGCACTTGAATCATTCCTCTCCAACTGAAAAGATTTGAATGGGGTAGTACTTATCTGTGTTACTAATCACATCTTGTACAGCTCAAACTGAATGCACGTCCTACTTAACTTTTTACCATATAAGGCACACTATTTTCCTTTCCTTCTGCATTTCCTCTTGACTAGTATTGTAATCTTGTTATTATCCAATTTTAAACCTATCATTAGTGTACTTTATACTTAGTACAGCAAATGTTTGGGTGTAGAATCCATTTACCTTGAAAGCCTGGAATGTCTTTAAAGGAAAACAGGACCTAAGTAATAAATAGCAAGAGCCATGCTGTTTAGTTTACATGACCTATTATTTTGGTTTTAACAATTTGACAGTATTGTTTAAACTCCTCAGCTTCCTGGCATAGCCAGATTTTTATCAATTTCTTTTCGGTCAGTGCACTGCTTAATCTGTTGCATACATCAAAATTTGAAAACATAAATTAAATGACACAAACTAGGATTATATCTAAAGTAAACCTGCTCGACAAGTTAAAAAAAATGTATATAAATTTGAGCAGCAGCAGGATGATGGCATATTGTGCCGAGAAGCATTCTTAAAATCACAGCCAGCCACACAAAGCTACTGGTATTACTTTCCTGTGCAGACATTTCTGCTTTCCAAATAACTATTTTTTAGTATTTTGTTCTACAACTCGATTACATAAGACAGCTTCTTATTTTCAGTGACATTTAGAGTTTGCTACCATCTATAACATCAATCTATTACTTGGTCAATTTTTTTATATTAGATGTAAAATTAGATTACAGAAAATTGTTCTCTGCAGACTAATTTTTTTTTTCAGCTATCCAGAAAAGTACCTTTTAAGTATTCTAGCTTAGATGAACATCTGAGTGAAAGCCTGGAGTCCAATTAAGCTCATGAAGGTGGTGCCATCAGTAGACTATCACTGTTTCCTGCCCCTGTGAAGGACATGGTCCTTGGCCTCCTGGTCTGAGGCAGACCCAAAACTCCAAAGCCCTGTGTTATCAGCAGTACCTGAAACGTCTGCTCTGAAGTATTTAATCCAAACTAATCAACAAACATTTTGTTATAAAGAGCTCTAGAATGACTTTTAACAACCTATTTTGCCTTCAATGAATCCAAGGTACTTACAAGTTTTTCGTATTTTCTACAGAAGCATACCCTTGAAGGACATCATTCCATGACCCTTCTTGAACTTGTCACAAAAACAGATTTACATACTTATGGAAGTACTGCTATGATTAAATGACAACTTGCTTTCAAAGTCCATCCAAATGTGAAGCTATTAAGCTTAAAAATGCAGGAGAAGAAAGCAAGACTTGTCAGCAGCTAAGCTCCACTTTACCTTTGGCTATGCAGGGACTAGGTACTTGCTATATCACCTTGAAGGAGAGCAAGGGAAGATTAGATCCTGCCTCGGAAAACCAATGTAGTGGATAGAAGTGGGTATCACATTATTGTCCTTTAAACCACAGGTTAGACATGGGTGATGGATTTGCTGTGCTTTTGTGGGATGCTATTTGCTTATAGTTGTGCTCAAAACCTCAATCTGCAAAAAGCCACAAAACACAAGGAAACCTGCCAAGGAGAAACCTGCTGCAGAGAAAAATAACTGTTATATCCTCTGACTGATCTCTCCTTGAAAATTCATTTTTAATTTAATTTACAATAAGTGAACACAGAAGTTTCCCAACATTACCTTTTCTCTCTTTTAAATTGCTTCTGAAATGACAATGTAAAAGCCATTTGCTGTACACAAAATGGCCCATAAAATTTTCATTGCTGATATTTCAAAAAATGGTGAAAGTATTATCCATAGAAAAAAAAAATAACCTGCCATGTCCAAATTTAAAAGCTCTACAGCTTGGTCAACAACTACTTTTTAGTACAGCTTTGTAGCAACATCTATAGATTATGACAAAACCAGAATAATGCTCATTCTGCCAAGAATTTACCACTTATTAATCTCACTAAATTATTTAGAAGGTAAATTTACAATCGAACCGTGAGTTCCTGAGAAAACGCATGTAGTTGCATTATTTATTTTTAACCTCCTAGTCTCAAAGTCTTAAGCTATTAAACCATTTTCAGAAAGCTTGGCATTAGCAAGAATAAAACCAGTCACTCAATATGTAAACATTCACTTTCCTGCTTTACACCACTTCAGGCAACAACTGTATCATATTCCATAAACCAAGCACAGATATAGCCAGTAGTAAATGAAGAGCAGATCTTTGCATAAAACCAGGGACCATTAACTTGTAAATATTTTATATTACAAAAGAAGTATTATCCCAGCAAAGTGACGTTGGTGCCATTTTTAACAAAAGATTGAAACCATGAAGGGAAGAATAACCATATTCATATTGACCTAGTGGGTAAAAAAGAGTTTAAAAGGCAAAGAATTTATTCAGCTCTCGTTTTTCTATTTTTTTCATATTACATTTGTGTAATCCTTTCCAGATACTGTGATTCCATATTCAAAATAGATGGAAAATATATATATTTTTAATTCCGTGATTTGGGGAGAAAAATATTAATTGTACAATATACTGATGGTGCTACAGAAACCATAATGCGCCTTGAAAAAAGAGATTAAACCCCAGCAAGCTAACCTTGCAAAGAAGGTTGCACAGGAGGTTGGAAATTTGGGGGTTGCTTTCTAAAGTGGCCATTACAACTCAATATAGAGAGGTTTCCCTTCCTGAAAAACCACAAGTTAGCATCTTATATAATTTTCCCTGGCATTCATCAGGAACAAATTGCACTAAAATCAGGAATGTGCTATTTTGAGAGGCTGTAACCATAGGGCAGAACAAATGATAAGAACAAAGGCAAAGGAAGGGCAAAGGCCAGATCTAAAGCCTGACTCGTGCTGCAGGAGGTTGATTTAAAAAAAGCCTTGCAATTGTGCCTGTCTTTGCTCCCGTGAGTCACAAGGCACAGGCCATAACTGCCAAAGAAACAAGGAGCATGCCATGAAACAGGGCTTGACAAGGAGTCAAGTATTTCACTTCTAATCAACTAGTATGATATAATGCATCCTATTCAGTGAGCCTCTTCAGCCTTTGAGTTGCACAAAGAAAATAGTTCAAGAATGGATATGAGCAGATACATGCAGATAAATTAATTATGAGAAACCAGTTATGAAAATGATGCACCACAAAATTCTGTATGTGATTTTGATCCAGGTGCAAAAAACATTAATTCTATTTTCTGACAAGATAGATGACAAATATTAAAAAAAAAATTATGCTTGTCCTGGTAAAGCAATAGCCTTTTACTCAATATACAGAATGATTCCTTGCATATTGTGCAAATTTATATTGTACAAACAATAAACAGTATTTCTGACCAGCTGTAGGATTAAGAACTTAGTCATAAAATTCCATAAGTTAAAAAATAGTCATAAAATTCCAGAAGTTAAAGATTATGGTGTTTTTCTTTTTGGAAACACAACTCTTGTATAGATCCACACACTGTGTTTCAGCACCCCTTATTTCACCCCAATCAGTACTAAAAAATAGTCTTCACCTCCTCAGCAGTGCATCATGTTTAAACACGAGGTCTGAGAACTGCAAGTGCCAATTCGTCACTAAGAGTGAGTCAAGAATAAAGCCAGTAAAGGAAGGAGCATTTAAAACTCTCCTCTTCTAATTCACATTAGACAGAAAATCTGTGATCTGCCTACTGAGAAGAAAATTCTCGCATTTTCAGGTGCACAGAAAGGCTTTCCCTTAAAGGCTGATGTTGCCCAATCAATAAGAGAAGATAGTGAAATTTCCGTGCACTATCAGAGTAGATTAGAGCCAGTGCCTAGTAAAGTAGGTGTCTGAAATTTTCCTAGAAGACTGTTCCTCACATCTATGTATCTTTGGCTATTTTCCACTGAATGCAGCATATTTCTTACAGGATCTGCCCCACATGCAATGATATAAAATTTTATCTAGATTAATTTCCCAGGTGAGAGTGAACACGAAAGAATTCAGATGATATTTCCAGATGTTTCTGCTCTTACAGTGCTGATATCTGCACTTGGCTCTGAACAGGAAGGAAAGTGAAACAACACAGAAAAAAACAAACATGGAATTTAACAGATAATAAAAGCCCAAATAATACCATTTGCTTTATAAAGAATCCCATCTCCTTTTAATTCATATTCACAATAATACACATGTAGAAACTCCATCACAATATATGTTGCCTGCACACTAGCCACTATGAAAAAACTTTTTCTTCAGAGTTATCATTGTCCCAACCACATTAGCCATCAAGAAACCCTTCATTAATTATGCTTGAATAAGTATCTAAACTTCAAATAATGAAATTGCATAGAATATTTATAAATTATGTATCTACATAACAAATTTTAATATTTTCTAATAAAATATTTTGAATTTATTTACTTACATATTTAACTAATCACTTCTGTTAGTAATTAAAAATTGAACTTTTACACCCATTACCTACAGCAGCCCTAACATACACACACATTGGTAAGAACCCCTCCAGGACTTAGGATTTTTGGTATCAGGGAAGATGAATGTTGAATAGGAAACATTTTCAAAGGCTGCATTTTGAAAAATAAAAATAAATACATAAATGTGAAGGTTGTGGAAGATATTAAAACCATATCAGGAATTTATATTTATCTTGCTGTGATTCATTCTTCTGCTGTCACAACACTGCAATCAATACTAGAACTTCACTGGCTCCCTTGACTAACTTCAGAGAAAAGCATCCCAGAACAGAATTCAGTAAAATTGAGCAAACTGTTAAAATGTGAAAATAATCCTCATGTTACTTTCAGCACGCAATGTCAGTGCTCTATTTGGCTACTAATATTCCATCTAGCTCTCAGCAAAAAAAGACTTCCTGCTGGGCTCTGCAGGTATGATCCACACCCCCAAGCCCAGGGCCAGCTGCAATTGCTCCCTGTCTTCAAGCAAATGACATTTTGGACGGCCATGGGGCTGCAGAGTGCACGAATGAAACTGGCATTAACTGCTGGCTGCACAGGGCTTGGAAAGGCACCAGTGTGGCTCTGTAGTGCACCATGAGCTCACCCATTCACAAAAACTCCTTCAGATTTGTGGGAAAATGTACCACATGGTGTGGGGCTGATTAAAGAAAAACAAAATCAGCAATTAGGACCACAATAAAGCTGACAGATAATTTCTACAGAGAAGCAGAGTAACTATGTGATAATGGAGAACTAATGACTAGAGAGTTTGAGTACTTCAGAAATCTCAAAAAGCATTTTGCTCTCAGTCATCTGTGTTTCTAAGGGACTACAACAATTTACTTTTGATTATGAAGATTATGGTTGCTAGATATCCCAACTTAAATGCAAAACCTCTTCAAATTGAACTTCACACTTCAGATGATAGCTGATCCATTTCAGCTAAACATCCACAGTGATGCTTCAATATTACTGTTTTGAATAAAACCAGCACTCCTTGAAGGATAATGCTTAACAAAATGCTGTGGACTAAACCTGTCTATGTAGCACAGTTGCATCTGCCTTACTTTATAAAAGGTGATTTTAAAAGACGGCAAAATAATTTCCCTGTATAAGTCACATATAACCACAACAATAAAATGGTTGTAGAAAGAAAGTTTTATATACTTTTATACTTAAGCAGAAGTTATATACTTCTGCTTAAGCCATTTTACTTAAGCAGAAACCCTCATTTTTCTAAGGTTTAACACTATTTTTAAAGTAAAATACGCATTATTCTCTTTTTGTATTGCCTCATGTTATATATTCACTAGCAACAAACAAATGAAATCATGAAGCTAAATACACTACTTTTCCAACATTCAGCTTTTGAATCAAAGGGCATCTGGGGAGATATCATAGGAAAACCTGCTTCTGGTAAACGTAATTTTGAAGACAAGTTAAGCTTTGATATCTGAAACCTAAAATACCAAGAAAACAATTTTTTCACTTCATATCCCTTTATATATACCAAAGCAGAGAAGTTCACTAGATAGATTTAGAGAAAAAAATCTTTAATAACTATATAAAATTTATAAATACAATGTACTGACTTTTACATAATCAATTAAAAACTAAATGCCTAAATGAATCAAAAATGCACTCCCAAGTTTAGCAGCATCTTCTTTAACACCATTACAAATTAAAGTTTCCTGAACAGAAGAAACTAAAAGAAGCAACAAAAAAGGAGACAGATCTAAAGAACCTGTATATCCTGACCTCTGAGCATCATTAGCTTTATTGGCAAACTTTCTGGCAATCCATTAGGTAAGCCACTGCAGTGCAAGTAGCAATGGAAGAGTCATAACTTCAGAGATGTTTTTGTGGTGCAGAAATATGTCCTTCATTTAACAGATTGCTCTATGTGTTTCTATTTTCATTCAGAATTGGAGTTAGCATGATACTAAACACTGCTGAAGGTGATAACAAGGTTAACGAAGGCTAAATATCTGTGGGTCAGCAGTGAATCAAGTGTAAGCCCTGTATATTGAAAGAGTATAAATACAGAAGTACTAGAGAATGTTAAGCATTCAAAAAATTGATGTGAAACTAGTGGCAAATTGTGACAAACTATGAAGGATACTGTTCCCTTGACTAAAGTCAACATTGTATGAAACTGCCATATGGTATAAATATCTTGCAATTTAAAACTTCAGAAAAAGCCTTAAATATTTCAGCTGTAAGAACACTTCCCAAGTTTTCCTTCTCTGTATGTTGTCTGTCTGTGTATAGCAATATACTGCAACTGTAAAGACAGAACAGTGGATAAAGGAACAGATTTTCAGCCATCCAACTATTAATTCTGAAATGTCACATGAGCAGGAAGGTCAAAACTTAACACATTCACAGAATATTGTGAGGTGGAAGGGACCCACCAGGATCTCCCAGGTATGTGGCCCATACAGGGACCGAGCCCACAGCCTTGGTGTTAGCAGCAGCAGGCTCTCACCAGCTGCTCTTCTCATACTGATGTGGAGCACTGAAGCACAAGAAGTCATCCTTCCTAATCCCAGTGGGGTTTGGACCTCTCAGGTGATGGTCAAGCAGTGCATGTAAATGACCATATTAATGAAGTTTCTCCTTTTGAATGTAGAATGATAACAAGAGTGAAAAATCTTAATCAAATTCTCTCTTGACTTTTCTTAGTTTCATATCTATAAAGTCGAGTGAAATAATTGCCAAAAGATTACAGGAAGGATATGAATGATCCAGTTTAAATAAAATTCCAGTCTCAGGTGAGTACATCAGTTCCATCAGAGCCCTTTGATATTCAGAAAAAAACAGACACAGAAGAACTTTCTCAAGTCTCATATGGAATTCTTAACTTCTAATCTTTTTAGTGAAAGCCCAACTATCTTTGCATCAGTTTATATCAACTTCAGTCTCAACAGGATTTGCCTTTGATTAATTCAGTCTTGCAAAAACGTCAGGAGGAACACAGATATGCAGTTTGGGGGTTTTAATTACTTAAACTGAATAATGCATCTTTTCTTAATTCCACATAAACCCAGACTCACGCACCACAGAGCACACTAGAGGCACACTAGGTGCTGAATTAATGAGAGCTACATGGACATTGCAGTACTTCTGGTCCAGGGTTTATAAAATAAAATAGTTCCTTTGAGCAGTGTTACAGAAATTAGAAATGCAAAATGAGCCAAAGATCAAAAAGAGTAACGAGAAATCATGGAATTCATGTTAAAATGTCAAAATATAAAATGTCATGTTCTAGGTATAAGAACTTCTAGTTTTGGATTTGGGTAGAAATCAATTGTATTATTTATAAAGTTGCTTGTAAACAACAAGCATTCAAAATTCAAAGTTGAGCAGATCCCACTCAGCAACAAACTAACACAGATTCAAAATATTTTAAAAAATACAGTAAAAAAGCAGCGGATGAAGCTATCAGGGGAATAACTACGGGAGAGTGTATAAAGACTAGACTGAATGCCTACAAGGAACTATACATATTAACTTACCACCTGGGAGCCCAGAAATGAATTGTAGAATTTTGATGTGCACTCAAAGATTCCACCAACAGATGGCAGAAATGCACAACACTTGATAAAGTTATTGCAAATTACTGCAAATTTAAGGTGCTGAGCAAGGGGGCTTTGCAACCTGTAGATGCACCAAAATCCAGTAAATTAATGCAAAGTCAAAGTGGTATCCCTATAACCAAGTTATCAGAAGGCTTCTTTGTGTCAGCGTAACTAAATTCTATTAAACTGTTTTCTAAAAGGAATCAAATATTCTACAGATTGAAATATGCTTTCAGGATGAGCTGTTCTGTAGAGATTATGGCAAGAAAGTCTACAGGATATTAAAACAAATGTTTTCATATACAGATTTTTAACTAAAGCTTTATCTTGAGGAACACTTGCTGGATGGGCAGAATGCTTCACACCATCGCCTTAACTACCTTAATAAGACACAACCAATTTTTCTCCAAATTTATCTCTAAACCAATTTCATTCTCTGATTCAACAAGAAACCTGAATTTCCACCAGAGTTGTTGGAAATACTCTTCTCTGACCAGGCATTGGTACTGAAACCACAAGTCTCATCCAAAATGAATTGACATGTCTCGAACAGGACCTGGACAGAATTTGAGCAAACACTGGAAAAAATTCTCCCCTTCCCAAACTACACTAATCACCACCTGAAGAGATTTGTTCTCTATGCTTTGCATGTGTCTATATTTGCATGTGTTGTCTCTCTTCTTTACCCCACTATATATCTCAAATGATTTTCTGAAAAAAAAGTACAGCATCAGCAGCAACTTAGACTAAAAAGCATGTGAGGAAATAAGGATGAACAAAAAATCCTCCTGATAATAGAATTTATAGGAATCAAACAGTTTCTATCACTTGATTTTCTGTACAGTAGAACAGATGAAACATACGGTCAGAAAAAGGAAGTAAAATTGTTTAAAAGACCTTTTTTATCTTTAATTTCTGTGATTCAATAATAAGACACTATCAAATTCATATATTATGTTGTATTGATAACTTTGTATTAATATCACAATCTAAGGCTGATTGTTCCTCATTCACGTAGTCTTGAAAATGTGAAGCCAAGATCATATTTCTTATGTTAAATCCCCCTCTAACAATACAATCCTGTCAAGGCAATTTAGTTCAATACCGTCAGATCATAAAATCAATATTTCTTTTTTCATAAGCATACAAGTACATGATTAAAGGCATTTCAGATATTTGAATTGGCTTTGCTATCACAGAAGATAGAATAAGGGTTTTAAGCGTGTAAAGTGTTATTGAGTCTTTACTAAATAAAACTGGAAGACATTAACTTGTTGTAGGACTCTCCAATTTTTCAGACCACAACCTATCCAAAGGAAGAAAGTTCTGAATCTGAAACTTAGCTAGGATACTCAAATTATGACAACTTTGTGGTTAAAAAACCAACAAACCAAACAACAAAATTTACCATGCCATTATTTCTCCCATTGCAAATTATCTTTGTCAAACAACCCTATTAGCCTACCTTCCCTTGGACTATAAACAAAATACACAAACTCAGCAATGCATGGAAATAATTTGGTTAAAATTCACTGCCAAAGTCACCTGTAACTCATTCTTCCCTTGGGAAGAATCTCTCCACTCTGTAGAATCCTGCACCTGGAGAACTGTCCTACCATTATCAGAAAGTTTCTTGTAGAGAGTTCTGCAAGCAATACATATGATTTGATAAAGCACAGCTGTAGCTCATGAGCAAGTATCTACACAAATGTTACTGTTTGCAAAACAGTGTTGGAAAAATGTCATGGGGATCTAGATGAAAATGAGCATCCAAAAACCCACTGATGTTCATTTCTGTACAGTTTTCAAGTCAGAACATAAGAAATTATTATATAGCACGATAAAGCACTATACATCACTAAATTATACAGATTCATTAAAAATTTCTTTCCTATCTCTATTTCCTCAAATTTATCAATAATATGTAGCTCTCTTCATATGCCAAATGCACTCTTTTCACGTGCTTCCTTTTCTTATGCTATCCTCTGCACGCAAAAACGATACCACAGAAACCCTTTCTGAAGGCTTTACCAAATCTAAAAATCTGGTATTTTGCAGGTTTGAAGTGCTGTTTTGCCTTCATCTTTACTTTAGACATTGATCATAATGATATTCCTAGAAAACTTTTGAAAAAGTATAATCTGATCTGTCTTTCAATACCAAATGTTGTCTGCAAACTGGAATCTAGGTAGAAGACTAGATTTGAAATATCCTCTATGAATACTGATTGAAAATTTAATTCATATACAGCATTTCAAGATGCAAAAATATATGTAAAGAACAGCTGAATACAAAAGAGTATCAGGGAAAGGAGAAGGCTTCACATACTAAGAGCTGTACAATAGTTGAATGATGGCATTTGTGAGCCAGCATAAGAACAGAAGAAACCAATGGCCTTCCACTTCTCTACATGATCAGATGATATATCCAGAGCATGTCCTCTGCTATGCTTCACATCTTTCTGTAAGCACTTACTGCTCCATAGGCAAAGCTTATCATTTGTTTAGGATAGTTTGGTTTCTTTAAAATACTGCTCAAACTGTGGGTCTATAGTGATACTAGTCAGTTAGCTAAACCAGGACAGCTCTTGTAGAATTGGGCATTCAGAGCCACTTGGGAACTTGGATTCTGCCAAGTACTTCAATGAACTCATTACAGCTGACTGACATGAATCAATAATGAAATAAACTGGAAAGATCCTGATGCACAATACATTCCAGATGGTGTGTTTTATTTTGGCTCCTAATGATCCTGAAATCTAAAGCACACAAAGGCAACCTGCTAAATCATTAAGAAATTCTTAAAATGTGCCAATGTTGTATGATTTTTGCCTCACTAAAAGGCAAACCTCCCTGCTAATCCTACAGACACATGGGGACAACTTGTGCAAAACCCACAACTTATTTGTTCTGAATCCCCCTCAGCAGAAGGATATCTCTCTCAATTACAATATTTATATAAAAGAAAAAGGCAAAGTAGCCATCTAGCCTGAAACTAAATAATGTGGTCTAAACACATTCCCTTCCCCTCTACTCACACACTCAGTCCTACCAGGGTATTTACCTACATGTATGATTTGAGCTCTACAGGCAGTAAATTTGGCCATCCCTTTCAAAGGTGTAAAAAGGAATATACAGGCTTCATTAATACATTTTGATATATTCACTTAAAAATTCTTTCATCACAGCTTCTCAAAATAACTTTCTGGTCTAAATTAAAGCCATGTTAGGAATCCAAAACATTCACGTTTCTGAATTAGTGAATGATTTCACTAAGGATGATTTATCTAAAATGAAAACCCCTCTGGAAGCAGGTGCAAAGCTAGAACATTGTAAATATGTTATTCCTAAGATGACTACACTAAAAAACACATCAGTTTTTTGCCTCAGCAGGTGATAAATGTCTCAGGGGAACTCCACAAGGAAACAGGCAAAGTGGGGTTTTAAACAAGAAATCAAGATCAAGTGATGTTGGTGGAATTAAGAGATATGGAAATTCTTTCAACTCTATGAGTGCTCAACTCTTCCTGAAAACTGACATAAAACTTATGAAATCCATGCAGCAGAAACTGCTAAATGTGCAAAAGCTCTCATTATCCCTGTCAGTACTGTTAGCTGGATTGCTGTGTCACCATGAGTCAGTCAATTACGCAGTCACTTTCATGAAGGGTGTTCATTCCAAATAATTATCTCTGCCTCATTTCCCAGAGTTTGTGGTCTTGCTACTTTCTCATTTCATATTCCTTTTCAATAGATCCTGTGATTCTATTTATTCTCTCAGACAGACTTAATCTCTAAGGACTTCAACCTCAAAGTTTTTGGGAAACTCAGATATATCCCATACAGGAGTGAAAATCCATCCCTCTAATTCACATAATGCAAGGAATCTGAGATAAAGTTATAGCTACCGAAATCGGCAATTTTCTTTCAAGGATAAGCATGTTTTTTACTTACATACCTCCTTTTTAAATTTTATTCCCTAACATAATGTGGAGCTGTATGACATTTTCCCTTTCAAAAGTCTTACTTAGTTTTCTATATGTGACAGAAGTGATATGTGATAAAGAGAGTAGTCATATGAGGATGTGTAGTGATCTTTTCTGGCTGTTTTATTGCTTTCTTCCCTGGCATACTAATAACCACTGATATGACCTTTACTGTGGTTATAAATTAACTGATCTCTTTCCATAAAAAAAAATTTCATCAATAATTTTTGTATCTTTGCACTTCTATATTAAGATGAAAAAGTTAAAAGACTACTAAAGACCCTCTGGTTTATTTGATTTTCCATATGAAACATTTAAGATAAGAATTTCTTCAGTTTTCAGGGACAATAAGTGCCTGTATTTCTGGAGGTATGAATTGCCAAACTGTGAGGTTTCATATGTTGTCTAAAGATATATGCCATTTTTAGGATGTTTTCTCCGAATAAAAAAAATCACAACATTTGACGTTCATTTTTCCTAATGAAAATTCCTATAACACTTGTACAGGAAACTCCATTTGGCATATTATGGATGTTTTTAATTGAGTGTCCTCTCTATTTCATTTTGCATTCCCTTTTACATGTGGCACACCTTTTCTATTGCATTTCTAGCAGTCCAGTAAAAATATTAAGTGTCTAAATGTATCTCCCAAATCAGTCACTTCAGTGGATTCAAAATTAATCCACACTGGCTTAAAAAAATGCAATGAGAATATATTGATTTCATTGTTGACAATGATCCATGGCAATCCAGTTCAGTGAATCAATGATCTAGATCACCTGTTCAGGTTGTGAGCTGAGACAAATCAAATTCATGGTTTGATAAAGGCAGTTACACAGTACTTCCAAAATGGAAGTTCTCCGCCCCTTGGAGTAGGAGATTAGTAAAGAGTTGAAAACAAAACTGATATAGTAAGTGCTTTTTCTGACAAAATCCACATTTCTGCTTAAAATTCACTTTGAAAACTACTTTGGAAACATTCTTCTATTTATACAATGACATAAGATCAACAGATTCTCCACCCAAATGTGCAAAGCTAAAGTAATTTTATAACAAGCATTTTAAAGGTTAAACTATATTACTTACCAAGCCAACTTCTGTTTAAATATACTGACACAAACACTGGAGGGACCGTGAAGAAATCTACCACTGAGTTAACTTCTAGCCAAAACCATAGCTTGTCATTGGCTGCTATAAACTGGAAAGAAAAAAAAAAAGAGGGGAAGAGATGAAATAATCAGATTATTATCATGCTGATTGCAGGTATCTGTTCTAAAATATTAAACCCAAAAGTTAGTGTAGTAACTGATGTTTTAGGTCAGTCCAGACAGAACATGGAAAGAAGTCTGTAATGTGAATTTCTTGATAATAACACTGAGATTAAAATGAAAGGTCCAACTAGAGAGATAGATCATCTATGTTATCAGTTGTAGTATCTGTGCTAAAAATAGTTCTTCCACATTTGTTGACAATGTATCAGTAATATTAGAAAATTGCAGGCAATTATAAAGTATTTGGAAGCACATCACTTTTGTTCCAGCACACCAAATATGCTGGTGGTAGTCTTATCATGCATTTGGTGTTCACAAATTTCTCAATACAGAGCTGTTCACAGAGTCCCATCATTACAAGTCCAGAGGAGATCAGCAGGGTGACTCCTACAAGGCATAGTTTGGGACTGCAGCAGCACTTCAGGCTTTTGAATGAAACCATGTGGTCGTTTCTCTCTCCTGAATACAAGATCGGCCCTGGGAAAGCAGCAAGGTTAGATGCCATGGGCATCATAGTTAGAACTTGCCTATGTGCTTAAATAAGGTGAAACTGCCATTTGCATTTGATTAATAATTAAAAAATAATTGAAACATTTGCTTTATATAAACATTAAATGTAAAAATACAAATAAAGGGAAAAAACGAGTGCATCATGAAGATATTTAATGGAGCAGATCTAAGTCTTAAAACTTTGACTTGCACATTTCAAAACCATGCTCATATTCTTTGCATTAAAGAAGATATTGTCTTTTTTTCAAAGAAAATACAATCTCTATTTCAATCTCCATATACAGCAGCTGCCTTCCCTCCCTGCCTCCTGCTACCAGAAAGACACTACTTACACGCAAGCCGAAGTAGAGTAGGAAGAACACATTGAAAGCCATGTCGATCTGTAATGTGAAATCTTTGTAGAAATTCTGGCAGGATTCTATTGGGCTATTTGAAAGACAAAGAAATCAGAATAAACTGTAAGTATGTGAGTTTCTACTCTGCTGAGAATTGTTTGCATTTCATTAAAGACCTTGATCCAGAAATCAGGTTTCTGTTTTCCAGTCCTTTACTAGATACAAGCAAGCATTTCAAAGGAACTATTTCATTCATTCAGTTAGTCATTCATACAGTATTCATAGTCACCTCTTCAGGTAATATTTGAGAATTAACATGCAGATACCTTTAGGAGAGGACAAGCAGGAGAATACCTCAGGATTGCTTAACCCCACATTAACCCTTAAAGAACTGACTTCTTTCTAAAGGACACACCTATGATACTTTAGGAAGAAACCTAACAAGTACACAGGTACAGTGAAACATTACATGCTTTTAATTCATAAAACCTTTAAAAAAAATAGTTGCTTAGGAATACATTACCCATTAGCAACCTGGAGTACTTAGTCTTGTAGAATCCCTTGTTTATAAAAAGTTGATTGGATTTTTTTTTCTTTTTCTCACTTTTTTTTTTTTTTTTGTATGGCCATTTAATGTACTTTATGTACAGTACTATGAACTGAGTAGAAAAGCAGCATAGCCCACTGGTAAAATTAAATAACAAAATAAATTGAAGAATTTGAAGCAGTACTCTAAGGGTTAATTTCTGCATGCATGTTAATTAAAATACCCTTGTGTGTCTCAGGCAGCCATTGCAAATTTTAGCTTCTTATTTTATGCTCTGTTTGACAGTGGGACAGATCCAAAGCTTGCTCTATACAAACTGGTACTTTATAAATATACTTTTATCTAAGGAAGGTGGTAACTTCCATAAGTATCATCAGTGATTTATTTGTAAGGTTTCTAAAACAGGTTGTTGAAGCCACAGTCCAATGTTGTAGTCATAGACCAAAGTGAAAATCATGTCCCAATATATGTTGATGTATATACTATATATACATAATGTCCCACCATATATACATATATATACACACATATATTGCAAATGATCCTGTGTTCATCACAAGTGTAATAGAGGGAAACTAGAATGTAGATCATTTGATCATTTGGAGCCCTAGAAAACTCCTTTTCGAAAAGCAGAAATTTGTTGGCTTTCTAGATCAAATAAATCACTGAACATGAATATAATACCAGTTAGTATAGCAGTATTTCTGCAAGTATAATGCTAGACTGCTCAACAAGCAAGATTCTATGCGTTATGAATGTCAGGTACCTAACTTAAGGCATAAAGGAAATTACCTGGACTACCAGGTCATTACACATGCAGCCAGATTTTCCATTCCTTGTATACATTTCAGGTCAAACAAGTTAATTACAGCATGCTCTCTCCTGTCTCTAGATGCATGAATGTATACAGCAAAATTCTCCTTGATGTACAATAGCTTCATATTTTAAGAAGCTTCAGTGCTATAGGAAAGTGTATTAAAACTGTTTTTCAAAGGCTATTTGAAAGGCATTGAAGTTATGAGACACTTCTGTTATAGTTCAAATAAAATTGATTTACAAGAGCAGGCAGAAGGGAAGAGAAGCCATATGTTAACATACAGGAGAGCAGACAATACCCCATATTTACAAACACAGTTTTAGCTACAAAAATACTGGATGTAATTTGAGAACCCAACTGGATAATCTTCTGTAAAGCACTAATGAGAACAAAGGATTTTGTCAAAATAAGGTAGGCCACACACTGAGCCACAGTGCACCCTACCAACAGGAAATACAGAGGAACAGAACCAACAACCCTGCACCAGCCCTTAACTCTGGGTTAGGCTCCTGCAAAAGCTGGAGAAATTCACCAAAGCTAATGGACTGCAGAGGCTTATAACCAGGATAGAGAGCAATTTTTAGTTAAGGTCAGCTAAGGTTGCAGCTAACAGCTCTACTTTAGTGTCACTGTCCTTTACAAAAACCTACAAGATCTGACAAATTATCTAATGCAAAATAAAACTTTTTTTTTTGGCAAAACACTTAGCCCAATGGATGACAATCCTGATTAGTAACTTCTGTTCACCAAAACCACTGTTTCTCCTAGTCATATCCTTTAAACTTCCTTCATTTCAGAGAGAATCCCTCTCTTTCAATATTTAAGTTGTCCATTTCAAAGACAAACACAGCATCCTTCTTTTTTATTTCAAATGATGATTTTGTCAGAAGGGCATGACGCTGAAGAAATTATCAATTTTTTCACAGATGGATTATAAAAGATTTTAAACATTCTAAATTAAACTTTCCGTTTGGATATTTGATTTTTCTTCTCACTAGTAGCTGACATCTGAGCTGTAAGAAAAACAGGGCCAGTAATGTTTATCATTGCACAATTCTGCAGAAAGAAGCCAATTTGAAACTTGTCTTTACATTGAGTTTCCCAACACCAGAAGTGCTGTACTTCTTAGTAGTGCACAAGGGTCTCCAGGACCAGCAATAATACTAATAAAACTCCCTGGTTTATATTAAAATCATGTGGCATATCCTATGGGATTTCACCCCGTTAGAGCAGCAAAGGTTTCACTTCTGAAAAAGACAACAGACTATTAGAATTGTTTTTACTCCCCTTCCATGCATGGTTTCATACATTTATACCACAAAAGGACAGAAGAATATGTCTGAGAAAAATCAATGAAATAGCATACTAGCAATGACAGGAAAGATTTCATATAACTAGATAAAATTTACAGTAACAATGGAACTGTAAATGCAATGGGCACCTCCCCCTGAAAAAAGTGGCAGGATCAATACTCCAACAACTGGCATGCACATCTGGTAAATCAGCCAGCTAGGGAAGGAACCCCGCCAGAGCTATTTTTCTGGACAGAGAAGGACTGGTGGCTGATGACACAATAGGAGGTTGTCTTTGGCACAGCAATCACAAAACAATAGATTTTGATTTTTGGAGAAATAATGAGGGGGTCCAGCAGGACTCCCAGAGGGCAGGCTTTGGCCTGTTTATGAGGCTGGTTGAGAAAGACCCTTGGGATGCAGTCCTGAAGGGCAAAGGAGTCCAGGAAGGCTGGACATGATTCAAGATGGAAATTTTAAATGCACTGAAGCAGGCCATCCCTATGCGTCAAAAAGATGAGCAGGGAAGACCATCAGCCTGGCTGAAAAGGGAACTTTGGCTGGAATTCAGGAATAAAAGTGCACCATCTTTGGAAGAAGGGCCAGGCAACTCAGGAGGGCTTCAAGGATGTTGTGAGGTTATGCAGGGAGAAAACTAGAAGGGCCAAAGCCCAACTAGAACTAAATCGGATTACTGGCATAAAAGAAAATTTAAAAAAAACCACTTCTAGAAATGCATTAGCAACAGAAGGAGAGCTAAGTAGAATCTCCATCTTTTATTGGACATGGGGGAAACATAATGCAAAGAACGAGGAGAAGTCTGGGGTACTTAATACCTGCTTTGCGGTCTTTAATAGTAAGAGCAGCTGTTCTCTGGGTACCCAGTGCCCTGAGCTGGAAGACAGATAGGGAGCAGAATGAAGCCCTCACAATCCAAGGGGAAATGGTCAGTAAAATACTACACCATTTAGAACAAATCCAAAGGGCTGCATGGAATCCACCCAAAGAAACTGAGGGGGGTGGCAGAAATGCTCACCAAGCTACTTTCCATCATTTATCAGCAGACCTGGTTAACTGGAGAGGTCCCACCTCACAGGAAATTGAGAAATATGACACTCATCTACAAGAAGGATCAGGAAAAGGATTCATGAACCACAAGCCTGTCAGCCTGACCTTGGTGCTGGGCAAGGTCGTGGAGCACATCTTGAGCCAGCACAGAGCGCATGTAGGACACCACAGGATCAGGTCAAGCCTGTTTGTGTTTACGAAAGGCAGTGCAGCTTGACCAATCTGATCTCCTTCTGTGACAAGGTGACTTGCTTGGTGGATGAGGAAAAGGCTGTGAAGGCTATCCAGACTTTAGTCAAGCTTTTTACACCAATTCCCACAGCATTCTACTGGAGAAACTGGCTGCTCATAGCTTGGACCAGCTGGGTAAAAGGCTGGATGGCTGAGCCCAAGGAGTGTAGATCTATGATCTGGTCAAGGGAATTGAGTGAGCCCTCAGTAAGCTCACAGATGACACCAAGTTGAGTGGGAATGTTGGCCTGCTGGAGGGTAGGAAGGCTCTGCAGAGGGATCTGAACAGGCTGAATCCATGGGCTGAGGCCAACTGTACAAAGTTCAACAAGGCCAAATGCCTTGTCCTGCACTTGGGTCAAAACAACCCCATGCAGTGCTACAGGCTTGGAGAAGAGCAGCTCTAAAGGTGTTTGGAAAAGGATCTAAAGCTGCTGATCAGCAGCCAGCTCACTGTGAGCTAGCATGCACCAAACTGGCCAAGGAGGCCAACAGCTTCCAGCCTTATAACAGGAACAGTGTGTCCAGCAGGACCAGGGAAGGGAGCATCCCTGTGTACTCAGCCCTGGTGAGGCCACCCCTCGAGCGCTGTGCCCAGCTCTGGGCCCCACACTGCAAAAGAGCCAGGGGCCGAGATAAAACAGAAGGGAACTGTGGGGAAGGGAGCACAAGGGCCTGGGGCTGTTCAGCCTGGAGAAAAGCAGGCTCCGCAAGGACCTTATCACTCCCTACCACTCCCTAGGGACAGGTGTAGCAAGGTGGGGGTTGACATCTTCTCCTGGATATAAGTGACAGAAAAAGAGGAAATGGCCTCAAGTTGTGTCAGGGGAAGGCTAGATTGGATATTAGGGAACAATTTTTCACTGAAACATTGTCACACGTTGAAAGAGGCTGCCTAGGGAAGTGGTTGAGTCACCATCCCTGGAGGTATTTAAAAGATGTATAGCTGTAGCACTTAGAGACGTGGTCTATTGGAGAACTTAAAGGTCATTTCTAAAATAAATGATTCTATGATTCTCTAATAATTTTAAGTACTTTGAAAGAGCATCTTTGATTATCTATACAATTTTTACAACAAAACTAGTAGCTATGAGGCCCAGTTGTACAGTTATAATAAGCATAAACTACTTCAATGAGCAAGAGCGACTACAAGAGTGGTAACAAAATAATTCCATTTAATTTTACATATTTCCTGCAAAACTTTGACAAGGTGTTCCCAGCATCCTTAAAGCTTTGCTGCAATCAGCATTGAAGTCAACACTGTGCACGACAATTTTATCACATGCTGCACCACCTGTCACTTCCATTCAAAAGACCCTACTGCTGCTTAAAGAACTATTTTTGCCACCAGTTTATATCATGTATTTATTATTCTCGCTTATTTCTGTTTCGCTTAAAATGTTTGTAATGCATCAAAATGTTTCTACTGGAATTACTCCTTGAATAGTCATAAATTGAGTGTGAGAGTGCAAAAAATGCTTTTTAATGTTTTTTGAAATTGCTTCTGTGAGTATATTAATATGAAAATTCCCACAGAAGCCTTCAGATTTTTCCAGGATTTTTGAAATTGCAACAGAGCTGAAAATAACTTGAGTGGTTTTACTGTATCTTTTCACCTCTTGATAGGAGCTGTAAAGCCCATTGCAACCTTCAGATCAAGGCCTTAGTAAGAACTACCACGCTCTGTCCCAGCGCAGCCACTGCCATCATGACCACACAGAACAAGGAGAAGGAGTTCCAGGAAAGTCATTCAGACTTTCGACCAGCTTTGCAATCACAGTGACACCTGTCTGGACAATTTTACATTAAATGTTCCTCACAATGATGGGAAAGCTTTTGTACACCCAATTCAGCACTTAAAATAACTATACAATATGCAATTTACAGTTCTTCCTAGCTAAGAAAGTGGACTGTTTTATTTTTTGGCACATCGTGTCCGTCTGCTCCTAACGGATTTTTGCCTTTTTTTTCTCTTACTTTTTAATGACAAGGCATGCAAAGACTAATCCTTACCTGTGTATAATTTTATTTTTTAAAAAAGGGAAAATGTTTATTTTAAGACATATTAATCTATTAATCTTGCATTTTGTCAAGTGTTTTGAAGATATGTATATAAAACTTTCATAAACCGCCACAGAAGTAATTACTTGTACTGCAACCAATTAAGTACTGATGTTAATGTCTTACTACAGCTGCTACAACTTCAGAACTTTAAGAAGATATTGAAAATTTTAGAAATTCAGAGAATTTTCCTAATTTACAATTTTAATTTTAGTGAATCTGCTTTTTGAATGGTGGAGGAAAAGCCAAATCCATTAGAGAAACAAGATAAAAATATTTTTAATTTCATATCAATAAAATAAAACATAAAATTTAAAGTAGTGATCATATGAAAAATCATATGAAAAAGAAGTTTTTATTTTCTGTACTCATGACAGTTTTTAGAGTGCACAACAGGACATTATACGAAAAGACAGTAAAATGCACACTTTCCATCAGAAGGAATGTCCATTGAGGAGAGTAAATTTTAAAATGAAATTATAGCTATGTACAGAAATACCAGTCGATGCTGCTAAAACATAAATAACAAATAAATAAATAAATAAGAGAAACCACTCAATATTTAGAAGTTCATTATTATGGCATCATTTGACACTCTACTCAGTGCACTTTCCAATTGTATTTCAATGCAATTAATACCTCAATTTGGGCATCTAAATTTTCTTTGTACATAAAACTGCTTAAAGTGGTGGGATTTTTTTCAAATTATTTTGTTTTACTGGAAGCTCCTCTTTAATATTGAATTCCCTGCAATTTACTTCTAGAGCAAACCACATTTTATGAAGACTAGAGTAGAAAAATTTGGCACAATTTTGATACAGTAGTGTCTGTTTATACTCCTTTAATACATATTTTGAACAGTACAGCAAAAAAGAAAAATAAGTTGCTTATGGTTAGGATTTTAAACTCTGTTTCAGTGATGTAGTACTAAAGTAAAACCATAGAAAAGCCACATTTTATCATTTAGTAAAAGCAATTTTCATTTAAGGCAGAAGGGTTTACTCCTTTATGGTTTAGTCACACAGCCCAGAAGGGAATAAGCAGTTAAAACCTTCTTTACTGAAACAGGCATGAACAAACAGCAAAATAGCGCAGATGCCCATCAAATAGATACCTTGGGAAACAAATATCATAATTAAAGCAAATCACCAAGACTTAATTAGAACCAAAGATGCCAAACATCTTAAAAGGGACAGAGAGCATAACATATTTTTTCTTACTTCAAGCAGCTTCCTCACTTCCTAACCCTGTGAGCCCACAGTAAGAAAAACATTATTTTCTTACTGTATCTGCATTCATCTTCTCAACACAAGATGCTTGTTAAGTGCATCTCCGTTTAGAAAGCCTTTCTTTGAGTCATTGCACCAATGAGGTTTTTGACCACAAGTCTGAATCACCTCACTGTCCCTTGCCATGACGTGGGGCACCGCTGGGGAGCTCCTGCTGCCGGCACCTTCAGTTAGTGCTGCAGGAAGAGCGGGCAGAGTGAAGGTGGTTTCCTTGCCAAGGAGGAAGGACAGACAGCTGGACCACCAGAACAAGGCACTGGTCAAGGCAAGGTGAAGACGCCCTTGGCCTGTAGGAGAAGTGCCTCATAATCTGCTGTCACAGCCCTAAGGCCTGGGTCCATAAAACTCTATGGGATCATGACATCCCTGCTTAGAGATGTTTTTTAGAGGTTTCGTGCACCTGGAGCTAGTGAGTGAGGGAGAAGCGATCCCCTTCTCACCAAATTTTGTAGACAGTTATGGCCTGATAGCTGAGGATGATGTTGCAATCATTTCTTGTATCTTCTTATTTTATTTACATTTAAATCCTATTTGACCACTCAACCTTCTACGTCTAAATTCTTAGCTGTTTCTCCTATACACACAAAGAGTGTGTGAACTTTCTGCTCCTGAAGTGTGTCAATGTCAAATCCTGGAGTACTTTGCCAATTCTCAATTCTGCCTCCCCTTTGCTTAATGGATGAAACTATGTCTCTTTCCACTCACAAAACCCCCTTAACTTCAGCATGTAATGAATTTATTTTGGGTTAGTCTGTTTTACTATCTTTGTTTCCATCTCCATTTCTGCAGTATACACATGGAGTGGCCTTCCCTCTTCACTTTGATATGCACCTCACACATTCCTTCTGAAAATACTTTGATGATCTTAGACTCATACACACTAAGCTGTCTTTGAACTACATCACCAATCAGATTCCTCGTTGTTCAATTTCAAAATAAGTAAAATAGAAGTCTGATTAAAATAAAACTGTTGAATAACATGAAATAAAGCTCTCTTCCAAGATTTCTTACACTGTGTTTAACCTACACTTCATAATTTGCAAGCACTCTGCTTTTCAGAAAAAAAAAAAACAAAAACAAAACGCAAGAACACTTGAAATGTCTGTCCTTATTTCCCATTTCTAATTTCATTACAACATCTTCTACTATTCTTTAAAGTCTGACAGACCACAAGCTGGCAATAGACTATTAACCCTTCTATTTCTAACCTAATTAAACAAGTCATCATGACTCATCTATTCGCAAATGCATTCTACAACTTAGTCCTTCTTTGCAATCTTCCTAATAACTTGGGAGGAAACCTTGGCAAGCTCTCAGACTAATTTGGGGAAACATGAATAGATTTCCCTATTGTCCTTCAAAAAAACATCCAATATCAGAAGGAAAAAACCAACAAAACCAGATCAATAAGTACTAAATTGGCACAATTGTGTCTTTTAGTAAACATTTTTCTCAGAATCAGAGATTTTTTTTCTTTTGATCCTTTCACTTCTCAGCATCATGTCATAAAGAATGGGCCTTAAGAGTTTATGCTGTTCTTATTTTCCCCTTTGACTGAAATTTATTTAAAATTTAAACATATATTTAAATGCTGTAACTTGGCAGTTTTTAATGCAAAATTAAATCCATTTAGAAACTAAGACAGTTGTGGATTTCCCATGGGAAAGAAAAAAGAAGCTCCTAATTTTAACTCCTGCAACATTCACATACGAAATTAGGAGGCAAATTTAGTTGGTACAACTGCAGAACAAAGGTCTGCTTTCCTGATGCCTATGTAATGCTACCAAATTTACAGAGCTATTTGCAATTGGCAACAAAGTGACAGTCAAGTAACATTGACAATAATTATTTTACCTAAATGAATTAATAAAATTTGTAAAGTTCAGCATAATGCTCAGTTTCAATCTCTCCTTTTCAAGTTTGCCATTAATTTGAAGCACATCATGCTTCTTTCACAGATTCCCCAGACAAACACAAGCCAATGTTCTACAGCACTCAAGCAAAATCAGATTGAAATGAGCTAATTTCCTCAGCCCAAACACAAAATTACGTACAATAAAAAAAAAATTGCTTAAAATTTGATATTTAATTATTGGGATATACAGGAAAAAATGCATTAAATTGCTCACTCTGAAAACAGCATAATAATTTCCTCAGGATGTGTGGTTATTCACTACTGTCTGCAGTAAGTATCTTTTCTAATTTTTCAAACAGAAGTGAAAGGAAGGTCCCTGACGAACAGCAAAACACCCAGGAGCTCAGTGTTATAACAGCTTAAGTGGCTCAAGTGAATGGCCTAGAATCCTTCTCCGTAACTTCTGACTTCTTTCAGTAGTGTATAAAAGACAGAGCAGGGGCTTTCCTGCAAAATACACCAGTAAGATTCTCATCCTAAGGTAACTTAATTTGAAAACCTTTGCTAAGAACCACATAGATAAGTAGAAAGAGCTTATTGTTTTATTTTGCATTGCATTCCTTAATTGCTAATCAAGAACACTGGCGACTAAAAATAGCATGACATTACCTTGACAAAACAATCTCCCTGATGACAAATCAATTCTAGGAAAATGACAGCACAACAATGCCTGGGATCACATTTTTAATTAAATAAAAAGGATTTCATTTTAATAAAAAGGATTTTGTGTGAGACTACTAACTTCTCAAAGAAAAAAATATGTGTATACTGTTTCAACTAACCTTACTTTTTGGACAAATTTTAATAAGCCACTTCAGTTTTATCTCTTATACTGATTGTATTATGAAAGGATTTGGTTGAACTGCATACCTCATTTACTAAAGTCGACAATCTTAATAATTTATCTTCTACATAATGATATCTTTCTATTACTTCTTGTCTCATTGTTACCTAATAGTTTTTATCAAAGTCTGTCTAGGAGTAGTAAGTTGTAGCTGCTTGCCCCAGAAAAGAGAAAATTGGTGACATGCTAGCAAGTCATATTAATACTACTACTCTTTCCATGTTGACATTGAACTGACAAATGGAAATTAATAAGGTTAGTGAGAAGTATATCAGCAGCATAAAACCTTTTCATTTATAAAATACAGACAAGCACTGGAGTAGATTCTTTGGAGAGATCGCAAATCTCTGAATTTTAAAACAGTAAATACTTTTCAGCCTGGCTAATATGGACCACTTACAGTCCTTGCATTTGCATTAATCAATAGAATGATCTTTAAGATATTTCTTAAATTTCCTCTTTTTTTAGGAGAGGGCCTACAAATCACAGAACTCTTAGATAAGTGCCTGTTTGAATAAATTTATCTATAGCTACTCTTACCTTGCAACAGGAATGAATTCCTGAGATTCCTTGTTCTATTTGTTTGCAGCTGCCATCTCTTAAAAATACCTAACAGTTCTTTTCACATTTGCTGTCCACTTCACTCACTCAGTTTTCAACAGCCCAGCATCATCATGCATTTCCAGCTCCAACTACTCCTCCATCTCAGTGCCTTTGATTATTCTCTAGATACTGTCACGCAACTTTTAAAATTCTCTCTTATCTGACTGAATTATTTGAAAAAATATATACAATATATACAATTATTACAAAATTAGAATGTTCTCCATCTATCCTCTTTGATTAGAAATTAATATTTTTTTCTTTTGTATATTAGCAAAGAACAGAGCTCTAATTTTCTATTTTATATGCATAACTGATTCCTACAGATTATTTTGAATGTACTTTCCATACATTTCTTGCTAGCATGCATACTGTATGTAACTTATAAAAAAAATACTGTTGTCCTATGAAATTTTGTCTTATTTCAACCATTCTAACTGAGAATTACAAGAATACCAGAAAAACTGGAGTGTAAAATACTCACAGTTCATTCATGTCTGTCATTTCTAGAATTCCCTCCTGTGACATTGTGATGAAAAATATCTGGCTACTCTCTAGTTTTACTGAGTAGAAATAAACTTCAGCCTAAAGTATCTTATTTGGCTTTGACAACAGTGAATAATGTAAATGAACAATGTAAGTCAGAAGTACTGCAAAGTGCTAGAAAATTGACATTACATTCCTGGATCAGCTTCTTTGGTCAGGCTATCTAACAGCATGATCCAAATCTATTAGTAACACAATAAAACCTAGTCACATTGTGTTAATAGCAACTCTAAAGCAGACCCAATAAGCAGTTACACCAGGCATGATATATTTTTTCTTATTTCAAATGAAGGCATAACATGAGCCATCAAACAAAATTGAAAGATATTTTAGTCCCAAACAAATTTTCATAATTTCAGACTCTCCCTCTTGTTCCTCCTGAGGACCTCTTAGCCTTACCTACCCCATCAGTATAAAGGTTTTTTGAAGATCCTTGCTCAATTAAGCCCTAAGGTACATTTAGGGTACCTCAGGTCATGCAGATCAGCTGCTCCCCTTCCAAACTATGAGATGTGGAGTATATCCCTGTAACCTGCCACAAGGAAGCCTGTATTTGTGTACTTGTTACACTTTCCTAGCGATACTGAACAGATGACTTGAAGTAAAAAACCTTGCAACTATCAAGAGTAACCATTCATGATGGCTTTGATTATACCCCGAGCATTACAGTAGAGCTCTTTAAATTCCTCTGCCTTGAACCAGCTCTGGGCACAATCAAGGCCACATTCACTCCTAGCATACATTAACAGTCATGAAAATCCCTTCTACCAGTTTCCTTTTTTTTTTTTAATCTAGACCCCTGAAGAGTCTTAATTGCATGTACCTTTAACCAGTGAAACACATTATAAATTTCTCTACCCATAAATTCCTCTGCTGTGGTTTAATTTCCACATCTACATAACTGCAATCTAGTAAATTTTCCTTCTCAGAAAAGCTTGTGTCACAGCTGTTGCAGCTGTGAGACCTGATTATTTAGCACCACTGGCTTAAGTGCAATTACCATATTCTTAAGGCAAAATGCTGATGCTATGAAAGACTCACTGAATAGCCACACTTACCTTGCAAAATAATAGAAGTTTAAACAAAGAAAAAAAATAAGAAAATACTTAAAACTTTCAGAAAAAATTAGCCTGAAGCCTGAGTGAAAGTCTCACCCAGTGGTTTTTTCTAAATGGGAAAGACAAGGCTGCTTTTAGGCAGATTAATGACACTATGCCTTTCTTTTACAGCAGTAACTTTATCTCCATTAACAAATGGAATAAGAAACTGCCTACAGCTGTAGCAGTTGCAAAATCAATTATTAGAATCCTGATATAAAAGTACTTTACATCAATATAAGAAGAGGATTATAGTAGAGTTTAAAATTAATACATAGTGGCCTTTTTTACCTAACACCTCTCAAAATGGCTTGCACTGTAACATCCACCACCTTTGTATCCTGGCTGCTGTGCACAAGAGAACAGGTGTGTAGCTGAACTTACACACTGAGCTACTGGGAAGTCAAAAGGACTGGTAAAATAATCTCATTTGCACTGAGAGCAGAAAGAATTTCATGTTACTGTGAGATAACATATCAGACCTGGTTTAGAGTACTAACAGAACTTTCCTTCATTGTAATGGGGGGAAAAAAAAACCTGCCATTATATATGGACTCCAAGAATAATATAAAAAATTTAAATCCTAGGTAATCCTGAATAGCACCAATTCTTAGGAAAGCATAGTATCAGCATGTGGGTGGCATGACAACAGCTGTAGAAATTACTTGTCTTTTGTACTACTTTAAATATATTGTATGTATTCATTAAGTTACCTGCCTAAACGTACACACTAAGAGCATATTTTCCTTTATATATATCTGTTTTCTATATGACCATTTTTCAAATATCCATAACATTCTATATTATAGGCCCTAAAAGTTAAACTTATACAACCTACTCATCAAGATGAATATTAATTTGAAATCTGCACATTAATTCTGACACCAAAAAGTGCACAAATTGTAACTTCCAAGCATACACTAAACATTTGCACTGATCAACAGTACTAGAGAAACTGTGCTCAGACACAACGTTTCAAGTCACTTCCCAGACTGCTGTTTCATCATTTTATCAGGAAAGAATAGGATAAAAATTCAATCATATCTTATACCGTGCTGATGAAAGGTTCATTTGAATACATTTAAGAACATATGAATAACAGGTTGGTTAGAATTGTCACAATGTCATTTGTAAAGGAAATTTCAAGTAGGGTTACAATTCTTCATATGGAATGTCACCATGTGTTTTGTAAATCAATAAATTTTAAATTATTTTGCAGGTTATTTATCATTTAAAAACCCAAAAACCTATTGAAGTTAAAACATATCCTAAATTCTGAATTTCAAGAAATTATTTACAATCTTACCTCTTTTCACTGTCACCTGCTGCTGAAGCTGACAGCAGGGAAAGGTTTGTGTTTCTGATACTACTGACACCACTCAGTCCTTGTCACAATAGGGTAGTTAGTACATCCTTTCCTCCTCACATCTTGACCACACCAAAATTGTCCCTCTAGCCATTAAACTACTGTAATATGCTGGAAATTTTAAATACATAGACCTGATACATATTATGTCCTATTCATGCTATAATAGCTTAACTAAAGTTAGTGATAAGCATAATTTACTTTTGCCCAAACTTTCTTATGTTATGGTTTTGTTTTTAATTCCATTTCATGCACTTAATGCTCTAGACTGCATTCAGTGTATACATCATTATGTAAACACATTGGCATGCACAGGCAATACAAGAATAGATTATAATTAATCCCACAGACAACCAAAAAAGGTGAAGTTGCATCATGCAATGAAACCAGCTTGGCCTGGGCTGCCATGCAGAAAAAAACCTACATCAATGAGTCTGCTGTACGGCTCCTAGGTAAGAGTTGATATGAAAGAGGTGAGTTATTTCAGCAATGAAGTCACAGGCTGAGAATGTTTATACTACTGTAAACAAAATACTGTACATAGCACCAGTATTACTCAGGGATGGGGAGAAGATGCTTGGAAAGGAGGACAAAAAGGATGAGAAAGAAGAAGAGGGAGGAGGAATTATAAATTACAGTAACCAGTCTGAAATCCAATTGGTTCTTTTAAATAAGCATTTGCTATTTCATTCAAAATAATTTCACTTGAGCTTTCAAAGGAAACCTGAATTTTCAGTATATTTTGAAGAAAAAAAGATGAAATAATGAGATACAGAGCAACTTCAAAATGTCAAATGTGTTCAATCATCGATGAATAACTAAAGATCATAAACACACAGATATGCAGAGGTGAATTTTCAATGCAGTGCACGGGATCCAAAAAACACAAGCTTCACTGATTTGAATGCATAATCAACCAAACTAAATGAATATGGACAGTAAAAAGGATGCATTGATATGGGTGATTTATTTGGTCACCTTTTGCTGCTTTTCTAGTAAAAGACATCTCTGCTGAATTAAGCAGCTTTTTTTTTCAGAACTTGTCTTGAATTGCCTTTACCTTACTCACCTTCACAGTTGCACTGAACATAACAACATGACTGGAATTACAGAGTGACCACCTAGCCTGTTCTAAATCATGTACATTGGGCACAGTACTGCATAGCCTAATTCCAGAGAGCTCAGAAAGACCTAATTGAGCAGGTAATTTATTTTATTGCAGCATTCACTTGAGGTACTACCCTGTGACGATAACTGTATGATTTTGTAGCATTGTAACATATTATTATGTGTGTTCCATTACAAAAGGATTTGTTCCATGTTTATCAATAGGCATATTGTTTTCAAGCAATTTTTCTTAATTACCTCTAAATGTATATTATCACTCTACTTTTAGCACAGTTCACAAATATATAAACTACTTATGCAGGATAGCAATTCACACGACATCAAAAAATAGCTTTAACAAGAAAACTAAATTTCACTTACTGTATAAGATTTTTAATAGAATCTATTATCCATTTGCTGTACAATTACTTTTGGTATCTTTGTTTTTATATACTAGTACTTTGTGAAATATTAATTTTTTAGTTGTTAAACTGTCATAGAAAGTTAGATTAAAATAAAATCAAATAATTGACAGTAGAAGTAATTTTCTGGCCTCTTGAAATGTCTTAGAATATTTGCAGAGAAACTGGTCAATATATTTGTAATTTGACAGGTAAAAAAAAAATTCTAAATTTTTAATTCCAGATATAAAACCTCCAATTGTACTACTCTTACATAGTGAAATTCACATTCTTTTTCCAGACAAACACTTCTAACTTTTTCAAAGAAACAGAACTTGCAGTCCAGACTCATACCACTTTTGGCCACTGTGTGCTATTTAACAAGGCTAGCAGAATCTTTCATTAGCTGCTTATTAAACATGTGAATATCTTCTTGGGTGTACAGATATGCCCTTACAAACTGCTGCACAGTGCATGCAAATGTTATCACCTGAGAAGGAGGTTACTTAGTCAAGAGCAATTAAAGCACTGCTGACAAAGCCAGAAACCCAGTAAATTGTTTAATGCAAGCAGATGAGGAGCCCAAAAATTTTGGAACTCACAGACTTCCAAAGTGTACCATTCAAATAGCTCCAGTACAGTCAGGAATTGTGGCATACACAGTATGTACTATGACATATAAGTATGTATCACAGCACAAATGATACATACTATATATGGACACTTTCCCATTCTTGTGGAAATAGAAGAATCTTTCTTATGTAACTTGAAAAGCATTGACTCAGCAAGAAGATGAAAAGCAGTCCTTAAATTTCTTCTCAATAAAAACAATACAGCAGTAATCTTTCATTTAGTTATGACAGAGAAATCCTCGAGATTCGCACAACACAAAGCTGGTCTGAGCTCTACAATGTCATCACTGTGAATATGAACAGAACATAGTAAACACAACAGGAGAAGAATCATATGCTTGGTGTCTGCTACTAATGCAGCAGAGCATGATAGAAGCTCCAAGAGTAAGGATCTCCAATGATCAGGTTACAGCACAGTTTAGCATTCATTTACTCAACAGTTTGTCCTACACTGATTTTTAGCTATAAAACCAGCTCATTTGGAGATTTAACTATTACGTGTAAGAAGAGATTCATCTGTTTTCAGATTGCAGGTCGGAACCAACCTCATGTTAGAAAAGTTTCCCTGCTTCAGCTGGAGAGAAGCTATCAAACTCATTTATTTCCTAACAATCTACAATCTAAAATAGCAAGAATTTCTCTCTTTTGCTGTAGCCAAAGGCCATAACAAACTTTACATAGTTCATACAAGTCTGTTGCAAATTATAAAACCTAATCATTATGAAGGGTAGTGTACTATTTAAAATAAATGACCAGAACTATCAAGTGTAACTAAATTTCTGAGATATTTAGCCCTGGAGTCAATTCCTTCCAATCCCTGAACATAAAACTCCTTTTGATAAACCAATTACTGGGAAAGTTTAGTTTGACAAAACAAGGGATCCAAGTCCTAGTTGTAGTTTTCTGTTTTGAGGACTTGGCTTCACTTAACCAGGTAAGTGAGTTAATTAGACTTATGAACTATTTGACTGAAGATGGACATAAGCAAGTTCAGGAACAACAGAGTGACTGGATTCATATCCATTAACCTGTGGTGATTTCAACAATTACATTGCCACTGCATTTAGCTACAAAACCAAATGCATTGAAGTTTCAAATTTTCCCTAGGCAGCAAAGCTTATTCAATTTGCATCAGACATTCATGTTTATGACAGAGAGCTGGTTTAGAGAAAAAGCTTTCTTTCCTATGAGCTAAGAGTGCCTTGAGACAAGCCTTGAGATATCATGCTCAAAGAGTCCACAATGCATGTACTTAGTCATCCTTTCACATCAGGCTGGAATAACACCAGCCTATCCTGATTGCTGTAGCTGTTTACTTCACTTCTGTCCCCAGCTCAAGCAAGCCCATTACTTTTCCTTTCCAAAATTCACTCCCTTCCCAGACAGTTTCTCTCACATTAAGGAAAAAAGAAAAAAAAACCAAACAAAAACAAACCCCACTATATCCCTAATGGTGTAATTCTTCCCATAAACACCCTCTAAGGACCACACAACAGTTTGCCCCCGTCTGCCCAGGATTTTCTCTCTAATGTGATTCCATACTTGAAGCAGTTCCATGTAAGTGAATTAGCACAACAAATATTACTAACTGTTGATGTTAAAGCACAGGCTCAAATCTCTGCCATTGCAGAATGTGTGTTTGAGATTACATGCACAACCATTGCATATGTATTGATTTTATAATTTATTAAATATTTTACAGAAAAAAATAGAAGATTAAAAGTAAACATTGCAAAAGGGAATTTTAAAAATAAGTTAAAGCATTTCACATCCTCTGGAAGAACCATATCTACACAAACAATTGGCAAGGATAGAGTGCTGATATAACCAGGGAAAAGAAGGACACAGCAAGTGATATCAGAATCCAGTGACTAAAGTTGTTGCATCTATATGGAATCTAGATGGTTCTAGATGGGAGAATAAAGGAGGAGTACTAACCTGTAATGAGACCTTTTTACCTTAACAAAAAAAGTGACAAAAAAAGTCTCTTCACAATAAATTCACAATAAAAAAAATACATGAAAGCATGTTTTATACATTTTACTCATATTTTTCAGAGGTTTTTAATACTACCCAATGAATGAGGCTACCCCTTGATGAACTCCATCCTTGCCCGTTCCTTTGCATCATTAAGATGTCTTAGAGAAACAAAAGAGTAAATGTGGGTAATGGTGTTTCCATATTGGTTTCTATACTAGTGTCTTATTGAGAAATGTGACATTTCAAATGAACAGCATATTTTCTATTGGATGTTAGGTTTCCAAGAAAATAGCAACTGGGTAAAAATTAGATTCAGCTTTCAGGTGAACATTTCACACTGAGGATCAGCCTTTCTGAGGATGAGCCTTTCTCTGAGTCCTAGATTGAACCAGCACGAGGATGGCAGCAAACCTTTGAAAAATATGAGTAAAATGTATAAAACGTGCTTTCATGTATTTTTTTATTGTGAAGAGACTTTTTCTGTCACTTTTTTTGTTAAGGTAAAAAGCTCTCATTACAGGTTAATACTCCTCCTTTATTCTCCCACCACCATCTAGATTTGTTATAGATGCAACAACTTTAGCCAAAAATGAACTTGTGTCTAGGATGTGTCTCTTCACTTTGAATAAATTTATGTACTGAAGGAACACAATTTTTCCAATGATTCATATACACCAAATCACTGTAAGACTTATTTCATTCTAAGCTAGATTATGTGACTCCTTGAAGGGGAAATGAGTGGCAGGAAGTTGGAGGGAAAATTAGCCTGTACAAAAATGTCCTGATAGCTTTAAGGCCTTTTTAAATATAACAAAACCCCAAAGACTGCTGAAACAAATATTAAATCTTGTAACAGTTGAACATTAAGATGCCCTTTTTAGAAAAAAAAATTGCCTTTGGTGATAGCACGAGGAAGTGTACTTGAAGTATCCCTACAGATGGTTTAAACATTAGCTATGAATCCTAAATTCTTTCCTCTGATATTTCCTCTGCCAGTTACAAATAAATAAGCCTGGCTGACCAAGTCCTGTAGAGGAACAAATATAAAGCATACCTTAATTTTAGATGACTCTTCAATTTAACATGACTTTCATTTCTAAGAACAGACATGAAAGTGAACGAGAAGGTTTAGAAGAACTTACAATGAAGGCACTGAGGGCACGCCCAAATCCTATTGAACACTCAATGTCACAATCCCCACACCCTTTGGTTCCTTTCCATCTCATGTGTTTCAGCCAACAAACAGTCAAATTCCTAGCTGGAATACTATCTTCCTTTTATCTCTTCTGAATAAGGACCTAGCTGCATTTGAACCTCATAGAACTACTAGTTGTATTCAGATGGCAGCACAGACTGAGTAAATGAGCCAGTTCTGCTCTCTCTTCAGCAGGAGGCTGCTTTGCCCATCGTTCAAACCAAAATTCTGGAGAGTGCATGAGCTATTGAGTCAGAGGAGGCAGAAGATGAACCCAAGTAAACAAGGGAAGTACCACAGACCCCTTCCTATTCCCCACAATATTTTCAAGGAATGCTGAGAGTAGAGGATAGACTGGTTTCATACCCCTCTAAATGCAAGAGAAGTCAATTCCTTTCTCTATTTTGTCACACAAGACCCTGGTCAGGCTGTGTCACGCCCTCCACAGTGACAGCGTGCTGCTGCAGGGGTAATACTGCCCTTGTTCCCTGCAGCAAAGCAGCAACTCTTTAGGAGTGCAGAGGTACAGAGAGGGGACGTGTCTCTATTAATAGTTCTGCCCGAGCTATGAATAAGCTTCTCAATACTTGTCTTGTGAAACTGATACCCTGATCAACATACCAGGACAGTGGTACCAGCAGTTAGCATTTCCAAACTCCAGGTTCCACCTGCTGTTTTTCTTTTGGTTATGAGTTTTAATTCTTCACCCAAATCAGTACTTTGAAAGAGAAACAGATCTTCATTTATTTTAATAAGCCACCACTGAATCCCTCTCCTCCTCTACTAAAATATCTTTCCAAGACTTTATGATTATTAGGAAAAATATTTAACTAAACAACTATGCACCTGCATGAAATCTTACAGCCACATGGCATGAAATTAATGCTCAGAATATTAATTTGCTTAGCAGGCCTGCTGTCATGCTAAGGTCTATTTCCATTGTATGTTACTACATTTGATTGCATGGAAATGTTCCCTTGGAAAATTTTGTTTCTATGCAACTGTTCTTTCATGAATGGTTCTTTTTTTTAAGTACTACATATGCACTTGTATGCACCTCACAGACTTTGCTTTTGCACACTGTATCACCTACTTGGTATCCTCTGACAATGCCAAAAAGTACATCATTCCAAAGACTGCTTTTCAAGATGTTGAGAAAAAGCAATCTCCAGTGTAATGTCTGCCAATTTTTAGATTTTTAGATCTGAAACTCAGAGAATGAAAAATCTGCCTTTAAATAAAAGCTGTCACTCTGCCAAATATACTCCATTTCTTCCCTCCCATTTCTGCGGTATTTTACCACTAGCCTGTAGCTGTCTGCTTGCTTACTAAAATTCTAGACCTAATTTTCTGTTCTGTTCTTCCTCTAGGCATTCAGTCCTGGAGGTGAGGGTGTTTTTCATTTGTGCAAAGAAAAGAGGAAGGCTCCAAATGTTCATCAGGGATCAGCCTTTGAGTGAGGCACACATGATATTAGAGCAGTCTCAACAGACTTAGATCTCATGCAGGCAAGTAATTTATTTTCATTTACCTCCTGCCTGAGAGGTGATTTCACTGATTAATCTACACAGGCAGGTTCATTCCTGTCTCTCCAAACCCAATAAAAGTGTTAGTGACACTCCTAATCAATACAGAAGATTTCCAATTTACGTTTCAATGTTAGTCACTTACACACAAAAATTCTCTTTCTCCATAAACCCAAGTTTTATATATGTAGCAATGCAAAACTTCCAAAAGGCTGTCAGTATTCTGTTTGCTGTTGTATCACTGGCTGGCATCATCCTACCCCAGCACCTTGCTTTCAATTTACTGATTGATTATTTAGCTGAGAAACACAGACTTGGCCTACAAAGTGAAGTGTTTTGTGCTTGACAGCTCTATTGATTATGATAACTAAAAACAAATAATAAGAATAATAATTTCAACAATTCTTGTAATAGGGCTTGTCCCTCTCAATAGCAAACATCAATGAGACAAAATAATTCCCAACAATTGGTGCAGACTTTGCTTTGTGTTTTGTAAATTGCCCCCTAACTTTTCAACAAATATTTGAGAAAAACAAGATTTATACAGGTAGACAGTAATGGTCTTCAACAAGCTTTACAAAATAAATAGAAGGGAATTTTGTCTGATTTCCATGATGAGAGCAGGCAGTCACTCCACTGACTTAATCCAACTAACCAATGCAGTGTGCAAAATTGCACAGGCGAGGAGGTTTTGGCAGGAAGGGGAGTTGGACATGTAGAGGAGCCTTTTTCTGAACAAGAAAATAATGAAAAAATTCTAGTAACTGAAAGTATAAAAATATACCTACATAATTCTATGTATCTATATATCTCTATTGCAAAGAAAAACAGTCCATTAAATAGATAAGTCTTAAAGAAAAAATGTGTTTTACTAATTTCTCTGCCTTCTTCATAACTTCTGAGAGAATTTTTCAGGAGCAAATAGAATAAAGGAAGATACACTGAAAACACCCTTGTTAATATATTATATCCAGTTGTCATGCTCTCAACTTTACAGATAGGTGAATTTACTGATTCTTAAAAAGTTCTTGTGAAATTCAGCTTCATAAATTGGGAAGGGAAGGGAGTAAATATGTCTAATGTTCTGTGTGATCACAATACATATATTTGGCATTCAATATAAGCACCACACACAATATTTTTATAATTTAAGCATTCTTCCCTTGCAATTCAAATGCTTCATAATAGCTACAGGCAGGTCTAACATTTAAGTGTTGAGAGGGGCTCAGCCAAGTTAAATATAATTTTTTAAATATGGTATAGATGTGTTTAAATGCCATTTATGGCACCAATTAAAAATTTTGTGAGTTAACACATCTATGTGGAGAAGAAAGATACCTTTGATCAATCTGCTCTAAAATTTATTAATATTTCCACCTCACAACATGAATCGTCCCCCTCCCAAAATATTGGGAGATTATCATTTTAAATGAGTAGTAAGCAACCATGATAATGCTCTGTTGGCAGAAAAAATCATGGTTCTTGTGCCAGCTCCCAGAACATCATGTTTATCAGTTATGGCTTTGCAAATTTGCTCACATATAACACATACAACATCTGAACTACTTGAGAAGAAATTCTCACATTTCTCATTGCAACCAAGTACTACAAGCTGCTACAAGTACTACTACATTAAAGGACTTATATCTTCACACAGATAGAAAAAGCATTGCTTCCTAAAAGTAGATTAAAAATTACAGATTCTTACAAAATCAAAACTCCTCATGTCACACTGTAAACCCACTGGGATTCAGTTCTGCCTACTATTCATTTACCAAGACAAAATCTTGATAAATATAGTGTTGTATAAAGAGAAAACATGCACTTAAAACATTCAATCTTCATATTTCATTCAGGTGAACCCAAAGGATCTCATTACTCACAGATCAACTAGCAGAAACTATTATCCATTAACCTCCTAAAAAACTGAAATGGAAACTGGGGTGTTTTAGCAATAACTGCTCACAAAAAAATGTATACAAAGTCACAGTACACCTGTAAATTCTTTTACTCTATTTCTGGGTTTAGTAGAGAAGAGATTGTTTTCTCATTTTTTATGCTGCACAAATTACATAAAGGTTCTAAAGGTTAAAATGCACAGGCCTCAGGCTTACCAGTAACAACAACGATGTTAAAATCCATTAAATACATTCTGTAATCACACCAACTGTTATTGCAATGATTAATGTGATGCATGGATACTGAAAACCTACTGTCTTTTCTACCTGAGATTGCTTTTCCAAACACCACTAGGAAAAATTAGCTCACAGTACAGCTGCTGGTTTTGCTATGATCTTATAAAAGACTACATTTCCTGTGTTTGTAATTCAACACACATATTTCTACACACATATGACCAAAATCTGAACTACAAAGAAATATCTCAGCTACAACATTCAACCAAAACTGCAGTTTAGCTATGGGACAGATAAAATCACCAGGGATAATACACTTGAGTTTGCCTAGTACTAAACAAACAAAGAAAGAATACAATGATAATAAACCCTAAAATACAGCACTGATTCTGTAGGTAAGGCAAAATATTAAAAAGCAAATTGAGTTTTCCTTTCCCCAAACCATTCTGCCTGTGCATCTTTCCTCAAGCTCTAAAACTGAGCTAGGATTGTTCACTGGGGGTTTTCCATCCATTTGTTATTCATCTTACCCTAAGCTCATATAATTTTCTACATATTACCCTCTATTTACCAAAAATCCAATGAACTAGAACCTTGGACTTACAGTGTTCAGAGTAACACAAACACAGCACAGAAGAAAAATTACTAGTCTTCTCCCTGAATTACCTAAAAACTTGGGAGTTACATGGAAACCTTCCTATCTTATGATGTACAGATGTACAAACCTCAGTTTGCCAAGTTCACAACCTCAGCTTTTCCAATAAAAATGCTTAGTGCTGAAGAAAATGGAAGTAGATCACAGTTTATTTGTCAAGTTAATGTAACTACATGACATCTCGATGAAAGTCTAAATTATTATACATTAGCAATTGTTCTACCTGCATAAAACCACAAAACCATGAAATATATTCTATATATTATAATATAGAATAGTACATGCATCTAATAACGTGGTAAAAATTACTAGGGAGATTTTCAAGGATTAAAGAACAACCCAACTCTGTGCCTGCTTGGTGGCCCACATAAAAGCACTGCCCCTACTTAGTTTTACCTACAGCTTAAAGGTATGCCTAAAGAAAGAACTAAGAGCAAACTAGTGAGGAACATAGATTATACAATTTAAGATGAAGTTTAGATTAACTGCTTCAAACAAAGCAATTATTTTAAGATGTCCTTGATCTGTGAATACTCCCAAAATTCATTTTTAACTGCTTTCTGCAACCAAGACTCCACAGATTCTCTAACAAGTCTCAGACAGAGCGCTCTGGTGCCTCTTCACAAGTTCAGTTATAAACTGATCACCAGATTTTGAAACAGAAGCTCATTTTCCCCACCTCTCTCAGCTAAGATGACTGGAAATTGCTGCCAAGCTCTCGGGGAATTTAATCTAGGTTTTATTTTATTTATTTTCACTACCACTGAGGAGTGATTTTCTAATGTCGTTCAATCTAGCACTGTTTTGTGCAAGGCCAGGGCAGGGAGGGCCTGGCAGGGCTCTCTGCTGGGCGCCCCAGGAGCGCCATGCCAGCCCCACCATCAGAGAATGGTGAAGAACGGGGGAACACCTGGGACAGGGGAACAGCCACCTGGCCCCCTGCCACCACAATGGCCTGGCCACCGCCGCAAGTGCTGCCAGCAATGGGTCCTGCTCCTCAGGGAAGGGCAAGGCAGGAGGGAGCTCTGGCTGGACACAAGAGGTCACAGCTGAAGCCAGGGGAAGGGGCTGGGGCAGCACCTCTGCCGCAGCCAAGGTTCCGAGCAGCCTGAGAACCCAGCAGCCCCTGTGGGTGCCAGAACAAAACTCCTTCTAGGCCTAAATGTGCCAAGTGAATATTTAACCCTGGAGAAAATTTTAATGGCTGAGAGGCAAAGGGATTTTTTTTGATGGAAATATTGTCACAGGCTTATATATTGAAAGTTGGCCAGGAGTCACAAGATTAAAAATTGCTGCTTTTACTTTTAAGTAAATGCTGCAAAGTATTATTTGTGAAATTGATTTCTTAATCTCTCCTCCCCAGTAAGTGCTCTCTGAATTGAAGTCCACACTAAAAATTAATTTACAGGGCTTTAAGCAGTGAAAATTAAAGACAACAAAACACAACATTATGGCTTTTACATTAAGGACATAAATGAGGTGGAAAAAACTCAATATGAGCATTTATCTGTTTTATTTGTTAATCACTATCTTGTGTTATTTTAAAGAAAAAAGTAATTACAAAAATAGGTAGCATTAAGATAATGCCACTCCTATAACACTCCTTATGCATTCTGAAGGCACTGACAAACATATACCTGTCATTACCATACACAACAATGAATAGAACAATGGGAATGCATTTTCCTGATGCATTCATTAATAAAAGGATTTTTAAAAAAGTTACTTTGCTCTAGTCTAGAGGAAGCCCACAAATACAGCAATATAATTCTCCTGTAGTTTAGCCATGAGTGCATTTTTGCAAAATGTAGTTTGCAATATTAAGAGTGCCTATCCCAAAATTAAAAGATAACAATAATATGAAAGAAAGGAAAGCAAAGGCAAGTTTCTAAATGGTACTTTGATAGCAGAGAAAAACAACAGGAATATATTTAGGAACAAAATATTCTGAACACAGTTTATGGAAGTCCTACTGAAATGACTACTTATGAAATGACTAATTATGCAATGACTATTAGGCTGCAGAAATTGTCATGGTTTTTTTGGGAGAACACTGACAAAAGATCATAGGTCCACTGCTTGATTACTACACATTTCATAACAATGTTGGTTCTGCAGATTTAAATACTATTGTCCAATTTAGGAAAGTTAAAATTTAACACAATGTTGCAAAAAAGCATACTGATTTTTATTTTTATATTTGTCTGCTTTTTTTTTATTATTAGCATCTTAGTTTGAGTCTTGATAGAATCTTATGTAGGTTAACCTCTAAATAGCAAGCATTAGAACAAAACCTATGGCAACTAAATTTTTGGCTATGTTTCCTAAAACACCTTCAGCTTTAAGCCCAAGAAGAAGTCTGACTTTCAACTACCCATTTTTACTAACATAGTCCTACTTTTAGAGTCAAACACATTATTACCAACATCTGTTAGAAGAAATCAGTTACAAAGAGATTAGCCAATGTTTGGGGCATCATTTCTTTCAACTTTTTTCCTTATTACCATTTTACATACTAGGATTGTGTGGAAGCTTGGATGTGATATTACATCACAATGACAGCTTACTGTGGGAGGAATAACTGAGTTCTCTTTGCAATCACCTTCTCGGTGCCAGCCAGAGAGCTAACAGGAAGCCTGAAAGCTTCCCTAAGAATGAAAGGACTCCCATCACTGTTATTGCAGTAAACAGCTTTGCTACAAATCCAAAGCTTTGAAGTTCTCACTGTAAAACATCTGCCCTTAATTCAGCAGTTGAAAATCCTTTTACTCTACACACAAACCTCTCAGTCAACCTTGTCAAGTTACCTATATTTTGACACTCTGCAGAGTCTAATAGAGATTTCCAAGCCCGCCATGTAATACAATCTGAGCTGTTGGCAGCTACAATTGACTTCACATGCCATGTCTCTCTGATCTCTGCTGCTAACAATACTTTGTCAACAGATGTCATCACATGTAATTGTCAAGAAGAGCCAATGCATGTGTTGTTCAGTTCTTAGATTTCATTCCAAAGATATACAGTATGTATATTATGCAGGCAGGCCCATTATAGCCATTCAAACACTGTTAAAGTGCACTGGTTGTTCTGTAAGTTTGCTTCACTGTTCATTTTTAAAATAAATGCATGAAACTTGCTTGTGGAAAGGGGTTTCCTTGAAAAAGGAAAAAAAGCCCCTAAAACTGACCAGCGTTCCTTCCTACCTGCCCATGAATAGATCACAATTCTTTGGCAGCTGGAGAAGCTGAACTCTTGTATCCCTGGCTAGACTTTTTGGCAGTTTAACTACAGTGTTTTAACTAATAAACATTACAGCACAGAGGCTCATGGCAAACTGCTAAATCCCCTTCATGCTTCTCTATAGCACTTGAACATATATAAGAAAATGTTCCTGTATAATCTCCAGCCCACAAATGCTGAACTTCAAGATAGTGGGTGTCTGCAAAATGAAAACATCTGTGTGCCCTGCCCAAACGGATAACAAATGCATGGAAATTGTGTTTCATTTTAAAAAATATGCTATCTAATCCCATTATGAATAGAAATGTCTCTGGTCAGCTGCATTTAGATCAGTTGATATGGTCTTCTCAGAAAAGTAGCAGTATTCTAGTCACACAATAAAAAATATATTCTTACAAGAGGAAAATTATCCACTATTCTCCCACATCAGAATTATTCCACTCTCAAATACAATAAAAAGATAAAATATTTAGAGGCTACATTAGCCAAAAGGAACAATTCATAAATTAACTCTAGTTTACAGTATGCTATACAATTAATTAGATGCCAATTTTCTGATATAATCAAAAGCGAACAAACAGTTCTGAGAAACTGAATAAGAGGGCTTATTTTAAAGAGGTAGCTTTTTCACAAGTACTTACCTAAATAAAGACTTTTCAGTCTCAAAATGGTTGATCAATATTATTATGAATTATTGAAAAACAGATATTGATCTTATTTCAAACTACATACACTTTCATAGAAATGTAAACTTTACATGGCAGTGGACAAAGAAAAGGACTTAAGGAAACTGCCATGTTAAACAATGATTCAGTAATGTGCAGTATGAGGGATTCATGTTTCCATCAGTGCTGCTTAAAGCAGTAAAGAAAGAACAAAAACTTGAAGAAAATATAGGAATTTTTTTTGTTTGTTTTTAACATAATGGATGAGATTTCAGAAACCTACAATTCAGTTAACCTGTAAATTACTCCAAGAGATAAAACATATCCCTTTTATATGTAAAAATAATGCTATCAAATGCTTCTGAGAAAAGGGTCATTCAGCTCAGATTTAGACAGGTACCATTTTGGAAAGGACACGAGGCATTACAAGTAGAGGAACATTCAAAAATACACAGACTCTAAAATAACATTAAAAAATAAAAAGAGCTCAGACCATTAGTTAAATCAGCAGGTAGATCTACAGTAGCATGTTCTCAGTATGAATCTGCTCGTTAAATATATATATATACACATATATATACACAATTTCCTATGCTGACAGCTGCTATAAAAATTTTTTGTAAAAAGCTCCTAAATACAGCAGATTTGATTTCCAACTATATTGTTACACTGCTTATATTATGAGGGGAGAGATAAAAAGTATCAGCATGAACTTTCTGGTTTTACAGCTCTGAAGAATTTAGTTTCTATTCTTGTTACTCATGACAGCACTGAAATTGCATCTGCCAGAGTGATTACATGTTTTTACTGAATTGCTTTAAAGCCTGAGTCTCACACATGTGCCAGGGTTTACTTAAGGTTCCCATTTCTCTTGCAAGTGACCACATCAAAGCTTTTGTCTATAACCAATTTTCTTTTACTCTGAAATGTTAAATATTCTCAAGTATTAAAAAAGCTTAACAGAACTAATTTGATTACTCATGCATGTATGCTTCTAGTCACCAATTAAATATCTTTTGACTGCTTCAAACGTATCTTCCCAAAGCTCCAGACAGCTTCAAATTAAACTCAACTGGGAGAAATGGATCACTGTGATGTGATGTGGGATCACTTTCCTTCATGTGGGAAGTGCTAGAGAACAGCAGGAGAAGCTGGGAAAACCAAAAGGAATGTCAGAACACAAGATGAGTGAGGCAGTCTGGGAAGGACAGTGACAATGGAAGCACTGGAGGTGCTGGGCCACTCTGGGCCATCTAGCATTCAACCCTGGCCACTACAGCCTGCCTCCCCGGTAACATACCCTAAATTAAGAGGATCCTTAAGGACAAGGAACTTCTCTGATTCCTCAACTCTTTCTAACATTTCTCTTTCCTTTTTTCCTCTTACAAAAGTTGTAGCCCACGCTAACAGAATATACCTGAAAAATGAAAAACCCAAACGAAAAATAGTGCATTTCTGTTCTAGCCCCTTTTCCCCCTTACTTGCATTTTAATGGTCAAATTTTTTTAGTACTAATGAAAAAAGAGAAAATTATGCATTACACTTACTATGTTTTTATGAAGGTGACAAGGCCTCTCACATGAAAAAGAAGTAGAGTTAAAAGGAGGATCTTCTCCAGGTAAGAAATGTTATGTTATTAAAATGTGAGAGCACAACTTAATAATATGAACTGGCATACCCCTGCAAATTTTTGTAGCTGTCTCACAGCTTTGGGGAAAAAAGCAACCATGAAATTCAATTGGTTTTTGACCGAAAACCTCAAAGGAAACCAAAGGTTAAGTGCTGTCAATGTCACATAAAACCAAAGCTAAATCACCTTTTTTTAATAGCTGTCTGTTTTCTTCACAAGCTGTCAGTTAATTCTTTTTCTAAATCATATCTAACCTTATACTTAATGCAAACTACCAGCTAAGGAAACTATCTATCAAGGACTCCTGTAAATTCTGTGCAAAGACCTCATGAAAAAAAAGGAATCAATTAGTTAAATAATTAGGCAAAACACAGCTTATAACACCCAGCCTCTGTGTTATACCCATAAAGGTTAAATTTCCCAATAACTCGCATTTAAAAATAAAAGTCTTTTTTAAATCTGGAACAAAATGTTCCTCTAAAATACCTACTGATTCTTAGTGTCTGAGCCCTTCCAGTTTATGAAGTCTGGAAATCAGACTTTCTCCACTCCTTTGGATGTTTTCCTAGCACAATCTCTTTCCTTTGGGTTGCCGTTAACCCTACCCTGCCTGACATCACCTTCCATGATTTTGGCTAGAGCACAGAGCACTCCAAGGACTAAAGATGAGACATAAGCACAGTTTTGGATCTGCATGCTCCAAATCCATCAAGCACATGTATTGAGATCTATGAAGATGACAAATCATTATTGCACTTTTGTAAATATGCATTTAGCATTTCTATAACAGCAGCAGCACACTGTGGTGCACTAAGTAGCCCCAAGAGACAGGGTAACAACTCTGGGTAGTAAAAGAAAATTACCACAACTCACTTATCAAACCTTGTATAAATATTGTAGGTCTGCCAAGATTTTTTTTGGTCTTCTGATGCTACTACTAACATAGTGAGATTTGTGTAGTTTCGCTATACTGTAAATTCAGTTTAGTAAAGATGAGGATAGCACTGAAGGGAATAATTAACAGATTTTTACATCAAAAACTGATTAAATTCAGCTCTGTTTAAATTCACTTAGGAGAATAAGCAGAACAGATTTTTGCTTTATACAGTGGTCAATTGACTAGGAAGAACCCAAAAATGTTGCATTATGTACTTAATCACTATAACTTTAATGTACAGCACAGGTTCAGCTTGTCTATAACATCAATAGTTATTCTAAGACCTGAAGTCAAAGGACTCTCTAGAGAATTGTGGTAACTGTAATAAAAACTAAAATTGTATGACAGAAAATATTCTCCATGAAAGAGTACTAATAAATGTACCTAATGAACTCACTTTACATATCAGCATGTCAACATTGATTTCCTAACTTGTCATAATAACAATTTTTAAGTTGTAAACAAAGAACTAGTGAGGAGGGGTTGCTATTCTTTTCTGGGGTAGTACAAAGATGTATAATGTTTCCCTTCTCATGCTGATAATACATAAATTAACTGATATAAATACTGACAACACATAAATTAACAGGCAATATATTACTTAGTCCTCTTAAACTGTGATTAATATTGTATATATGCATCCCCTCTTAAATACCTTTTATTCTCCTACTTTGTGGCCAAACTATGAATTTATGTATGAATAAAATAGCCTAAACTTCTGTTCTTCCTGCCTCTGTTTATGTGGGCCTCCGCATTTCTCATACAGAACATGTTAGGGCTTAGCTTTCTGTTTCTTCATTTCTGCTGCATCTATCATATTTCTGTTGATCTTTCCATTCAACCATCTATTTTTGGAAAAATGGATTTAAAGAATTTAATTCTGTCTATAATGTGCTTCCACATTACTGTCTTTGAACTGACTGAATTTATGTTAGAGAATCCCTTAGGAGTTACATAATGATCATGAAATGTTTACATCATGATTCCTTGCCCATGTTGTTTGAGATCAGTTTCAGGTTCCACGACTTCAAGTGGTCTCCCTTAGTGTTAACAGATATCAGTCTCCTGAATCACAGTGAGGTCCAGATAGAGTTTATTTCATTCCACTACATTTGATGTAAAAGCCTACATCAGACGCTGAGTGGGGGCTGGAAAAGATCTGGCAGCTGGCATGAGTGGGAGTAAGCAGCCTAAGGACAGTGTGCAAAATGCAGCAATGAATGACACCTCCATTTTTGTCAGAAGCTGAGCCTGGGTTTGCTAAAGAATCTGATCTGCTGCTTAAAATTGTATTTCTCACCTGCAATTCTTTCTTATTGCTACTTTCAGCACTGCTGTGAATTGAAATTCAGTACAAATGGGGCTCATTAATATCTGAAAAATGAGGGCAAGTTATCACCCTTAGTCTCATCGTTCTTCTTGACTGAAGTCTGATTTAGAGCTGAGTGGCTGTGAACCTTCTTTGCTTTACTCATGTTCAGTAACTACCTACAGAATGCATAGGATTTTAAACACATACGTTTATACGCATACACTCAAATATAGGGAAAAGAGAGTATGTACTATTTGCTGAAACACTTAGTCTAATATAAGTCCCCCAAAAGAAAAAAAATAGAATCACAAATATAATACTAGAATCATTAATATATATTTTATATTTCAAGGAATGATACTTTAAGTAGACTAACATAGATATTAACATATATGACAAATATATATAACAAAGCTACTAAATAAACTTGCTAAAGGGGGGAAAAAAATCTCTACAAAGCCAAGATCTGTTTATGCCACATATAGCATTGGGGCCTGTAAGGTCCCAATCCCCAACTGAGTCCAATAATCCTCAAATCCTATTGATTAGAACTGAATCAGAACCACAAAATATTCCTTTTGTATTACTGGAAAGATTTTTGAAGATAAAATTTTTGGTTCTGTGTCTGTGATTAATCTAGATAATTAAGAGAATAATAATAATTCAAAACATTAACACTTAATTATGATGAGCAGATAGCAAAATTTCTTGCCAATTACAACAAGGTCTCTTGATGACATTTCATTTTGCTTTAGAAGGACCTTTAGTTGATGCCTCTTAAAAACATGAAGAAACAAATATATTTGGCAGAAGCCTAAATATAACTGAGTGCAGATCCTGCTTTTGGACACGTGGCTCTGAACAGGACAGTTTCCAGCTAGAGTTGCCTTTTCCTTATTGTCTGTATGCAGCAGTTCTCCTCAGATGCTAAAATACATATTTCAGGACAGACTGCTGCAACTCCATGTTGAAAGTAACTCTTAAGAATAAAAATCATTTAGCAAAGATGTCCCACCTAAAATATTTCCATTTCTATTCCTGTTAGGAAAAGTGGTAAAAGACAGAGGCTAATCTACAACATGACCACTGGGGGTCATTCATTTTACACAAATGTTCCAGTATGGTAAAGTATTTACTGGTTTTTAGTAGGAGTAATATTTTAATAGAACTAATTATTTCCAAAGATAAGAACACTCAAATATTATTATTCACATATTAACAAGCTGTGTTCTGTAATTTTAAAATGTTAATGGGAAAAATTAATACAACATTCTTTAAAGATCTAGTCACAATAATATCAAGAAACTGAGAAAGACAAACACAAAATCTAATATGTATAAAGAAATAAAATTTTAAAAACTCCAAGCAACACCTTTTCCAGATTTTCTGTTACATTTGTAAGGGGACTATGAGGAAATTGTAACTACTCAGACACACATTATGAAAAATGAAACACTGTGAACTATGATTTACCTACTTTGTTTAGCTTCTATCAGATGGTCAACAGTACTTGTAAACACTCCATATGGAAGATTCAAAGAAACAGACCTGAATGCTAACACTGAGAGAAAACAAAACATTTGATTCATGAAACTCTCTGTGCTAAATAAAACCCAATGCATTCCTTAGAAGCATAAATCCCATATACCTGGTTTGACAGTCAACCATAAATACGACTTAACAATCCAACTGCTGTTTAAAAATAAAATAAATGTAACATGCTCACCAAAGACTGAAAAATTTTAAACTATGAAAATAGATATTAGATAGCTGTATCTAACAGCTAAAATTTTTACAACTTCAGGAAGTAGCTAATTTTATCTTACATATAAGCTTCATTTATATAAATATTTACACGTATTCAGTTAAGAAAACGAAGCACACTAAATTTGTGGGCTTTTTCAGTAAGGAATTACCAGTCATACATTGACAATAAATGATCTTGATTTCATTTTTCCAGTGAAACACTAAATGTAGTTCCGTACTTGTCAAACAGTATCTGTACATGTAAACAGATCACTAGATATACTTCCCAAAATTCAATTTTAAAACTTTAAGATATTTTCCAGCATAATAATTCCACTAGACCTTCTGGATGCTAATTTTTTTATCAAGAAATCATATGCTTACAGAAAAAGACCAGGCTACCACTTCAGTTTATATTCTGGCTCATTAGTAGCTCCAGTTTATTACTTTTCATTCTCTACCAGGCATATCTACTTTCCTATAGGGACACTAATTACTATTAAGAGCACATAAACAAAGTCAGTATAAAAATAATAATACACTTTTTTTTTAAAAATCACCTCTCTAAAATTATAGGGTTTATAAACTCTACTAACAGATTTACTCCCACATAAGCACAATAAACCTAATGAGCAGTGACATGAACACAAAAACAAGCCAAATCAACTGCATACAACCCACAGGCTTAAGATTAGTCCTCTCTCCCATCTTCAACATTCCAAAATTACTTTTGCTACAGATTGCTTTTTTTTTTTTTTTTTTTTTGAGTCATCTGCAAGCTCTGAAATCTCAACAGGCATTTTAGACTTGGCAAGATAATTTTTTCCTTTGCCAAAGGAGGAGGAAGTTCATACAGTAATACCACCAAAAATCAAATATGGATATTATATAGTGGGAAGAATCACTCCCTGTCTTTCTTTACATTTCCTGGCATGCTTGGCATGCTCAGTTCCATTGGTTTTAGTCAATTAAGCTTTTAGGAGCAAGTAATTTCCACTGGGAAAAAAAGAAAAAAAAAAAAAAAACCAACCTACATCTTCTGCATAAGGTATCTTTAGTAACAAAAATTATCAAAACACCCCAAATGCTTCTTAAGCTCTTGGTTTAACAATAACAAATAATGCCTCAGCAACATTACCTCTTTTATTAATTTCTTTGGGAATGCTACAGCCTCATACTAAATCTCACAATAAAACCATGATGCACATCTTCTTGTCCACTAAGTTATTACTATGCTTTCTAAACCTGTATCACAATCTGCCAATATATTTGTTGGAAAATTGAGATTATGAGTGACATGAGTATGAGCTGCACTGAGAATAAGTGAAAAAGCAGCAATCTCCATAAAAATAAATTGTACCTGACAGGATTCCCCTCTATAAAGCAGAAATTATCTGAAGCTTGATAAAGAAATTTGAAAGGAAATATTAGAAAGGTTGCTTACTCTGTTTTTACATCACACACCTGGCCCTCACATTTACCATAGTGCAAATCTGTTTACATTTACAGTACTCCAAGAAGACATGGAGCAAAGTCAGAATTCAGATGTCTTCAAAATACTTTGCTTGGTGTAGTTACAATTTACCACAGTTTAGAATTAAAATGATGTAAGAAATATTTCCTAGAATAAGGATCTATCTAAATGCTGTTGAGTGGCTAATTGACTTAGAGCTGTTCTTCTGGGACCCCCTCAGGACACTGAGTTGCCCTAACTGGTCAGCTGTCCTGGGAAGTTCACCTTCAGTAAATGGCATCTTGCCTCTTTTGCACACACCAATGTATGGGCCAGTGGCCAAAGTGGACAGTTAAAAGCTATAAGCAAATACGTAAGTGACAGTCATATCTAGGACAGGTAAGAGGAGGTTCTTATTCACTCTTCTTATCAATGTGCCTCATGAAAATTATACCTTCAAACAAAGTCAATCGGTTGTAGATTACTTACTTGAATTTTGATTTTACCTAATTAATTTTGCAGATGAGATACACCTAACATTGCTGGACCTGGGAAAACTTAAGTCTCTTGTTACTTGATAGAAAAAAAGGGACATTACTCATTTTTCAAAAACCAAGAAGCTTCAGATAATCAAGGTCATAGACTTACGTGACTAATTCTAAAGTACGGTATGAGGCAGAAAGTAGAGGATGATTAAAAACAATGAAATCTCAGAAAGAGAAAACAAATCCCATCAAAATCATGTCCAAATTACTATTTTTGACAAAAAAAGCAAGGTCCAGTCAAATGGCTGAAAAGGGGGGAAGATGGGAGATACAGTGCAATATGCGGCAGAACCAATAAACCTTGCAGTTTTTCAGGAAATAAATGTTTGTCACAGACATTTCTCTCAAGCCACTCTTCAAGAGATCAGAAAAATCTTTTTTCTGTCCGACTTCCTACCATATATACTGCAATATAGGAAGATATTAAGCTATAAAATCCAAAGAAGGGTAACAAAGATGGGGAAAGGCTTGAAGGGACACCATGTGAGGAGCAAATGAGGTCCCTTGGTCAGTTCAGCCTGGACAGGAGGAGACTGAGGACAGACCTCACTGCAGGCACAACTTCCTTGTGGAGGGAAGAGGAGGGGCAGGCACTGATCTCTGCTCTGTGGTGACAGTGACAGGGCCCAAGGGAATGGCCTGAAGCTGAGTGGGGAGGTTTAGGTTGGATATCAGGAAAGGGTTCTTCACCAGAGGGTGGCTGGAGCAGCTCCCCAGGGCAGAGGTCACAGCACCAGCCTGACAGAGCTCAGGCAGTGCTTGGACAAAGCTCTCAGGCACAGGGTGTGACTCTTCCACAGGGGGGTAATTCTGTGGAAGGCCAGGAGTAGGACTTGATCTTTGTGGGTTCCTTCCAAGTCAGCATTGTCTGAGATTCTGTGATGATTCTTTGCAATGCAATATTTCACATGACCATAACTAGTGCTGACAGATGGTGCTCTGTTACTGCCCAGAATGCACAGTAAGATCTGAAATACTTTTCTACCTCTTCTGAATTAATTTTCTTAGTGACAAAAATCAAGGAAGGTTCCAAAACATCTCCCCCCCACCCCCCCCAAAAAAAGGCAATGCTTCATATGCATGCAGTGTCACAAGGAGGAATATAAACCAGACTCCCTACAGTTCCTTGGGAAGTCCCAGCCTGAGTAACCAGAGGAAGGGAACTCTGGCTTCACTGACTCATATCAAGATGTTCCAGTGATATTTTTTTTATGTTTTTCTCATTTTAAATATAAACATAAAAACCCTCTAACCCCAATTCTTTCTGTATCAATATAAAACAATTTCCTAGTTACTGCATACTTTTTCCATGTTGTGCATTTCATCCAGCAAGATCAAACTATAGAAATAAATAAGTCTACTGTAAACTCTCACTGCATTACAGAAACTAAGAGAAAACAGGTTTTCCTCTTTCATACAAGTCATCACTAAATGTAACATGGGATGTAGATCAGTGAATATAAACAGTATTGTTTGGAAAACTTTTGCTGCGTGGGTTGGTTTTTGAGGGGTGGGTTTTTGGTTGTTGTTTTTTTTTTTTCCCCTCCAAACACTGTTGCTAAGACACAGGGTTGTGAACAGCGACAGGATATATTTTCCAGGACATAAATGGCGATGAGTCTATATTCCATTTAAACTACTGAATGCCTTAAGCAGGAGGGAGGTACTTGTATCTGCTTTCTGTCAACTTAATATTTTAAACAAAGATGTGTAGGATTAGTGGGCTTTGAAATGGAGTTAAAGGGGTTTTTTTAATGCAGTCATACAGCCTTTAGGTAGGTATAGTTGCACCGAAACAGTAATAAAATACAGATGGAATGAATACTTCTCAAAACAGACTAGAAAATGTAAATATTTAGAAAAATTGATGTAATATGCATTTCTGTAGTAGACTTCAACACCAAAACTTGGATTTATTTTTATCCTTTTATCCTTTCTATTTACAGGCTTTTACAAGCAGTAACAAAGTAATGCTGCTGCTGTGAAATTATCCAGAAGAAACAGAAACACGCATTTTTTGTTCTATTCATCAAAGACTTTTTCTTAATATTCTGTACAACACAGGAGCTGTGAGACAAACTGGGGGAACAAAGAGAATATTTGAGCCACTACAGAAAAGTGCTGTGCAGATCTATGTGCACAGACTATTCAGATCAATTCAAGTTTTAAGAACCCATTTCCAAAATGGTTATTTCTACACAGACACACAAAAACACAGCATTATGCAATATATGCCAACCAGCACATATAATATGTGAGCATGAATACAACTATCACTGAAGACAGGTTTCAGCAGTTGGAAAGAAATTAAATTCTGGGCATCAGTTCAAATAATACGCAGCTTCTGCAACATGAACTGAAGGAAAAGTTTTCTTCATGACTTATAGCATGATATACCTTGTGTATTAACTAAATGGGCAGCAGTAAAAGCCGAGAGCACTGCATTAATTTTGCCTTTCATAAATAACTATCATGTTTTTCATAAATAGCCAGAGGAGAAAAGGAAAATGCAGGTATGCATTGAAATGAAGCACTCAAAAATCACTGAGAATTTAATGTCCAATAGTATCCAATACGGACTGTAAAATACTTAAACGGAAATGTCATATATAAAATAAAACTACCAAAGAGTTCAGGGGAAAAAAAACCCAAAAACCTGCTACAATGGTTCTGTTTAAGACCTTGTACTATTTTACAAAACTGAAAATGAGTTTGTTAAATTAATACCAAAAAAGGGGCATTAAAATGTGATTTTAACATGTCTAGAAATAGCTCTACAAAACATGAGTGGAAATATCACAACAGGAAAAAAAAAAAAGAGGTAAATGGAAGATAGAGGTAAAGATTTAGAGTGAAAGCTAAGACACATTTTTAAAAGCAAGATAAGTTAACCACTGCAAGTAGTTCTCCAGGCAAATGGAAAACTTTGTAACACACCACATCTTTAAAATTAGGTCTACATATCTTTCTGATCACAAGACATTTGTTTAAAACACAATACTGTATAAACTGTTATATGGAGAAATGTGACAAAATGACTAGAATAGGCCCTTTGGCTTAAATTCCAGAACCAGTGGTATTTCACAATCTCTTTTAGCCTTTTCCCCAGTCTACAACCACAGGAATTTAAAAAATAAACTACTTAAGAAATGCTTAACCTAAGCTACCATAATGTCTTCATATGCATCTAAGAATTAAATTAATAAAGTGAAGTATGTCCTAGTTTCATTAGAGATAAGTAATCACCAATAGTGATTACTTACCAGTAGTTCAAGAGGAGTTTAATTTTTAGCTTTATTTCATCTTTCTAAATTTCCAAAGTCAATAAACAATAGAATCCATTTCAACTGACGTTTCCTTCATTTAGCATTCTCAATTAAAATAATATCCCTGATACCCTGTTGCAATTTAATTTTAATTAAGGCAAACTAAGATAATCCTGAACCTACTTTCAGTCTTTTCTATTTTTGCTTGTATTGTACTCCCTTAATTTTACACAAAATTTTTGCAATGCTTCAATCTACAGGAAAAGTGTAATACTTTAAAAATTTAATCTAAATTTATACAGAGACTAGTAATCTGGCTGATACTAAGAATAGTAATTTTTTTTACTTATTGACTTTGGTACAATTTTATGAGTCCTATTTCTCACCTGAATTTCATCATATCAACAAAATGCAAATCAGTGACACCAAATTTCAAATGTAAGGTGGGAAAAATTTGATCTTTAAGTTATCAAAGAGCTTTACAAGAATTTAAGTATTAGTGTTATTCAGAAAGATTATTTGCAGTGATGAATGGATATTCTGTAAATAATAGGATACTGACTGTTGACACCAGTATCTACTTCTGGTTTTTTTAAATCTAAGTCACCCATGAATGTTGTGACTAATATGACTCTGAATAGCAAACCAGCGACCAGTTATCTGAGTTCAGATACATCTCACCTTTTACTCAGAATTAATACTGTTTAACAGTATAAATATAAATAAAATCAAAAGATACTTCGTATAATCCATATAACGTTACTCTTAAAATTCCATTTTAATTACAGGAATGGATAGAAACTGAGCCACTTTGATTGAAAAATGATATTTTTCAGCAGCGATGGAGTATAATTAAGACAAATTTAAATAATTACATGAAAATGGAAAATCACTTTGTTTTGAGAAAATATTAGGCTCAAAATGATGACAAATGAAAAGGCTAAAAATGGTAATATATGGCTGATGCAGTATCTTTTAGGGCTATTTGCATCAGACTTACACTTCTTAAAGAACCTTACAGTATCACAGTCTCCAGCAAACTCATGCCATTTCCTGAATTGTAAGAATTGATTACTTTATGGATGCTGAGCTGGCATAAAATTCCCTATTTCTAATGCTTACCAAAGTACAAAACCTGTGAGGAAAAACAAATCTTCAAATGTCTAAGAAAAATCATTGCAGCAATAGGGTTTTATGCACCACATAATTGTTCCACTCCAGGGGCTGCCCCCCAGTTTCAAGGCCAAATAATTCCCATCAGTAGCAGCTGAATAAATACGCCACGAGCTAAAAATCTTGCTAAAGAACAACCTGCTCCACTCCCTGTAATTGCACTAGATTTGATAAGAGTAATAAAAACTTTATGAATGTTAAAGTGAGCAAGGTCTACTACAATGCCACAAATTGCCATTTTAATATTAATCACATTTGTATTTAATACTTTCTCCTACTGAGGCTTGCATAGGGTACTCTGTCACATGTACCTGGTGCTGAACACAGCTGACTGCTCATCACTGTTCCTGTGCAGCACCATTTCTGTGCCTCACTAATAAAAGATAACAATATTGCAATGCTCCATTACAAATTTTCTTCTGTTCACAGTAATTAGACCCTGCAATTCCATTTGTGAAGCTGGTTTTCTGTCAGGTCTTTGAGGATTAAAAAAAAAAAAAAAAAAAATTTAAAAAAAGTGGCAGGGGGTGGCACAGAAGGAAGGTAGGATAGTGTTGTTTGCTCCTTTGCACCGGGGGTCTATAAAGGACTCAAAATGCTCACAAAGAACAGGAAAGGGAGGAAAGCCTGCAGGTATTCATGTCCATGTATATGGGATTTCCCTTTTCTTTTTTTCAGTATTGTTGGATTCCAGCTCTGGTATTTACTGAAGAGAGAGAGCTCTTTTCCTCCTGGTTGCTTAATTAACATGGCACAGTTGGCCCTGTGACTCTGTCAGAAGTGACACATGCGTCCAAAGCGGAATGGGTGTCCTTGCTGCAAGGAATTCTATTTTTAAGCAGAAATGACTCATCAACTACTGGGGTGTCCCAAAAGCTACAATTTGTCAAGCTGTCAGGAGAAAAGGGAGGGGGGAAAAAAGCAAAAGAGGTCACATCTTTATTTGTATCTGTAGCTTAAAAGCAGAGGGGTAGGGCTGATTATACGTTTAACTCCACTCTAAAAAGCAATCTTCTATGCAAGCCATGTTTTGATAACAGTATTATGGTCTGGTATTTTTAAAACCTCAGCTGAGTTATCTCCTCTTCTAGATTATATAGATTTGGGAATTTGTCCAGTGCTAAGGAAGAACGCTTCTATCTCAGTGTGCACAACTAATCTGTCTACAGAGAAAGAAAGCATGGGACAAAATATTTGCAGATGCATTGTCAGATGCTTTGGGATGAAACAAAAAA